>NC_133996.1:5187500-5794583 GCF_047716275.1 Strix uralensis
CCAGCTCCAGGCTTTGAAACAAAATGTTTACTAAACAGGTATCCAGTGACAGCAACTACCCTGGTTGCATCACTTAAACACCCACCCAAGGAATGCACCCTCCCTAACAATCAACAGGTAAAGACTTTCACAGGGCAAATAACTGCATCTAAGCAAGGAACTCTAAACGGAGTTTTCTGCAGCGCTCTCACAGCCTCTCTCCACTGCCCTAGAGACTATCACTGCAATAACTTCACCTACAGGATAACCAGTATGCATTTCCAACACATTATTCTAGAAAACCTGAAACAACAAAAAAACCACCACCCCAATGGGGAGCGACATTTAAAGATGCCTAGAATTCTAAATTGACATTTCTTGGAAATCAGACTTCTTTTGAAGCTGTATTTTACATAAAAGCCAACCGGTGGTATTTAGTACTATAACTAGATCATGTATGTTATTACTATTTTATCTTTGATGCTCAAGTGGATGTTCCAAATATACAATTTTACAGAAGACATCCCTCACATTCCTGTACGTACCATCTGATACCCAATTACTCCCACTGAAAATTGTCTTTGATTCCTGTGTCTTACTTCCTATCTCATCCTAATCAGCTTACCTTCTTTTCTAAGCATTCTGCGAATTTCAACTGCTTCAACAGCTTCTTCTGCTTGTTGCTGAAGCGATTGTCCTGTTCTGCGCTTGTTCCCTAAAGCACAGGAAATAAGATTTTTAGTCTGCATGACATTCAACTATCTTCAAGTATTAATTTCCCACATATTTGCACTGGACAGTGCATAGCAACACCAGTCATACCATTCTGTAGCAAATACACCTTTTCAGGCAAAATAAGCCTTTTCAGGTGCCTTTCAATTTTAGCACTATAGTCTTCATCTGCTGTTGGAAGTTTTAGGGGTAAGCAGGCTCCTGAGCTCTACAGTGACACCTTAATCATATAATCTCCCTGGCATACTACTTCCAAATTTAAAAGTAGAGTAGTATCAAATTGCTATGAAAAGGACTTATGCTGGAATTCACAAACTCCTTAGAAGGAATAAGCTCTTTCTCCTCTGTCCAAGAACAAAAAAAAGTCGTATTTCTTTACAGTGACATCTATGAAACCTTTGGGTAAATTTCTCTGAAGCAAATCAGCCAACACGGAGCCAGCAAGAGTACAAAATACTATTTTATTGATCATGCTCTGTTAAAGTTCACCAACTCGTTCCACTTTCATGAACAGAAACTATAGGTTAATTCATTTGGAACTGAAAGGCTTGAAAGTCCAGTTCTGGAAAATTTACTTGCACAGAAGTAAACAGAACCACACATGAACAAGAGTATGTGCAGAACTGCATCCCAATACTGATGACCTGTTAATGATTCAAAACAAACCCACAGTTGACTCATGAAGTGAAGTTTATTCAGGAAACCAACCTGACTGATGGAAAACATGGGAATTTAACACATGCAATTTCCTATGCATGGAACAAGGGGTTGAGTACCAGCAATAACATAAGCTGCTAAGGAACCAAAATAAAATAAGTAAGAAAAAGCTCAAATTCTAAGGTAACTTAACCACGTCATTTGATCAGAAAGCACCTTAAATTAGCAATGTAACACACTATGAACCTGTCAGATACTGAAAACAAACAAACCAGTAACACTCCCATTTGCTATTCTGGAGCACAGGAATCCTAAAGACTGATTGTGGCACTGGCACTTACCAGGAGGATTAAGTCTGTTTAAAACTCTTGATAATATCTGCAGTCTACTGCGGGGCTTAACACATTAGCAACAAACGCACTACTTGTCAGATCACTCAAAAATTTAATGTTCTATACCTTTTTTTTTTAATTCTTTCACAACCCAGAAGTGAAATGGAAAGGAATTAAATTTCTCTTAGCCTGTTTATAACACACAACAAGCAGCAAGAGTGACCAAACAAGACACAGAGCACAGTAGCACAGGAATTTCAAGGCAGAGACAAAATACAGAAGTGTGAAGACCTGAAGAATTATTAACAGCAGCTTTCTTGATAAGGTGAGTCCAAACTGCTGCTCTGCTGCACTTTTGTAATTTCCACAAGAACTTCGGTTTCTCCTGAACCCAGACTAAAATTAGACCAGAACACTTTTTACAGACCTGTTCCAGGGCCACATTGCTTTTGTTTTTATAAACAATCACCTTTCACAGGTCAGTTTAAAAGAATATTAGATTTCTAATTCAGTGTTTTCAGTCCCAGTAATTCTGCTGTCAATTATAACTACTTGATTTATAAACTTTTTAACACTTGCATTAGAACAAGTGTAGATTTAACTCATAATTATTTTTCTCAGGCTAGCATGTTAACACAAAATTTAATTAAGTGAAGGATTATGTGTGTTCTTGTGTTTTAAAAGCATCCCAGTTGCAGGAATACAAAATAAATGGGCTGAACATGTGAATGAATCCTGGAAAGTTAAACTGGTTTTCAGAATTGTCAAGGAACCCCCCCAAATCAGGTTCATTCTAATTAATGGGAGAAAAGGCTGAAAAGAAATATACCGTAGGTAGGTTACTGCTTAATAGTCTGCAGAAAATACAGCACAGCTGTAAGAACAGAAAAGAAAAACTCAATGATTTTAAAAAAAAAACCAAATACCAGCCTAAAAACAAAGCATAACTTCTTTTTGCTTTGAATACACTTAATACCCTTCGTGTCACAGATTAAAAATGTCTCTCTTAAAAAAAAAAGGGCAGCTTTATTTGCTTTGAATGTGGACACCAAAGCGCATTTCACTGCAAAATCGGGTTCGCCTCCCATCTGCCCCTCGGCCTTTCCTCCCACACTTCCTCGCATCTGAGGGCCGTCAGACCGGAGCTCGGGAGGCCGCCACGCCACAAGCCCGCACAGGGCAAGCCCTGCCGCAGGGGGACCCCTCTTCCCCCAGCGGGGTCAGAGGCCCGGCCGCCCCAAGGCCCAACGCATGAACCGGCCGTCCCAGGCCGCACGGGGGTGCGGGGCCCGGTCGGGCGAGCGCGGCCCCCGGGGGCGGCAATGGAGCCCGTGCTGCGGGCACATGTGGCCCCGCCGCGCACAGAGCAGCCGCCCCCTCCAGCGAGCCTGGGCCCGGGGCGATGAGTCCCCTCCCGGCCGCTCCCCTCCCTCGCCCGCAGCCCGCCGGCGCCACGGCCTCGCGGATAGGCCGAGTCGCACCGGCCTACTTCCCGCCGCCATTTTCTTCGCGGCGGCTCCTCACAGGAGCCTGCGCAGGGCGGGGGCGGGGGGGCACGGCGGCACTCCTCCGGGGGGAACGCGGCACCAGCGGCTTCGCCCGCGGCGGCGGGGCCTGCAGCGGCCCGGCTCAGCCGCTCGTCCCCTACCGGGACTGCCGCACCGCCTTCCCCGCCCGCTCGGCCCCCCCCTGAGGCCGGCACTTACGCGGAAGAACCCCGCGTCCATCTTGCCTCCTCCGCCTCCTCCTGGTCGCAGCGCGCTGCCGTCCCGGCGTGCACCGCGCGCCCGCAAGCCCCCTCGCACGCTCGGCGCGCTCAGGAGGAGGAGGGGAGCGAGGGGGCGGAGCCGGGCGAGCCGCGAGGCCTCTCCGGCGCCTGCCGATTGGCGATCGCGGCCGCGGAGGGTCGGTGCGCGCGCGAGATCCGACCAATCAGAAAGCGCGGCGTTCCTGCGGGGGGAGGGGGGCGGCGGCCAGACGTCCTTTCGCGGCGCGCTGCATTGTGGGAAGGTGGGGGTGTGAATCCTACTCTCGCGAGATGGTGACGTTCCGGCGGGACGCGGGTCACGTGACCTGGCGGCCAACAGCGCATGCGCGGAGGAAGAGGCGGGAAACGGCCATGATGGCCGCGGTCTGGGGCGGCCCCGTCAGCCGCCTTGGGCGGGAAGAGCGGCTCCTTCCCGGGTCTCTGCCCTCCAGAACATCGCCTCACCTCAGGTCGGGTTCTAGGGGACCCTGGGCAGATGCGGCCCCACGGAAAACTGCGGGATCACAGCACCCCCGGGGCCTGGAGGGGTCACTCCTGTGAGGGATGCTGCCAGCCCAGGCCTCCGGGCTTGTTGTGCTTCCCCAGAACACCAGCACGGCGCCGTGGTGCGTGTTCACCACCTGCCCGGTCAGTAAAGGCAGCGGGCTGGCTTGAGTTCCCCTGCTGCGAATTGTTCATGAGCAGCCTGGCCCCCCATCCCGCTTAACGACAAATTAGCACGTGTCTTGTGCTGGCAAAGCTCGTGTGTGGCACGTTACTGGCTCAAAGACGTGAGAGGAGGGCAGAGTAAAGTCACAGTTCACTGGGGTTAATACAAATTTATCCAAAATAACAGCCCTGGGCTTTATCTAGAAGAAACTCATATGTCCTTTACCTCTAAAAAGTAAATAGTTATTTTAAATAAAGTTAGATTATACTTAAAACAGCTGCTTCCTGCTTTATCAGCAGTCATTAGTAAGTGCCACATGTAAGAGACACATGGTTTTACAGATGTCTTTTTGGAAAATAAATTGGTTATACAACTCAGAAAAAGACCCAAAGAACATTCTTGATTTTATCTGCTTAGACTTGGGATAGCGTCCAACTCAGCTACTTGACAGTCCTGGCACTGGAGTGAGGGCAAGGAGGACTGGGGTGGGGGTGCAGGTAGTTTCTGAAATTTAGTAAAGTCGGCAACTAAACTTGGAATTACTCTACGGTTTTGTCTGTTGATAAATAACACGTTGCAACCTGTTAGATGGGAGGACACTAGATGGAGCTACGTGCTCTCTGCTGAAATAAGGCGGATGATGGATCCAGAAGGGGTGAAAGCTGCCTTGCAGAAGTTTTGGGAAACAAGACTCACTTAGAAGTGAAAATATAAACATTGTACTAGTGTACTTGCATCAGTAAAGTGCCAACTGTGACACTGAAGGATCCAACCTCCTGAAGCCTTTCACTCTAGAAGACTTTAAGGAGCAAGGAAAAAAAAAAAAAAACACTAATTCCAACTAAGACCAACTTTTGAGTACACCCTTTGAAAAAAATTTTAGCTATATTTCATTGTATGACCTGCAGACCAAATATTCTCACTGTCACTGCTGAATACAGCCCCGAGGGTGTTTTGTAAAGAGAGGCTGTTTTGTAAAACTTAACCAAAGAACAGAGTAAGGAACTGGAAAGGTTGCTTGTATCACATTGCTGAGCAAAAAGGCCCTCTGAGGCACTGTGCCACTAAGGGTTCAACTTTGTATGAATTTGCAGAGCTTCATGGATAATCTCTAATGAGTTTGGGTGAATCACCATTAATGCATTACACTTACATTGCCTATTCTCTCCAAAGGCTTACATGGTCTGGGATTTCTTTAATAGACCAATTTGCAGTATCAACTTTCACTTGTGGGTGTTTTTTTTTTAACCAGCAGGTTTACCTGATGGCAAGGCTGGACGCAAAGGCTGCTAAGGTGGAGCTTTTCCAAAAGCTGGGGGTTTGAAAGTGGAAGCCGGGTGCTTAGACAGGGCAAGTCAAATCAGCACTGAAGCAGCTACTATTACAGGACAAGGACAACATGGGATTGTTCCCGGAAAACTGCTAAACCCACAGCAAATTACACAAGCGTTACAGTGGTAGTGCAGTGGAAATACAGTGATTTTTGTTTCTTAAGGAGGTGATTTTGCTTGGTCAGCATAAGCTCTGGATTTTGCTGACAGGAGTCAGAACGGATTATGGGGGCCTCCCAGGTTGTGCCAATATAAGGCAAATTTTACTGGTAAAACAGCACGCTTTGAATTTTTCAGATTGAGCAATGCTAGTGCAGTCAAAGCAGTAACTCTCCTGCCAGTAATAGTAATTCTACTAATCTAGAAGTGCTTATAGAGTATTGCTTATTCTGCTTCAGTGAAGCGAAGTGAAAATTCTGTAAATGGAAAGTGAACAAAATTTGCTAGGAATAGGTCTGGCCGGTAACATTAAAAAATAACAGTAAGATGGGGCTCATCTTTTCTAAAGATCTTGATTTTGATACAATGGAACATGCTGAGAAAACATCCTTAGCTGTCCAGAGATAGGAACAGGAGGCTAACTCATTTACATTTTTAGAAAAAAATTAAGTTGGCACCTGCAGTCCCTTCTGAATTATATCCATCATTCCTGCCACAAAATATAAGCTAGAGAACTAGGACAAGTAAAATATTAACAACAAGATTTAGAAACTTCACAAACACCTGTCTTAATATTTAGTCTGGAATTCAAACTGTGCTCCAGTTTCATTAAAAAAAAAAAAAATTGCAAAGTAATTGAATTTAGTTTCTGCACAAAAATACCCGTCAGTAAAAATGACCTGTTCAAGAGATGCACTCACATCTTGGAAAAAATACATCAACTTATCACTCCAGTCCCTCATCACTTTACTCTGAGGATCAGTCAGCTTTGTTTTGGCACCGCGTTAAGGTGCCATGTGACAGTTCTGGGCAGAACAGCAAGTGAACGCTGCAGGACAGAAAGCTTTAAAGCTGGAGGCTCTCTGTGATCAATTCAGTTAGACAACAGTAACTTCTTTCTCTACAGCTCCCAAAAAGGAGTTAAAAATACCCTACTAACAGTTTTACTGAGGCCTACAAACAGGCTGGAGCCCTGTAATGGCCAGAGTAGCTCAGCGCTGACGGCTGGCGGTGTCTCAGTGCACGACACACACAAACCCATAAATCCAGCCTACAGCCTTAGTACTCCCTTCACACTCTGGCCAGCCATTCAGGTGAGTCGTTCTGTAACATTTAAGATGTGTGTGTCAAAGAGTCCAGATGTTTCTCAGAGCCTCGCTTAAGGGTTTAAGTCCTCAACTTCTTCCTAATCCTTCCTATCTGGCCTGTGTTTCAGGGCTGCTTTGATACGCCCTTGAGACAAGCAGCCACTGAATGTCTGACAATGCTGCTGTGTGTTCGCACTCAGTGGGCTGTGAATATCCTTGGGAATTTCTTTGTTGCATTGCTGCACACCCACCGTCATCACACTTGCAAAACAACATCACTTTCGTTACTTTCTAGAAAAAAAAACACCCTAAAAATAGTTCAAGCCTAGTCTGCATTAGATAACAAAGCATTTCAGGATGTGAGTTGTACATAGCGGCTGTATAAAGGCTCACTGGCTTTATATTCCCTTTCCCTGCCTACTTTTTCAAGTCAGGAACTTCTCAGATTTTGTGTAGCTCAAAACATTCTAACGCAACTCCAGTCATGAACCTAAAGCAGTTCTTGGCATGAGAGTGAAAACCCTTAGACATTGAGTTCAGTTGGAAAGGGACAGGTTACCAAGTTTATAGAAATATTTTTAAAACACTTGAAAATAAAAAGTAATCTTTCCTCTTTTCTCTCAAACGATACACATGTGGCATTAGAAACACGAAAGGTGAGCAAAGGTAAATACAATTTTGATACTTCCTGTACTATCCATCACGTATAAAATAGTCTACAAACCTGTTTCACATAAATCATAACAAACCCAGGTCCAACCTGAGTTGTAGTTTGCATGTCCAAATTTTTCTTCCAGTCATTGCAGAACAGAAAAAGCTCAAACTCTCTTGAGTAAGCAAAGGCTCCACAAAATACGAGTGTGCAACTTTTCTTCCAAGGAATGGGCTTGGTTTATCCGGTCTCTCCATACCCAGAGCTCTGTCAGAAGGCTCGCTGCACTTCTGATGATTTGTATGCCTCCACCAGTTGATTTCAGTCATACGAAGCATGTCCAGACCTTATTTTTCCTCCCAAAGAGAGAAAGCAGGATTAATTACAATCTACAGACAAAATAACAGCTCGTTGTTATTCCAAATGCAGCGTGGCTTTGCTGAGGAGTCCCAGGTCCACGTAAATAAGAATTCCACCTCTCTTCTCTCCCAGGGAGGATGAGCGTTCCCAGTTACCTGTTCTGCATGTGGATATCCACAGGTATAAAAGTCACAGTAGGATGCTGGGACAGGCTGTTGCTGTTGTGCCCTAAGGCAGGCGGCACTGCTGTTTTGGTGCTTTTGGGCTCCAGCTCCCGCTTCACTCTCATGCGTCTGTAAAGGTGAAAATGAAACTGTCACCAGAGCTGGCGTGTGTTGTGGTCTCTCCCCCCATAAGTATGGGGAAGGTTCCCGCAGAAGCAGGTTACATCAAACAGCTACTTAAAAGTCAGGATTTCATCCCAAAGATACTAAATGACAAGTCAGTGCTTCTAGAAATCAAGCTCCTCTCTGGCAGCCTTGATGTACGCATCAGACCTTTCCTATGTCAACAGGAATCCCTAAAAAGAGCTTCCATCATGCACCCTCCATCAAGAACCTCTTTCTGCTTCTTAGCAATTCAGTCACAGAACACTGACGGTGAGATCTGGGACACTTCAATCAGGCACATTGTAGTTTAAATTCTCCTGGAAATTTTTGGCAACAAATACTGAAATGGTCTGTTAGACGACAGCACACCTAACAGTGATTGTGGTTCATCTTGTCTCACCTTAGTGAAGTACAAACGTGGTCACATACCTGTTATATGTTTTCAATATGAGCAGAACCACTGTAAAAATAATAATCACTCCTACTACGATGGCAGCAACTATCGCTCCAGAACCTAGCAGGGAAGCAGAAAGGGGAAAAAAAAGTCTTATTTACAAAGTTGTCATTGTACTGTTTGAAGTTTGCTAAGTTCAAGGTCCACTTTAAAAAAAAAAAAAAGCCACCACCCCACTACTACTTTTCTTACTTTGATAGAGACTTTGTTCTTGAGACTTTGTGGTCACATTTACTGAGAACTGAGTGTTATTGATCAGTGGTGCAGCAGTCGTCATCTTGATTTGGCTACAGAAGAAAAAAAAGAGTGAGTTCATAAAGTATTAACCAAAATTTGACAGTGATAATTAGGCAACTATCCATTAAAGACTCAGAGCCTGCTAAGTGCAGGCTCACTGAATTGGGGTTCTTAATAAATTCTTAGTGGTAAAAATCTGGCCCTGCTGAAGTCAGTGGAAATTTTGCTACAATCTAGTCTTGAGCAATTTGCCTTAAAACATGGACTGCTCAGTATTAATAGGATAAGATATAAACACAATAATGCGCTGTTACAGGTATATTATTGCTGTTATACAAGTTTTGGATAAATATATATTTTTAATGCTTTAGGATTTTAGATTATCATTTCAGGTTGAGATTCAGATCACTGAGCAGGTGTGAAGAATTCTGTACCCAGTATTCAGTAATATATCTTTAAGGAAGGCAAAAACAGTCAGCACAGACAGGGGTAAAAACTCCTTTATAGAATAGAATTTAAAGTAGCTTCATTCATCTGACATGAAGAAGAAAAACCATTCAACCCCCTAACTTGAAGCTCCAAAAGTTACATGACAAACAACAGCTATCCCGTGACAGAAAAAGATCGCAACGTGACTACGACAGAAAGTTGCCGTGAGTTCAGACCAGCACCTCGCTCCTGCCAGTGTCATCTCAGGTCTGTCACTGGAAGAGGACAAACCTCCAAGGGGATAGCTGAAAATATGCCAGCTCCTGCATCTTGATAGGGTAAAATTGTAGATCTAGAGAGAGCAGCCTGTATATTTACTGATTTTATGAGCATTTTCCAAATGTTTTCTAAATGTGACTAGTAACCTTAGCCATTAAAAGCCTCCTTCAGCCTGAGAAGGGTGCGAATACCACTTCAAACAGACCTCTGATACCATTTCAGCTCCCAGCTTCAGAGAGCCAATACGCTCAAACTATCCATCAAAAATTAAATTATTCTTCAACACCTGATACTGGAATTGAGTTTCCCATTTCAGATGCTGCCCAGTACAACCAGGCAGGACTCTGTCCTGCTCTGTTATTGGGATATTGTGGATCTATGGTACATTCTTAGTAGCTTTAATTTAACAGAGCACAAGATGTACAATAGCCAGAAAAAGTGGATAGAAATCAGTTGGTAACAAAAACTGGAAATCTGAAAGGCAGCCTCCCTTGCCCTCCCCCTTATTGAGGCTTTCCTAAAGGTTGCTGCAAAGTAGCATCCATCAGATAAAACACAGGTAGTGGCAGAGTACGGATTTGGGAGGCAGGGAGGACACAGCTCTGATGGCTTCTGACAGGCAGGGTGTTGTTTTGGGGCGGGGAGGCCAGTAGCTGAGTCAACACATGATGTGTATGTGGGAGGCCCCACTAATGGATATTTGAGGAATGAGAGAGATCAGTAACCAGCAGAAAGGGAAGCGGTCGATGTCTGCCTGGGGATGAAGGATCAGAACTGCAAGGTCAATTCATCAAATACTTCAATCCCCTTAAATTAAAAAGGTTTGGGTTTTTTTCTTTAAAAAAACGAAAATAACTCTGTCTCAAGTCTGTAACTGGGTCATTCTTCTCTGACTGAATGATTCCTTTGTTCAGCCAAGGCCAAGTTAATTCAGCAACATGATCATCAACTGTAGTCGTAGATCTTTCCACGCTGAAAGAAATATTTTGTGTTTGAGATTTCCCAGCATTATTGTATAGCGCAGCGAAAGGATTTACACACTCCTTAGAGGAACCTGGGAGAGGCACCGAAGCTCAAGTAACAGCACTGTCCCCATCTGTTCCCCCACCCGTCCGTCTGAAACCACACCAGGAAGGCTGTACCATGGACAGGCAGAGGCTGAAGAGACTCCTGGTCACGCTGCAGGCTGGGGGAAGCTGAGCAAGTACTTTCACTAAGGACATAATTCAGAAAAAGCCACCTCCAACTTTTACCTTGTTGCTCCTGACTAGAAGAGTGCAAATTCCAGATTTACAGAAGCGTTTTTCTCCTCCCTTGGCTACTAAAATAAAAATCCCAAGTAAAGAAGGCTGAGTATTTTGATATTAAGCCATGTAATATTCATACTTACTAACCTCCATCTGGTTCAAACCACCTTGGTAATGGTGAGCTATTTGTGTATGAGTCACCTAGAACCAAAGAATTTTTATTGTCTGTGAAACCGCCTGTTTACAAAAAGGATTCATTTATCTGACAGAGTGTAACAATCTAAGACACAATTTGAAAATCCTTTTTCTGCACTGTGTAGCAACTAAAGAGGTCCGAGGTGTGTGTCTCAGGCCAGGGTGGGATGTCCTAGTCCTTATTTCTGCCGCTTTACCTGTAGCAAGTCTTGTCTCCATTCCTCCCCTATGAATCTGCAGGGTTATGCCTGACCAAGCCTGTGCTGCAAGACTCAAGGACCCAGCAAACTCCAGCGAAATCCATGGGAACCTCCTGATTTCAGGGTATTGCAGCCTGGATCCTACTCCGTTTAGAAAAACATTTGGAAAATCAAGAGTGCTCAATAAAAGCTATATAACAGGGGAGAAGAAATGGACTTTGATATACAGCAATCACAGGACATTCCTTCTTTATGACACACAGCATGCACTTCCCCCTGTGCACACACACCTGCCTGGGGTTTTGAGAGCCATTAATTCACCCATAGTTCTCGAGACTGGGGGTGGGGGCACACACTGCTGGTTATTTTTGCATCCCCGTTATTACAGTGCTGGAAATGTTTCCATAAAGTTAAACTTTGGGCACGTTTCCATTTAAAACACCTTTGCAGATACAGCGTATGGGTTGTTTTGGCAAGTGGTAGCAATGCCCCCATTTATAGAGCCTTCCTGCCTCCCCCTGCCCTGTCGAATCGCAAGCTGAATGGCCGTGCTCGTTTCCGACGCGACGGGGATCAGAGCTCATCTGTCAAACAGCTCCTGCAGCGCCTGGCAGGCACAGAGAGAGGGGTGACAGGGAACAAAGGGGTTTGTTTGAGTTTTTTCCAAGAGAGCTGGACTTGGAGAGGCAACTCCCTGCCAGGGAAGGCAGGTGCTGGTTAGGAAGACACACAAACTCAGCGCTTTGCCACCTAGAAAAAGGTGGGGTTTGCATCAAGCTGTGTTGCAGGCTTTAAAGTAGACATAAAATCATATATACTAGTTTTGACCCAGAAGCTCAATTAGAGAATTAATTCATCCTTTCAACAGTTTTCACCTTATATTGTGGCAAACACAGGCTGAAAAACAGGTGATTTTCCCCTTCTTACTTATCCAGGTCTAAGGAAGAGCACTGGCTGCCAGTTCTGCTGCTCTGGGACTTGACTTCCTCCCCAAAAATTTCAACAGGGCAAGGTCTTAAATCACAAAACCCACTAAGGAATGGGACAACAAAACCCAGCACTGGTTTGCTTGATTTCTGGTTTTCTTTCTCAGTATACAGGCCATGACAGCTGCTAGGAAAGGGAATATCCTCCAGAATATTTAGAAATAGACTGGAATTGGAGCTATTCTCTTCCCTCAGGTTCTCTTGCAGATATAAATGAGCAGTGCCATGTCAGAACCATCTTACATGATCAAAAAGCCACTGAACTGAACTCACATGAACACTAGCAGGGTGGCTGGAGCTGGGTGAGGAGCAGCAAATTATCAGAGGTATAAAGCATTCATTCCAATAAACACATTCCAAGATGTCATCAAAGAAGCCCAAGAGGCAGTCAGATCCTATTAAATGAGGCGGGAAGGACTTTCTACCACGAGCGGTGGATGTCCAGACAGTTGATTGAATCTCAGATTTGTTCTTTTGCAAGAATTCTGCACCACAGACCCATCACGATCCTTTATCCCACAAAAGAAGAGGGTGAGGAGTCAGCCACCATCCACATCCACCCTCCCACTGCTCCAAAGGAGCTTTGTGCTAAGGCGTGTCTGTCTGAGGCTCAGCTCAAACCATCTGGGCTCAGCTCAGCTCACACATCAACCTAAGCAGCAAACTCACTCCCATCCAAGGGAGAAGTTAATTCTTCTAAGGCAGTCCAAATTTTTTCTCCCTTCCTAAAAGTAACTGAGCTCAAGAGCAAGGACCTGGCTTGTGAGCAGTCCCCAGAGGAAGCAGATGGGTGCTTCAGCTCTGCTCCAGCCTCTGCCCGAGCAGCCTGACCGTCCCTGTCTTTGCAGCAAGCTTTGCCTTGTCTAATCACAGTGAACACTGAGTGGTTTGAACCTGCATGTTTCATTGTTCCCTGCTGTTTTCCAGCAGCGGGGGAATCAATTCAGCATTCATGACACAGCACGGGAAGGAAACAGGCTTATATTTAAGATTCACAAACTCAGCTTCAGCTCCCTGTAACCTGGCGAACCATCCATCTTCGATTCAAACAGCCTCGTGGCAGCACAGCCACGCGCTCCCACACTCACCTTCCAGCAGCACCATGAGAACCGGGAACATCACCGGGGGTTTGAGGCAGACTCTAATTTCAGAAAGTAATAAAAACACAGTGTGCTTCAGTGAGACCTGAATGTGCCTGAATTTACCTTGTGAGGCTCTGAAGAGGGAGGTAGGCAGGAAACAAATCCCAAGTTCAAACCGGCTAGCGGGAGCTAAGGCATAAACGTGGCCTCAGGCAAACAACCCTGCTCTGTACGGAGCCTGTGTATTGGTACGTGTCCTGATGTCAGACCAGCACCTTTATATAAGTATTTGTCTCAGGTTCTGGCATGAGCTCTCCAGGTTTAGCTGTTGTTAAAACACATATTAAAAGCATTTTGTTTCCTTGCCAAGACAGGGGAAGTTACACAAACTGCAGGCAGATCTACTGTGCAGTAGCAGCACCAAGAAAAAAAAAAAAACAAACCACAGTAATTCTACCTTGTGGTTTATATCTTGAGAGAGGCTAAAAACCCTCAGTTCACACAGATGACAAGAACCAAAGAAGTGAAGACAGGTCCCCAGAAAGGAATGCCCTCATTTCAAAAGCCATGCCTGGAAATATGAAGCAGCTAGACTTTGTCGTTGACTTGCCCAGGAGCAATGTCTAAACCAGACTGTGAACTGCAGATTTCCCAATTCTAAGTTTTTGCCTTAAAATGCTGGGCCACACACACTTCTCCTCTCCCTCTGTGCGAATGCGCTTATTCATGGGAACTACAGTAACTCCACCATCTTGAGCAAAGTGCATTCACACCACCAAAACACCGGAGATCCTTCAGGGTAGGACTGCCTATGCAGACAAGCCATGATATGGAAGCAAAACAAGCCAGAGATATTTTCCCACTGGTTACAGCCCAGGATCTAAGGCACGCTCGGATTAGAAGACTTGCTTAGACACTTGTGAAATACATGTCAGAACCAGGATTTGAACTTAAAAAGGAAAAACCCCACCATGCCACCACCACGCTGTTGAAGTTCCTGCAGCTCAAAGCTTGCAGTGCTCAAACGTAACCTCCAGTCACATCACAGAACTATTCAGTGGGGCCTGTCAGGTTAAACTCTGATGCCTGTTGTTACATTTTTTATTTTTTAAATACCCTAACTCCCCCTCTTTCACTGACAAATATTGTATGTGTCATCAAGAGCTTCCCACCAGCCCTGGCCAGTTGTCTGGGACTTCCCATCCTGGACCCCGGCACACTTTACTACTTGTCTAAGTTTCCAGGCAGACTTGTGGAAGTCAGGATGCATAAAACCCACTCTATCTAGAAATGCTAAAGGAAACTGAAATTTTAAACTAATACATCATCCAAAAGAAAATGGTCTGTTTAATGTACTGTGATTGTATAGTAAGGCTCTTTAAAAGACATTTATAATAAATCATTTGGTCCAATGGTTGCATTTGCAGAAGATGGAATTACTTTATTATTTAGATCTGAAGTGGTTAATTTAAGAGGAAATGGAGTAACATTTTAAAACAAAAATGCCATTTGCATGCAACACACAGATGATATATCAGACACCAAGAGAGACTTGGGAGCAATTTTGCAGCTTACTCCCGAAAGGAATGCTAGAGGTTTTCTTTTGTTGGCAGCTTTTAAAAATTATTATTAGAAGGTTCTTATTCTATATTTTTAACTTACAACCGTACACACATGAGATGCTAAATTAACCAACTACCAGTAGTGTAATCAAGAGCTGGCAAATAAGAAGTCTCACGGGATCCACCTTATTATAACAAAGAGGGAAAGGATTCCTTACTTTCCAACAACACAGAACCGTGTCTCAAGGCTTAAAACAAAATAAGGCACAGACTGAGCACACCAATTTCCAGGTTCATGAGGTGGTGTCCAAGGCTCAGGCAGTGTCAGTAATTATCTCCTGTTTGCCCCTGCAATCAGAAAAGCCTTTTCTAACAGTGCGGCGTGACACGCGAGTGATCTGTACCTCCTTCAGGGCCAGAGCTAGCTCACAGTTCTCTGCATGGTGTCAAGACCACCATACATCATTTTTTTCCTCAGATGTGCTCTTCCACCAGAAGGCTTTGTCCGAGCAGATATTGAGGGTTTTCCATCCCTTGGTATCTGGGCATCCTCCATTTCTGTCATCACTGCACAGTTTCAATAGCTCAGAGCGTGGCTGCGCATCTGGAAATCTGGGGTACATACCCATGCAGCAAGTGCCATGCTTTCTGGAAGGGATGGATGAACTTCTGTAGTACATTTTACAGCAAATTGGTATAGATATGCCACTGCATCCCAGAAATGCTGCTTATGTGCTAAAGGCAGCTCACATGCACACAATTCAGCCAGGAAAATCAACATGAGGGACATGAGGGACAGCCTGAGGCTGATTCCCAGCTCATCCGGCCTCAGCAGGAGCTGGAAGCCCCTTTTATGCACAGAGATATTAGCAGAACCATATTTCTGAGCAGCAGGTCCCACCAGTGCCTGGCAGCATAATTAACCTCTGATTTGGGAATGAAAAATGCAGTCTGGTGGATTACAAACCTCACCAGAGCTTGGGTGAAGAACATCCACCCGCGCTCATGCACTGAAAACACGATGAGTGTTGCAGCAGGTGCAAAGCATCACAGCAGCCCTGAGCCCACATGGACTCCCCAAACACAGCACAGTCCGGGCTCTTTGCTTGCAATAAGGTGGCTCTACCTACTGGTAAGGTCCCACACACCGTGCGTGTTCCTGGGAGCACTCAGGTGGAGGGCACAGGAGGGAAGAATGTGTAAATAGCAGTTAAATATTACCCAGAAAAAACTGTTTCAGAAAGAAGGAAAATGCCTCCAGGCACCTGCATGAATCTTAAGGCAGGAATGAGTCATGGTGGAGGGTGAATGAGACTCAAGGTGACAAATTTCAGAAACCATCAATGTGTGCACTCAAACAGAAAGCAAGAAAATTAATCTGAGCTGAACCCTCGGTTAGAGCCTGGCAGTGGCATCGTGTCACGCACCCCTCAAACCACACCACCCAACAATTTGTCCCCACTGTTCAAGGAAGTCCCAGCAAAGAGCATGTTGGTGGCAAATTTGGTGGATCTGGACAAATAAACCATAAAAAAGCAGCTTGCCCTTGAGGATGGTCTGCTTCGGTTCTTGCAGCAGCAAGTCAACCCTGCTTTGGGCATGTAATGCTCTAGAAAAGGCCTGGTTACTGCAGCACTCATTTCACCTCTTCAACAATCTCTTTGGAAAACCCCCTACAGCTTTTCAGATTCCTAGAAAAGAGAGTTTAAAAAAAAAACATTGCAAATTCAGCAGTGTTTTTGCACAAATGATTACCCAGCTCTGTACCTTACTGGATCTGCCATTTACTGAAAGGCTGGAGGAGTTCAGGAGATTACACTGTTGTAGAAATCCTCTCACCTGGATTCTCCATTGGGGCAGCTGCTTTACTCCAGGCACAACCCATAAATGCTCCAAAGCAGGAGAGAGGGGACTAGGACTGAAACTCTGAGCATGGGAATTGCAGCATTAAACCTTTTATTTAAAGGTCAGAAACAGGCATCTGTCTGAAAGTCCCATATTAAATGGAAGATCCCAAATAAGAAATGAAGAAGGAAAAAACCCAAACAAAACCCAAGGGACTATGGTATGGCAAAGGAATCACAGCTCAGAAGAGACTGGTTTCATTTAGGGCCAAAGTTTTCAATAAATGTAACTTTAAATGGAGTATGTAACTACAGTCACTTAGAGAAAGAAAATGTCCCATCACTTGCAGATCAACCCCCTGATTTCTGGGATCTGACCCAGACTGAATTGGTCTGAATCTGCATTCCTACTCTGCAGTGCTTTTCTGCATGCTCCCTGTAGCTCCAGATCTCCGCAGAAAAGACAAGGCAAAGACTGCTTGAGAAAGAAAAAAGGAATCAGGAATAGAAAACAGAGAAGCATTTCCCTGCTAGTTCAGAGCTGGGTGTGATCTGAGTGTGATCTCAGCCCTTTGAAACACCACCACTCCGGCCAGCTGAACTGCTCTGGGAGACAAAACATTTCTCTTTGCTCATTGAAACGTGTGTCAAAAAAAATAGATATTGCAGCTACGTTCTCCTATAAGCAGGAGCCTCTGTCGAGCCGAGGACATGGTCCAGACATCAGGAGCCTTGTCACCGCTCGGTATCTGGAGCCAGGCTTGGCGCTTGTTCACAGTGTGACCAGGCAGAACAGGAACACTCGGGAGGCCCTTACACAGCCTGCAGGAATCTGGAGAACCCAGAGACGGGAGGAAATGGCAGGCGAGAGGAGCCAGAACGGTGCGAGGACGGGCTTGGAAATCCTGGGAACAAGCTGAACAGCCTCTACCCCCGTGAGCTGGGGCCCAGCGGATGCTGAGCCAGGCAGCACAGCCAGCACCCTCAGGACAGAAAGCCTCTACCACTTTCTTTTACAAGAGGCTAGGCAGCAGAGACAGATTTCAACACCCTTTTTAAAACAGGGCAGGGGATGGTGATGTGCTGCTCGTTTGCTGAGCAGATGGAGTCTGACACAGCCTCCTCTTAGCCAGAGACTGAGCAGGGCAGACAGGCATTTAATGAACATGCTGCAATACCTTCCCTCTGACGGAGACATGAAATAAGCCTGGAGAGAAGACTAGTAGGAAGGGAGAAACGTGTTCAGACATTCTCACAGAGCAGTTCAAGAGTTTTCTCCCCAAGCAGGGCTCAGAGCTCAGCATCCCCCACCAGCCCTGGCAGTGCCCTGCCTGCAGTGGGAAGCATGTCCCCTCCCACAGGGACCCAGCTCCCCCAGCCACGTTGCCTGGCTGTCGTTTACTTGCCACTGCAAAGCACTGCAGGCCAGATGTCACACAGCCCAGTTCTCACAGGCAATTCAGAGAAGAGGAACTCGATGGCCCATTTTGTGTTACTGGAACAGGACCAATAGAAACCACAAAAACAATGTCAAAGCGTCGTATCCAGCTGGAGAACAGCATGAAATTAATTAACATCAGTAGCACTGGGCAGATCTGGGCTCCTACTGTGGCATGCAGATCACGAATCAGATCCAATTCCAAAGTTTCCCAGAGTTCAGGGAGTTTTTATCTTGTCTGGCCAGCTCGCATCCCTTCCCTGTAAAGGGTTGGCCAAGTTACATGTGTGCAGCCAAGCAGCTTTCTGTGGTGGTTCTGACAACAAAGGACAAGAAGGAGTTTTTTAGACACCAAAATGTATTTGTATAACCATATTAGATACACCTGGGTATCAGTGACCTCTCGTGAAGAGCAGAGCCCAAAGAGAAGAGGGGAAACCCAGGAAAAACATCTTGTATTTTGCCTAGATGTATGGGAAACTTGCCTTACAAAACAAAGAACTGCTAAAATACTGTCAGCCACTTGTGACAAGAGAAGGAAAAAGGAGTTACCTGAAGCAAATTAAGACTCATAAGGACAATAACAATCAAAAAAAGGAGACACACAAGCCAAATGCATTGAAATCTATAGCCTACCCTCCACCTTCCTTCCCAGCCAAGCCAAACCACGGCTGGAGTCCAGTATCATTTGTGAATGATTTGCTTAAACTAGAACTGGCTTCCCAGACTAGAAAACCACTTCTCCCAGTTCCAGTACCATCACACACCTCCCCGGCCAGTCCCTTCTGTTCACTGAACCCTTCATTGCCTGTGGGCAAGTCACTTATCCAACGGCACGTAGATGCCAGCCACAAACCCAAGGAGGAAGGCAATCCCAGAAGTGCCTTCAGGCACCCCTCGCTACGTCCAGCGGAGCCGGGGAGATGGCGACAGCTACTTCTGGATTTACCTTACACCGAGATTCCCATGGGACAGAGCAAACACCCGCAGCTCACACCACAACCCACAGTGGGCTGGCTTGAGTTCACACCCTGAGCTGCCTTTCACGTCAGAGAATGGCTCTCCACATTTATCAGCACAAACCGTAGCGTGTGAATCAACACAGCTCCTGTTTGCTGGCAGACAGACGCTTGTTTTTCTTTTCTAAAGACAAATACATTTGCTAGGTTAAGAGTTTTGAGGCTTCCATTACAGACTAATAAGTAAATAGGAAACTTTGTCTTTCCAAGTAATTATTTGGGTTTCTACTCTGCCCCCAGCAGAAGCACAGAACGGCCATGCAGCACGCAAGGCTGCGGCGCTCTGGATAGGCACAGCAGATGATGGGCTGCCCACGTCCCCCAGTGCTGCTGGGATGATCCATGGGCTCATTTACCCTCCTCAGCCTGAGCACTGCAAATCCCACCAAAAAGCACCTTCTCTGCAAGCCCACAACTGAGTGGCTAAGTGCTGTCGTTACGTGGGATGAATTTAGGCGTGTGTTCGGTCCAGGGGGCTGTCTCCATCCAAATGGGAAGATGTGATAAAGGGCAGAGCCCCTCTCCTCTGCCCACTCGCCCAGCCCAGCACTTGAGGCAACTGCCCCATCAACCTCGTAGCTGGGCACGGGGATCCCCAACTGGTAACTGGCCCTGAGCAGCTGACGACGAGGAAGGACCGTGACTCCAGGGCCCCTGGAATTAGGTTATAACTTTGTTGCTCCATGGAGGTGGTTGTGAAAACATTAAACTATGTATGTCAGTGGGAAACTGGATGACTCAGACATCCCAGCAGCTTTTTTTCTTGCCTTCCTCCTCTGTGATCTCCATTCATGCCTCATATCATCTCTCCAAGAGGCCTAACGAACACTATAGGTTCTGGCTGCATTTCCTGATTTCTGTGACTCTCAATAAAAGCAGCACAGTCATCCCCACCACATTTTTTTCCTCTCCCACATGCCCAACAATAGGCCAGGTCAAGGCTCACTCGCCGGCCCCGACCAAATCCCCTCCCAACACAGCCGCTCTTCAGCGACACTGATCCCAGCCTGGCACAAGGGCATGAGAACCCAGCACGTGAGACAGCGCCCCGGGGAGAAGGGGCTGCTTTGGGCAGATGCCAGCACCCTGCAGGGCGCTCAGCACTGATGGATTTACCCCATGAACACAGTCGCTGCTGATCCAAGACCACTGTAGGCATTCGGCATATCACTCACGGGCTTCTCCAGCTCCTTTGTGCACTAAATCCTGACTGATTCACTGTTTATTGCCACAAGTGAGGAGAAGAATTTAGTGTAAGTAATAAAAGTCATGCTTTCAGTAGCAGCGGACAGATAGGAGCAGGGCTGGACAGGAAACCTTCATGAATTACTGCCAACAAGGGAGCCAAGTCTACTGCCAGTTGTGGATTGGAGTTTTAGGACTGTTGTCCCCTGCCTGCAGCTCAGCATGTAGTACAACATGCTCCCCAGCTACTGGGCTGGATCTTCTGCAACTGAAACTGTTCATCTACCAGAAAAATGCAAAGCTCAATACTGTTGTAAGAACCTCTGCAAGTTTCGTATCCTCCAGTTTTTTCTGTATTCAAAAACAGAGAGA
The DNA here is from genome assembly GCF_047716275.1 of Strix uralensis. Taxonomy (NCBI): domain Eukaryota; kingdom Metazoa; phylum Chordata; class Aves; order Strigiformes; family Strigidae; genus Strix; species Strix uralensis. The sequence continues at coordinate 5,208,066 of NC_133996.1, forward strand.
GAATTCCATATGCAATATAGAAATGCAACTCCCTTCACTTTGCCAACAGCTGGATAAAAGCAGTCGCAAGATTTCTTCAAGTACTGCATATGCAAACTTGTTGAATCGATGAGGCACATCCCCCTCTTCCAAGAACACTGTAGACAAACACGTAGGCAGCGCAATTCTTTACACTTACACCCTGTCCTCCATCAGAACCGTTCAAAGTTCTTGGCAAACCCTCCGTGTCTAAACCTGGCACCCACAACCCTGTCCACACAGCAAGACAGTATTTCTTACGGGGCCATGAAGTCACCGATTACCACACTGCCTTTGTCTTGGTTCCTAATCGCTACATCAAACCCTCCTGCCCAAACGCTCCAGCCAGCACAATGTATCACATTAGTGAAATTTGTTTACAAAATACTATGCTTCCTTTAGCAAGGACTTCCTGGGGCATTAAGTATATTAATTACCATGAAAAACCAGAAATCGCAGTTCAAACCTGTCGGCAACATCAGCATGTTACCAAATAATGAAAGCAGTATAGTTTTGTTCTGTGCTGGAGACACTCAGCGAACTGTAACACAACGCTCCAAGCTTTCTAGTTCTTTTCATGTTAAATATTAGTCTGCCAGCCCTTTCTAGCGCTCCGCTCAGCAGATTTAAAAAACAACAACAACAAAAAAAAAAAAACACCAACAAAACCTTATTGATAGTGCTGTGGTTGAGTAAGTCAGGACAAGAGATTGAGCGTATCCAGAGTGATGAAAGGACACTGCTAGTGAGAGAAGAATCCTTCAACAGACGTGCAAACTTCTCTCAGGGGAGGAAACAACTTGCCAGATCAGTTCCAGTCCCTGTACCTTAAAGGTTTCCAATTAACGAAACAACTGCTAAAGCACCAGTTTAGCAGAAAATCGTACGAGGACATCTGCTCTGTGTTTCTTTCTGGTTTCGAGTTACCGATAAAGAGCTTTGCTGCACATACAGGCATTTACTGTGGTGAATACAATCACTTGCACGTAAACCCGGAGTAACCCCACTGAAACGACCATTTACAGCCATTTCACCGGCAGCAGAAAGTAACTTCGAGCTTTAGAGCAGAAAAGTTAAATTTATACCCATTCAAAATATCGACGCGTACCCAAGCTTTTACCCGCCCGGTACTCACGGGAGGATGCTGCAGGCTTCAGGAGCTCATCCCCGGGCCCCGTTTTCCCGCAGAGGAGGCGGACACCGGCTCCCCCCCCCCTCTCCTCCTCCTCCTCCCCGCCGGGACCGGAGCCGCCGCCGTCCCGGCCCCCGCCGTCCCGCTCCCTCCCCCGCGGGGCTCCGGCCCCAGCCCGGCCGGGGGAGCCCAGCCCCGCTGCTGCTGTCTCGGGGAGCCCCGGGGGTGCCGGTACCGGCGGGGAGCCCGGCCCAGCCCGGTCGCCGCAGGTGGTTCCCCCGGGGCCGCCCAGCCCGGCCCCCGGCACCGCCTCCCCGGTCCGGGAAAGGGGGGGCGGGTAGAGCCCCGGTTACAGCCCGCAGCCACGGAGGGGGCTGGAGGGAAGGGGAGAAAGGGGGGAGCGGGGTCTGACAGAGAAAGGGTTCGGGCAGATATGAGCCAAAATGGAAAGGTTTGGGGAACAAACGCGCTGCCCTCGCGCACCCCGGCTCTGCCAGGGCAACGGGGAAGTCATCCCCAAGCCGGGGGGGGGAATGGAGAGGGAAATGACCCCCAAACCGGGGGGGGGAACAGAGAGAAGAGCGGCTGATGTCTCCTGGAAAACCCCAACGCAACCCTTCCTGAAACGGTTGTGCAGCTCCTGGTCTTGGGGCTGCGGAGTTTCAGTTCCCCATTGCCGAGGGGTTTCGTGGAGACAAAGGGGCCCTGATCGGACCCTGCCAGGCTCCCGCGGAGACCCCCAGAGCGGTGAGAAACAGCCCGGCTTCGGGGGGCACTTCAGCACCCAAAGGGCTGCCAGGCACTCTTGGAGAAAAATCCCAACCACCTCCCTCCCAAAGATGGAACAAGTGGTTTTGTCTACTCATTAGTTGAATGAAAAGGATCAGACTGGAAAGGAAGAGCCGTCTTTAACCTGTACTTGGCTTGGCTTTATTCTACATTTCCCACTAATGAGTGCGGAAGAAGCTGTGACCACAGTCGCTGTCAGCATTTTTCATGTGGAAATCACACTTACAAAAGGGATCTGCCCCTGCCTGCGGCCTGATGCTGCTCCCACCAGAAACCAGGAAACCACATTAACAAGTGCACAGCCCTCGGTCTGGGCTCAATTCATGGCTTAGGATCGTTGAGCTGCCGTGAAGACGACGTTTCACCCTGTCCTGCATCTCAGCTTCCCCATCTGCAGCCAGAACTGACACCACCAATCTCTGTTATAAAGCAACCCAAAACACACGGATGAAACCTGCTTGTTACAAAATCCTGCCTCCGTAGGGGAAGGCAGCAACAGGGGCTTCCTAATGGTCCATGAACATTTGCAGCGGATTTCTCGGGAAATCTCATGGCTGCCCAGCATCCATCAATGACTGACTCCACTGGAGTGAAGGTCTGACTGTAAATTAATCTATAAATTATTGGGTTTTGGTGATTTAAACCTGTGAATCCTCAGACCAGACCTTGTCTGAGCTGGCATAGATTGTGCAGTGGGACAACAACCTCCTAACCTCTTTTCAAGACTTTTACAGGCAACAGTTAATCAGCTACCACTGGGCTGTGTACCAAGATGGGTGGTAAGTGGGAGGTACCATTAATTCCACTCGATTCACCAAGTGTTTTTGCACTCTGTGAAATAGCAGATCAAAAATGAAACCATCTCAGCACAGGGATGCTCTAACATTGGGCTCACACATACTACCAGAACGTGACGGGCCAGAACCTGGCAGGGTTTTGGGTCTCTCCAGTTCTGGCTTCGTAATGTCTTTGGTTAGTTGGTGCTTTGAGCTGGGAGACAGAACAGAACATCACGCTCATAAATGTGTCTGTTTTCCCTGATTTGCTTATTCAAGCTGGCTGGAGGAGGCAGAGAAAGGGCAGCAAATGCATCCAGAGCCGACAGCCCACCTGATCTAGCTTTGGAGTTGAAATACAAATACCGATCAGGTACACAAGTTTTGCCACGTAAACCACTTTGGGAACCAGTGATAAAGATGTCCTATAAATCTAAACTTGCATTCATAAACCTAAACTCGCCTTGGTGCCAGTCACCTCGGTGCTCACACCAAAGAGAAAGCAACAGCCACATGTTCTATTTTATAAGTTGGTGCTCAAGTCCAAGTGAAGATAGTAAAGAACAAACAAAACAGCACATACCATTGCAGTACGCAGATACTTATCTCCTAAAGAAACATTTGTGTTTTCCTAACACAGGTCTTGCTTCAGTTTGGTGTTCATGATGGACTGGTTTCTACACTGAACCCCAAGCTGAACCCCATAGAACAAAACCACAAAGACTTTATCAGCAGAGTTTAAGAATTAAGAGCTTCAAGATCCAATTATTTAGCAAAATTTTTTTGTGTGTACTACAAAGACCCACATTAGTCACTTCCAGCTAAATCCTTTTGCCTCAGTCACACTAAAACCCCTTGCAGATATCACACCTCCTTAAAACCACAGATTGAAATCTCAGTAAGGATTACTCACCATTCGTCTTCTCAAAGGAATAAATTTAGTTTGATTGGTTTCTTTACAATTACTGCCTCATCCTGCATAAACAAGAAGGAACACGAGGCTGTCTTCTGGGAACAGGAGTGGTATTCCAGCTGCATACCTTCCCTGGGTTGTATCTCTCTATGGAGTAGAAAGGGCTTCTTTCAACAGTGTGCACTCATAACTTGGAAGAGGTATGAATAGTTACATGTGAGTTAATAATTAATAATAATAATAGTCCTATTGAAATGTACAAGCAAGGAGACACCAGCCACTGGGACTGTCAGGCAGCCCATGTTAATGAGGAAAGAGGAGAAAGTTCTGTATTTTCACCAAATTCCTTTCCTCTTGTCTTTGTGAACTGTTATGAAACCAGAGCAAGTCTCCTACATCTGGATCTGGTGCAAGGCACAACTGGATCCCAAACAATCCTAAGCAATAGAGTCTGCACCGCATGGCAGATCCCCAGCCTTGCACAGAGCCTACGGGGCAAGGTAAGGCTCAGTGCAGACTCCTTGCAATAAAACTTTCCGAGCATTTATGAGCTTATAGAAATACACACAGCATGGCACACCCTTACAAAGCTGCCAGGCCTTAGAGGCTGGGTTTACCCAGAAGCATGGGCTCTCACCTGATCTTGCTCCTCAGGGAGCTGTTGGTTGCCTTGGTAAAGCCAAGATTCAATTCAAGGTGAGTTTTGGAAAGGGACTGAAATTTTGAAGATACCCCCACACACTTAGGCCCACTTGTCTCCAGAGTCAACTACTTCCAGGGCAGTCTGTTGACCATTTCTGCATTCCCTCAAGAAGGCTTTGTGGCCTTTGTTGCCACCACTATGAAGAAAGTGAGGCCATCCTCAGCAGCCTGGTGAAATTGTGAAGCTGGGAGATGTTGTGCACACCGGAATTTCTTCCCAGCAAGGTTCCAGAGCCTGGACATCTACAGATCCTTTCTGGAAGACCAGCTATTGTTGCATAAGCATGACTCTAGTATTAAGCACTGCTAGCCTGATCACCAACGCTGGGTCACAGTAGCACATTCTGAAGGTTCAGCAGTTTCAGAAGCGTTGCTTTCACTGCATACAGTATTTTATATTAGCTCAGTCAAAGCTCGAGACAATAGCATTTGTGGGAGAATTTGGGATTGTTTACCAGCATTGGGCTTCGGGCTTCTAATTTCTCATTTTCTTTGCTCTGTTTCATCTGTTATTGTTACTTCCATAGATGGAAAGATGGACTCACAGTTTAGACAGAAAAGGAGAGGGCTGAGACTGAGCATAGCTCAGCTTCTGTGCTTATGGAACTGCCGTAACATTTTGCAGCACAAAAGCTTCTCAGTCTTACTGTTCTGGAGGTCAATGTAGTTTTTCATGGGAATAAAAGCCAGAAAGAGGGTATTTAGCATAACTTTTCACTCAGCTGAGCTGTCTGTCACCATCAGAGTCATCATGACAATACCACAATTGCATTTAGGTGCCATGGGGAGTAAACACAGAAGGGATGAAGTGAGCCAGTGAACGACTCAGGGCACCAGGAAGAACCATAATATGTACGTGGCTGACGCTGTGCTGTGCATGGCAGACACCACAAACTTCACAGCGACAGCAGGACAAATGCAAATGCATAAAAAGTAACAGCTCTTTCCACCCACATGGGCTAGAGAAGAATCTCTCTAAAGCAGGAGGCGGTTTGGAGAAACTCCAACTCCATCCAGGGCCAGCACCCTCATTAATGCAGAGCAGTCTCTCTCTGGTGCGGACAAAACACAGGAGGCAGTGCGATTCCCTCCCCTCCCCTCCCTTCAAATACTGCTGAAAAACAGTACCAAGCGTGCAAGACCATCAGCTGCAACATAAGACAGATGATGTTCCTTCCTTGCAGAAATCCAAGGCAGAGTTTGAAGCAGAATTCAAATCTCCTGATTCTCACTGCTTTGTTCTAAACAAGTACGTTCCCTCTGCAGCAGGTGTCCAAGGAAAGACAATTACATCTCCTCCTTTCAAGTAAAACACCCTTGGAGTTTCCATATGAAAAATCATCTACATTAGAAAATAAACACAGAGGGTCCCACTGGAATGAAATGGCACACAGCAAAACAAACTAGAAGCAGCCCAGTGTAATTGTTTCCAGGCATCACAATGTGCTAAGTACCCTTTCAACTATAAAAAAAAAATCACCTTAATTTATTAAGTGCCATCTCTGCTACAATGCTTGAGAAGGGGTGTGAACATCTACAGTGAAGCCAAGTAAAAGCAAATGTGCTTTCTAAAAGCCTATGTGGCACAGGAGAGGGAGGGAGTGACTTGCCCAAGGGTTTGCTTGGGAAGAAGTCCCTCACCAGGTCCTAAATTTATAGCCCTTATACTATTAGCTATAGCCATGCACTAGGTTTATACGTTAGTATGTATAAAGCTCTGCTTCCAACCTCAGTTATCAGCCACCAATTCTGACCTTATCCCTAATGGAGGACAAACGAGATACTGGGATGCTCCAGAACAATCCTAACGAAGCCGGGGAATGCCAACGGCCATAACTCTCAATTAGAAACTACAGATCCGCTCTGCAGCCTTACAAAAAACATAAGGAAGTGACATAACCTAATAATGTGTTAAGTCTCACTGAATTTATACGTCCAGCTTACACTCCCAAGTAGGTTTTGCACTCTTCCTGGATCATAAGGTCAGTTCACAGCACCACAGATTAAATTTGCAGTTTGCCTGCAATTAGAAGGGTAGAGAGCAGAGCAAATATACTGGAACTGTCTTAATAAGAAAAAAAAGAGAGAACAGGCATATTACAACAGGTATCACAACCGACTAGAAATTCATTGAGTCTGGAATTGCATTATGAAATCAGGACCTCGGCACTGTACACGTACCCAGAGTCACCAAAAAAACCCACAACTAAATGACAAAGCGTACCTGCAAGGGATGGAACAGAACTGCAGCGATGAAGTGACCTGCCCTGGCAGAAGAGCATACCTAAACCTGGTTGCCCTCCCTAATCCCTGCTTGTTGTGCTGTGTTACTCGAACAGCTCATTGGCTATAGAGGCAGAAAGGACATAGAATTTGTTACTTGTTTGTTTTACGCAACAGAGCAACACAAGAGATTGCCATAAATCTTTCCCACTGCCTCACCCTGCTGACATCTGGGTTTCCACTGATACTATAGTTGCAATGCATTCGCTTCATCAAGGAAATCAAACATTCCCTTCCACAAGCTTGAACATGCCAACATATTAAAATGCAAGAGACCTTGTTCAGAAGAGGATTTAACACATTAGCTAACATTTAAAACGCTGCGTGTTTTCTAGTGTGACTTAGCACAAATGCAACTTAAAGATAAGATACATAAAGAACCCAAGCACAAGATATCACCTGTCTCTCCGTTAAGGTGGGTACCACGATACCAACACGGCGTCTCTAGCCCTGATCTCCAGGTGAAGGGGATGGAGATGTTCAACCAGACATCATGCAAGCCTTCCTCAAGCTACACCTCTGATGGTACCAGACAACCCCGTAGGCACGCTCGGACTTCAGCTCGGTCAATAGCTGCAGGAGAAAAAGTGATTTATCTTGCTCAGAACAAAGGGAAATAGCTGCTTAAGCGCAGAGTCCTCCGAGGTGCTGAGGACCACAGCTCCCTCCCACTGACTCCGGCTTCAGCCTCCAGCTCCGCTGTGGCTCTCTGCGCCTCGGGCTGGCCTCCGTGCCTGCAGAACGGAGCCATCCCACAACCATGTACTGCAGGTGCCGTGTAAGCCCACACAGGAACAAAGACTCACAGATCCAGCCAGGTGTGCGCCTCCTGTTTGGTTTAGTAAAGGAAATATTTCTGCATTTTTCTCCAAGGGAATGAGGCTTGGCTGTGGTCTCTTTCCACATTAAAAGCACGCTGGACCATGAACCCCTCCTAGCAAGTTTTACAGATTAAGCGAAGCCTGGTAAGCATAAGACTCATAAAACAATCTTCTGTTCTAGGCTAAAAAAGATCAGTAATCCAAAACAGACAAAAATGGAAATATAACCTTCCAGGGAATAAATTAAGCAAGAGACATTTTATGCATGAGGTCTTTCTGGGGGGAAGCAGTTCAGTAACAAGGTAGAAACAGAATGAGAAGCAGTAAGCACAGGACTGCAAAAATAGGGCCCATTCTTAGCTATTATAAAAACAAAGAACCCCAGCAACTTTTTCTCCAGAACACACAGGCGACTGCTCAAAGAAAAGCCCATGCATTTTTTCAGTTGCTTCTCAAGAAGAATGCTTTAAAGGAATTTGTGATATTTATTTATACAAAAGTGCAAGCTCAGAAAGGGCTGAGTTGGTGCCTCTGTGACAGCCTACTTCTAAAAATAGCACTTCAGTTAATAGCAGGTCAGTGATTAAGAGAAACAGGTTCTGATGGGCATTACTGAATCATCACGTGGAGCAAATAAAGCAAACTTGAATGTCATTCAATTTACAAAGGCGGCTCTGTCACCTTGGAGATTATGGACAGAGTGAAAGTGGAGCAGAATCACTTCTAATACCGATCAATGGCTAAATTCAAGTTTCCTTTCTGCAAAGCCTCTGCTTTGCCTCCTCCTTGCCCACCCATGTCAGTGCCTGCAAGGAGCCCGCCACCCAACGCCCTACAGCTCCCGCAAAGCCCGGCCTTCCACAGCAACTCCCAGAGAAACGTCATGCTAGACAAAGTCTCCTGTTACATCTGCACAACCAGGCCCGAGGCACCGCCAGGGAAAGGAGGCACAGCTTCACATACAGTAAAGTGATTTTCTGGCATTTTAAATACAATTCAATCATACTGTGCCAGTGTGTGTTAGGAGAAGGGCACACAGCCTCCCTCTACTGGCTAACACAAAAAACTGCCGAAATTTGCTTCATCTGTGAGAGAGGGGAACCTGCTGGCAAAAGCACAAGCAGTGCAACAAGCTGATGTTTTACAATTTTGTTGATCAACGCATGCACATTTTATAAAAGGTCTGACCGTGTCCTTCTCGTGGAAATGGGTCTTTGGAGATTTTTTAAAACACGTAACTATTTATCTTTATTACAACAAAAACTTTACAGAGCTCAATACTGCAACCCGAACCGGACATTCTCTCCCACAACGGTCTAAGCAGGTGCCAAACTCCCATTCAAGATTTGTGCAAGATTAAACATCAACAGAACTCTGCTGTGACAGGCAGCCAAAACCACAATGAAAACCCTCTCAGTCCCTCCTTCAGCCCAGCAATTCCCGGGATTTTTCTGCTGAAATCCCCAGCTTCTTCAGCACTGTTTTTCTGATAATTTGCTTATGGAAAACCGTAAACTATCTCAAGTGTTCACTCAATTGCATCAGCATACAATTCCATTAGAAAACTTAATATATCAAACTTGGGCCAATATGGAGTACAGTTAAAAAACCACATGTGAATGGCACTGCATTGTTTTTATTTTAAGTGTCTTTACACAATGAATGATGTTGGAATGCAAGTTGTTATACATTTTACACAAAATACATTGACAACATTACTTGCTTGATTTGCCTTATAAAACTGTTTCTGAAGGTTTTTCACTTACTCCTAATTTACAGTGACTTCTACAATAGGGTAGAAATTAAACAATTAACAAAATATAAACACCACAGAAAATCCAAATCGGACTTCTGGAATTTTAAAAATACACAAGCCTGATGGACAATACAAGTTTTTTGTTGGCTTTTTTTTTTTTTAAATAACATGGAACAGTGAGACAGAGAGGTCGGACTTTGAGTGATTTTAATACCTGAAGAGATACATAAATATCATGCCTGTGAAGGCAAGATAAACAAAACTCATTTTCCTACCTTTTTAATATATATTATTCCTGCCTCTGGAACAAGGACCTGCCTGCAGGATCCCATTTTGCAACTTGAAGCTGGTGGCAGGAAGGGCTCACGAGCTGGCACAATACGGAGTTGAGAACTACCATGTCCATGCAAATTCATGACCGTTACTTTTGCTCTCCGCCGTCAATCAAGTGAAAACACTTTAGAAAATTCAATAAGCACGTCATGTAGAATTGAAACACACTAAAATGAATTTGAAAAAGGTCAGTTTCTGAATGATTTATATATATGAACATCAGCAGCCTGGTTTGTTCACAAATAATTTTATTCCTTTAAATAGAAAAAAGAAGAATCTGTCTAGTCTAAAAAAAGGTTGGTTATAAAATAGCATAAAAGCATAGGAGCATGAGTCATTATACTGAGGCATATTCTCCTCCTACTAAAACACTTAACACAAGATCACAAAATTAAAGATCTGTATTCTAAAAGATGCATCCTAGTCTCAAAAGTAGCAGATGCTCTGTCAGACAGACAGGATGCCACGCAGAAAAAGTCTTAATGAAAAACAGCAAACAAGGGCTGAATCTGCATAAAAACTGGCTAAGCCAGACAACTGATTGTCTTAAAAAAAATACAAAACAGACTGGAGAAGTTTAGGAGCACAAGTTAAAAGTTAACCCTAGATGTTTTATCTCCTAACATAACTTAGTCATAACATAACAGTCACTGAATTTATTTATAAATGGAGGCCATCTCTAGGACTGTGGAGGAACAAACGTCACCAGATTTTCAGAGAGGATCAGAGACAACACATTCAATAGCTGAATCTGTATTTCACTCTACTATTGTCATTCACTCCTCATTAGGTGTCAGTGCAAACCATCGTACCTATCAGTGTACCATCACAGGCAGCAGCAGCAGTGTTGGTGACAGACTCAGAGTCTGTCTTCTCAGCAGTGTGTGGCTCTTCCTCCTGCATTCTTCTCTGTGTAGTTAGCAAAACTACCGGAATTTAGTTCCATACGTGTATTTGTGCCTCATGTCAAATTAAAAGCACATACTTGGCATTTCTGAGAAAAGCAAAAATTAATCTTCACCTCAGAAGATTACTAGCTAGGGAGGAATTTTAGGATAAAGAGTATGTTTCACTTGCATTTAACACTATATTATCCGGAAGCTGTTGTACCAGTACAGATCAGCTTTTAATTGCTATACAATGAACTTTCCTGAATCCAATCGTGACAGTAAGATATTATTTCAGCACTTGGTACATCACACTGTACAATATAAAGGAAAGAGTAACATCTTAAAAACAAAACAAGAACACAACCAGACTTCCTATTTTTCACTATTTCAAGTCAGGTGGATTTGCTACACTTGGGGGACTAGTCCCTAAAATTAAAGTGCTTTTCAAAGCATTGGCATCCAGAATCTTGAACATGAGAGACAACTACAAGTAAAATCTGTTGTCGCTATACATAACATATAGCAGCAGTACAGACATCAACACACGTACTCATTAAGTGTCTGATTTTTGATACTATCTTGAGCATCACACAATTTAACAGTGCATAGTACCCCCTACCTCCAGTGTACAATCAAATGCTTTAGGTTCATTCAGTATTCTTGCAGGTGGTTCTGGACGCCTTGTCTGCATGATCTTCTGTTTGGGATTTTTTATTTCATCTTCCTCTTCTGTCTCACTTTCACAGACATGGACAACTACACTAGGAGTTGATTCTGTTCCTGCATGAAGCTCATACTTCTCCCCTGAAGAGCAGCAAACAAAAATCATGCTAAGAACATCCCCAAAGAAAAGCAGCAAGCGACTTTATCTTAAAAAGTCCTTAATATCTGCAGTAACACAACCAAATATTTATTGATTCCCATCTCATCTTTAATTTGCTCAACTGCCACACTTCATCAGATCTGCTAAATGTTTTTAAATAGTCTATCTGTTATGCTGTACTTTGAATACAATCAATCTTTTAATTGATATTTAAGGATTTATTGATTTTTAATTAATTTTTAATTGGTAATTAAAGGAAGGAAGGGATGTAAAAAGCTATCGTGAAACACTGAAGACATGAGAATACAAGCAGACTACAAATTTAAGTGATACCATTTATGCTGTACATTTATATGTCATTTGTAAATGAAAAGCTACAAAAACATACAAAAACATTAAGCCTCCCTCTTCCCTGCTTTTCACAGAAAGCAAACAGCATGTTTCCTAGGAAGGTTTATAAAGGAGTTTGACAATTAAACACAAAAAGTATGTATTAGCATCCTTAATGAGGTTAATTCCTCCTTAAGGAGCTGCCCACCTGCAAAAGACTGAACTTTTCATTCCTCTTCTTGTCTGTTACTTAACACTGAGACTATGACAAAATTCAATAAATGGGTGTGATGGAGCTCGTACCACACAATCCGGTTCTACGCTATACTTTCAATCAGTTAACAGATTAAGTAAATAAAGTGATGGATCATTTTATTCAAGTAAGAAACCTCACATAAGAGAGACTCAGTTTCTTCTCACAGGAAGAAACGTAAGTAGATAAAATCCCTCGATAACTATTTTTGCATTTAGGTGACACAACAAAAGCAGGTACATATTCCTACCTGGTCCCAACTTGGAGACAGCACAAAGCAAGTCATAGTTTATCAGGGGAGTTGCATCTTCACTCTGTTTCCATCCAACTGGTGGAGACGCAGGTGGGGAGATCAGGAACTGTTTAACAGGTTGTGGAGGAAGGAGGTAGGACTTGTCACCCATTTCACTGGATACCTGTACCTGAAGACAAAAGCCAGGAGATACAGAATGACAAATATTAATTCTCTTTTTATTTAGTATACTTCCCCAATAATACATGCCCATTCTCTGTATTAGCAATGCTTAATTCAGCCTTAACAATAAAAGTAGTACAGCTTCTGTCAGCTCTCTTGGTACGACACCTCGGAGAAACGCTGCAGTTAAGAACTTGGCCTACATAAGCACTGACAACGTAGCTGCGTATGACACACACAGGTTGCTAATCCAACAAGAAGATGCCTGTAAAGCGCCTATTATAGAGAGATCTTTGGACCCACTTATTTCCTTTCAGCACATTTCTGTCTGTGTATGGGGGAAGGTGGTTTGTGTCACAACATAGCGACTGTTCCGTACCAATCACAACTCTGTGAGCTCAGGCTGAAAAGCAAAACCGACTCCTAAAGCATCAATTTCTCAAAGAGTGAAAGTAATACATCTCAGTGTAGAGGAAGGAGGTTGAAGGTAACTTCAGATATTTATCACAAATGAAACTCATCGGCAAACGTGGAATAAGAAGAAACAGGGACATGTACAACATCTCAGTGTTCCACAGTACCTGTGCAAAGTACAGCTTCAGCTTTTTTCCATTGAAATCAGTTTCATGCAGTTCTATCCGTGCTCTTGCTGCTGCCTCTGGATTGCTGAAGTTGATCCTTACTCTTCTAAAGCTTTTAAACAACTGGAATGTAACTTGATTATCGTAGACTGTGAAAAGTGCTTCAAATCTTTCCTAGAGACGAAGTACAAAGATTCTCCAAACACAAAATGAACACTTTCACTCAAGGAAAACACATTGCCCTTCCACTTTCCTCTCCCAAATCCCATTCTTTTCCTTAATCACCTAAACCTGCACCTCCCATACTTCCCTCAGTTACTCCAACTTACAAATCTGTATTCAGTGCAGCACTGCTTTGCCTCACCATTTAAATCTGAATTCTAAGAGCGCATTGATGTGAACAAGCCCATAAAACTCTTAATGGACAAACTGCCACCTAGTGACAGTTACTCAAAAGTGCAGGTGTCAACAAAAATACCGATCACTGCACGTGACTTTCACCCAAGCATCTGAAAAATACTATGTAAATCAGCTTAGTTTATCTAATATAAAGATCGAGTACTGAGTGCTTAAGGAAAATGTCAACATTCTCAGGATGAATGAATGTCCACTTTGGAAGAGAAAAAAAAAAAAAATCTATTATTACTAAACACTTGTTCACAAAAGTGGAAAACTGAAAAAATCATGTTTGTTTTACTGAATATGGAATCTTATCCCCAAGCTCTCTAATAGATAACTGCATTGTTACGAAATTCTATCTGTTTTAATTTACTAGTTCTCTGATCTACAGGAGGCCTAATTTGCAGATATTTCTTTTTTCCCCTAGCATAAATGCACTAGGAAATCTCCTAGTGTAAATTTTCATTCACTGTAAAAAGCCAGATTAAAAGCAATAGATGAGATCTATGCAAGCAATCTCTTTTCAATGTTATTTACTGTGTTCTGATAATATTCAGTTATTCAGAGAGATCTACATAAGCAAATAAGCAGAAAAGGAATACTTTTTCATTAAGAAATGAAATTTCCAATAACAATAGTTAAGTTGCTGGATTCCAACAGACACTGATCTCTTTACAAAAATCCTGTTCGATACCTTCATTCCTCTAACAATAATTATAGGATGAGGGGCTTTCATTTTAAATAGGACTGAAGAAATTCTTCAGATGACACCCATGTTAGTTTTAACAAAAATATTATTTTCTTGCGCAATTCTCTCCAATGTGTACAACATCAAAGTCTTTATTAAAATAATCACAAAACCTGCTCCTTCTGCACACTGACCAAAATTTGTACTTGACAAACACAAAGCTGCAATCCAGTGGATCACCCCTGCAATTGAAAATTATGAAGACAGTGCTCCAATCGCGACATTACCCTCAAAAATGTGAATGTTTGAGAATGAAAAAACATGGACTTTATCTGAAATTTTTACCTTTTGCTGTTTGAACTAAACTTGAAAAAAACTTATAGACGCTATGCAAAAGACGAAAGTATTACAAGATATAAGCCAAGTTAGACACCTTACAGTTTTTCTGTAAACATACCGTTTTTAACCTGCCACACTTGAAGTGGAAACTGATGGCATTAGATTCAACAACTTAACAGTCAATTCAACACGAACTGTTAATGTTTAAGTGTTGCTTTAACAAATCAGCAGCAAAAACAGAAATATAGCTAGAAAATGCCCCAAAACCGGATGAAAATCAGAGCAGAATGCTTTGTAAGAATATGCAGATTTCAAATAAATACTGTCTTTTTAGCCTTTTCTGTTCACCAGAATATTAATCATCGCTCACTCCATACGAAGTTTCACAAACAAAAACGCGGAGCATAAAGGATTTGTGCCTACGTGCTGAACCAGGCAATCTATTCTTTACAGTTGTGACTACTAACACAAATAAGGGAAAAGAAAGATGGATTTTGATACCCTGCTTGCAAGTGCTGCTAGCTTTGCTAGTGTTACCAAATGAACTAAAAGAGCGTTGGGCAGAAAAATCGGAATTGCCACCAAAAACCCCGACCCCCAAAACCACCATAAACTTTCAAATTGCTTTCTTTTCGGGCACAGACAGGACAATTTCCTTATGTTTCATGAACTGTTTGCTGTGCGCTCAGGCTTTAAAAGAAGATGTAGGCAGAAGTAAATCAAGCCACTGAAACGTGTGTCCAGGGTTAAGCTGAATTTCATAAAACAGATCAAATCCATATAATACATCAAAGCACCTCTATTCTTCCAAGCACTGGGAAGAAGCCTGCGTAGTAAGTGTTCAACTTAGAGATATGATATATAATTCTGACCTATTCTAAACTAGTGTCTTGCCTAGGACGATCAGCTTAGATGAGCTCGTTGATGGTACAACGAGGACACTTTACAAACTATTTTTGAAATGACAAATTTTAAATTTAAAATTTACAGGTGGTTTAATGTGGTAACTAATTATCCCAGCATCGTTAGAGAAAAGGCTAGCACATCTCCCTTGATACACCTTGTATGCACGGATGTTCTGTGGGAACACTTTCACGGAAAAAAGCAGATGTGCATTAAAATGACAAATCACATGTATACATGTGCAAAACAATTTAGCAAGGCACTATTTCCAGTGCACACTTTGTATACCAGACACACGACAGATTGCTGTTCCTGTAGCACCAGAGTTAAATGAGTCCAGTGCATTATTTAATGTTCCATTGATTACCTGATGCTTTACTACCTTCTTCCAAGGGCAGTAACCACTGAAACAAATTGAGTGCTCCCTGCTTACAGAAGTCTTTTGAACTAGAAGCTGATCTAGTAGAAACAGTAACAATTTAAATTAGTCATCAGCAAGTTAAAAATTTATCTGGAAAGGGAGATGTCATCTTGCATTTTTTAATTAGATGACATTTGATTTACATACTCTTATGCATTGCCTGTTTTGTTTTCCACTAAAAACAGCATCAATATACAAGGCTAGAAATGAACTCGGGGACTGAGCTAGCAACAACTCATGAAGAGAAGCATTTAACACCAGGCATATAAATAATGGCTAGTGAACTGTATTTCTCTATAAATCATGGGAAAGAAAAAAATAAAGCACATCTGAAAATAAGCCACTAAAGACTCCACAGCCTTTTCTGGCACTTGTCTTTGTACCCATAGGAATACAATTACAAGGAAGAACAACAGCTCTCATGTCATATCGTCGCCTCTACCCAAAAGGGGATCTGTAAGCTGCTTTACATATTGTTTATGTGACACCACGTGCACGTTCTCAAAAAACTACCATTCCTTTTACTTTGACTGTACTATGTCCATTTGTCAGAAGCACTGGTTTAGGAATTCAGCTCATAGCAAGTATTTGAACGATGGACTGAAATCTAAGTACACAATTTAGCAACTCTTGAGGCACAGAGCAGCATTTCCTATCTGACACCACACCTTTCCCTCAGACATTGAAAACTGTAGGTTTTGGAAGTACTTTTGGAAACTGAAACTGCAAAAGAAGCTGCAGACCAAAGCTTTCATAGCAGTCCTCCCTATTTCCCCTCACTTGTGTGGTGTATGTATTATTCCTGGTGCTCTTGGAAGCAAAAGGAAGGTTCAAATTTGACTGAATACAAATGTTAGCAAGCCGGAGATTTATTTTATTATAAGGTCTTAAGCCACTTTCAAGGTGTTCTCTTAGCTCAAGTTAGAACACACATACTGCAAATTTATAATGCTCTTTTAACAGAATCCTTGCCTTGAAATAAAACATTTAAATCTGCCCTTGGCTTTGGCAGCTCAGATAAACAGGGGGAAAAAGATAAAATCAGAAGTTTTTCACGGGAGAAGCACTGTGTATCTCTATATTCAAATGCCAGAACAGTGCAATATTATCTGCTCTTTGGTAACTGCACTCGTTCTGATCTGAGCTTACCAGGTAAATACTTCGGGTTGTTTTTTCCCCCCAATTATAATAGGCAGTAATACACTGAAAAAACAGACAAAAATGTTCAACGGATGTACAATACTACACCCCAAATATGCCTCTCTCTACCTTACCTTTTCTTCCTGTACCTCAAACACAGCTTCGTGAACACTGCAAGCAAAGAGTGAGGTAGGCAAGTCACTTAAATCCATCATCTCTTCCAAATCATCTTCATTTTCTCCAAAAATCATCTGTTCTTCCTCTTCTTGGTCACTGCTGTAGAGGTCTGACTGGCTGTCACTCCAGGACTTCATAGTATCTCTGAGCATCGTTCACCCAAAGCAACTCTTATGTTCCAGTTTCTAGTAGGGATCTGCCATTCCAAAAAACAAAACCAAAACAGAATGTGAAGCTACTACATCTTCTTGCTTTGACCGTTCTTTAAGGCAAATAATTTTACAAAAAAGAACAGAAATCAACATGAAAGTTGTTCTCTCATCCACAAAACAGAAGCACTGTATCCCATTTCTGTAGATGGGATAAAGACTCTGCTGTTCAACCTGTGAGAAGATAAAAGTCACTCAGTCAAGCAAAAGAAATTTCTCCTCCCTTTACTCTGACATAAATCAAGAACTCCAATACTGTTCTAGAAGCTTTTCTCCATGACACACTTCTCAGTTAATAGCAATTTCTTATTTAATAACTTAAATTACTTCCCAAGTAATCAGAGTAGTTTTCTGATATTTGAAGAAATATCTTTATTTCATCAATGGGAACACGTGTGCAGCAAAGTTAAATCCCAAAGCCTCTCCAAGCCAGTGGCAGATACAGGAACAAAACCCAAGATCCCCTAACGTAAGGAGATCTCCTTCTCCTAAGCACTGGAGAATGCCTTTCCTATAGGTAAGAGTATCTACAGCCTTGAGTAAAAACATCAACAAAGAAAAAAAAAATGCAAACAAGCAAGAGACTAAATAGAAGAGTTTAGATAAACTAGTTTTTACGCAATAAAAAAATATTTTAATGGAGTGTGTACCTTTTGCCACCTGTCACTGCAAAAATCACGAGGAGGTTATCACACCACTGTATATTCTAATGAAAACAACACAAAACATATAACTGTACTATATCTAGATTTGGAGGGGGTGTTAATTTGCGACATAACACTAAGTAAAGGTAAGTAAATGTATTATGTTTCATTGGCAATGATCTCATTTGAGTATTTGCTTAACTAGCTTATTCTTTTGAAGCAGTCACTGAAAAATTCCATCAACTGAAACCAATGTGCATTAAAAAATGGATTAAAAAAAATAATCCATAATAAATCCATGCTCACTCATGGGAAAAGGTTTAAGACAAGTTTTCTCATTAACAACACCCAAGCACTCTCAACACTTCGTGCTTAAGGAGAAATAGCATGTGAAAATGCGGAAAAAAGATTTAGTACCTATTTTAAGTATTTATAAACTGCTTAGAGACACACACACAAGGTGTGATGCTAATTTAAATGAGTTAAATCAATGTAACCTCAGCGTGGACACATAAAAGCTGTCTGAGGCAACGTGTGCCCATGCACATAACTGCACCCGTTCACTGTCACACCTTTAGTCAAACCATTACCAAGCCATGCATAGACCTGGCGGAATTTTCCCAGGACAGCAAGTTTCAAGATTTTCACGGGAAACGCTCCTCGGCATCACAGAAAGACAGACGTAAATGCAAGAAAACATGTAGCTGGTGAAAACCTAATTTTTTGTGCTTGCTGATTCATGCAAAAAGGAAAGAGAAAAGGAGAAGAAAATACGCCAACACAGTAAAAACAAAAGCCACCATCTGGCTTGGCAGCACAGACTCCAAGAGTTCTGGGCTAATCGATCCAACATGCGACAGGACACAGGCACCTACAATCAAGCCAAGCTACGTGCAGACAGAATCAAGAGCAACATGCTGGCCTTAGCCTGGGTTCGGTCCTACCTCCCCAAGCATCCCCATCAGAGAGGAGTACAGATCACAGTAAGAAACACCTAACCCACACAGGACTTCTCCAAAAACCTGGTTTTCTGACAAATCAAAGAACGATGAGACTTGCAAACAAGGCAAGAGAGCAAAACTGGCACAGAAAAAGGAGAGTTTGGGAATGCTGACAAGAAAATTCAAAGACTTAAATTAACGGTAAGACAGGAAGTAAGGTAACATACAGATCAACATAAAATTTGTTCAATTTTTCACCACACTATGAAGAGCTTTAAAAAGTTCAGGCTGGCTGAGCCTCACACACTACAGAATGAAGTCAAAGCAGCAGACTGGAGGAAGGCAAAAGCATCAAGAAAATAAGATTAACGGAATGCACAATTACTGTGACTTACACTGTGCCTGCGGTAGTACTCCTCTCTTCATTCTGTTAGTACTGTGGAATCAGACATCACAATTAAAATGAGAGGGAATTTAACCCATAGATTATCAACTGAATCCATTACTCCCCCTTTAAAGCTGTTACCATCTATTATGTCATTTAAGGAGCTGCAATCTGCAGGTTAGTAACAGCAAACACTGCAGCGACCACTGAGATGTTCCTCCATTTGGTATGTTACCACAGAGGAACAGCACTTTGGAAAAAAATGAGCAAAGAGATGGACAAAATGAGAGCAGATCTGGGGTTTTATTTATACAAATAAGACGTCTGAACTCTGTACTTCTGGCTAATATTCTGTACAATGAGATTTTGTATAGGCTCGAATAGAAAGCTTTTACATGCCAATGAGACAAGTATGCAAGAATCTGTTTGAAAAGAAAATAAAACTGATACTGTTAAAAAGAGCAATACAAGATACTTTCTAAAATATGAACTTAAAAGACATAAAGAATGCATTGTGGGGAAAAAAAAATATCCCAGTTTCTCCTTCTTTTGCCAGATTTGGTTAAAGTAATTCAGAGAATGAAAATTAAGTTTAAAGTTCCAACATGAGGAGGTTCCGAAGCTCTGAAACTGTTATTTTGTATTCTGAAAAGACATCCACGTTATTTCAATTTCTGTTTGGTGTAACAAAATAGGGCAATTTTGTAAATGAAAAGGTGACACCATACAAAAGACAAAGCAGTTAAAGGCAAGAATGACAGCCAGGTAAACAATACAATTCAGGAAAGGTCTTTGCCAAAACAACTTAGGAATTGGAGAGGGATCAATAACAACCGAAATGTTTGCAAACAATGCCAGGAGCTCAGATATCACAGAATACCACATACACTGGGAGAGAGGATGGGAAGAAAAAAGGGAAAAAAGCCAACCAAAAAGCCACAAGACCTAGCTTCTTTGACAATTTAATTTATATAACATTAAACAATTCAAGAAACCTATGAAGTTGACAGAGATAAAGTGACAGCTGCAAGGTCACTATGATTTTCACCATACACGAACTAGTCAACAGACATAAGCCAAACTGTCTAGTTAGCATCCTCACATTAAAGAAATTAAACCTGCAGTTCCGACATCTTCAGTCCTCTGTGTCCCGATTCATTTCATCCGGTTCCATGTGAAACGGGCAATACCTGTGTACTCCCACCTTCAAAATGCACAGAGGAAAGCAAACCACCGCAGCAGGACTGCTCAGAAACAGAGCTGAGCTGGCAGCCCTGGCAACCCGGCACTGTGGGCCTGTCTTCTGTTCACCACAAAAGATCTTCCCTGTAAACCTTTGACAGTGCAAATACCCTTGATATAAGGAAAATACTGCTTTTTGCTCAACAATTTGTGGTAGTATGAAACACATCAAATTCTGCATAGGCATGCATTACTGCACAGAAGAGATGCTGCTCTTCAGATTTGTGAAGAAGTTTAAGAATCCCGATGGAAAACACACAAACCTGTCTAGGCACACTGTAACCAGCTCTGCAAACAGCCTCACTGGCTTCAAGTTTCATTATATATGAATTCATCATGTTGCAACATTTAAATACAGCAACAAAACGTTTTACTGGAAGATATTTTCTGCTCTGTAAAAAGGCAGCAGGTCTCAAATGATGCGTGTAAACGATACTGGAGAGCTGGGGCAGTCTAAACATCCCCATTGCCATGAAGTAGATTACATTTTTTTTCCTCAACTAGTAACAAAAATTGAATTACCAGAAATCATCTTGTTCCTTTAGAGAACAAGAGTAGGAACTCATACACTAAGAAGCTGCAGAAGACAATGTAGTTATTCCCTTGAATTCCTGCAAACAGTCTGCAGGGAAAATGATTTAATAGAAGCAACCTTAGTCAACGTTAAGGAAATATTTCAGCAACAAGATCAACAGTTGTGTATAATTTACAGTAGAGTATTTCTTGCTAGTATGAAAACAAAATCTGAAAAGCTTCTGTAGAGAGCACTGAACTGCAAAAGTTGCATCAATTATGTTTTTTAAAAAATAAAAACGCATCACAATTCTAATTTTTTTAATCGTAAACCTACATGGTTAATTCTGGTTTTTTTCACGGATTGTTTTGCCTGGCTTCACCCAAATCAGTATCAAAACACCATGGTTACTGAGCAATGCAAGAATATATAATAGCTTCCCTGAAATAAGGATGAGACAGGTAAGACTGATGTATGAATGCTAATTAAGAAGTACTGTTGGAAACAGTACTGTACAGACTAGGTAGAATTATTTTATTGTGCAATTATCAGAAAGCAACAAAATCAGAAGAAATACTCCAAACTTGACAGGTACATGGATGGGATTATCAGTGCAACAGCCAAACTGCTCTGCTTCAATCTCCCCTAAACAAAAAGGGAATTACTTCACTTACCTCCTTGGAAGGGTGAGAAGTACCTATTTATAAAATGGTCTGATATGAATGGAAATACACACATGCTAGTCGTTTATTACAATCGGCTAATTCTTACAGTAATATTAACTGCAATAAATAACCGAAAATTATAAGCAAATTCATTGTGTAGACAGCTGACAATACTCATTAGCAAACTACTTGGTCACTCACTTCCTCTTAGATTTTTAGATTAAATGGCCTTAACGCAGCAGGACTAAAAGGATCCCGAGAACTAAAGCCACTTGGCTAAAACCTTTTACTAAATCCTTTGTTCTGCCGAGAATGAATACCTGCTTATCCTTTAAATACCAGGTGACAGGTACATATGAAATACTTAAAAGCAAACTCTTTAACTTTATACAAAGCTTAAGGTCTTCTGAAATTTAAACGAACTGTGGAAATGCAGCTTCTGCCCTCGAGAGCTTTAGTTCTTCATCAGAGCATCGGTACAGACAGCGCTGGTGCTTTTACCTTTGCATCGTCTCAAGCAGCTCACATTATCACATCCTATCGCTTCAGAGAGCGGTAATCGGATCGCTTCCCGAAAAGCCTAAATACAAGGACTAAAAACGGCACGGCAATTTTTACATAAACAGTCGGATCTCCTCTGAGAAGTTTATCAACTCGGGCTGAATCCTGCAAACCCGCGGAGGACTGGTCTACCCCGGGGCAAGTTAACGGGGCTGAGGGATCAACACCCAGAGTTAACGCGGCATGTGATAAACACGAGGGTGGAGGCAAAAGACATCTCTGGGATAATTCTTATTAAAAAAAATCCAACCCAAACTCTCTATATCTGCATTAAGGAGCAACTGGCAAAGGAAAAAACAACTTGGCGGCCCCGGCCAGGCCTCGCCGCGCCCTCCCCGACCCTCCCGGGAGGCGGCGGCCGGTGCTCGGCGCTGCCCAGGGTCGGGCCGGGCCGCGCCGCCTCACCTCAGGACGGGACTCCCGGCGAAGGGACGGCTGAGGGGACGGGGGAAGCAACAGATCGGCGGCGGGGCGCTGAGGGGAAGGGGGGGGGGAGCGCTCACCGTCTTCCTCGGCGGGGATCCCCTCAGCAGCGGGGGGCGGCGGCGGGAGCGCGCACTCCCCGCCGGTCGCTGTGCGGAGCGAGCGGCTGCGGAAAGGGGAGCGGCGGGAACGCAGCTGCGTGCGCGCCCCCGCGCCTCCGCATCGCCTCAGGGAGCTGCGGGGAGGGGGGGTCGGTGACCCGGATGGAGGGGAGCGACTCTGCGCATGCGCTGGCTCCGCGCTGAGGGGCAGTGGCGGGTGGGGGGGCGGCCATGTCCTCAGCGACCTCCTTCCCTCTGCTCCGCGGGGTCTGCGGCGGGTTTCAGGCGCATTTCGCCCCCCGCGGTGACCGGGGGGGCTCCACAGCAAAGGGCACGGAGCGCCTTGGGGAAACGAAGGGTGTTTTACACGTCTCGAGCCTTGACGAGGCGAGGGGCTTCAACTGTCCGCCTGGCCTCGAGGAAAGGCTGTGCGGGGTTCCCTGTGGGAATGGCTGGGCTCAGGGAGATGAGAATTGATTCCAAAGCTGCAAATTGCTCAAGGGGCTGCCTCTGGAGAAGCAGTCGGTGGCTGAGTTGCTGGCAAAATTGACTATAGAGGCTGGAGGCTTCCCTGTTCTTCATTAACAACCTTGAAATGCTGTTTGAGACCTGACAGAGGTGTCCGGGCAGGACGTTTGGGTGACCTTGAAGGCTAAAGCCTGAGAAGAGGAGGTGGGACTGACTCTGGAAGCGCAGCACCGGTGCTTTGTGCTCGGCAGATTGCTGCTGCGAACGGCCCGCGTGTGCTGCTGGATGGCGGCCGAAGTTAATCGGTTTTACTTTGCCGTTGGCCTCAGCTGGCGGACACGCTCAGGCAGTTGCCAGATGGGAACAGTGAGTTTGTGTGCCTCATCTCTTCAGAGCTAAATCATGGCTTAATCCAGCGATGAGATGATTTGAGGCAGTGGTCATCTGAACTGTGTGATAAATGAATGCATGTGGATGTTTACATCTAAAGAAAGCACAAGCCAACATCCTTTTTTTGGTTGTATTTGGATTTCCACAAAAAGCACACAAACCTACTGAATTTCACTGACACAAATATTTAGTTCAACAGCTTTGTCCTCACTCAGAAAGCCAGAAGACTGAGGATTTTTGACATAAATAGTGAAATTTCTGTAGTTGAAATGCTTCCTCCTACAGTTTAAATACAGAAAAAAAAGACAAAGCTAAGCTTTGTAATTTGTTTGTCCACAGTGCAGCCCCTTCCCTTGTTAAAAAACAGGGCGTAACAGAATTCACTTTTAGAAAGGTAAGATCAGTCTTACCTGTCCAGATAAGGGATTCTACAATTTAGATGCAGTGCAAATTTAGGCAGTAATTGATTAGTCTCAATTACCTTAGCCTTTCCTTGCTGCAATCACATGCTTTATTAATTCAATACCACGTTCTTCCTCCCTGGCCAGCAATAAATTCTGCTTTAATACCACAAACTCCCAACATCTGTGTCCATTTCAGGGGCATTTTAAATACTGTCTCCTGTAATAACACCTCTTTTGTAGCATGTATTTTTGTAATGCTCTTGACATCTGGCTTGATTGCCACCTCTTTATATTAGCACTTAACACAGTTGTCTCTGATATAGCACACTAACACCTAAATGATGTTAAAGTATTACCATATTTATCAGAAACTCGGGGGCTTAAGTATGCTGCTTCTGCAAGCGTTGAAGGAAGTGCTAGCCAGTGTTTTAACACTCGTGTCCAGGGATTTCTATGAAGTGCAGCTTTAACACCAAAGTGGTTAAGGCTGCTCTTGGGATTTTTTCTTCCATTTGTGGTTTGGGACCCCAAGAGATACATTTAATTAAGAGTATCCTGAGGGTTATCTTCTGCTTATCCCCCTGGACTAAAACCCATATGGTGAGTGTTAATTAGGTTGGCAAGCATTCGATTAAGCTACATTGCCAGTATTCTAAATTTATGACCGTCTGTATCTCTTAATGGCATTGTTAGGAAATGCCCTTAAGCTGTCTACTGCAATCAAAGATATGATATCCTGTATCTGAAGGATGGCATCTCCTACAGCGTAGCATTCCCAACTAGTACTAGAGGTCTTCGCTGTCTCAGAGAAACATGCTGTTGTCTCAATTTCAGTATTGAGTTGGCAGGCATGCAAAAATCATGAGTCAGGCCACCAGTAATATAATGCTTTTGGTTTTGTGATTTGGCTCAGCTTGTGTGTCCCCCCACTCCTTTAGGCTATACTTGGATCACATTTTCAAGCTCTTCTCCAAAATAACAAATGCTGACATTTTTTTTTAAAAAACAAACCTGTAAAATTAAGGTTTTTAAAGTAAATTGCATGATTCCTAAAGCTGACACCAAACACTTGGAGACTCATGTAAAATGGTGAGCATTAGTAATGCTGCAGCCCCAAACATGAGTTGTAGCAATCTGCATTTCATTTGCAAGTATCCTGTTAAAAAAGACAGTTCTTTGAATGCACATAGTAGTATGGTTGTCAATTAAATTCTGTCTTAACTTCTCTCAAGACATTTATGGCTGATTAAAGCTCTACCAAGAGTATGGAGCAGGCCAGAATTCTATAGGTTTTACCACAATCTTTTATTAAGTTTCATTTCCAAAGGTCTCACCTAAAAGACAGAGGATTAAATAGACATGCAACATTGCTTATGAAAAATTAAGCAGTTATAGTCCAATACTGTAAAGCTTGATTTATTTACACATTTTAAAGGGAACAAGGGAACATTGTAGGCAGATCATTTTGTACATTCAGCCAACATAGGAGCTGTATTCCACAGGATTAAGTTACATGTAAGATATACACTGAGAACGTATTAAGTGCTCTGGTGCATTGAAAAGCCACACAGTGTGGAGGCAATAGATGTCAGTTCACATTTGATAAAGAAGCTAGGACAGAGTCAAGGAGCTATTCTACCAATTTACTAAACGAGACAGCAGTCAGTTTATTTTTGTGCACACTTTTTCAGCTCTTGATTCTGAAAAAAAGCTGCTCATTGGGAAATGTAAGCACACTCTGCTGTTTACAGTGCCCTGCCTCTCTGGGGATCAGCCCTCGATAAACTGAATTTGACATACACATGTTAAAGTGTGCTGTACACCAACAGATTATTTGTCACGCTGCAAGAGGAACTAGAATGTGGCATGGGGCTCCTCTCCTTTAAACCTTCACGTGCTGTTTAGCTGTAAATGTTTGCTGCAATCCCGGGCATAGCCATTGTCACCTCACACTAACCAATATTCTGTAAAAAGCATAGACTGGAGGGTACAAATAGCTTCCTGTTTTCAGCTTGTAGGCTGTGAACTAGAAGGGAGGTAAGGGGTTTATTTCAATCCTGAGCTATACCCTCCCACTGTTAGAAAGAGCAAGAAGTCCCTACAGTCAAGTTTAAACAGATGTTTGGCTTCTAGGGGCCCTGTTCATGCCTTCTCAGCAACAGCGATGGCAGCTGTAAGACTGTGCTGAAGAGCAGAAAATAAAATCTTTTGGAAGCTTGGGAAAAAGAGCAAGAAAGGAGGAAGTGCATAAAATACAACAAACAAAAAAAAAAACAACCCCAAAAAACCCAACACAAACCACACTTTAAAATTCAAATATTGAACACAGGCAGCAAGCAGGAGCGAGGTGCAGTCTGGCAGTCCTTGCTTACAGTGGCTAAACCCAGACTGGCAAAAACGCAACCCTGACAACATCAGTGCATCGAGTTGAGGCCTATAGCCCAAGGAACGCCTCAGGCTCTACTGATGTGGCACAATGGAGTAATCAAAAATATTGTGATTTATGTGCTGTAGAAACAGCCATCACCTCCCTTGGAGTCCTTTGTCAGGAAGTTTCCAAAAGTAAGTCTCACTGCAGGTAAAGGGATCTGTCATTATTAAGTAGAATTATTTAAACACACACAGACTGTGTAAAGAAAACACGGTTATATAAAGCTTTGGAGCAAGACTCTTGCCTTTAGAGTCTTTGAAAGAAAAGGGCCAAACCAGCACAATAATACAAAAGCTCAGGTTATGGCTGGAGGAAATTTCACTCAGAGCAGAAGACAGCCGCGTGCTGACAACTGAGGGCTCTCTGGCAGAGAGGAAGGTCGGGCCAGGAGTCAGTCAGTGCTCAGGCTGCAGGGCTGTGGAGAATCCGGGCAGCTTGCTGCGAAAAAAATCACTGACTCAGGCCAGAGAACAGCCCACAAAAGAGAAGAACAAGCAGGGGCTCCGCATCAGAGTAGCTCTCTCCCTGCTGTCTGTCTCTCATGATGTCAGGTCCCATGATTAGAAGAAAAACCTAACGAGCCAGCTGCAAAGTCTGCATACCAGTCAACTGCAGTTTTTAAATCCTACTGAAAAACTAAGACCTGAGAAAACTACGTACTGTTCCACATAGGACCATCCTCATAGAAGAAATCAACAGCAAAATATTTAGGTGCTTCTGATTATTTTATACCACAGCAACACCTGTAATAATTAAACACAGAGAATATTGCCATATAGAAAGTGGAGTTTGTAGCTATGCGTGGTTTAGCACAGCTTGTTTTAAAACAGTATGTTTCTGTGGTTTCAGAACTAATAGGTCAAAACAGCTACTGCCTCATTGATTAAAAAGGAAGAGATAAGAAAAGCCAGCATTCTTGTACCCTTCTCATTCAGCCTCCCCTGCACTACTTTGTTTTGTATTGTTAATGAACAAAAGCTGCACATAAATTCACAAACAATTGATTACCGGGGATACAAAGCCAAAGGTAGTAAATCAGTGTCACTGCAACTCCAGCAAGATTAATGTTCTGGCAGTATTAGTCCATTAACATTGTTATCTTACTTAAACACAAAAAGTATTGAGGGTAAAAGAAAAGCTCTTATTTCCTGAGGTTTCATAAGCTGTAGTGTACGGGATGCCACTGATAAGATCTGAATTGTCAGACATGCCAAGTTGGTGAAGAAACTTCACATATAGGTACACGCACAGCCACCAGGCATCTACTCGTTGCAGGGGGGGAAGGTTGTAATTTTTCTTAAGCTGCACAAAAATGCCAAAGCAATCTCAAGTATTTCCAGATTGAAGTAGTATTCAATAGCTGGCAAGACAAACATATGCAAAAGAACAGTTCTGTTGTCATATACAATAGCAAGAATCTGGAATAACTATGTACAAGTCAGTGGAGTTCTTGGGAATTTTTGGTAGTGGGAACAGAAACTGGCCATGAGTCAATTTAATTTAAAAAAAAATATTTAAAAAATGCAGAAAGCCACTGTTGCAAGTCCAAGATCTTCCCAAACCCCTTGGTATCAGAGTAACCACTTAAAAATGTGTGGAACACAAGCACTATTCATTTCAAATAAAGTCTTCTATGGTCCTGGAGACACTCCACTATGCTTACAGTCCAAGACACACCAAGCAGACTTAAAATTCTGTTTCCCAGCAAAACAATAGCTTGTAGAGAAAATGATGGTATCAAAGTGCCAATATAACTTGCATATGCCAGTAAATGTTGTACTTTGTCCTTTTCACTTGACAAGTATCCCCCCCCTCCTGTCTGTCCTCCCTCCATATCAGCTTCTAGCCATCTCTTGGAAGCTGGAAAGGTATCACGAGTACACAATGCTCCATTATTCTTACAGTCCTCACTGGGTGCTGGACTGTGCATGCTTCTTTTTTCTTCTTAGGTCAGTCACAATATCAGATTAGTATCTTTTTTTGGTTTTTTTTAAAAAGAAAAAAAAAAGGGGGGGGACACCCCAGCCTACAACACCTAGACTGAGCTTTTTAACTAAGGAATGTCAACACCTTTAAGCATTTAAGACCACTAAACAAAGCTGGAAATCCTGCCTCAAGCAGAACCTAAGTGATAGACAATTAGGACCTCAGCAAGAACTACAAAAAATCTCCACCAGACACCAGCCACATTACTATCCTCATTTCTTCTTGTTCTCATACTTTACAGTGTTCCCTCTGGGCCATTTAATCCAGCTTGAAGCTCCTGCTACGAAACCAGAAAACTGGCAAATCTTTGTTCTAAACTGCCATATAATCCAGTGGTGCTATAAAACCAATTCACATTCTCAGTGCCTATGTTCAACACTAGCCAGAGCACAGTCGTACAGGAAGTGCCCAAGATTCACGTTTTGAAGGAGTAAAGTAGCTTGCTTACTCTAACCAAATATGCTGCTCTAAAGACACAGTAAATTTCAGTATTCGTGCTTGAAAACAATCACATTTTATTGCCATGTTAAGGTAGTTTGGTGGTCACGCTAGAGACATGAGGATTTACAACTTTTCTGGAAAACCGCCACCGTCTCTATATAGGAAAGATTAAATCCTGCCCTCCTCCCTCAGTGAGCAACCCCTGAAAATTTCTATTTGGAGATAAACGCACTCCCAGCAGGACTAAAAATTGCACAGTCACTTCTCTTCCCACAGCTCTGCGTTTTCACAGCATCTGCTCTCATGGGTTTCATACTGCCATGATACTGCACTCACCATGTCACGCTTCCAGACAGCGGCCTTCAACGGATTTACTTCTTGCTAAGACAAATGCTTTCAACTTCACAACTATAGAGAGTTGTTTATTTTAATAATCAGCCTTGAAAGTTAAGTTTGAGACGAGCTTTAAACTATATCAAGGTTGGCTTTACACTTGCTTATATTTTAGTGGGTAAATAAATAAAGGTCATACTTCTGATGATTCAAATCAGTTCCTTAAAGGTCACTCACTCCTTTTTGCTGTGCTCCAGCACTCGGTAGGGTGGAGCAGAAACTCCTTTGGATCCATGTTGCTCCTGCACGATCGGCAATGTAGCAGGCGTATAAATTTCTGGCATGTTGTCATTGTTCTCTAGAGCACCGTAGGAAAAAGAAGCTTTGAGGTCAGGCTGAACTGCAATTCCTTTATCGTGCATGTTCTGCATGCCTGAAGAGAGCAAAGACAGAGATTAAATGCTTAGGAACAAAAGTGCATTCTTCCTGCACTCTGTCAAATCAGCAAAGTCTTAGTGTTCGTGTTATGTGGCTCATCAGTTCCTTGAGTGTTAAATGAAAGACATAACGTTTCTCTGCTTAGCACTGAAGCAACTAATGGAGAAACAAGTTTCGAGTGAATGAGGGATGGCAGTCAGTTATTTATCTTTCATACAGCTCACCAGAGAGTTTAGCTGTACTTCCAAAAGAAATTTCTGCTCCCCCTGGCCAATACCTCTTGCAACATATCTCAGCCTTCCCCAATAATCAGTTCTTCCTGCTGGATGAAGTCCAAGCCCAGTTCCAAGCATTTGCTCAAAACTAGTTCATCTTCCCAGACAGCAGCCAAGTGGACAAGGCTGCTCTGACAAAATATGACACCCCCCCAGTGTCAGAGGGCCCAGCATAAGTGGGATCCAAGTGGCACATCACCTCTTCTCTGCTCACAAGGCACAAACAAGAGAAGGAAAACTAGAAAACAACACAGTCTCCTGATATATCCAGATACTTAACACAGCCTAAAGCTTGAGCTTTCACTGTGAGGCCCAACACTTGAAAGAAAAAGACTGATAAACCACTGTATTTTTACTGTTACCTGGCATAGCATCCATTGATATGTAAGGTTCAAATGGTACAGATTTCTTTCTATTTCTTGTGATCAGGAAGACACCTAGAAATGCTATGAGGCACCTGAGAGAGAAAACAAGATCTACTGAGATAACCATGAAAAGGGAGAGGAGGTGATATATTGCCTGTTGCTTCTTCCAAGTCCCTATCGTGCAGCATAAAGAATTCAGAACTGGAAGTGAACAAACTGTGAAGTCAGAATTACAGGGCATAAACCTCTTCAACAGTATTGAAATCCAACTAGCAATCAGAACAATTTCACCTTTTCTTTATCAAAACACAGGGAAAAGTTTTCATGTTAATTAATTAACCTTGACTAACTAAAGGGGAAAGGAAGCATATCAAAATTTGGTTTACTTTGATGAAATTCCAGGATTTAGCAGCCTGACCTTTGAAAGGTTTCTCATAGGTAAACACACCAACAATTGTTGATCTTGATTTTTACAGTATGTTGACAGAGAAAGGCGCAGTTCATAACATTAATCTCCCAATTGTTTTTTTGTGTACTAATCTGAAAGACCTTTCAGAATGTCCCCTGATTATGGAGAGCTAATCACATCAAGACACTGTACTAGGACTAAATATGAGTTACACAGCAAATGTTTTACTGATCCTATCTGCACTGTGTGAGTGCCCATGCCCTCAGGAACAGGACTCCACAAGTCCAGTCACAGTTCAGTGAAGACTTGCTGCAAAACCTGAAGTAGATTCCCTAGAGATGGCTTCTTTTGGTGATTCTGCAATTCTTCCAGATTCATGAGCAGGTAGATTGAAAAACAGCCCATATGCTGCAACATCCAGTACAGTCAGTAAGGGGTTAGCACGTAACGTTGTACTATTATGCATAACCTAGTGTGTGCAATTCCTCTGGAGCATCCATCATCACTCAGACAAGATACTGAGCTCTATGGGCCACTGTCTGCTCTAACAGAGACAGTGCCTTCAGTTTGTCCTCCTCTCCAAGACAGTATGTACCTCCAATATAGAGATAAATAGATATTTTTAAAATTTTAGTCATATGAAGAAATACTTTCCAGTCTTCTATCAAGGAAACTTTAAACACTTACCCAAGTGCAAACATACATATATGGAGAACGTCTTCACCGGTGAAGTCCAAGTAAAAAGTTGCTCCTTTAAAAGGAAATAATTCATGACATCTTTCTTCCCAGGTTGCCTGAGCAATTAGTGCTACATCTCCAGCACCAGTCCCTCCAGAAACTAAATCATGTAAAATTCCTATTTTTATAGTTAGCACCTTTGGTTTCTTTATCATCTTAAAATAGAAAAAGGTGGCCTGATTTCTACTGTAACACAATTTATTGACAAATCTTTTCGAATTTCACTATCAAAACAGTTATAGTGGTGTAACTAATATAGACGCAAGTAAATCTGTACAGCAGCACAGCACTAGTACAAATCTTTCCACATCAGGGTACGGGCTTGCAAAGGAAACATCCCTGGAACTATTGCATGTCACTGTGCTAATAAAGCCTGAGCCAAACTCTCACCATACAGCAGTGGTCACCACCCCCTCAGCAAGAGAGACTGTATTTCTGAAGTCTGACTGACAAACCAAATCAGATCTAACAACAACAGGACACAAACTCCTGACCCCAATCAAGTATATACAGCTCAAACCTGTAAGATGACAAGTGTCCTGGATGTCAACAGGACATGCACTCTGGCTCCTACTCTTTACATTTCTAACTGAAGTAAAGTAAATAAGCTGATGAGTCTGAGAGCAGCATAACGGCTTGGAATGTGACAGGAAATAAACGTGAGCCAAAGAGTAGACCACGCTCCCTCATGGCATTGAAGAGCAGCATTAAAAGGCAATGTGTAATTTACAGGGGAAGCTGTTGTCCTTACATACCTACAAGAGCATTACTATTTACACAGATAGTATCCATCACTGTCAAGCAGACACACTTTCTCCAGAGTTGGGGTTTTGATTGGTTGGTTGGTTTGTTTTCCCCAGTTTTGCTCATATGTCTAAGTGAGGAGAACAAAACCTTAAAAAGGCTGCTCCTCAGGTTTGAAGCCTAAGGGGTTTAAAATGCTCATCTTTGTTCATGCAGACGAAGCGTCTCCTATGTGGGCAAGGGCTGAAATTGGAGTAAATTGTTCAGAAAGAAAAGTGCCTGTAAAGCTGTGAGCAGCTGCGTTCTAACTATAGTGCAAACAAGACTATCGGGAAGAGAATTCTGACACCTTTGTACAGAGGAAGCAAATACATTTATACACTCTATCACATACATTTTAACAAAATCTAGATAAAATTACACAAGAAGAAATTTTATCTGTGTATTCAAGTATCATGTCTAAGAGTATACATCACCCTCCTCTTCTACACGCTAGCATGGTATGAGTAATACAGTCTCAAACATAAATTCCCATGCACTTTAAATAAAATGACAGAACCTGACAGAAAATTTTAACACAGTCTAAGGGGATAATTCACATTTTTGGAAAGAAAAAAGAAACAAAGCCAGCTGCAGAAGAGAGATGACATGAAAATACAAGTCATCTTGCTGAGTATTCACCTTCCCCATCTGTAAGTGGGGATTATTTTCCAAAATCTTTTGCCCTACTTGTAGAAAGGACCAGCACACTGTTCTGTGCACTGTTACCTGCTGTGATTGCTACGGTGGTGGACAGGATATAGCCGATGCTGGCAATCTGAGATGAGTCATACAGCTGTGAGGCTTGAGCTAAAAATCTGCAATACAATAACAGACAACAGGGGTGGATTTGGGAAGGATACTCAAATTGTATAGCAGTTAGCATGGACTAGTATAGGTCTCCTTTTTGGAAACACCTTTCAAAAGTGATGCATAAATTTAAGAAACTTTATTCTCTTTCTCACTAAACCTGCAGCAGCATCCCTTAGAATTAATATGATAGAAGAGCAAGTCTTATGGCTGTACTGAGCAAAGGCAGTGAAATTACTGCCACTGTCCTTAGGGCCAGAATGCCACTCACATTTTGAATAGCTCCTTATCCCTGCTGCTACCAGCTTTTTATGTTATTACAAGTATAGAGGGGGGAAAAAAAATAGACAGATCATTGACAACACTGATTCTGCACTTTGATTTTAGCCAGAGCACAGATACTGTATTCGATCTGCCACCATTTCATGCCTAACATTGTTTTGTAAATACCTGAATAATCTATAAATTTGGGATTAAAACTACTTGACAGTGTCATTACATGGAAAAGCAAAGAACACCACTCTCCCGGGCTCCTGTGACATGGATTTGAGGACAGGTCATAGAAAAGAATGGATAATTCTTCTAAAATTGAATCAGCATTCTTGGAACGGATAACAAACAGCCCACTATATACTGATCCACTAAAACCAGCCCAATTATAGACAAAAAGAGAGTGAATGTCTTACGTCGCCTGGAAGATCGCTGTAGCAATCATGCACACCAACATGATATAAAATATAGGGTAGTCGAGTTGTAAGTTTCCTTGTATGGAGACGACAATCATGCCTGCCACAGCCTTCACAGTCACAACGGTCATGGAACCTGTGAACGTTTACCGAGACCCAGCTGAAGCACATGCTCAACGCGACAGGAACGCTGCACATTTGCTCTATATGTGACAGGCAGCTGCAAACAAAACCAAGACCATCTACAAGAACCCTCCTTTTGCCAGGCCCAACAAGGGATACAAACTGCCTATTTAATCAACAACCCTGCCAGTTTTATTCCCAACAGCTTCACCACAGTGACCTTCAATAAATCACTTAACGTTTCTGTATCACCCTTCAATAAATCACTTAACATTTCTGTATCACAGTTCCCTTGTCTACAGGACTGGGAGCATTTACTTTTTTTTTTTTTTTTTAAAGCATTTAAACAGTGTTGTGCAATCACATAATGGAAAGATGCGAATTTTCATTTCTGATGCCAAATTGGCTTAGTTAATAAAGCTAAGGAAGTTTTCAAAACAGGAATCAGAAAGAGTCCACTTCCTTTCCATTTCTTGAAAGCACAAGTCAGGGCCATTCAGAATTAGGCTAGTTGCTTTGTCTGTAATTCACGCAGCCTCTGAGGCATCAGTTACTGAAATTGAGCCCCAAACATCTCAAAAAAAGAAAAAAAAAGAAGACACTGCAGTAATTGAAGCTGTATAAATAGCAAAAATTGAGGACTGCAACATAGATTCAACAGCACGTCAGACTGCGTCACTGCCTTGCTATTATTCATCCTTTTTAAAGTTTAATTGCTCACAGTTTCTTAAAAAAAAAAACCCCACAGATTCATGTGGAGAAAGGTACAAGCGACATCCTGGCCTTTCCAAAGTCACTCTAGGAACCCACTGTAGGCTATGAGGATACCAAAAGCATCATTTGACCCCATGCCCAGAGGCTCTCCCAATTTAAATAGAGAATACTGGCATGGCAGAGTATTTATCATTTCTTTAAGCCACACAGTAAATCTTCCCAGAGCCAAGAAGATTCTTGTAGGTCAAATTCTCTCTTTCGTTCACAGAATCAGTCTTCCTTATCCATTGAGTAGGTAAGATATGGCACCATGCTTTGTATTCACAGATTAAGAACACCAATAAATAACTTGCACTTTCTGTATTTGGCAGATGATTTGTCCTTACGGGAAGTAAGTCTTAATTGTTCAAAGGTCATTTGCAAAGATCTTAAACATCACTGCAAGATATTAGCTTTGCCTGATTTGTAGTAACATTTCTGGGGTAGATTGGTGCATTTTATAACATTAATTATGTCAATATAATTCCCTATATGCCATAGATGCTTCAGTTTACTGTAGTTTACTGTTATAAGGCAGTTAGAAGATCGTACAAGTCCATATCAACTTACCCAGCAAAGCTACCAGCAGAAGAATAACTACAATGTAGTTTGCATTTTTCTCCTTGTAAAAATACAGTAGTAGGCAGAATATGATGATCTCCACAAGCTACAAAAGATAGAAATGAGAATATTAAAAAATGTGGGGTATATGGGGTTGGCAGTAAACAGGATTCTGAGCCAGTCAAACATTAGAATTGCACAGTAGGGCAAATCAAAGGAAAATGAGGTTCCCCCACAACTATAGATCAAATTTAGCATGATCTTAGATTCTAATTAGATGACATATTAAATAGCTTCTTGCAGAACAGGAAACATGGGACACTTTTGACATTATATTCATGGTAAAGCAGCAGATCAGATAATCCTGACTGAATATTCACACCAGAGATCTCAGCCTACTTTCTGTAATGAGGTTTTTTAAGTGATCCCTGGAGCACACATCTTATTAAATGGCCAAACTTATCTCCATTAAAAAACGATAGATTGCATAAGATTTTCAGTGCGAGACTGATGGCTCCAGAGAAAGTCAGTCTAGAAAGAGCCCAGATGCAAGCGCAGTATCTGGACACCTCTGGAGCAGTTGCTTTCAGCTGCCATCAGTACTGCTGCCACAGGCTGAAGCTGACAGGTCAGGGAGAGACAAGCTATTTTAAAACTGTTCAGTTAAAGGTATTTAAGTCCTAGCAGAATAATTCATAGGCAGAATGGGAGGGTTCCAAACTGTGCATGCAGGTGTCCACAGGCAATGTGGAACCGACACCAGGGAAAGCTGGCATGGGTTCATTAGCAAGTACAAGGAGTATTGCTAGTAACCATAAGGAAGAATAATGCCTGAAATGAAACTCTCAATCAGGCATGTAGCAGAAAACTGTCCCACGTTTCATGGGCCATCTTACCATATACAACAGAAATGGCCAGCTCACTAAATGCCTAGTGATATTTTCTCCTGTCATCTTCTCATGACTATTAGGTCCAAATGTTATCAGCAGATAAGTTCCAACAATTGCCAAACCACAGCCTACAAAGGACAAAACATAGCGCCCTTCGGCAACCAAAGGACAGAAGAAAAAAAAAAGAGAGAGGACAAAGTTAGTGGGTTAGTGTGGATGGATGGAATTAATATCGCGCATGCACAGTGACCATTAATGACATCATGCACATTCCTCTGGATGACTCACTCCTCTGCCCTTCATGCCCCACTTTCAAAATACTAGAACCAAAAAAACCCTAGGCAGTGTGTGTGCTGTGAGTTGAGAAAAAACACTCATACCAGGTAGCATCTGCTAAACAAATAGGACCTACAAGATCTATATCTGGGGCTTACCCTGCCTGGCACTGTCCACAGCCCATTTTCTAGGAAGTGGAAGAATGAATGCCCCAGTTCTGCAAACACTTGCCCATGTATGAAATTCAGCTGATGCAGTTGTGCCTACGCTATTGCAGAGTCAAGGCCCTAGGCTGCAGCTTCAGCCCAGAGAACCAAGATTCTCAAATCCTGCAGACAAACACTATTTCCATATATTTCTAAAATCTGTGAGATTCAGATGATTTGGCACAAGTCAGGAAAAAAAAAAAAAAATCCATTTTTAACAAACAGCGGATGAGATGACGAATTTCTTCGGAGAGGTACTACCGCTAGTGGAGATCTTGCCATCCCTCTAATTATGATTTTTGAGAGGCCATGCTGTGTGTTGCCTGACTTGTAAACACAGAGGAAAAATGAAAAGGAACTGTGGAACTTACTCAAAAAATCCTTGGGCTTCCATTTTTCTTTAATAAATATAATTCCTATGATTGCACTAGCTATGAAAAAAAGGAGAGAGAAACAGTGAGTTATGTATCAGTCCAGTGATCAGCAGTCTCACACTGGAAGGCACTCGGACTTGTACGACCGTCGTCTCTTTCCCCCTTACCTATAACAGACACTGCACTGAGTGGCACAATCAGTGAAAGAGGAGCAAAGGCGTAAGAGGAAAACACTCCCAGTTCACCCAGCACCAGCAGAAACAGTCCACACCACCATGTCTTGGTTTTGAAGTAGGCTCGGGGGTCTTTGGAACCAGCCAACCGGATGTGGCTGTATTTCTAGAAAAGAAAATAAAGGCAACAAAGCTTTGGCGTGCTTGATGCTTTTTAATGCGGGATGAATAGTTGCTTCACGATACTCACCTGGAGGTTGAGTGCAATACTGATGACAAGATGCCCAAAAATAGCTAGTAATGCGCCAATCAGGTTCTCCTGTAAAAAAGTAAACACATAGATATTAAATTTAGCCACTGGACCCCGAAGGAAGTTTTTTGCAAAATCTGGAAGATACTTTTAAACAGTTCCTGTACCACCTGTCAGTAAAATCTGTTTATCTTCCTCCCTTTCTATGTGATCTAGGGCAATTCAGGTAAGTTCCCTGTGGCTATATTCTAAATTTGTGAAACTCAGGTGAAAGATAACCCTTCCTTAACAGACACTTTCTACAAAAGACTTAAATTAGTATGCACATATTTGCATTCTTTGCAGTTTCTCAGGGGGAAAGAAGATACAGAACACAACGACCCATTCACTCATTCCTCCCTTTGAAAAACTCTTCTCTTGTGAAGATGTTTGTTACCCTGGAATTCAGCAGAGTACGGATCAGGAACCTCTACATTCTGTGGGTCATAACTTAAGAACTATTCTGCTCTTTTCCACTTACAACATCTGCTGGTTCAGTAAGTAATTTAGCCCATTTGATGAGGCAGCCCAATTATCACAGATTTTATGCTGCTTTTTATAAGAATCAGTTATTCCAAAGTAATAGGCAACTGGTAGCAGCTCTTAGCAAGCTCCCAACCCTTCTACATTAGCATTCCCAGCTCGGCAATAATTCTCACGGTCTAAAGACAGAATTTGAAATAAAAAGGGATGTAAAGCAGGCTGAGTCACAAAGGAAATGTACATTAGGAGTGAACAGAAGAGCCCGAGGCTAAGCCAGGCCATTTAGCACTTGTGTTCTTCCAACAACTGTCTAAATCTCATTAGATGTCATTAGCACTTTTCATTTCAGTGCTGGTCTCCAAGATACAGTCTAGTACTTACTTGGATTGATTTGGGATAACCGAGCTCACATCCGTATTCCTCCCTCAAGAGTAAACACACTATTCTTGATTTTCTCATACATAGTAAGACAAGAACTTTTAAGATTTCAAGTTCTTATCAGTAGAACAAAAATCTCTTTATCAGGATGTAAAGAAATAAGATTCACCCAAGCAGCTTCATTCAAAAACACCTGAGAGATCTTCCCACGACAGACAGTAAAGTTGGCAGAAAAATGTCACTGTGTGATCACAGATGTAGCCAGAGAAGCTCAGCACAGTTTACTGGCTCAGCAACTTCAGTTTAGAAGGAGATGGTGCCTCAGCTGAAAAGCCCCCAAGTGCAGCGCAGGTTTGGGACTGGCTTCTGGACTGTGAAAGCCTGCAAGCCAACATCAGTCTGGTCAACTTTTGCAATGCACCTTGGACTCTGTTCTCAGCAAAGTACTTTTTCCAGTGAAAAAAAAGCCTCTCTTGCTATGATTTTGAGTACCTTCAGAATCAGGGATTCAGAGGAAATCAATTTAGGAACAGGTCCCAGAATAAGGAGGAACTACAGCACCACATCCCATCTCAGCTGCAGGGTCTCTGCACGATGAGGGGCTGACCCACCTGAAATTCAAGCACTTGAATACACAGCAGACCAGAACATCTGATGTCAATTACTGCTGGATGGGTTAGTCTGAATAGGCACCTAGCAGAATTTATTGCACCTAACCACTTTTAGACAGCCACATCTTTTAACTGCCAGTCCTTTCTTCACCTTGTCTAGCTCTTTCTTTCTCTCACTGCTTATATACACAGCATAAAATACACTGGGGCCCCCAGGCATGGCTAGATACAAAGACAGTGTACTTTCTGCAAAAAAATAACCAAAATACAGTGGCATTATCAGCTTACTTGAATAGTTAGGGCCTTCTAGGGATAGAGCGGGGTACAAATCTGACCTTGTAAGAAAAGGAGTCAGTGTGTGGCTGCACAGAAACCTCTGCTGTGGCCAGCGGGAGTTGCTGAAGCTGCAGATTTGGACTGTTGCCTCCTTCCATTTTGATTGACTAGAGTGTTTGCTTTTCAGCCTCTTTGATGGAACTTCTCTTTAAAGAAGATACTTGGACCCTGCAGGAACTGCCTTATTTGTAACTTGGTACCACTTCTTCCCATCCATCCTGTTTTCTTGGACAAGCAACAATTAGTTCAGTGAAGCACAAAAAAATTCTCTGTAGCCTGTCTGCTGCTTGGCTACTGCTCGTCTTCCCTCACCAGGCTACGCTGAGATAGGGCAGGCACCGCAGGCAGAAGTGTAGATGAGGCAATATTTCCAGTCAGTCAGTGGGGCAGCACGGTTATATTCCTTCAAGGGGATACTAAGAAAAAAAAAAGTAAATATAGAATTAGGTCAAAATAACTCAATGGTTTAAAATCTGCAATTAAATTCTGCTGAAGGATAGGACACAGAGAACTCCCTGCAATCCAACTAACAGCTGCACATAGCAGCAGTAGACTTTAAATGTAGATTTTAAATGCCTTCTTACAAAGTCTCAAACACAAACTCACACAGACCTTGCTTTACAAGAGCTTGCAAACTGGCTTGGCCCCAGGGGTAACATATTCAGCTGGCATTTAACATCAGGCCTTGCCATTTGGAAAGCTCTTATCAAAAAGTCTCAGAAGTCCTCCAAGCCCTGCTTTTAATTTCTCTACTCCCTGCATACCTCTGTTGCTTGTTCAGGACGCAGCATTACATTAGTCACGCCATCCCCACGTGCTGGGGGATGACAGAGCTGCTCTCCATGCAAACAGAGGTCATTTCAGTGTAATCGCTGTGAGCAGAGTTTGGAGGCTAAATTCCTTAGAGTCAGACTCATCATAGGTGTCTGGAAAGCACCACACACAGCAAGCCTGTCCGAGGTCCCCGCAGGTTGTGATGGCTCCTTTCACCAAAGGCCTCAAGGAGAAGCAGCATCATCCCCCCCTTCGTATAGAGGGGGACGCTGGTGTATAGACATTGCAGGGGTGTGACCCTCACAAGTGACACGTCCTTTTCAGTCCAAGGACGACCTGAAATGGCGCAGGCTGAGCATCCCTTAGACTCAGACCCTGGACAATCGGCCTGTGGTCACATCCTGAGGCAGCAGGCCCCGAAGTGCAAACTCTCTTGGCCTGCAAGGGATTACTTTTAAGTCATGGGTTGTCCCAGTGCCTCCAGCGTGGCAGGGACAGAGGCAGCATGACAGTCTAGCCGGGCAAGAGCAAAACCACCCCGTTGTGAGGGGGAGGTGGGGAGCCGAGCCCCCTCCCATCGAGAGGAAACCCTGTCCGGGCAGAGCAGGGCCTGGCAGAGGACAGGGGGTGCCCGCCGGGCACCCTCCCCGGGTCAGGCCCCCCTGAGCAGCCGAGACCCGCAGCCGCATCCCAACGGCGATTTGTTCCCGACCAAAACCCTCCAGAAAACCCGCAACGCCGAGGGGACAGAAGCGGCCTCCCCCTGCGACCCCGCGCACTCACCTGCCCCCTCAGGGAGCGGCCCCAAGCGCTCCGCCCCCGCCGCTCTGCCCCCACGGCCCGGGCCTTTGGCCCCCAACTCCGGTTCCCGGCCGAGAACCGCGGTCGGTTCCTGCCCGGCCCCTCCGATTTGCCGGCAGCCCTGTCACTCTGGGGCCGGGCCGGGGACTGGCTGCCAGGCGGGGGTCGGGCCTGGCCCAGCCTATGGGCCGAGCCCGCCTGAGGCGCAGGGCTCTGAGGAGGCGGGCGGGCGGAAGGAGCCGCGTCCCGCCGCTCGTTTCGGGCGGGGCGGAGGGGGCTCTGGCGGGCCAGGCCGCGCAGGGCCCTCCCGGAGCCCCGGTCCTGAGAGGAGGAAGGGGCGCTCCCCAGCCCAGGGCTCCAGGGACAACCGCGGCGCCCCACCTTCACCCGGCGGGGCCCATCCCTCCCTGCCCGCCACCTTCCCCCAGTGTGCGCGGGTGCTGCCCGCCGTGGGGGCGGCGGCGGCTCCGGGTGACACCCCGCCGCCGCCAGCGCCACCTTAAGGCGCGTGCGCAACGAGGTGCCTCCGAGCCACCTTAACCAGCCGCGCATGCCCAACCGCGCGCACGGCCGTTCTGAGAGTTCGCCTGTGATTGGGCGTTTGCCGGACGGCCCAAAGTAACAGGCTCAGTGATTGGAGGAGAGCTGGGTCGGCCGTTGTCTCGGTAACTAGGTGTACGCGTTCCCTCAGCCGCCGGTACCGCCGAGGGACGGAGCGTCCCGGGACGCGGGGGTAGAGACCGGCAGGTACGGGCCGTGCCCGACCGCACCGCGGTACCTCACCTGGGCGTTGGGGGGGGGGAAGCACCCCCGGCGCGCACCGCGCTGCCCTCACCCGGTCAGGTACCCGCCATTCCCAGCGTGCACCGCGCTACCTCACGGGGCGGGCTGGCGGCGTTCCCGGCATGCACCGCGCCACCTCACCGGGGCGGGAAGGGGCGGGCAGGGCCGGTGTTCTGGTCGCTGCCCAAAGGGCCTGTCCTCAGGCCGTCTGCCCGCTGGGAGGTGCTGGGCGGTAGCAGCGGTTACCTCCCGCCTTCCCTCTCACCCCCTGAACCATCGCCCCGTGCGAGGCGGCAGTTGCTGCAGCGCGCAGGGCCGCAGCCGGTCACTGAACGCAGAAAACAGAGGTTATGGCTGACCCGTTACATCTCTGTAGAAAACCAACCCGGGCCTTCCAGCCTCTCTCTGCTGCACGTTAGTAGTTCTGACTGATTTGTTTTAGAAACAAAATGGTGGTGCTCCACAGAGGCGTTACGTTGGATGTGCTCTGTAACACGAAGACCTGCCTCTCCGCAGACACTCATGGGTGCTCTGGAGCACAAGGGACCTCAAGCAGAAAAGCACCACTCGGTACCAGGTAGCAAACAGGAACAGCACTTGGGACAATCATTTCACAGCTGAAGAGGGGAAACCCCAACCATGCAAAGGTTTTTCTTTCAGAGCACAGCAAGGATTGGTTAATGAAACAAACCAAGAGGAAGTGGCACCTGAAACAATTTATATCCACAGCCAGTTAGAGGTGTTTTAGGCCCAACATTGCTCTCCTTGGGGACAAACCAGCACAAGGGAACGAGAAATGCTGTCAAATCACAACCCTGTTGCAGTGTGTTGTGCAAGACAGTGGAAAGTTTGCTGTTTGCTCCCTTGCAGCACTGACCAACCCCTTGTCCTGTACACCACCCCTGTAAGAGCCCTGTCCCTAGCAATTACTCAGACCTCTTCCCTGCACTAACCTTCCCTCTAATTGCAGAGCTCATCTTAAGACCTGTACTGTCCTTGGTCAGAAGCACTTACATGTCTGACTCAGTAAATGAGGACGATCTGCACAAGCAATTTAACAGCACTGAGTCACCCTTAAAGCCCATTCATCAACAGTAGTACTTCCAAGATGCTTTTTTTCCCTTTGCTTCTTAAAGAAAACAGGGAAATTAAATGCAGAAATGACTGCTGATTTCTTGGCATAAATACCACATTAATCTTAGATTTGTCTTTAACTTACACATCCTATTTAAAATGAAAGCTGGCATGGTAGTTACATGTTTCCTGTATCTCCATATTCAGAATTTTGTTATCATTGGCTGTTCCTTTTAGGTTTCAAGATTTCCTCCAGTCCTTCTAAGCACCATAGGAAAGTAATCGCAAACCCAGAAAAAAGGGATTTAATTCTCAATCAAAGAGGTTTCAGTATAACCAAGTGAGTAACAAAAATGTTTGAAGTTTATGTCTTTGTTTTGAATTTTTTTGCAACTCATAATGATCCTGTTTTGTAACAAGAATAGCAACTAAGTTTTGATCAAGGTTGTTAAGTTAACTTTGTAATCACAACTGATAGCAGGATGAGAAAAATGGTAATGCACTATTATTGGTTTAAACCTTGAAATTACTCTGCATGTAGCACCTTTGTCTCTATCATCTCCCCATCTCTCACCCACCCAGCCTTGGCCCTGGTCCCATTTCTAGTGTTCTTGAGCTCTGCAGGACACATACATGTATGTTGCATTTCCTCTGAAATTCAGGAACAAATTCAAAGAAATCAGTGGCGTTAACGCTTGTGTAGTGACAGCACAAGATGACCCCTCCCACCCTCTGCTATTCTTTACCCTGATCCTTCCTCGATTTGTTGGAATAACATTGGTACATCTGTTATTTGGCCAGCAGAGGGAAGCAGAAAGATATTTTAAAACCATACTGGTTTCCCAGCCTGCACTCTGACAGGTTTCTTTTCAAGTTCAGCCAATACTCACAGGTGCCAAGGGCCTCCTGGGCTTTCTGCATCCAGCTTTCAAGCTACTTCCTCAGCTGGTGGAAAGAGGATGCCCGTGGCCCCTGCTGACAGTCTCCTGTTGTCTGGTGACTACGTGGTAACCCCAGAACTCTGAAAATTAAGTATATTAAGAATTTCTGAAACTCTGTGTACCGAGTATGTAAAGTAGGTAAATTAAGGAAGTATTTGGCATCTTCCCTCTTTCTTCTTCTGCCTTTGGCATCTTCTCTTTCTTCTCCTTCCTTTGATCTCTTCCTCCTTGCTTGTCTCTCCCATCTCAGTGATATCAGGAGTGTATTATCTCAGGATTGAATAACAGCAATCAAGGACGTAAAGGACAAAAGATGAGGGAAAATGATCAAGGTAGAGAAGTTGCTTAAATACCTTCTGTAGGCGCCATCAGTCTGTCTGGTCAGCTTCCAGGAGTTCCAGATGACCTGATGCTAAATTCTGACTAAAAGAGAAGAGGCAGAGTCTTAAGGTAGCTTCACAAAGCACTCCCTTCCCTTTGAGAATTTCCTGCTTGAAGGGCAGAGCAGGCAGGGAGCCAAACCACAAGCTACACAAGGGCTTGGCTGATTCTTTCTTAAGCTTTATCCCTAGAAAAAAGTTACTGCACCAGGTAGGGGAGGGGAAGCATTAGATCCATTAACACTAGACCATTTGGGGGCTGCTGACTTAGTTTCCTCCACCAAAAGCACTTGACTGTGTCCTCTTCAGTACAAGCCATTTTGGAGCACATTCCTTTAGCAGGGTAGTCAGGGATAAATGCCAGTACATGAAGTTTACCCACTTGTAATTTAGGCGATGTAAAGAGCTTATTTGCTTCTTACTACCTGACCTAGAATACCTAACAGGTGAGTTGACCCACTTTTGTAACTCTGCCAGTTTACCACTGTCTTCACACATCCCTACGGGTACCAGAACACTGGAGTTCGTACGATATTTCTGATGGACTTACCTCGCAGCTCAGAGCCCCCTCATATTACCAGAATACGGTTCAAAGCATTCAAAGGGCACAGAGGTGTGCAGTCACTTCAGCAGGACGTACAGTTCCAAGGGTGTGTAGATGTCTAATCTCCAATTACTTTCAACAACACTGAGGTGATAATGGGCATGCCAAACCCAGAGCTGGATGCATGGATGGGAGAAGGGCTCTGTAGCTGTTTCCCTGACAGTGCTATCCTGGAAGGTGCTAATCAAGAACGTGCTGCCCGAGTAGTAACTCCCCTTTATGGGGCAGGGCTGAGCA
Organism: Strix uralensis; assembly: GCF_047716275.1. Classification (NCBI taxonomy): domain Eukaryota; kingdom Metazoa; phylum Chordata; class Aves; order Strigiformes; family Strigidae; genus Strix; species Strix uralensis. Next base: position 5,252,637 of record NC_133996.1, read on the forward strand.
CGGGCCTCCATCCAAGCCTCAGCAGGCTGGTCAGCAGGAGCACCCAAGCCTGGGCAACACCAGGGAATGGAGCTTGCAGATGCAGTTTTTATCAGCTGCTTTGGAAAACTGCTGCAATTTTAATAGCCAGTTCTAGCAAATTGAACCAATCTTGCTTTCCTCAGCACAACCCTCTTGTCCATGGAGCACAGCGTGGAGAACCTCAAGCACATGGCAGGGCTCACGTGGAGGCGCAAGCTGAAGACCATCGCAGTGCAGTGTCTGTTCTGCTTCTAGTTCTGGGGGTTGATAAAAATTAGCTAGCTCAGGATCCCTGCCTGCCCCATGTGGACGAGCCCTCAGACCATATCTTCAGAAATCTCCTCCTGTGAGTTTGGCCCCCCAGGAGTATCACACTAAAATGGGGCTAAACTGAAACCGCGTAAGTCAGAGCAGCTCAGCTGAAATTCCCAGAGTTGCATCAGCTGCCTCAGCTTTTGGTTTGTCCTGAAGCATTTTGTACAAAGAAAAATATGTGGAAGAGATTATTTGTGACCATCTGCTTTATAACCCAGTGGCATTTTTATGAGGAAGGCCAAATCTGCAAGGATTATGTGTGCAGATAATGAGAACTGGAGACCTGGGATCCGATTCCTTGCGGTGCTCTTCCAGTTTTAATGGAAGTGGCACATATTTGGGGTTTATTATTTTTAGCACTGTAGTAGCACTATTACACTTGTCCGTGCATGTAGCAAGAAACAGCTCAGCTGCAGTGGAAAAACAGACTGGTGAAGTGATTTGCCCATGATCTCACTATAGATCAACAGCATCTTCTCCAGCAGAAAACGCTGCCTGCCCACTCCCTTCTATTCTTCCCTTTGGTCTACTCTTTTGCAAGACCAAACAGAGCAAGAGCTTCCATTCTCCTTCCTGACATTTCTGCTTCTTAAGGGCGAAGGAGTCATTCCAGGGTTGCTGCTGCTGTATGACCACCAGCACAGGTCCTGTCTGGATGGTGTTGTTAATCAATCATATACTCATCCTATGCAGGCTTCCATTTCCCCACTTTTAACCTTGCATCTTTCCTGCTCCTTGATCCTGCAAAAACCTCTATTCTTTTCTCCTTGTGACATTGCCTTGTTCTTCAGTCTCATGCATCCTATCCTCTTTCCCTTGTTGTTATGCACGCGCTATTTTTTGGGGGGCATCTGATCGCTGTCAGAATCCAACTCTGAAGTCATCAGAACAGGAACTAAGTCGCTTCCAGGCACTTCCAGAATATTTTCCATTGGTAAGTGGCAGACTAGACAATTAATGAAGTTCACATAATTGTAGGATGCCCTTAACAATCAGGAACTTCAGCTCTTTCCATCCTACATACTGGAATAATTTCACATTTGTGTTAGTACAAGGCTATTTCTTTCATCTTGTGTGGTCCCAGACCTTCCAAGTCCCACTTTTTTTTCCTGGGATTGGCAGAAGTAGGACATGCTACCAAGGGCATTTAGCACTTCATGGGACCACATCTGAAAAGCTGGAGGTATCATGTATGACACAGGCAGGTTTTGATTTATTTGGCTCTATAAATAGAATTCTGCCCAGTCCTCTTTTTGAAAAGCCCAAAAAGAGAGCAGAGTCAGGAAAGGTGTGGTGACAGCACATAATGCATTCTGCCCACATGCTGAATTAATTAGGTTCAACTCAGACGTTACAGGTGAGATTTTAGATTTGCTGTGGCTCCCAGTCTATACAAATTGCCATGTAGACAGCAGAGAAATTTGATCTTCCTCATACTCAGAAATACTCAGCTTTTCATGCAACAGGAGACTTCCATTAAAAGATTATAATTTTAAAACAATGAAGACATCTACCTCAATGCACAATTACAATTAAAGCATAAAATTCGGAGCTGCAAGTGATGACTTGGAAAATGATACAGGAAATACAACAATACCATCATTTATGCTGCTGGGAGACCTTCAGCTGGAATGTTATGTTTAGTTCTGACCACCCTAACTCTAAAAAAAGGCTACAGCAGAAATAGACTCAATTTAGAAATAAGAGATATGATCATCAGAGTCCCAGTAAAGACTGAAAACACTGAAGATGTTTAGTTTAGAGAGAAGACAAATAAGATGGCTTGAAATGTATGTGCGATAAATAAGAAAAACTAGTGAGCTTCTCCCATATCATGTAAAACAGAAGGATATCAGCATAAACTTAAAACCCGATAAATTTAAACTTCAAAGTAGGAAGTAATTGTACAAACAATGTTCATTCTACATTTGTAAGCTGGATGGTAATTTACCATGAAAGCTGTGTGGAGTAACAGATATACAAATAAAAATCATAATTAATATTAGTTAATTTTTGGAACTCACAGCCATGAAGACCAGTTGTAAGCAAGGTTTAAAAGTTGTTTAGATACATATGTTTTCAGCCCAAGCAAGATTTTAGCAAGGGAAACTCCAGCATGTTTCAACAACCCATTGCTGGGAAGACTGAGGAAATCCCCACTCCATCACCTGATCAATACTGTGTAAGTAGATTTGCAGAGGAGGACAAGGATGGGGGGGGGGGGGGGTCACAGCTAATGTATAACGTTTATGAAGAGATGTTTGATGTTCCAGAAAACACTGGAACTAGAGGTCTGTGCCGCCATGGGCAGTTTGGCAGCAGTACCTAAAAGAAGGAGCGTGAAGCTAGGTCAGGTATTTCCACATGATCTGCTGTCTCGCTCTGACCGTGCTGCAGAGGAACCCCAAGCTGTCGTGAACCTTGAGCACACATCAGGCAGTAACTCTTCAATACCTTGGGAGGAACACACCCCTGACCCTGGGAGAGCAGCAACCCCTGTCCTTGCCACATCACTGGCTTTGATACTGAAAGACCCTGTAGCATCCCATGAGTTTCACCCCAGAAATCCAACCTGCGTTGGTTGGTTATAGGGAACATCTGCCAAGAAGCTCAAGGCAGGTGAATGTTACGTCTTTAACAGGTACTGGGTTTTGAGGTTCAACCTCAGAGCTGGGAATCAGCTCTGCATACGTACAACTGATGTAATTGCCTGTGCCCTTCCACTTGCCGTGGAGCTGTGCCAGTGTGTATCAGCTGAGGACCTAGCCTTCAGGTTCAGTTCCTGAACCTCCTGCTGATTCACCCTTGTGTAAGTCACTTAACTGTTCTGCACCTGATGCTCCCCACCCATGCCACGGTGACCAGGCTTCGCTGGGGTGTTGTAAGCTTTAGTCCAGGAGAATTTAAATGTTTTGAGATATGGAAGATATTAACAAAACACAAAATGTTATTAACAATTATCAGATAATTTATAATAATATACACACTGCTAATGGACTTTTCTGTCCTTTCAATGGTGTCTTGCTGTAGCTGTGATTACTTTTGGATTGTTTTGTTATTCTTTAGAGCGAGTTTTTGTCTTTTTCTGCACAGCATGTCTGCATTGCAGCCGGTTCCTGGTGAGCTGTCGCCTTTCAAACTGCACTTAATGCAGGATACATCCACTGTGTGGTGAGGCAGGGCACGTTGACTCGTTATAATATTTGATGACTTTGCATAGCTGTTTAAGACAGAATGAAGACGACATGATTTAATAAGCTTAATAAGCTGCCACTCATCAGCTGAGACATCTTAACTGGATTCATGCATGTTCTTGAAGCAATTCATGCTTTTAGAGTAATTTGATACAGTTTAAACATCAGCAGAGGTGTTTTAAATAAACATGTCTTACCTCACAGTTTGGGTGTGCAAAGAGCACACATACAGAGTTACTGAGACTTGGCTGACATGGGGTAATCATGTTCGCTCACACAACCTATACACTAAGACTGTGAACTTTCTTATAATGACTCACTCCGACTGAGTATCTGCCCCAGCATGTTCTAAGTTGATTAAACTTGTTTGCAGGCCATAATTATTTTCTATATCATACTATAATGGATTCGCATCATATTATTTTTAACATTGTAAGAATTTGCTTCTGGGAACGGCCTTCTTGAATTAATCACTGACTCATGATTTACTGTAGGAGATAATATCTAACCTACAAGAAGCAGAACAGGAAACTATCTATTTAAAAGATGGCAGTGTTTGATAATTTATGACTATAGACAAAGAGACATCTAGAAGAAAAAGGCGGACAGATCCTGCAGTCTTTACGTGGTCACTGCTCTCTGGCAAAAAGGAACTTTTGTCTAGTAACTGAAGGATCTGCTTTTGAGGCGGTGACAGCAGAAAGTTGACAAATATTGGAGAAAAAATGAGTGAGAAACAAGAAAACAGTGTCCCAAGCTGCCCTCAAAACCATCTTCAGCTCTAGGACAAAACCCTATATTAAAATAAAGCCAGTTAAACGTCATGACTGTTGTAGGCATTTCACCAGCTTACTATAGGAAACAAGAAAAAAACAGGGAAAAAGCATCAGTCTTTTTGTGTTTGAATCTTTAATGCAGGTGTCTTCTTGCTACCTCCCCACTCTTGTGCTTGAACTGGACTCTTCCACTTACATCATTGAATTAGCCTTGACCATTAGATGTTTTCTCTAACTATAGTCCAATTAGAAAAAGTCAGTTAATTCATCAGCCAACAATAAAAGGCTTTAAATCCCAGAGCATGTTCCAGGAGTTAAGCCTTCATGCTGGGAATCTGAAGAATCTTTCCTTTCTCCCATTTCACCAGTGATCTATTCTGTGATTCTGGGTACCTCATACAACCTTTGACCCCATCGGTTTTTTGACTCTGTAAGAGAGCAATTCTCACTTTGAGCGTGAGGCTTAGGAGCTGTGGATGAAATGTGTTTCAATGTACGTTTTGTAGAAGAGCTGCAGTGTGCACCAGGGCAGTGACTGCAGCAGGTGGCTGAGTGCTCCAGAAGAGCAGCATGACCTGCTCCCCCAGGGACTTTTGGCACCTCTGTCCAAGTTAATTAGCTCGGGGACCGCTGGCAGCGTAACAACAGTGCTGCACTGAGCTTGGTGCAAGCTGCAGGAGGGCACAAACACTCCAGGACTTACCTGCAGGCTTGAACAAACCGAAATACATCTTCAAGTCATCCTTAGCTCAAAGGCATCAGCCCACCCCGCAGTCCCAGCAGCGACAGCCACAGGGACATCTCCTTTTCTCCGTAACGCTTTCCAGGGGCGGCCACAGATGCCCCTTTGGTGTCTTGGCAGCACCACCTCAAATTCTGTGCTCAGTTGGTGACTTAAACAAAACCAGACACTTAAGAGCTGACGTCGGAGGAGTCTGGAGACGGCACTTAAACACACAAACCCACATTTTCTGCAAGAGTTTCAGGTCCTCAGCATCTGTGTAAATGCAACCTTTACATGCTGGGCAGTCACAAAGAGACCTACCTACAATTGGTAAGCACTCACAGATTTTGGGCCTAATACTGCCTACAGCTGCATCATTAGAATCACTCACAATGGAGACAACTGGATTTTAAATGTGGATTTTCCTTTGTTGGTAATTACCCACAGGTAAAGTCAATTCAAAGGCATCCACAAGCCCTTTTTCCTTCTCTGAAACAGACCTCTATGGATTTCTGCAAGCAAAGCAACAACATTTCTGGCAGACAGTGTTTATATCCAAAACCACAAAAGGATTAAATTTGGAAGAATTTGGAAAATGGCCTTCTCCATGTATGTGAGCCTTGAGCTGGGAGGAAAGATGTTGCTGGTGATTTTGGTTCTGATCCTCCAGGGTGCAGAGCACCATCACACACAAATTCAGGTCACTCAGAGCTTCTTAAGGTGGGACACCAGTGAGCCTCCCTTCCAAGAGCTCTGGGTAAGTCCCTTTGAAGCTCTGCTGAGACAACCATCCAGAAACCATCCCGACAGTTTTGAGTAGCCGTAAGGAATCACTAGAACACCCCACAACTCGGTGGAGATGCCAGAGGCTTCAGGAGAAGCCACATTAGTGCATAATGTACCAAGCTCCACAGTACTCTAGCTGCAAAAGAAGTCTACTCCTGGCCCATTGCCTGGTGAGGTTCGAGACCTGGAGTGCGAGGACACGTAGCTTTGTAGCTTATTTTACAAGTTATACCATGTGTGAGTTCTCCTCCTGTTTGTCTGATTCTTTAAGATGGCTAACATCTCTGTTCCTATGCTCAGGACACAGTTTAGTATTGCCTTATCAGTGTCCCTCGAAATAAGCTCTGCCCAGGACAGCACTTTTTAAATCCAGAAGTGATTTCCCCACACAGTCCTGTTATACCGGTTCTTTTTCCTTCTATTACATTCACTGACTGATGCACTCTCCTTCCTCAGAGTCACTGTTGCGGCCTTGTTTGGTATTTACATCCCTTTCCTGTTTGTCTTGTAGGTCACTACAACATCAACAATTCCCTCCTCAAGGTGTCTCCCAAGGGTATAACATCTTGCTTCGAGTCAAAGACCTCCGGCCTAACAAGGATGTACAGATTTATTCCAGAGCCTGCAACCTACCAGCCACATAAACCTACCAAGGAAGCAAAGAAAACTCCTTTCAGGTAAGTCCAGCCTGGAAAACACGACACTTTCATGGGACAAATGACAATATGTCAGACAGTGATCTACCGCCTGGTCCAATGGGACCAGTTATTGCCACAGGTTTAGAGGAACTGGCCCAGAGGTGGAAGTGTTACAGTGCGCTGCCTTGAAGGGGAGTGTGGGTTGATAACACCCTGCAGCAGTGTATCAGAGGTACCTTTATCAGATGATCTCTCAGACATTTACAAACAGTAATTAAATACTGCACCACCCTTATGATGTAGGGTAATTTCTTATCCCCATTGTACAGAGCAAGAAGCCAGAGCACACATGACCTGGAAAAAGATCCTTCAAATCCCAGGCAGAGGCTTTAAGCGTTAGGCTGTGTTCCTTTTGTGTTGCCAGTGCCTAAACTCACCCCCAGAGGAACACACTGGGCACAAAGAGTCAAATCTGGGAACCACAGGGCAGGAATGGGAAGGGATCATGGAATCACAGGGTGGTTTAAGTTGGAAGAAACCTTAAAGATGGCCTAGTCCCAACCCCCCTGCCACAGGCAGGGACACCTTCCACTAGCCCAGGTTGCTCCAAGCCCTGTCCAACCTGGCCTTGAACCCTTCCAGGGAGGGGGCAGCCACAGCTTCTCTGGGCAACCTGTGCCAGGGCCTCACCACCCTCACAGGGAAGAATTTCTGCCTTCTATCTAATCTAAATCTCCCCTCTTACAGTTTAAACCTGTTACCCCTCATCCTACCCCTACACCCCTGATCAAGAGTCCCTCCCCCCTTTCCTGTAGCCCCTTTAAGTCCTGGGAGGCCACTCTAAGGTCTCCCCGGAGCCTTCTCTTCTCCAGCTGAACCCCCCCCAATGCTCTCAGCCTGTCCTCACAGGGGTGTGCTCCAGCCCCCCAACCATCCTCATGGCCTCTTCTGGCCCCGCTCGTGGCTGCACAACATCTCAAGGAGCCTGATAGGTAAAACACGGGCATTTCCTCAGCCCCTGCTAAGGCTGGGAATTAGAGCTGGAGAGAGGCCTGTAAAAGTCTCAAGTAATTCCTTCAAGCCAGAACCACCATTCCCTTGTATTCCATCCTACCACTTGTTTCAAAGAGATTAAAAGGCATGAAAGGAAACTCCCTTCTCCCAAGCCCTCCTCCCCCTTGGTATCCTTATAAGACAAATAAATCTGTCTATCAGCAAATTGTTCAAGTAAATTTATTGTCACCATGCAGTGACATTGCCTGGCCTAAGATTAAGATCAACAATAAATTCCTGACCATGGAAAAGAATGAGAACATGAGAAAGCCCACGGCTCTCCTTACCCAACAGATGTATCTTTACTACATCTCTCAGCAGTTGTATCTTGTAACAGGGGTTTTGTAAAAAGAGTGGGAAGCTGTAGGCTGGGAGGGAAGCAATGCCAAGTGGTGTTTGATAAGGACAGAGGGCTAGAGGAAAGGGCGAATTAAATACGAGGAGAGAAGATCGCCAGTCTGTGTTATCAGAAAACACAAAAACACTCCACGCCCAACTGCTGGGGTTAGAGCCTGCTCCCTCTCCTGTTTCAGTCAGTGGGAGAGGATGGGAGGAACTCCCAGCTGGAGTCATTTGGCATCACTGTCTTGGTCTCAGCACTATCTTGCTCTGGAGTAGCTGAGCAGCCAGGTCTCTGCAGAGGCTGGGCCACTGGCAAGTCTTTCTATTTTACAGTAATCAAAGCGGGCTGTCTATGGCTTTGCAATTGGGCCCTTTATTTCCCCAGATCATTTCCCAAAAATTTTGGCCTAAAAGCATCCACCTCCCCAGGTCACTTCACAGAAACCGCAGCTTTTCTTTCCAGACGTAAAACCCCATCAGGGTGGGACAAGTTCCTCAAATTTCTATTTCTTCTGATAGGCAGAAATTCTGCTTGACTCCCTCTGCTCCAACCATCCCACCTTGTAAAGATCCTCCTTCACCTGGGCCTGGGCAGTGGGACCTTGTGGATGACAAAGGGTTTCCAGAGCAGGACTGCTCATGTGCTGCATTTGTCTCAAACACAGGGCGATGGACAGAGCACGGATCACAGGAAGGGTTCCCTGGGCCAGGTAAAAATAAGAATTGTTCTGAAGTAATTCTCACAGCAAAACACAAGTGTGACTAAACAGCGCTATTGCCCGCTCATCAGGGTAAAAAAATGAAGCACAGAAATTAGCAGAGCTCACCCACAAAGGCACATGGACACCTGAAAACACACACCATTTCTGAAAGGCACCGAACTCGGCAGCACAGGACGTGTAGGACCTTTTGTGAAGGGGGGACAGTAAGTTTATGATGAGCAGCGAGTGTCTAAATCCTGTAAGATCAGAGCACAGCGTTCCCTGACACCTTTAGATGGTCTAATGTCATCCAAAGGGCCCCACAGCAGCAACATGGCAGCAGCAGCACTAGAGTCTGGGCTACCAGCTCTTTGTCCAACTTGCTGGTCCGTATTTTACAATATTATTTTTAACAGCAAGATTGAAAAACAACATGTTTGCAATGTAAAGGCCATTAAAGCATCACGGACTGTCAGTGCATTTGACAAACAGGTTCTGTGAGTTCTGGTGTGTGTGTAAAACTATCACATAATTCTGGCTGTTGGTACAACAGATATTTTTCTATTTGCTTGGAAGAGAGGAGCACTTGCAGGGAGAGGGGGTGGGGGGAATCACACCTTCTTATGGTAGGAAAAGCCTCCGTGCCCCAGCTGGAGAGCGGCGTCACAGAGCACCTCAGCACAGTCTCCTTGGTTTTATGCCCCTCTGGCTCTCCTGTCCTCCCTGGGCTTCACCAGAGCTTTCCTGACGTAAAGCTGAGTAAAATGGGAAAAGAAACACCTCCTGCAGCTTCTAATCGGGAAATGCCCGGGGGAAACAGGAGGAGGGACCTGCCCTCAGTGAGGGTTAAACAGCCCACGCTGGCCTATGGTGACATGCCACCAGTCCCTGCAGGCAGGCCCAGCGGGCAGCTGCCTGACTGCTGCCTGACTTCTGGCCACAGCTGGGGCTGTTCCTCGGGGGCAAAGGGACAGCTCACGCAGGGAATGGTGCCGAATTTTGACCCTGGCTTTAGCGTTGGTAAGAGAGGGGCAGACACAGGGACAAATCCTGCTGCAGTCTCCTTGTATCCAGCAGTTCTTCCCGGCGTGGATACAGAGCTCGTCGTGGGGTGGAGGTAGAGCTCAGCTCAGCCTGGGCGGATCGTGTCCTCAGTGCCCGTTGGCTAATTGTTGCCAGGCGCAAGTAACATTATTTTTTCAGTTAGTCAGAGTCATATTTCTCACCCTCTTTATTTCTTCTAAGATTAAGTCCTTCTGGGAGGTTACTGAAGGGCTGCAAAAGCAGACAATAGCAATACTGCTATTATTTCTAGCGTTTGAACTCACCCAGCTGCAGATTTCGTACCAGCCACAGACGGCGAGAGAAGGCGCTGGTGCCATTAGTCTCTCCGGAGCCCTTGCGGCAGCACAAAGGGGTAATGGGCTTTTCTGGAGCCATGTCCAGATCATGTCCCAGACTTGCCACGTACCGCGTCGACATGCCAGCTCCCGAGAGCTGCTGTGCTGACTAAGCTGGAACGGGATCCCCCGCCAGCGTAAATCGGTCCGTTCCAGTTAAAGGAACAGGGCTAGGCCAGTTTGTTCATGCTGGAGATCTGGCCCACAGTTGTTAAGGTTGGTTACCCAAATTAATTAAAGAGGAAGGGAATGGGCTAAAAATATCTTCTGCTGATGGTGGAGAAATGCCCTCTTTCATTTTCATCAGTCTTTTTTGCCAGTTTGATTAGAAACCTGTGCAATACCACGTGCACAAAAAGGACAAGGGGGCACCATCAGCGCAGACGCGGCCATCCATGGAGTCTTTGCCCCGTTGCTAGAAAACCCCCCACATCTCCTTTCCACTCCAGCCTGAAAAGAGGGGAAGCAAATCCCATCGGATCAAAACTCCCAGTTGTGGGATTGGAGGTGACTCGAGCCCTTTGCCCCCAGTAACACTCAATACGTGCAGAACTCTTCTGTACTGTACCACAACGAGCGGAACTACAGGGAGGCAAAATACCTCACAGTTAAATCAGCCGGTGGCTGACACAAAGCAGCAGCTTTATTAAAGGCCAGTCATTGAGGAGTTGATGCCTGGGCTGTTTGGAGCCGGGGTCTCGGTGTTCCCAGGAGCTCGGGGTAATCCCTTGCACAGGACTCACAGCTGAATGTACAATCAAGACAACTCTCGACATGCTGAAGCTAAACCGAAGTCTGCGCACACCAGACGTTAGCACTAAACTCTAATTCTACGCCCAAGGACACTTCCCAGCTGAAGGTACCAGGACGTTCGCACAGGCTGAGGTTTTAGTGCCCATCTCACCGATCCAGGACTTAGTTACACAAACCCAAGGACCTACCCGAGGAGAGGGGCGAGAGGGAGCGGAGGGGACCCAAACTGGCTTCATTAAAGCTTTCCACACTGCGAAACGGACGCAGACAGAATTTCATTTTCCTCTGTCTTTGATCCTCTCCGATACCCAACACGGCGCCAGGGCATCTGCAAACACAACGTGTGGGTGTCCTAACAAAACACAGGATGCTGTTTTGCCCTTTATAGCGATGGAGAACCACACCACACACCGAGAGCCTCAGCTGCTTGGTCGATGATGCAAGGAATGAATAAGCATGAATAAAGACACAGAAACTGGGTGTTATTTGTAGAAGTGAAGAGCAGAGCCCTCCACCCAGCGCCGGGGATACCAGAGCTCTTGCACAACTCAGCTCACATGCTGTTAGGTTTCTCTTTTTGGTGCATCTCTGTCATTGTGGGCGCTTATTCACCGCGAGCACTCGGGAAGTGTCCCTTCATCTGCAGCAGGAAGCGGCTCCCAGCGCTGGGACAGCAGCACCGGGGCACCGGAGCAGGGTTCCTCAGACAGGACTTCCCTCGAGCTCTGCGAAGCTCACGCTAATGCGCAGCAAGTGCTCCTGTCCTCCGCTGGCTGCCTGACAGCGCAGCAGCTCTTTAGCGGGCCTTGGTACTCTGTATTGGGAGGTGATCATTAGCTAAAGTTGATTTGAAAGCTTCCAGTTTTGTAGATGTTGAATAATTACTGCAATTAATGAGTATTGCAAAAAAAACCTCCTCTTGGTGCTTTCATCTGATAAACTAAAGAGAAAACGTGCTGGAGCCTGACCCAAAGGAGAGGTGACCCTGGCAGGGAACCCTTCCTGGCCTGGGTAGAAACGCAGAAGGGCAGCACGGGCAAACCCCGCACCTCTGCCGCTCCGAGGACGGGCGCTGGCGTTCGCAGGCGCCGCAGCGGAGGCACGAAGCCTGTGCGGGACACGCGTCCGACCCCCGAGGCACACGCGTGTGCCCAGCCGCCCTCCGCCCGCCCGCTCACACCTCACACGCCAACGGACTCGAGCGGCTCGAGTCGGCACAAACCAGCCGCCGACCGTCCAGAGCGGCCGCTGCTCCCGAGGAAGCTGCTGTCGTTTGTCAGCGCGAGCCCTTTGCAAAACACAAGCGGGTTCATACTTTCACACGACCTTTGTTCGCTCAGAGGTGAGTCGCCTTCATCACTCGTATCTTAATCTTCAAAAGGAACTGGTGGGCTCCGGGCAAAGAGTCAAGAATGTTTTCACATATTTGGGAGCTCCGCTTTACGCAACCTCTAAGCAACTCGCCTTTGCTGGAAGGGATGAACGATACTGAGCCAGTCAGCAAAACACCCACCCTCGGCAGGGTGGCAGGGGGTGGTGACTCTGCTCTTACACTGGCGTGAATCAACCGGCGTTTCCCCGCACGCAGCGGAGTTACCGTGATTAAAACCTGACAAAGTCAAGATTATCCAGAACCTGCGCAGAAAGAGCAGCTGGTTCTCTGCCTGCAGCCACTGAACAGAAAGGTCTGGGTTAGGGGAGCCATTTGCGCCGTGCTGACACGTGCAGCTCCAGCCAGTGCACTTCTCACCCGGTGAAACTTCAGACGGGTTCGTAGCCGCTGTCAAATCCAGCGAAATCCGTCATTGTTCTGCTGGGAACCCAAAGTTACAACGTGAGATGATTTTTGCTGTTGTAAATCAGGAGTAGCGCTACTAGAGTCAGTGGAGTTGGACTAGTGTGACTGAAAATCAGCTCCGTATTTACACTGGTAGGAAGTTAGCCCCAAAGTCAGACTTTTAGAGCAACTAGGTGAGGGATGAGAGGTCACCAAGAGTCTGTAACGTTGCGTGCACAAACCCCCTGCAGTTGCCTGCAGCCACCCCAAGCCCTCCTGCACGGCAGAGCTGCCTCCACTACCAGGGGTTCCCCCAGGGCCCCCGCCCCAGCAGCTCCCTGGGCAGAGCCTCACCACGGCGGGGGAACCCAGAGCGAGCCCTTGGGCTGCTCCCAGCTCCCTCCACCAGCTCTTGGCACCAATTCCTCATGTTCGGGCCTCTCCGACAGTGCGGAGGACGCGGGGTGTCCCCTGAACCACCTCCCCCCTTGTCTCTAAGGGGCCTGGGTGCTCCCTCTCCCACATCCTCTGCTCTTACACGAGCAGCAAGCGCCTGCCCACGTGGTCGGGCAGGAGGGGTTCACCCTCCCTGGGTGGAGGCAGCGCTGGCGGGGAGCCCCCGCGCCCGCCTGACGTCTCAGGGCAACCAGGGGACCCGTAGGTTTCGCAGCCGTCGACGCTACACGCTGGGGAAGTCCTGGTTGTGCCCGTTTTTAACTGGAGCTGAAATTCTGCGATAGCAAGACCGTAGGCACAGCCTTGCAGAACCGACACTGAATCAGAGAAATCCTGCTGAAGAAGGAGTTTATGATGTGAGGATGAAGGAGTGCAGAGTGCAGGGAGAGATCTTCAAAGGTTGATAAGCCTTCAAACTTATCTGAGCCTCATCTTAGAGGCCCTCCTCATGGTGATAACACTTAAGTAATCCAAAATTTACCTGCCTGATGCATTTCCACGTTTCAAAACCCCCTTCCCAGGGGGGGTAGAGCTGCTCTCTCTTCCCCAGTCATGGGGCCCAGGTGTATCTCTCTGATACAGTCAGGAAAAGCAGCGGATGAAGATGAGGGAGAAGAAAAATCCCTGGTTTTCACTGGTCAGAGGATTAATTAGAAAATAGAGGACTCCCCTTGGTATTTTTTTGACCTAAATGGGAAGCAGCTGCAGGCAATTTTAGCCCAGGAGTGAAGGATTAGTGCCCGAGAGAGAGCAGGTGTGAGGGGTTCAAACAGCCAGTGCAGCACCTGGAAGCAGGTACCTGCCTCCTGGTAATGCACCTCCCCAGAAGATGGAGGCTGAGCGGCTCCTCCTGGGAGCAGAAGTAAACCAGAGCATTTCTTTTTGACTTGCTTAAAATTTCTCCAAATCTGTGTAACGAAATCCCTCCATTCAAGGGATGTGCCTGGATGCTCAGCAACCCCCACCGGCCCGCAGCGCCTTGACGGGAAGGAGAGCTCGGCCTGCGGAGGGGAGGCTGAGGAGGAACCCGGGCGCACGCTGCCTGCGCGGGGGAGGCAGGAGCTGCAGGCAGGAGCTGCAGGCAGGAGCTGGGCAGCGCCCGCAGCCTCACACCCCGTCACAGAGAGACAGCTCAGACCCACCAACGCCTCGCGCTGCGGAGGGGCCGGCGGTGCAAACCCTGGGCCTCACGGTCACCTCCCTGCCCTGGCGCCTGCCCGGCCCTTCCCAACTCCAACCTCCGGAGCTGGGTGAAAACAGTTCATTTCCCCTCTTTGAACCTTTATTACTATGGAATATCCAAAACAACAAAACCAACAACACAGTTACAAAAGGAGTTCACGGAGAAATGTGAAGCAGCCTGTGTTTGAAATGCTCTGTGTCACCGTACTGAGTCAAATATAAAACAATGCATATTTATACATATATAAAATATAAAAGGAACAATACATCAGAAATGTATAAACAAGGGCTATGGAGGCCTTCGTGGTATTTACACTCAGAGATACGGCAGGGTGGGGGGCGTGGGAGCAGGCAGTGTCCGTTCGACAGTGAGTTTTAAATGCATCTGTGAAAGTCTCTGTGGCCAGAGAGAAGCTCAGAGCTGGGCTCAGCCCTGCTGGAAATGGTTTGAAGGTTCTGCATGACCGGTGGTTTGGGAGAAAGCCAAAGCCGAGGGCTGGATCAGTCACGGGCCAAGGCAAACAGCGCAGAGGCAGTCCCCTGCCCCTGCCCCGGCTCCGACAGCCATGTTAGTGTAGCTGCGCGTTCCCAGCTGTGAAACAGGAGGTCAGGCCCATCGCCAGAAGGGAATAAAATAAAATAAAATAAAAAATAATAATAATAATAAACTCAACAGAGAGCAGTTCCATGTTCACATCGATAACAGATCTTCCAAGCAGTCTCCGGCCCGGCACCGCGAGGCCGAGGTCCTCCCCAGAGGCAATATTCAAGTAAAGGCAACATGTTGAGGCACTAGGCTGAGCTCTGTTGGGTCAAACTTGCCAGCTTGGAGAGAAGTCCCAGTAAGTGCTGCCTGTGGCTCTTTATAGCTCCTTGAGGATGATCTGGAACTTGTCCTCAGCTTCCACCATGTCCAGGAGAAAGGCCATGTGGTTGCTGTAGTGCTGGATGATGTTGTTGTCCATGTTCACCAGGATCCTACAGGAGAGGGAGAAGGGCTGGGTCAGATGCAGCACAGGGAAGGGTTTGTGGAGCAGCTTAGTGGGGAGGGCTGGACATTCCCGCACGCTCAGGGTCCCCCATCATGAACTGGAAATAACATCACTGTCAAAGCCTCGTGGCCCTCTCCAAAATGTCTCCACACAAAATTCCAATTCAAAATCACCGTTACTGCCCCGTTATTGATCGGCGTTGCGTTACCGCAGCCACGCTCCTCACTGCCAGCCGGGCTGGGCTGCTCTGGGATCCCAGCCCCGGGCAGGCACAGGAAGGCACCTGCAGTGTCCCCATAACCCAATTTCAGGGGCTCAGCCCCTCAAATTAAAGCCACGATACAACACAAAAAAAACAACCTGCAGAGCTTTTCGCAATTCTACCCTCGACATGCCTAGGCCCAGCGTTTGCTACACAGGTAAATTAATCTGGATTACAGCAGGGTGTGAATTTAGAGCAGAACTGCTCACTCCTCACTTCTTGCCTGGGTGCTTTTAGGGGTGCATTATTCTGAACAAGCTGAGACTCCCTGGGGAGTAGATGGAAGCCTTTCCCTTATCCAGCCCAACCTCCCATGCAGACGAGCCCTGAGCGTTGCCCGGGAGCCCTTTCTGTGAGGAACACACAGCGGCAGGCCGAGGGTACGCAGCCAGCTGGGCCAGCCGGTGGCAAATTCCTCCCGGTGCTCAAGGGCACATCTCCAAAACCCTGCTGCAGATGGCAGCTGCGCTGACCTGGAATGAATTACGTGGAGACGCGGGGAGAAGGAAACGTTTCAACAGCTGATTTAAACCTGAGGCTGCGGTTCTGTGCCAGGCGAAGGCCCCGCATTATTGTAATGAAAGTAACGGGGCAGCTTTGAATCACCCCACTGCGTTCCCATAAATCAGCTGTGAAATTTGTAACCGTTTGGAGGAAACAAAGAGAACAAATTATCTTTCTCTGCAGAAAGCACATCCCCTCCAGGTTCCTGCTGGGGTCATTAATGGGGCAATAGCATTAATTGTGCAACGCTCCACAAGGCAAGATTAAAAACAAGAAAAAGAAAAGGCTGAGCATCGAATGAATCTAACAGTTTAACAAGCACAAACACGGGGCCCTGTGTCCCTCTGGGGAATGCCTACGGCCTGTTTGATCACCGCGGTACGGGCGGGCTCGTCACAGCCCTGGCCCAGCGTGCCCTGATTGCAGAGGTGGGAGCTCTGTCCTTGTGTCCAGCCTGTTCTGGTGTCAGCTCTGTCCCCGGGCCTGACCCCGCGCGGCCTTTCAGCAGCACATAAAACACTTTACCAACAGGCTACGGCCCGATCAGGAAGGGCATCGCAGCCAGCGCGGGGGGAGGCTCTGACACGGGGCCTGACGCTGTTCCAGGGGCTTCCCAGGGAATCGTAACCATCACGGCTGCACCACCCCACCTCCTGGCACCGGCGAGGGGCAGCGCTGGGGCTGCCTGCAGACACGGGGCCCAGGTCCCCAAGCCCCGGATCCCCGGGAGTCTGGGTGCCCCTGGGGAGACAGCGCAGATTCCCAAGGGGGGGCTGTCACAAAAAGCCTTGCGACAGCCGCCCCGGTTATCTCTGGCTATCTTAGTGCAGGAAGCCAGAGAAGTCACCTGTGCCTCTTGCTACTGCGCTTCCATCTGATTTCTCAACCACAAAAGATGCAAGGGAGTGTTGATTAGGAATCTGAGCCCTGTATTGTTTTTCTAGACCAAACCTCACCAAGATACGAAATTACTTATTATTGCTCTTGAGTCACCCTGGGACTAAGTTCATGCGAGTGAGCTCATCACACTAAGGAGGCCCATGGCTGACAGTAGGTCCTCACCTGCTCTAAACCCAGGTAGTACCACTGAGCTTCACTGGTTCGCACCAGATGAAGATCTGACCCTCAAGCTGTAATTACCAAGAGAGGATTGTTTAGGGTGGAGCAATAGGATAAAATTATTTAAAGGAAAATTAAATCTGGGGGAGCAGGAAACAGTGTCTGACTCTGCCACCTCGTAGGCTGAAGAAAATCTTGTATGTCCCCCACGCTCCAGCAATAACCTACAGCATCAGTCATGCCCAGCTTTCATTAAACTAGCTGTCAAATTTATTTATTTTTTAATCTAATTTCCAGGTGTTGCCTTTTCTTTTCATTAGATACCTCTTTGCTCCACCATTTGGGAACAAGATGGAAAGGACATCTGCCTGTTTTTTCCCCCAATCATTATTAAACAACATTTGCTACTTATCAGATCAAGTAATAAACAAAACCAAAGCAAAACAAAGTAGAGGTGGCCTCTCCCCTGCAGCAGTGCCATTTCCTGGTCCACCTGCAAACTCATCAGTGCCTGGATCTCTCTTGCCATGCAGATGCTCACAGTCAGCTGGTTCAGGAAACTCCAGCCCAAGCTGAGAGGAGTCGCTGTGTGATGACAGCCCGGTGACCTGGGATGGCCACATCACAAGCCACCGCCACAGCTGACACACCTGAGTTTTGGCTCAGTCCTGAAGCTGTAATAATAAACTGAGCACCCCTGTCCTTCACAGTTGTTCTTCGAGACCAGACTTGAGGCACTCTCTGACTGAAGGTGTATGGGACAACCCGTCTCGTGAGGCCACCAGTGTTGTTCTTTATATCTGGGGAAAAAATTTCCATTTCTGGGGCTAGTGGATGAGCAGCATCTGACAGCACTGAGGGCTCTGAGCTCAGGAACAGGTGGAAGAGCCTCCTGACAAATTCAAATACCTCACTCACTATGGCCCACCCCTCATCTTAAAATTAGGACCGTATCTGAAAATCCTCCTAAATGGGGAAAGGTTTCTCAGTTGTGGATTTAGAGGTGAGGGGGTTGTAACAGCTTCCCAGGTCAGTGACACCACCTCACAGCACAGGGGAGAAACCACCGCCTCTCCCCCTCCAAGCTCCTCCAACCCTGCCCAAGGCGACCAAGTTCTGGTGACGCTACACGAGTTGGGAGATCCCATCCGAGGAGCTTTAGGACTTTCTCATCTCCCTGTCATCAGAAAGCAAATGCAGAAGCAGAGCTTTGGCCTAACCCTCAGCTCCCAAGGCCTCTCTTCCCTTGTTTTGTTCCGCAGAGGATCTCCTGGGGGGGCTGTGCTGGTGAGAACAGCAGGGCTGCACAACACGGGGCCTGTCGTCAGCCCGGCTTTTCTGCCTGTCTCTCCCCATGCTCAAACTCTGGACCAGGGCCAGCAACAACAATGAGTTCATCTCCCAGGCAGTCACTGCTGCTTGCAAAGCCTGATTATATCTCACTCGCTCTGCAAGAAGGGCTCTGGATTTAGCTTTATGAAAATAAGCTTGGGAGTTTACGAGTTGTTCCCTTTCCATCAGCTGAAGGGAGAACTCGCTGCCAGAGATTGGACAACCCAGAGGGAGTTCTTAGTCCGGAAAACTTTCTGAAAGCAGCGCTCAGCTCCACACCAAGACCACTGCCCTCCACAGAAGACTCAGCGGCCGGTGCAAACTAGCGCCGTTCCCTTCCAGCCACAGGGGAGATCCACGTGGATCGGTCACTAATAAACACCACGTTGAAATCACTTGAGAAGCCATTTCCCATTTACTGCAAACCTCACCCCAGCCCGCAGCAGCGCCTGACAAGCGCCTCGACTGGGACCTGCATGTCTGTACTGGGGCTGCACAAGAGCCACCAGTGCCCAGAAGGGTCTGAGCCGTCACCCCCCAAAGTGAGTGTGAAGTTTCCTACCGACCTCCCTGGTCTGGGGACGGGATGGCAAAGCTGGGACCAGCCACCCCCCTTTCAGATCTCCCCTCTTCTCCACTGGGGCTGCCCACGCTCTTATGTAGCCAGTACAGTCTCTTTCTGGGCCAGGGACACTTAGGCACTTGGTCTGGAGAAGCAAACATTTATACCTCTCTGATGGCAGTAAGATAAGTTCTCCATAACCTCAGGCTTTCAGACTGAGACGCAAAGGATCACCCATTAAAGTACCCAAACAATTCCTCCTTCATCCAACTTCCTTTCCTTGGGAGACTTTACACTCCAAACAAATATAATACAAACAAGCATTATCCCAAATCTTTAAAGCCCAGAAAGATCTGAGTTTTATATGCTCCAAATAGCACAGACTCACATGGCTTCACTTTTTATTATCTTGTTAAAACGCTATTTCAGCCTATGGCAGGGTACCAAAGAGAGTGGGGTTTTAGAGGCACCGCAAGAAAGCAGATGAGAGATTAGCTTACCCTCTTTTGCATTTTTTGTAGACTTTATAAATGCTTTCTTCAGGAAGCCCATATTTTTCTGAAATCTGTGAGAGAAAACATGGCAATTCTTTGTACTTGTAAAATTAAATTCCTATGATAAAAATCAAAGATAACACTGAGCCAGGGGTATTCAGCCCCAAAGGATTCTCCCTCCCTTTTACTCTAGAAAAAAGGGCCGAAGCAATGATCTGAACAGGATGATTTGAACATGTCTGTGTGCTGCTGTGGGCAGATGGGCAGGCTGCAGCTTGGCCTTGGTTCTCTTTCTGGCGGCTACTGCCAGGCCAGGAAACTTGGGGAACAATCTTCATTTTTTTTCTCTCATTCTCTGGCCTGTTTGGGCCTTGATGCATCAACCTGCTGGGCACAGAGAGCGCTGAGCTCTTCCTTTGCTGGTGCATGCAAAGGTGAGAGAAACCACAGAAAGTGTCAGACTGTGTCTGCTGTGGATGCACCCGACTGCAGCTTTTGCTTCGGTTTTAGCTGAGCTGCAAAGCTTTCCTGGCGACCTCTCCTAGGCAAGTACAGTTACGGTCTGAGGATGACAGGAGCTCTTTTTGTAGCTTTTTCACAAGCATTTTCTGTAGAGGTTTTTGACTCTTTGTGGTGAGGGATGGGGGAGGGAGAAGATGGCAAAGAATCCTCTGTGATGACATTTTTCAAACTCTCTATTTTTAAAAGTTTGTAAAACCAACAGAGCTTAAAGTGCAGCCATAAAGCCACCCCAAATCTGGGAGGTTTATTGTTTGTTTCCTTCCCAGCAATCTCCAAAGAGAGGTGGGTTATCAGAGATGCTGCTGATAATCATCACAGAAATATGTCTGTGTGCTCCTCAAACATAACCTAGGGAATTCCAGCATGAGGCCAGAACTGGCTTCAGATTGCACATCTGCAGCCTTGAGACTGGAAAGGGAGTTTTACAATGGAAAAGATGAGTGTGCTTTCACAAGAGAAGACTTATATTATGATCTGAACAAAACATCTCACCATAAGGTGTGTTCTTCCCTGCTGCAGCACTAACAACACACAGCCCATGCCAGGAGCTGTGGGTAGAATTCACCTGCTACTCACAATTTCCATTTCCATTCTCAAGAGAAAGCAGACATGAGATTTAAGCAGTCTCATATCCAGCTTCCTACATACCAAGGACCCTTGCCCTTTTATCCGCAGTTTGTTCATGTGCCGCAGTTTTTTGACAACACTTACAGCTGTTCTGAGGCCCTGGAGATCTGGTGTCTTCAACATGAGAGCATCAAACACTTCCTCTGACTCCCTCCGCACGTACAACAGGACTGAAAGAGAGAGAGCACAGCACTGCGTCAGGGCTCTTCACAGCACGTTCTCAGAGGGATGCAGCCTCACGTAATTCAAGATCCAAGGTTACTTGAATCAAAGGAGACACTACATTCAGGAAGAGTTCCCATCCCAGGGGTTACCTCTCTGAGGATCTTCTTCCTTGGTTTGCTTTGGAGGTATCGGGTCAAACTCATCTGTGAATGAGGCACCACTCCGTTTTAAGGGCAGCCTAAGCAAAAGGAATACAATACTCTCAAGAGGACAGAAGAATAGCAGCCAACAAAACAATTCCAGCCATTGAACTTTTGATTGAACAATTACTCCAACAAACATCCAGCAATTAAATATTGGTTCTGTAATTACGGCAGCAGAGCGACTACCAGAGCTGCAACGTCCTGCCTGAGGCGTACGGGGACCTCAGGGAGTGCAGGCAGTGGTTTTGGTATCACACCAGAAACAAAAGCCTTCTGCACCTTCACGTCATTGTTTCTCTATTGATATCACTGGACAGTGGATCAAGCCTAGGGGAAACACTGGTTCTCCTCACTCTGCACACATTACGGGTGTGATTTCCACTTCATTCTGGTTTATTTTACAGCAGTATCTGCCTCTGGCTACTTGAACCCTTCAGTGATAGGTCTCTGAGCTTTTTTTCCTCCCCTCTTTCAAACACTGTCACAATAAGAACAGCAGGGCAGTCACGGAGCAGACTCATGTTGGAGTGGCTCACTGACAGGGAAGGAAACCTGTCTGTGTTTCCGCATCCCTTGAGTCCCTTCCAGGCCAAAGTGTGACACATATTTTGACACTCAAGGGCACCAGGGAGACACTGCTGTGTTATTTTGCACCTGTAGATGTACACTGCCTATGGATATCAAACAGCCATGACATACGCAAAGAAACAGAGCAGCTGCTGGATGGGAAATATAAACTGCTGCATCCTCACCTGTTTGCAGAGTTGGGAACAGAAGGAGGGAGCACCTTGAAACGGAAAGGAAACATTGATCTGTTAGTTTGCACAGTATCATTGTGTGCCAATGAAGCTGGAGGGGGAAGGCAACATGGGCACATTTTAAACATGGTTTCCCTCCTCCCACTCCTGCATTTTTCCTGCACAATTAAACCCAAACATCTGTATGTGCTTCTTAGACTAAATGAAACCTGATATAAAGAACTTATCTAGATTCTCCTCCTCCGCCTAGGAGAGACCTGAACACATATCTAGCTAGACCCAAACGCAGGTCAAATCTCATAACCTGCTTGGGATCAAGGCCCAAGTTTCTCAGTGAGTTCTTTGGTTGTAAACCAGATTCTTCTAGACCCTGGTTTTGGTGCTGATGCATCAGGACAGCAGCAGCAGCAATAGGATGTTACAGTAGTGTCACAGGTGGTTTTTTTCCCCCTTTCTGACAAACTGAGACAGTTGTTTCTTGAGGAAATACTGATGAGCTCTAAAGGAGGCTGGGTCTAGGTTTCCTCAGGCTCAAGGGGATAGAGAAGGGCAGAGGACAAGTGAGAGATATCCCACACATGCAGGGACTGATATGGTTGCATTTTTCTATAGTTTACTTTCTGCTGATATTTTTCCTACCACTCCAGTCCTCTGTGGAAGCTGCAGATGATACCTGTAAACCACAGGAGCATCTGGCTGGAAGGAACCTGGGGAGGTTATCTTGCCCATCACTGTTGCATGACTATCTAGGCCACTCCTGACAGCTACGTCTTCTAGTTCACCACATTTCCACAGAAGACTTGTGGTTTGGTTTTGGTTTTTTACATAACACAAGTCATGTCTGGGGGACGGATCAGTTTGGAAATGACGGTGGTGACAGATGAGGGCAACAGGTTGGTTGTTTTTTGAAGGGACTTACCGTGCCACACCTCTGCAGGTTTGAAAAATGGACGTTGGGGATAAACAGGACTGGCTGGGTTTCGAGGTCAGTCTCTGGCCTCAGGAACGTGATTTCATTCCCTCTGAAGCCAGAGAGCAAACAGCCTTTCAGACCTACAGATGGAAAGTCCAGTTCATCTCAGCTCAGACGGCAGTTTAAGAGGCAACTACATGCAGACAGGGGAAAGCACCTGCCCAATGTCTCCCAACAGAAATATTAAAAAACAGACGGGACCCCGCAGAACCAGGTCTTCAGGGCTTGCCCAGTGCTGCCTCCCTTGGGGAAGGCTCCCTGCCAGGACCCCAGGACAATTCAGAAATTGGTTAGTATTAATAAAGGGCTTTGAGAGTCTTGGTAGGAGACCAGCCAAGGACCTGACTGACAAGGTATTTCTGAATGGTGCTGATTTCATCAGGCTTGGAAATACCCAGGGCCAGATCTTGTGGAAGTTAACGGACAAGCCTACATGGATTTCAACACGCTTCGGATCAGGTAACAAACACCAGCACTGACCATTGTTATTGGAGTCCAGGCATTTTCCTTTCCTCCTGAACTGTTTCCTTTCATCATCCCTCATTTTCCTCTCTGCTCCCTGTGGGGAAGATAAGGAAAAAATTAGGACATTGACAGTTCTAACACTGGCAAGAGAGGGTCCACTGGCCATCTCTGGGAGGTAAGCACTTTAAGGTAAAGGCAGCCTTTATTCAAAAATGCTCATCTCAGACCTTCTACAAGCCATCCTGAACTTTCTGACACTTCTAAATTAAAAAACAAAAACAAAATTTGCTTTTAAAAATGAAAAATGCCGACAAAAATAGCTGTGAGAAATTTTTCCATGGGAAGATATCCGAGGCTGGGGGAGAACCTCTAAGGAGATTCTCGTCTCTTCTGCTATTTACAAACTTGTCAAAAATAGAGTTTATTATGAGGCACAATCCCATGTAGGTCTGATATGGGGAAAACTTTCTAACAACTCTGCTCAACAAAGGCCTCAGCAGTGCAGACACATCCCCGCTGTCCTGTCTCACTCAGCTGAGGGGGTTAACCATCTCCATTCCTCAGCCCTGACCTCTAGGCTGTTCTAGACTCTCACAACCTTTCTGATCTTTCTCATGAAGTCACTGGCCACCAGTTTAAAACTCCTCTTGGACAACCTGATGGAAAAGCAATGTTCTACCTTATCGCAAAATATCTTGATCTGGCAGACGGCGCGGTGCACCAGCTGGCTGGTTCCGTTGCCGTAGTCGTAAGTGTCTATCTGGAGGTTGAGCGGGACACCCTTCACTCCTTTCTGGGAGGAGAAGTCAGTGCTCAGGCAATTCACCCCAATAAATACCTGCAAATAGGAACAGAGATTGATACAGCTTGTTGGTGCTGAAAACATTATTCCCAAACAGCAATGAGAGCAGTGGGTAGGAACAAAAGCAGCTACTGAGACACCCTTCCAACCCTCCCAGCGTCAGCCAAGCATGTGAGCTGTTGGTTTCCCACCTGAGCACAACCACTGTCCTCCCGAGCCACAGTCTCCTCCACACCTACTGCAGCTCTCCATCTCTTTAGTAACACCCAGGCTATCCACTCATCAGCTCAGGCAAGCCTCAGACCAGATGCAATGTCTGCCTGAGGATGTTCTTGATGATATTTCTGATCTTTCATTTGAACAAGGGACCCTCAGACAGCAGGGCCCCGGAGGAAGGGAGGAGGGCTAGACTACAGCTTCAGGAATTACAAATCATTGCTGCCAGTTAAATAAATATTCATCACACACTGGTCTCCTTTCTCACTAGGATGGAGTTAACTCCAGTGGAAACTTTTGAAGAAAAAGCTGAGCACAGGCATAATCCACATTGTATCTCCAAATTACCAACTCATTTTTGTGACCTTAAAATTTCCCCTGGAGTCTGGGGACAGATTTGCAGCTGGAGAAGCTCTCACAGCTCCCGCAGCAGGGCTTTGGCTGAGGATTTCAGCCCTGAAACCTAATGTCAGATCTAGTCAGTACCTATATATAGAAAAGAAAACCACTTCACTGTGGTGTGAAGTTTAATTGCAAGAAGAGAAGTAACAGGTGCTGCAGACGACCCAAATACCTGACCCCTTCTGTCGCGGCTCCCAGCCCTCGCAGCTCTCTGAAGTCTCACCTTTACCTGCCCCAGGCCAGTGCATGTACAGAGTTTCTGCTAAGAGTTAAATCCAGTTTTGCTGAGGTGCCCCCAAGGGCTTGCCACATACCTGACATATTTCCATTTCTGACAACTTTGCCTTGAAGACATTTGTTAACCTCTTGGGTTGTAAAAGACCAAGGTCGCCTTTGGGCTAAAAGAAGGGCTTATTGAGATCCCAAAGCAAACCAGAGTTTTCCCAAGCTAACAGCTTCAGAGAGATGGGGTATTTATGCTTTTCTTTTTTTCTTAGTTACTTCATCTTTTTTTATACCTTCCTTTCAATCCACACTAGAAACAAAGTGTTAATGAGAGACTCTGAAGAGGTGCAGAAGAGACAGCAGAGCTGAAAAGACGTTGATATAAGCTTTACGGATTTTAAGGTCAAAAGGGATCTTGTGACCTGCCTGGCTCCCTTCCACATCACACAAGCCACAGAAGGGTGGTCAGTCATTTCTGCATCAAAATGCTGCTTTGAAAGGAGGGTCTTTGTTCCCTAAGCTGTGGTTTATTTAAGTAGGCTTCACCTACATGTGAGTAGAGCCCTGATCTAGGCTGCCTGCTGGAAAAGGCTTTCTTCAGAGTTATCCATCAGCACTAAAAAAACATCTCTGAGCCAGTCTCAGGTGTACCCAGAGTGTTTATTAGCTAATGGCAATGCTTAAACACACAGAGAAACATGGTGTCCTTCCCCACTGTCCTGGCAGACAAACACTACCTGGGGCCACTGGAATGGCATTGTTTGGATTTGAAACTCTGTCTTTCAGCTGAGAAGTGGGGGGAGCATGCCTGGGCTGTCAGAAAGGAGGCTACAGTTTTGCAGTGGACCAAGGCTTCCCATATCCCTTCCACAACCAGTTTGTACCTTTGCTTCTTCGTGGATGTTCCACACGAAAGACAGCGCGTTGTAGGCTAACTCCTCAATGTTCTGTACTGTGTTGAAGTTTTCTTTACAGTCAGCTGAAACGCAATGGAGAAGCAGTTTATAATGGAGAAGCAGTTTATACTATGGCTGCAAAACTGGTTACATTCCCTAGGCTCTCCACTCCCCCAAAGCCTGGCTCTGACTCCAAGGCTAAAAGAAGCCTTGTAATATAACAGAGGCCGTCCTCAATACCACTGGATCAACCTTAGTGTGTGTATGTGAGGGATAGGCCAGAAATGACTCAAAGGTATTGGCTGGTGATTGCTATTTGAGTAGTGATGTTATGCAAAGTCAAGGTAGATTCAAAGTGTGTGTCTCGCTCTGAGCTGCAGGGTGCTCAGCGAGGAGCTCAGCTAGACAGACAAAACCTCTGGCCAAGCATAACACACTGTAAAGCCTGTGTGGTGGCAGTGGAGAAGGACAAGCCATAGCAAAGCCTCTTCTAGCTCAGATTCCTAGAATCCAAGAGGCCATGGGTCACATCTGTAGGAGACAAAATTGTTCAGCAGTTTCTGTCTCTCTAACTGAGGTGGCTCTTTGACGTATCTTGGTCCCTACACTTGGGAAACACCATCTTAAACCTGCAAGAGCTCCTCAGCCAGAAAGGATCTGAAGTCAGCAGATCAGCCTGCTCCTCCCTGCTTTCCCCCAGGCCAGATTCTGGAGCTTCAACTCTGTTACTGTCTATTGGAAATGCAGTAAAATGGTGCTAGAAATTATCAACCCCACCCAGCCATCGCAATCAGACAGCCCCGCTCATACCAACATCAATGACTCTCTGCTTGGCCGTGGGCTGGCGGGAATGCCAGTGCTTCCAGAACTTGAGCTGCTCCGTCGGGATCTTTTCGTTGTCAAAAACAATCATCACAACACTCTGTAACACAGCGACCATATCCCATATCAGTACACACTGCAGGCTAAGGCTTGGTGCCCTTGCTGCCCTTTCCATCCAGTGCGCCCAGGCACTGGCCAAAGGCAGCTTAGTGTCATTGTTAATGGTTTATAGCTGGGGAAACTGAGGCAGGTGAGGGAAGGGACTCGAACACAGGCAGGCAGGCAGCGGCAGAGCCAGAAGCAAAACTGAGATGCCCTGTATGCCCCCTAATTGGGCTGCCTGTGAATTTCCATTGACACCAAGGCGTACAAGGATCCTGCGCTGGAGGAACATTAGCAGTGCTGCAGCAAGTATTAGGCTGGGACAGCCTAAATGGTCTTTTTCTAGACGTTCTCAGTTTCAGGAATCCTGTAAGTCTTGAGATGTCCAAAGACTAGCCCCTAAATACTGCCCACGATTGGAGGACCAGGTTTCTTTGCTGGGAATTCAAGCTCAGTTTAGTCTCAGGGGTGGCTTTGAGGTCTGGCCACACATCCCAGGAGGAAGATGGGGAACCCCTCTCTAGCTCAGAAGTCTTCCCACCAGGGCCTCCAGCCAGCCATCAGCTAGGGAGGCCTTTTGTGCATCCCTGACCTTACTGTGAAAGGTTTCAACTGCCAGGTAACATGAAGGCTGTTGCTGTGCATCAGAGGATTAGCTTGCTATGAGTGAATCCATCCCATTCATCGCTTTAAGCCAACATGAGCCACAAAGCCATTACTCTTCATGTTCAGCTCTGTTCCCAGGCCAGTACAATTGCTGGATGTCTGATTACAGCGTGTGTCAGCAAAATTGTCAGCTTGTCTCTTACCTTCACTTTATTTGAGGACAAGTGTAAACATTTGCTGTCTCCAGCTGTCCGCAGTGTGATGGGGTAGAACTGTCCTTTGTTGAGGTAGGCCATGGGAGAGTCCCCAGACTTGATGTGAATGGCTTTGGGTGACCCCAGAGTGTATTCAAAGTCACTTGTATGGAACAAAGAGAGAATGATGAATAAGCACACGCTGCCATTTCACTCCAAAAGCAAAACAAGAGACGTACGAGTCTCCACCTCTACAGGTTATAGACACTGTACACACAGGAGTCTCTGCCCTGTTCCCCATCTCACACGCCCTTACACCATCGAGCACCTCCCAGCACAGCACATACTGATCCTCCCCAACACCCTGAAGAGCAGCAGTTCTTCGACAGCCTCATTTCACCCTTTGGTTTTGTATTTAAAAAATCCTGTACATTATTGTAACCAGTATTTTTCTGTGGATGGCTACAGAACCATTGCACAATCAAAAGCCTAAACCAAACCAAACAAAAATAGGTACCTGTGATGAGACTTTTACAACATCCTAAACTCAGATTCCTGTCTCCAAATTCACACCCATAAATGACTGACCCAGGAAGACTGTGTTCTAATGGGTCCTGTAGAAACAGGAGGACCTGCAGGACACTGACATCTGCTTGTTTCTCCAGGTGCTTAAAAATGGACTTAGAAGCCCAGCTTGTTGAACTCTCAGTCTGGTGGGCAGCAACTTTAGTCTTTACAGAAAAGATTTCTAGTGTTACACAGAGGAAGGTGTCACTATTGACAAATTTAAAAGAAGAGCCTGATTTTCAAGAAGCCCTGCTCTTGGGCATTCACCAGCACCTATGAGCATTCAAACCACGAGGCCATAGCTCAAGCTATTTTCTTCTGTGAGGAATCTGTGCAAGCCATCACCTGTACACAAGCCTTCACACAGACCCTTCAAGTGCCCTGGAGTTGAAGATCATCGTATTCCTGTTTAGTCACCAACCCATCTCTTTTTCCTGCTCCACCTCCCCTGTGATGCCATCTCTGAAGATAGGCTTGGCAACTCCTCTTATCTAGAGCCAGGAGAGCCAGAGAACTTCAGTGCACAAATAAACAGCAAACAGAAAGCCTCTCGCTCATGAGCACGAGCTGCTGTCTGTGTGAAAATCCCCACGTCTGACAGCTGAGTCACAGAGTCAGGTGACTCAGGAGGCAAATAAAAAGTGGGAGGTGGAATAATGTTACCTGCTCGGAGGTTTGATGCGGTATCTAGAGCAGGAAAGCTCTGCCTGGGAGAGGGGTGGAAAGGAGGAAGAAACCTCTCTCCTGTTTTAGGAATGAGAGGCAGTGACATCTTCTAAAAATCAAGGTTGATTAACAGTGCTAAACCCAAAGTGAGAACCTAAACCTTAGATGAGGAGGAGGCTGCTTATCACCCTCATCAACCATCATCCTCATTTTCTCTGTCATTTACGCCATTCCAAGTAGCTTGTAGAAGGATAGTGCAGCCACCTGGATCTATCTGTATCACAGAACCAAGCAGTGCTCCCTGGGAAGGGGCTGTAGTGCACAGCAAGCCCTCCCATGGAAGACCTCAGGGCCACATTTCTGCCCCTGCAGGTCAAGGTGCTGATGAGGTGTGGAAGTGCACAGCAGTGGAAGCAGTTGGCATCGGATTGACACCACTTTGGCCAACAGAGTACTGTCCGTACCACACAGCTCTCAAGCTAAAAACATGAACTGGCACAAATGCGCCAAGTAACTTGAATTTAAGATCGGGTTTGACTCCTTTTCAGCAAAACATTTCAAACCCTAATCCCTGCTTCATACAACAAACACTAACATTGATCACTGCTTTGTGTCTAAAAAGTCACGGAACAGCAACTTGCTCCTAAGACACGACTTGTCTCTGCAAAAACATGAGATCTGTAAGTTTGCAACGGTCATTGCCAAGACCGGCGCTGGGACGAGGAAAGGGACACAGTCTTTCCCCAGGAAAGGGACACAGCCAAGGGCGCTGGGAACCCAGAGACCCTGGATTGGCAGTTACCTCTTAACACCATCTGTAGCGTAACTCTCGGGGCAAGGTGGCTCTGGCTGGGGTTTGAGGATATCACTGAAGAGTAGCGACTGTAGACAAGTGGAAACAAAACAGTCAGAAGTAGAATATTTCATTGCTTTGTCCATCCACCTTCTCCCAGACATTACAACAGAGGTCACAGATAAAAGATGGACCCTCATTTCAAAGCCTTATCCTACTTCCAAACTCAATGTAAAATCCCAACAATTCAACGGGAACGGCATCAAGCTTCTAATGCAAAAGCAAAGCTCCCACTGACTCCAGCATGAGCAAACCCCAAACTAGAGACAGCCTCATGCAGTACCCCCTGGGCTGCACTGCCAGCATGCAACCCACTAACAGCTCTGACCTCCTGGGGATCCTCTTTGAAAGTGCTGTCTGGCTGCCACCTCTGCTGTGGTGGGGCTACGGGGATGGTCTCGAAGAGGGAGTTCAATGAGCTGTTGTCGTATACATCCCCTGGAGGGACCATGAAGTTGTCTGGGGTGGCGTCCAGCTTGCTAGTGCCTGGTGGAAGCATGGCTGGCTTGTGAGGAGTAGGGACGCCTTCAAGACTTAAGCCGTTCTTCTTCTGTGGCTCACAATATTCTTGGGTCATGGAAACATTTTCAGACAAGAGCTTCATGAGATGGGCTGAGCCATCAAAGGATGCGATCTCTGGGTCATACTCCATTCCGTGGCAGTGCCTGGTGGAGAAAGGGTCCCGTCTCAAACCAGGGCAGAGCGTGGACAACCCCAGCAAGTTGACACAGCAAGAAGCAAGTGCCTTGATGTGCTGCTGGGAAGCAAACTGCAGAGTCTAGCTGCCAGGTGACCTTGAGTCAGCTGTGTACATCTCCTGCTTGATACGGGAGATCTGACAGGCCCATGGGTGATCTCCACCCACGTACACACCTCACAGTGCAATCAGCAAGAGCCAGAGGTGCTCAACAGATAAGGGATGACCACACAGAACCAGAGAATATGGTTTAGACACGGTTTGGGGCTGCAGATCCAGGGCCTACATCCATTATTTCTTTATTTTGGCTATTAAACACTCAGAGCAGCAGGGACAATAGGAAAGATAACTGCTATGTGGTCTTTCAATCTTAGTCTTTTTAGGCTCATTGACACTGAAAGTTGATTTTTTAAAAGTGGCTTTCTTTGCTTTTTTTTTTTTTAAAGGAAAGGTGATTCTTGTACAAATTCACAATTTCCAGGAGCTTAGGAAGCAAAACTCCCAGAGAACATGAGATCAGTGAAAAACTGACAGGGCTGCAGTGTTGGAAGTGAGGTGTATGGCCAAGGCTGCAGAGCAGAAAAGACTTAAGTATAGGAGCTATCAAGTGATAAAGACATGTACAAAACCACACTCCCCTCGCACACGGAAACCATCCCTTTGTGCAGCATCCCAAGAACTGGTCCCTTCCACAGCAGTGACTCTGTGACCCTGCTGACTCTCCAGCCCTAGCTGAGCTGGGAAAATGTGTTACCATGCTCAGAAAACAAACCAACCCCCACGTTAGCAACCCGCACACCTCTTGGCAGCATGAGTTACCCCCAAGGGAAGTAAAGCTGAGCGGGTAGCTCCCACCCACTCTGCTTCGAGAGCTTCACCTTCAGGTATATGCTGAAATTTCCATAGTTAATAAAAAAAACGTACCACTGTCCAGAATGCAGTGGCCTTTCAGAGAGGAGAAAACAGCTTAACTCAGGTTACTTATGAAGAAGGAATCAAGTATCGTTCAAGAGGGTTATTCTGTCAAGTAGTTAAAAACAGACAACCAGAAAAGGTTGCCAAAGTACACAGCATCCAGGAAGGGGAACTGAACTCATAGTGGCAAATGAGCCATTAATTTCATAGTTAATTATCTGAAAACCTCAAAGACAAATGGGAGTCACTGGAAGAGAATCCTGGGAGACTGGAAGCAAGTGGAACAGAAACCCTTATCAGCCTAGGCAATGGAAGAGGACTTGGTCATTCCCTTCTTGCTGCCAATGCTTAATCCCCTTCCCCATTCCAGTTGTCACAAAGTAGGAAATAAAGACAAATTCTTCAGCTGCTACAAATCAGTGTAACTCCTCTGAACACAGCTAGACAGATCCTCAGTTGTGTAAATGGGTGTAGCTCAATTTATACCTGCTTGGGATCTGGCCTAAAGAATTTTAATATATGTCTCAGGGTTAATAACCTCCACTGTTGTTGGTAATAACACTGTGCTTTGATGTCTATTTTATGCAAGCTAAGAGACCCATCATGCATGCAAGCAGCTGCAGGAGAATTAGACAGCTATAGAGAGCAAAAAATTAAGCTAACCTCTTTCCTAGTTCATTGCGTCCCATCATACCAGATGGAAGAATCCTCTTCTCCTTTGGGACCTAGAACAAGGCAGAACAAAGAGTTTGTTTATTGTTAGATTTTATTAATGGAAAGCAGAGGGAAAATTAGCCTTGTCTGTGTAGCAAGTGAAGTCTCATAAAACACTGGGTGAATAATAAACACACTGTGAGGACACGGGAGACCTGGGCTCTCTTGCTGGGCTCCTGCTGTGGATTCCCAAGGTGACCTTAGGCAAGCCACATCATCTTGTTCTGGGAAGGACTTTCAAAAGCACCCAAGCGAATGGGAACATCAGTCCTATTGGTTTCATTAAGGGCTAAATCACATTCACATTTCTTGAAGCTCCATCCTACAGCAGCACTGGAAAAATAAAGATGCTAGGGTTTGCAAGGCACACAGCTCCTCCAGCTCTGTGTCTCTCAAAGCATTGCTGTTTCTTGTATGAAAACTGTTGGGTAAAAAAACCACCAGCCTGAGACTTAAGACACCCAGGTTCAGATTTCCATCCTGTTCTGGGTTCAGTTTTCCACCCTGTTCTGGGTTCCCTCTACAGTGTAATGGTGTTTTGTGCCTCAGTTTACCATCTGTGCACTGGGGATAACAGTGGCACTCTAGGCCCAGGGGTGTTATGAGGATCATTGCAATAACAACACGGAGAGCTCAGTACCTGGGTACCTTCCTAAACTGGCTGGGCCCACATTTTACCTTCACACTTCTCTGGGACAGACACCCCCAAGACACCCAGCCCCAGTGGGAACGTACCATGTAGTAGTCATAGAGGAGGCTCAGGGCAGCCACGCTGTCATCATCTCCATTCACCCTCATCATAGCTTTGGTGGCTGCGGTCAAGGGGTTCTCTAGGTAGGTTTTCCAGGCTTCATCTTCATTGGTATAGGGGAATTTCTGGAAGTTCATGGTGTCATTCTTCATCAGACGCACAGATCTAAAACTGAGCCAGACACAGGAAAGAGGGAATGAAGGATACTAATTTTCCACAGCAATTTCCACACCACCGAGCTGAACACACAAAGGGCTTCCCAAAGGCACTGCTGGAATGGAGAAGGGATGCTTTCCTGGTCCTTAACTCCCAGAGTCTTCAGGATTACCAATTCTTCTGCCTGTAGCTATGTACAAAATTAGGTCAGAGTCTGTCTGGCGGGGCCATGCAGAGAGGCAGATGTACCTCTGCTTCCCTCCTCCTGCCCCAGGATGCAAATCACCACAACATCATCTGCAACTGCTCCTTCCTTAGCAAGTGCACACTACCAGCCAGCCAGATCATGCACCATCAAGGTGGGATTTCGGTCAGTAACTTGAATGCAATGTGATCAGGAAACTGCAAAATTTTTCCTTGAATTTGGAGCTAAAGGCCAGCGCAGCCCACAAATATAAATGATCACTCGGCGTTCAGAGATCTTGACCAGATGAAACCAAACCCCATCATTATTCTTTGCTGTAGTTCATGGTTTTTAAAATGTAGTTACAATCTAACTTAGTTTTTTTCCATCATTTGTATATGATTTTACTTAGATGGAAGTAGACAGGCAGATCACAACACCCTCCCTTCCACTAAAAAATTCCTGACAAAGGTGAGGCTCATGGGACTACGTGAGCTGAGAAGCAACATACCAAAATAATGCCCTGCCTGTCCTCTCTTCTGGCACTTTCTCCAGGTCTCTCCATCTTATGTTAATAAACTGTCAGACACTTAATTACCCAAACATTGGTCATCTTTCCTTTTCCTCCAGCAAATCCTACTAGCAGCCAGCACAGAATCGCCTCCGCACATTCCCTGGGTGCTCTGTGCTGCAGGTTCACCCCGCTCAGAGGAGGGTGAATCAGTCGCTGTACTCCTGTCACATCCTTCAGCCACGTGTATATGGTGTCACCACAACAGCTCATACTATTCATCATAAAAAACAAGTTTGTGGACAAAAATTACTCTTTCATCAAAATGGAAATGTGCAGGAAAGGTAGACTGGGTTTTTATTAGCAGAAGTTTAAAAAAATTATAAGAAGATTTCTTTAAATCTCCAAAGTTGCCAAGAGCAGAACTTTTTCAATTGCTGATTTTTTTTATGGAAAGGCAAAGAAAATCTACAAGAGTTTAGGTAATGAATGCTACATTACAATGGCATTTTTATAAGGAATATGTTGTTTCCATTAAGCTAGTCTCCATGTGTTTATAGTAAGTCCCAAGCTAGACTTTTAAGTGAATCATTCAGAGAACAATAATTCCTCTTGAAAGGAATCTGGCATGTCTGAAACTCCCAATTATTGCCAACCACGACAGACACTGCCAGCCCGTTTGGTGTGAGCTGCCCACGCTGACAGGGTGAAAAGCCAGGTGCTCAGCGGATGCTCCTGGGCTGGAAACTGGAAAGGTGCGGAGGTGGACCTTGGATGGGGTGAAGGGTGCTGGTCCATCCTCCCCAGCAGCCCAGCTAAGATGGCTTCACTCCTGCCCCTGCACCAATCTCTCACACTGCCATGTCTCCAGCAGGGAGTACATGTATGAACCGCACAGGGATGGTTTTGGTGATGCTCCTGGGTCAGCCCTAAGAGCTCTTTTTGGCTGAGCAGAGTGGCAGCCCTATAATTGTACACAGTCTTTCCCAGAACAGCACAGATGAGGCCATCAAGGGCTTCCTCTGCTGTCCTTGTTGCCTTTTTATTACAGAATACGTTGCTGCCACACAGAGTCCCTCTGCATCTGAGCCACACAGGAGAGAAGCTGGTAACAGCTCTGCTAGTGGCCTGAGGCACCCAATTCCCACTGGTTTCTGTGCTCACGTGGTGGCAGGTGCCCGAGCTCAGGTTGATACAGAGAGCAGCTGCTTCCACCTTACGGTTCTGGCCACCGCAAGCTCCCATCACGCGTCGGTATAACGGAGACACTGGGTTTGCTCCTCTTCTCCCTCGCACGTCGGGATGATGCACCAACACCAGTTTCACCCCGTGCATGAAACTTCACCAGGTGTTTTGTGAGTTTCGTTGTCTTTAGCGTTTCTCACGCAGCCCTCCCTCCCCTTCAGTGCCGCTGCTGTCTCCAAGGCGAGCAATCGGCATGACTCAGATTTCACTGCTGTCGACTTGGCGATGGGCTGTTCAGTCCTGTCTGGACAGGAATCCTCACCCGTTCTCAATCCGATCTTCTCAAGGAAGAATAGGCAGCAACAGAGCTTGCTCTCAGGGTGAGACTCAGCTCCTATCACTCGTAATCAACATAGATAAACACACCATGGTAAGATGTAGCAACAAAGCATTCAGGAGCTTAAAAAAGCACAAATACTACAAGGAAAAATGCTTTGGAGCTTTATTCTCCCTCAGCCGATGCACTCCTTGTTGTGCGACTCTGTTCTGCCTCCCTGCCTTGTCACTTTGGCGTGGCACAACCACTGTATGCATGAGCAGCTGATGTTTTAGCATTTTATCACCTGGTCTGCACTCTGGAGGCAGAGGGGAATTGGAAGGGGGAGCTTGAGATCTCAACCACTTGTAGCTGTGTCCAGTTTATGAAGAATACAAGTTTGAAAAGTGCCCTAGGAGCCTGCATTTCATTTTCACGAGTGGCTCCTGGCTTCGTTGGATAGCTCTGGCTGTGCTGCTTGCAGACATCACCACCTCATCACTGCCTGCCCCACGCCTCTGCTAGGAGAAACTGTCCCTGCAGCAGTGATGGCACAATGGAAAACCTGCCCTACCCTCCACCTGGCATACTACAGCAAAGGCACTTTCCAAAAGTCGTACACTGTGCCCTGAATTCGAGAGCTCTAGAATGGGGGCACACATTGCCTGGTGGTACTCCTGTTACAAAGCACCAAACTCCAGCAGAAAGGAAGATTAGGACCACAGCATTTTAGGCTACTCCAGCAGGACTCACTGGAGGCTTCTGTCAGGACCCTGTAGTGCTTAGAAACTGCAAAGTCCTTGGAAGTCAGTGGGCCGACAGCACAGCAGCTCCTCCCGTACGCTGGGACTGCACTGGTCCCAGTGAGCTTGCACCGATTCACCCAGCTGAAGACTTGGACAAAGGGGACACGATGTCCCCATCATTTATTGCACATTTATTTCATCTTGTTTCTTTTCCAGAGTTCATACGATCCCTAGTAGTCACTGAAATATCTTTGAGTGGAGCCCCGTGAGTTGCCTCAGATAAAACCCTGCAGCTGGAGCAGCTCTGCAGATGAGATGTAACACAGACTCTGTCCCACCTCACTTCCAGAGAGGTCAGCTCTGCTCTGACCCTATTCCAGAAGGTCAACAGGGCTAACGAATATCTGAAGAAAGAGGGTGATTTGAGGAGATAAGCAGATATGATGACACGTTTAGAGGCACCATTTTGACATCAGATGCGTTTTGGTTCATGCAGCTACAGGATACCATCATGTCAGTTTGCTTCCACAGCCTGCTTCCGACTCAGCATTAGCAATCTCTGTGAAGTAGAGATGCAGGAAAGAGACATCCAAATCCAGATCCAAACACACATGAACTTTACTTTCATCACTCCCTGCAATGCCCCTTCCATGTGGCTACGTCATGTTTGTCCACTGCAAACTGTCTGCTCTCTGGCAAAACAAACTTTCCTTTTACAGGCAGTCGCCTTGGTGCAGAGGCTCAGACAAAGCCAGGGTTGGCTAGCGAAACACAAACACGCAGGACCAGCGGCCTCCCTGCTTGTGTGCACAGACTCAGGCCGCTGGAGCCTCGGGGTCATGTGCAAAGCAGTGCACGATTTGGGGAAGGGAGCAGTCTATTTGTTTCCAAACAGTTTAGAATTTGACACAAGGTGATAGCAGCCCCCTTTTCCCTCTCCATCCCACCCAATCTCTGTTTCCCCCATTTATCTGCCAAGTCTACCATAACAGTGGCCTCCTGATGATGAATAAACACTCAGGGCTATGCTGAAACAGGAGAATATGCCCAAAGGGTCTAGGTGGGGAGATCAGCCAAGCAGGAAAGAAACGTCTGTATTCCTTTTGCCTTTTGTTGGGTTTCAGTGGGTGGTTTTGCCGGCCTTTAAGCTTTGTGATGCTTGTCTTTGTTCTCTCCTCTATAACTGATTAAGCCTCCAACCTAAATATTAGCATACCAGATGCTGATGGCTACAGAGAAACATCACTTTGTCAAAGGAGAGGAGAATCCATGGCAACCAGCAGCAGGAATTCAAAGCCACAGAACAGAGACCCCCGCCTGCAGGACTTAGAGATACCCCAGGCAGTTCACCCAGGGGCTTTCATTAGCTCTGGCTTCACGCATTGCACTCACTTCCCTGTTGGAATAACCCTGATGCTCCCCAAGAGCCTCTTATCAGTATTATGGGGAAGGATCAACACCACATTGAAGAGAGCAGGACCAATGAAGAGCAGCATTTACCATGACGGGGTAAATGACACATTTACCACTTTCTGGGGTAGATTTTAGCCTGTAAATCAGGCCCCCTTGCCAAGGAAGAACAGCATCCCACAAAATGTCCTCGTTACTGAATCCAAACTTCTCTCTAAATTCGGAATTTACCCTATCTGCAAGTTTAGTAAATAAGCACACCTGAAGACAATGCACCCGTACAGCCGTCAGTAAGCACACTGTCACAGGCCTATTCACAGAGTCAGGCAAAAATCCAGACAGAGACAAAACCAGGAAGAAAAACCACAAAAAGAAACAGAACAAACAGACAAATAATGAAAAACATTGCCTAGATGCCAAGTACAATATGGTGTCCATCCATAGATGTCAAAGGAGACCACTAATCTCATGGACCCTGGCCTGTACTGCCTACAGACTGAAATATTTTCTCTGGCAGCTGGATAACAATGCGGACTCTTGTCACTGGGTTTCTTCAGGGGCATTTCAGCAGCTCGAGCAGCCTCAGGGTAGTGCAGTATGTTCACTCAGCACAACAGCTACATGTTTCCTAGCCAGCCCTCAGCGCTGTTTCACTCACACAGACAGTGCATGAGCCTCTCTTTTTCCTGGAAAAACGTGGCCTGTGTGGCACACGCATGCAACAGGCTCACCCCATCGCATTCATCCAGACACCCTGCACCGACGCACACAACAGAGCATCCACCTGCATTTAACAAGCGCTGGGCAGAGACATGCAGTGGCTGGGATGGAAAGAAAAGGGGATATATCATGAGCATCTTTGAGAAATGGCTCCTGTTTCCCAAAAGGGCGCCGAGAGTCCTCAGCGTCAATGCAAGCCAGTGGTGCTCAGCACCACCCAGGAAGATTGGAGCTAGCCGTGCAGCTGGCTCTGGCCACACTGTGGAAGGTGTGGTGCGTCCCCGCAGGTGGGATGGAGGAGGGTGGGGACCGGGGCGATGCGCGTTGTGCTGACACTCGGGAGATAAAGCCCTGCCAAGCTCTTTGACTGAATCCCCCACCCCAACTCTCCTGCGGAGCTGAAACCAGTCGGAACGGTTTGAATCCAAAGCGCCACGGAGCCAGATGAACCTTCCAGGGGCAGGCACTACCTGCGCAACATGCAGGGAACTCGCCTGTCTCTTGGGTTACTCGTGACTCTTTAGGACCTACAAACCCAAGAATTATTCTTCCATTTTTACACCAGCACAATTCCCTGCTTTTGAAGCTATTTATTATCACAGGAGAAGAAACTGAGGCATAGATATTGACATTAAAATTACTTCTCCAAGGCTGCTCAGTGAAGATGGGAAAACAGTACCAGACCTGAACCTCTCCTATAAACCTCCCCAGCATTGGACTGGTTCCTGCCTTTCTAGCCTGAAGGGCTCTGTGAGTGGATTCAGTGTTGAGTGATGTTTGGGGGACACCAGCTGGTATTGTGTCTTACCTGATAACATCATCCTTGAGGTATCCACCCACACAATCACATTTCACAAATGATTCCTGCTTTAGTGCCTTCCCTGCCTAACATAACAAATGACAGCACAGAATTAGTTTGAAGTTCAGGAATTATGGCTGATTTTTTCCAGAAGCAGTTTGTGATGTCAGATGCTTCAGTTTTGAGGTGTCCTAAGTTTCACAGAAAGCAGAGCCTTAACAGTGCCTCTGACTGAGCATCTGCTATCACCTGGCACTTCTGAAATCTTGGTCTAAACTTCTACTCACTTTCTTATTTTCATTGTAGACAGATAAGGACATCTTATGTATACATGTATGCATGAACACAAACCTTCATCTCCACCAACACATAACACACACACACACACACGCTGTATTGAAGCTCCCAGTCCTTCAAACACCACGAGAAAGATTACACATGATGAGAAGAGCTTCATAACTCCGAGAGTCTAGGTGCTTTTTCAGTTATCTTTTTTGTTTTCAGTGCCTATGGATTTTTTCCTCCCAGCTTCCACATCCAAAAACCTAGCTACTTGTTATTTTATTTTTTAATTCTCATATATTGGCTGACTCCAAGAGCTGTGGCTTTTAAATAAAAAAAAAAAAATAAAATCACAGTTTTACAAGACTTGGATTAAAAAAAAATGGTAGCAATAAAATAATATGCAATCTTTTGTGACAAAGTTAGTTTGTTTTTCACTGCTCAAATAATCTGGTTTTAATCCAGTAATAAATTATTATGGGTTATTTGTACTGTAACAGGGCCCAGAGGCCCTGACTGAGAACAGAGCCCAGTTTTACTCAAGTTTCTATACTTCCCTCATCACATCCTATCACAGGATCCTGCAGTAACACACTAAATGATGTTACATATTTCTGTGTGAACCTCAGCACTCATTTAAGAAAGTAGTAAGAGCAGAGATTAATATTAACCTCATGGAAAGTTTGCCATTTCAGGGTTACGCGTTGAGTCTCAGTGTCCTACGTGTACTGAGAGCCAACAGGACAGTTCAGCCCTCACATTTTAGGCTGGGATGTGCTGATCTCTTCCTACTGCCTGCAAATTCAGTCAGCTAACAAACTTGGCACCTGAGTTTAAGCTGGCTGAAGGTGGGCGAGGTGAATCCTCACCGCGTTGCCCAAGAGGATACAGGAAGCATGTGTCAGGGCAGGACACTTGACACAAGGCTCACGCCACGCAGCGTGCTCCCTGCCCGAGCAGGCTGGCCTTGCTCCATGTCTGGCAGCGGCTGTACCTTCTTCAGCTGCGCTGTGGACTATCTGCAGACCTGGTGAGAGGCAGCCAGGGTGGGCTCTGCCCTTTTGGTTTCGTCTTTCTTCCCATCCTGGAGGGACCTTTCAGACTGGCCAGACCTCAGCTGCCCAGATCTACAATGCACATGGCTGATGTACTCTGTATGTACACTCCAATGTATTCAGAGTATCCTGTGAACACGTGTCCCCCAAGTCAGGGAAGCCTTTTGCTTTGCTGTTTAATAATAAAAAAAAAAAAAATAGCATAATGTGTTTCAAACAATGTTTTTGCCAAAAAAATACAATTCATCCCATCCTAGGTATGACCCTATTAAACACCACATTTCTGGAGAGCAAGTATCACAGCTCAAACAGCAAAGACAGAAGGATGGAAAGAAACAAAAACTTGACACAGCAGGTGGCTGGCACCTGGGAACCAAGTCCTTTGGTAAATGACACCTGCTTTTTTCCTCTGAGCACTTGTGGTACAAATATCTGGGGACAAGGACTGGTTTTGGACGAGAGCTACCCTGACCCTTACCATAATCACAGCTACCAGCCAGAACACATAACACCTGAAGGAATAACAAAACCCAAGCCATCACAATTGCTTATCTTCCAAGCCTTTGAAACTTGGGTATTAGCAATGGAGTCCCAGCCAGAATTTAATCATATGCTACATAATCAATTCCACTGATTCCTGTATTTTTCAGCTGTTGCCTTTATCATCCCTGAGCACACACTATTTTGGGATGCGAGGCACCCAGCCGGGGCAGTCTCCCTGCCAATGAGCTGAACCGAAGCGCCTGCAGGTGCAGTGTAAGTGCAAGTGCATTTTCAGATGAATACTTTACAATGATCAACAATTTAAACATCAGACGGAACAAAGCAGGAGTAAATCCTCATTAGTGTAACTGTCTTTATTCTACAAATTTATCTGGAATTACACCGATGTACCAATCAGTTGAAAATGTGACCCAAAGCATCAAAGCAGAGATACTATGTAAATGTTGTTTTATCTCTGCTTTGAGTCTAGAGTTTATTCAGAGGGCTTTTACTCCTTTGTTGTGAATTGCATAGCAGTTATTTGATTGTTGTTTCTTTAATTTACAAATCTCTCTTTCTCTTTACATAACTTAAAAAAAAATAAAACCCACGTCTCCCTTGAAAGCATACCTTGCTTCAGCATGGTTATCCCTTGTGTGCTTTACTGCCAGAACTTTATAAAAGGGCTTTAACTTTTCATTCACCAGGAGCATAACTCAAGTTTTAATAACACACCTTATGCATGACAAAAATTTGCTTCTGGCGATCATGGTTTCGACCACAAAACCACAACTGGGAGTAACTCCTGGTTAACTCTTTCAAGCCCACGCATTGCAGAGTTAGACATAAGTTCAATTTAGAAGACTATGGAAATTATCAGTTAGAATATTTTATAATAGGCAAACCATCTCATTCTCTCATGCCACGCTAGTCTCTTCCCAGTCCTTTCTGTGAAATTAAAGGGGCAAAGGGAGACATGAGATTATTTTCCCTGTCATTTGGGGTGACAGCAGTCCATGGGGATACCACAGCTCCCTTAAAATCAGCTGCATTTGGGCACATGTTCACAGCTCAGATCCATCCTCCCTGCGCTCAGCTGGTGGTGGGGGTTGTATAAAGAACCAGGGCTGTGCCAGACACACAGACAGGCGCTGCTGCCCTTATCAGATCCTCTAAGCACTGCTCCTGAGAGCCCTTTCCTTCCCCCCAGATGTCTACAAAGCTACACCCAGTATGACTTTGGCCTGGGTGATTAACCAGAGGTTAACAGCTACTGCAACAGCCCCATTGCTCAGATGTTGGGCTTTAGCAGCTCTTCCCAAGGTTCCTCCTCCCTGGTGACACCTTTTCCCTCTCACAATAAACCCAAAAGCTGCCTGAATGTTTCAGCTACGCCTTTGGTACCACGAAGCTCCCAGCTCCCTTATCTCCTATCGCTGCTCCCCGTCAGGCCCGGGGAGCTTTCGGGTGAGATCCTCCAGGCCCATAGTGCTCCTAAAAGCCTTCCCCAGGCGAGCTGGCAGCACCCACCCCTGCCCCTCTGACAAGGCACCAGCAGGCTGGAGTTGTTCCACCCCGCTGTCTGCACTCCCGAGAGAAATTTTTTCCCCCAGCTGTGGGCTAGTGAACTAAAGTGACATTTTCAAAGAGATCTGCAAACGTGTTCTCAGGTTCAATCGATAGGAAAACGTTGCACAGAGCCTTTTACCTCCAGAGGTAACCAAACAGAGCCCCATCCCGAGCCCTGTCCTGAAGACTGAGAGCAGACACCAACCTCTGCATTTTTATCGGTCTTTGGAGTCGAGATCTGAATCACAAAGGGGGAATTGATGGGAGCAGCATCCCCTTTCTCATGCGAAAGGCACAGGGGTTAACAGCCCGTTAGTAAGAGAAGAGTCAAGCAACCATGTAATTCATCAGGTAACATAATGCCCCAGTCCATAATTAGTAATACATCAATCTAATTCTGCAGTGCACTGTGTATACACACTCTGTAGCATTTTGAGAGTAAACCGCATGGCCTGACTTAAGTTTAAAAAGCATCGACTATAAACTCACAAAAGTACCAGCTATAAAGTTCAGAAAGGGAAAATGTAAGTCACTGATTCGATCCAAGCATACAGACCCCGGTATTTACGTAAAATAATAATTAGTGCTGCACCTTTTCAGGGTTCTCAATTATTAAGAGATTAGCTGTCACAACACCTCTGCCGGGCTCTGTGTGTGTAAACACATAAAGGTATGTTTTTCTTCCAAAATACCTTCCGAAGCACCATATCTATACACAGATGTATACATATGGACATATATTTATTGGCAAATTTTATTCCACACAAGTACTTCATACCGGGCTATATACCTAGATAGCTTTTTTAAACTGGATTGACAGCAGCATTCACTACCATTGTTCAATATTCCTCCAGCCTTTACTACACCGTGTCATACCAATATGACATTTGTTTGCTTTAATTCCAGAGATGCAAGGCACGGTATGCTGTGCAAATCCATACCATCAGTATCCAAAGTCCAAAATATTTTGGAGAACTCAAGATTAGAAGCAAGAGTTATATAGGATCAACAAAATGTTAAGTGTTTTTTCTTGTTTTTTTAAAAAAAATATAAAACAATAAATCATAATAATCACTTGATGGAATCATAATGTGAATCCATTTACTAAAAAAAAACCAAAAAAACAACAAACCAAAAA
The DNA here is from genome assembly GCF_047716275.1 of Strix uralensis. Taxonomy (NCBI): domain Eukaryota; kingdom Metazoa; phylum Chordata; class Aves; order Strigiformes; family Strigidae; genus Strix; species Strix uralensis. The sequence goes on from NC_133996.1 coordinate 5,295,655, forward strand.
AAACCCCAACAAAAAAACCCCGAAAAAGAATATCACACAACAACCCCAGCCCCAAAAAACCCCAGAAACTCATCCAAAATTGGTAAATACTTTGGAAGGTATTCTCTAAGAAAAAAAACAAACCACAAAATCAGTGTAGCCTATGTTAGATTTTGTTGGATAGAGGCAGAACAGACTTGCCTCTAGACAGAAACACTATGTGTCAAATTTTAGTCTGGGAGAAAAAAAAAAAAATCCTGATTTTAAACAAGTCTTAAATAATAACAGTAAGAAGTGATTCCTCCTAAGAGCAGCAACAGGTTAGTGAGGAACAGAAAGTCTGAAAAATGCTCCCATCCCATTCTTTTACTTCCACTTGCAAACAGCTGGGCAGGCAGCTTAACCCAAGGAGTCTAATTCATCCAGACCCAAAGCACTTAAACAAGCCTCGGAAGAAACACTCAGCCCTTACAGAGAGGAGTGGGTAAATAGAAAAAAACCTCTACTTACTCCAGTTCATTAGACATTTCCCCACGTTTCCAAATCTTCGCAGACAGTAAATTCTGATGCCTTCTCTCTTCTAGTACCTGCTAAAGACAGACATTGCCTGTGAAGTGTTTGATTTATGTTGAGGTTTTGCGCCCAGGTATTTTGCTGACAGGTCGGTTGGCGGGCGGCGGGGATTGGCTGCCGGCACAGGTGCCCTGGGACAGGTACACCCAGACAGGTGCAGCCCGTAACCCTCTGCCTGCCGGCCCCGGGAGGATGGAGGGCAGGGAGCTGGGTGGGGAAGGAGGGAAAAGCCCTGCGGGGAAAAAGATAGGGTAAAGGAGGGGAATCAGTTATTCATCTCCGTGATAATTAGTTTCAGTTTGGTGGACGTGTTCCATATCCTGCGATGCCAAATAGCTGTCATTTTTATGAATCTGGGGGTTGATTTGTCCTTTGCTGTTTCTTTATATATAAATATACAGACAAAAATACATACACGTATATATATAGGAATACATTAGGGAAGAAGAAAAGCCTTTTAGTTTCCTCTCATTCCTAAATGGTAATTGTACTGACAGGCTAACCCTTCCTTTCCTTTTCTCACCTCCTCTTAGCTTCTCACTCCAGAACGCCTCCATAGTATGTTTTTTTTTTCTTCTCTTAAAAACATAACTTTAAAACCCCTAACTTTAGAAGCCAAGACATGCAGCAAAGATACCGGCTGAGGGAATCTTGGCATTACACTGGATATGTAAGGGAAACAGGTCTGTGGGATAACCTTTTTCCGTACCGTTCATGCATGCTGTCCTGCCTTCTGTACGCAGACAAGAGCGTTACTCCAGCACACACGGGACGGCAGCGGGAAGCCCAGACACACGCCGTTTGGGAACTGGCTGCAGGAATACCACCCAGGCAACAGCTCTGTAGCAACTCACCTGTAAACGGGGAAAAGATTTATGCAATAGAACAAAACTCATCATGGATTCAAGCACTCCTGTTGGATGGTTTCTGTCATCCGTGTTGCAATGAGGAGGCAAAGGATGGGCTCAGCGGGTGACTCATGTTGACTGGATTTGGAAGGCAGGAGAGGATTTTATGAGACAAGTTGGTACAAGCCTTAAAACAAAGGGAAAAAGAAAGGTTTCCACCACTCGTTCTCACCCCCCATCACTGTCTCACTCACTGAATCTGTCCCACTCAGCGCCCTGCACCAGCAGGTGAGAACAAGAAAGCTTGTGAGTCTTCCTTCACCTAACAGTAAGTTCAGCTCTCCCAGCTTGGTGACAAATGGCCTTACCAGCCCACTCAGGCAGGGATAAAGCATGTCTACACAGGCAGATGTGAAGACAGAGCATATTCATTTGGGTACAACACCCTTCAAACACATCTCTCTGGTTTCTGGCTCAGAGCATGGCCAGCTCGGAGCGCAGGACGAAGAATGACCATGGTGTATCTGCACGGGCTGATAAGGACGGGCTGGGCCGAGCTGTGCCTGACCCAGGCAGCAACTATCACCCTCCACTCCGCTGTGCCAGGCCTGCCAGGGATCTAGGGACTGGGCAAAGTCTGGTTTCTGGGAATGAAAACCAAAGGTCTGGAGCAATGCAAACTCCATTGGGGATCACTGGAGAGCACCAGCTGCCAAGACCTTGTGCAGCAGAGGACAGCAATACCCAAAAGTCAGCTGAGTGAGGGCTGATGATCAGAGTCAATGCCATAGCAGAGACCATGCAGTGGTGAGAGGACAAAAAAAGAGGAGGAAGGAACACATATGTCCTATCCAGCCAAGGAAAGCACAAATCTTATGCAGTGGTGGCATTAGTTGATCAACATTCTGATTATATCTCGAAATTAAGGAAACCCTGCCCAGTTCATGATGAGCAGAGTTGTAGTCCTGGCTACTTGTCCTTCACCTGGATCCAGGCAGAGTATTTCACGGACTCTGGGTAGAGCAAAGAGCAGCAACATCGCCTTAGGGGATTTCCAAGTTTCTTCTAACCTTTCAGTGAGACTTACCAGATTCCAGCAATAAAAGTGAAGGAGGAAAAAACACTACCTGAGCCAGACCATGCAGGGGAATGGCAGGGCACGGGATTCTGACCTCTGCGGGTAAAAACTTGTGTCAAAGAGAAGAGAGGGAGAAATGTGTCTGGCAAAGCTGAGCAGTGACAGGCTTTGTCTTAGTGCGGGCCTTGGTGCCACCACAGCCAGGTCAAATCCACCTCTGGATGGAAACGTTCAGGTTTTCAGACTTGGCCTTTTGCAGAGCAGCAGGCATGATGTTGTCTGCTGCTCTATGATAGGGAACAGGAGAAAAACGAAGCCACCAGACCCTTCTGCCTGCCTGGATCTAGGCTTTGTAACCAGCATGCTGCTGGCAAAGCCTCGTTTCTACTGTTGGGGGTTTAAGCCCACCCCTGCTGCACTTGCGGCTCACGCGCCACAGCTCGGGTGGAAGTGGGGACTGCCGAGGCCAGTCTGGGTTTACCAGGCTCTCGATGCTGCTGGCCAGTCACTGGTGAGGCTACATGCCCTGTCCTGCTTCAGTGTGTCTGGAGTCTGCCTGGGAAGTCACGAGGTTCCCTGGGAAGCTGGGAAGGACTGGCAGAAAGGACAGAAACACAGATTCCGCTTGGAACAACTTCACTGGGACTCCAAAAGGACAGCTGTGACTGTCTCTCTTAGTTTTACTAATTCTGTTTTTAAGCATTAAGTTTCTTTTTAGCTTTGCTGCCACTGATGCAGGACCTTGTCTTTTTCCTGCGAGAATCTTATTGCAATGGCAGAATGAGAGAGTTTGCCAGGTAGGAAGATGCGTGCTCGTTCTCGCATACAATCTTATTTCTTATGCAATTAGCTATGCGCCTACCCGCAGCACTGAGGCACTCTCCCAGCCTCCAGGAATTATGGCGCCTCGGTAAAAGCGCTCACAGGAGAAACCAGCCCCTTTGCGTCAGTACTGTAGGGCCTGTACACATGTCTGTCTTCTTTATGGTAACACCAGCTTGAGTTTGCCCTCTCAGACACCTTTTCAAGGCCAGATGAAACTGTGACTGACTCCCTATCCCCAATCCTCCCACTGACAGGACCCTCACAGCCTCTCCTGAGTTAGCCTGACGCTCTTGACAGCGAAGGAGGACCAGGACCATCCCAGCAGGCACACACCAGTCTAGGTGTGACGTGTCTTGGTGGGAAGCAGGGACAGCCTGGGCACCGCGCTGCCTCCAACACCCGCCAGCTCCTGCCAGACGGGACCACCCTTGCCCTGCCTCTTCCATTCTCTTGGGCACCTTGTCTTTTTTGTGATAATGTATGTTTTATGGCGCCTGAGAGGCCTCCAGGCCTGGACGCCTAGACAATCCCTTTGACTGTGATTTCAGTATTTTTAATTATTATTTTCTCTTTTTTTTTCATTTATACTCCACCCTCCAAGAGTATCTGGTGAGGGGGTGGGTTAGAAGAAAGAGACCAAGAGATACATTCTCTATGCACAAAACCCTCCCACTTCCCTTCCACTCCCCTGTTAAATATACCTTGGAACAAAAGCCCTTTATGATGCTCTAAAAATAAAGCATGCAGCAGTCAAGACAAACGGCAAAGTTTAAAAGAGAGGGCCAAATTTTGCTCACAGCTACACCCTCTCTAAGGCAACAGGGTTGCACTTGTGTTTGGATTGTTAAACCCTCTTTAAACATCCAGGGGCAAACTGTGATTAGCTGCATTTCGTTAGCGAGAGATCAGCAGCTCCATGATTGAGGACAACATCACTCATCGGGTCTCCGTGTCAGGAGCTGGCTGGGTCTGAGTTTGGAGGAGCTGCCCACCGTGCGGCGCGGCCCTGTGACCATGCCACCCTGGTGTTCCTATTTCTCCCTCTACCACTGATTTGCAGTGTGACCTTGGAGAAGTCATTTCACGCTCCCTTTTCCCAGTCTGGCTTCTTTTCTGCATAACTTGTAAGAAACTTCAAAGCAAGGGCTTTAATCCCTTTAGGATACATGGCTTTTCCCACTGACAGCTGTCAAACATCCTCTCCAGTTGTCCTGTGATGTGCCAGGAATTTCAGCTGTCTTTGACCAAAGGTTATTAAAACACTTCAACAATTAATATGCAGTAAGAGGAAGCAGCCTGAAGCAGGTTAAAGTGAGCTGTTCTCCAAAGGGAGATGTGGCTGCTTCAGGTGCTTTTCCAGAAAAAAATACAGCTTGTGCCATATAAGTAGAAACCTTTGATATCCAGACCAGACACTTTCCCAGTGAGTCTTCCTCTGCCTCCCAGAGCCTTTTCCTTGGGAAGACAGAACAAAAAGCTGATCTGGAACTTCCTTGGGCTGCAAGTCTTTGTCTGACGGGACTGCCCTGTCACTCTGTTTGTACAACACATAGCACAACAGAGGCTACAAAAGTCACTCTGTAGTGCTATTGTGATAGTAATAATGAGGAAAAGGAAAAAAAAGAATCTGGCGTTCTGAAGTGAGCGCAAGAAGCAAACCCCTCACTGACCCTTTCTGAGCAGTTGTTTTCCAGTTAGGTGAATACCTCTATCTGCAGGGTATCTGGGAAGCCAGCTGGCTCTGCTGGATCCCAGTACCACTAAACAACATGACCTGATGCTTAAATGTCTTTTTAATAGAGTCAGGCCAGTTTGTTATTATCTGTTGTAGCCCACGGGGCTATAGGAAAATTCCTGTTGTCTTTATCTAGTTCTACCAGTTTTTACACAGTAACAAGTTTGGGTTGCAAACAAGTGACCCAACTAACAGTCTTCAGGGCAGCCACCTTCAGTTTAAGTAAACAAACATGACCCACCGTCTCAGCCAGCTTCAATTTGTTGAAGAAGCTTCACTTTTTCTCTGCTCTGACCTGAGCTCATCCCATGCTCTCACTCCAGAGCTGTCTTTCAGCGCGTGCATTTAGCTGACAGCTGTCAATCCAAACCCAGCTAGAAGAAACCTACAGTGGGGAATGGACATCCCAGTTTAGTCTATAGAGGGAGGGAGCTGGTTGAAGATGTCGCAAGGATGTTCTCCATTTCAGGCAAACTTATTGCCCAGGCTTCCTGTGATATTCAGCTACAAATATGTGCAGGGAGGGAGTCAGGGGAAGGTTTCACAGAGGAAAACTGCATTGTCTTTAAAAGGAATTTAAGACTGGTTCCAAGGAAACTTTGTCTTCTAACCCCAGCACTCAACAGTGAGCACACGCTGCAGCTCTTCAGCCATACCTCACTCATAGGACTTCCCTCCCATCAACTGTCTCACACGTGCAACTCGAAACATGAAACAGAAAAGCACATTTCCTCTTGCAAAAAAGCACAAGGAGTTGAATTCTTCCCCCCCCGCCCCACCCCCCCCCACCCCCCCCGCAGTGATTATGACACCGGGAGCAGAAGGTGCTGTCAATGACACCAGCAGTGCAAGGAAGGGCTCAGGGCTGGGCCCACAGTTACCGCAGCGCTGTGATTCCTCACTGAGAGAAACTTATTTTTAAACATGAAAACAGTTTTCAAAATGGACCAGATGCAAAACATCAGGTATCGCTCCCAACCATTTCCCCCACTGCTGCAGCCTGATCAAAGCTGCCTCCCTTCAGGAAGTTATCTGATGTCAGCCAGTGACGCTATAGCAGAGATGAGTTTGGTCTCAGATACCTCAGTTGACTCCATTCATCATTAATCAGCCCTACATGAGCAGAGATATGGAAATGTCACTGGCAGAGGTTGTCCCAAGCTGCTCAGAATAGATTACCCTTATCAGCCAGCGGGTGAGATCCCAGGAGCAGAGATTGGGCTCAGATTCAGACTCCAGCTGAAGCACGAAGTGTGTTTGGATCCCGGTGTCTGCTCAGTTCATGCAGTTGCAGAGATGCCAGTTCTGATCTGAATCTAAGCACGGCACAGAAATGGAATTTCATTCAGCAAATCCTAAGTAGCAAATAAAAAAGGAAATATTATGAATGAATCTCAGTCCACCCTGGTGGACTATCACGAATCTGCTCGGGGAGCCTTGAAAGACATCTTTACGTGACAACTTAGTTTCTGTAGCTAATTAGAAAAGCTCAGGCCAGAGATACTTATCTGCGTGCAACATCTGGAACTCGTAAGGTCTCAGGTTTGCCAGCTTTCATGGTTTCATTACAAATCTGCTGATACTTGCTGTTGTTATTAGTTTATTTAGTTGTCTTTTCAAAGCCTGACTTCCTGTAATCACATGATCATGTGAAAGTTTTCTCAAAATAAAAATCTCTGTCCTTCATGATTGTTACAAAACGCCTCAAAACACAATACCTATAGGCTCAGGAAGGAAGAGACAGAAAGGAAAACAACTCCTTCACACAGCCCACAAAGTTAAGCAATTTTAAAGCCAATCCTACATCTACCGGGGACCTGGCTTGTGGTTTCTAAGCCAGTCCTGTGTTTGGCAGGACCATGGCTCATGGAATGTTCGTGCTAAGGCTGGTCAGTATTGGAATCATCAAAGCACTCTGCAAATTTTAATTATTTCTCACTTCTGTTCTACACCTGTCATTACTCATCTGAACCAGTCATGGGATACTGGTACAGGGGATGTTTTGGGATAGCTAGAATTGGCACACAACAGCAGTCATCCTGCCTTTCTCTGTCTCAGCACTCTGGCAGGAGCTGACTCTCCCACAATACCTTGAGAATACAGCTGTTGGACCTGATTATTTATAGAGAAGAGGAAGAAGTTGGCTCCACAATCTTGATTTGACTCTAAAATTGTCCCTGGAGTTGGGATTCCATGCTTAGATCCCAGGCCTGATTTGGAGACACCTTCCGCTCCCGAAGCATTCAAATGAAAAGGCAAACGCCGAGGGAAGGGAGAAGCAGCGAGGCTGGGCAGGGGCTTGGTACATCAACTGTGGGAACTGAATCTCATTTCTACTGAGAAAACTGGAAACCCCTGCCAAAGGCCCTGCATGAGTCACTGAGCTATCGTCTCGCTGGCTGATACTGCGCAGGTAATACAGCACCAACTTCTGAACAACCTCATGTGGGAGAAGCACCTGGTTCTTGGAGCTCTAGTTCTCAACTCTTTACAGGAAGGGAGGGATTTCCCTTTGAAAACCTGCAAACAGGCCCAGTGTTGGCCCTGCTCCCTTCCTGAGGACCACAGCTTTGTCATGCTAACACACAGCCATCAAAGGGAAAGGAGAGCCCCCTTAGCCAAACATGTGGAGCCCACGGTGTGTCAGGTGCTGCAGCAAAACCCAAGCAAAGCTGGCAGTGCTGAAGCCTCCAGTAAAATTTACAGTTCTAGGCTGGAGAAAGGGGAAACTCGAACTTTTGGACTTTATCTTCTGGTGCAAGCACAGCTCAAGGGAGTTGCTGCAGGATGTCATCTTTGTCTGACAGCACGAGGGAGTCGGTGGCTCTCTGGCTCCCCTTGGGTGCTGCACACACTGCTGTGATCAGCCCACTGCCAGCACAGAGCAAAAGCTTTATCAGGGGGTCATGGGGCCTTTTGAGTCACTCCAGCTACCCCCTCAGCTGCACAGTCCTCCTCCACCCACGTGCCAGAGCCCACACACCACAGCCCGTCTCCTGCTGACACCTCTGTCAGAGACCAAAAGCTGCAAGGAACCTTGGCTCTGCTCTTATCGTTCCTATCAGAGCTACAATACACGAGTGGGCACACGGCAGCTTGGAGGAGCCCTGAAACTCCACCAGCATCGTCTCTCCCAAACATCCTCCCCATGGCTCTGAAGTCTAGGCGAGAAAGAGAAACAGATACCCATCTACTGCACCCTCTGGTAGCGGGCAAGCTCTCTGCTTCCTAGCTGGCACCTGTCTATCATATTTGATACCAAATAAAGGCCCACTTAACTCTGACTCACTCTACCTGCTCATATGGCTTACTTTTCCTGGCCAGGCCATAATCCAACATCTATGGTGAAAAATCTTGCCATCTTAAATGAAACCTAAATTAAAATCATATCAGTGCATTGCCTTCTCAGATAACAAATCTAACCAAACCTTGTAAGAACTTATTAGCTTGTTTCTAAATTGCCCAGCATCTAGGTCAAACATATAAATCCACGAGCCTTCCTGCACAGCAAATACAGTAGATATATTTACTTTTTGTCAGACTCTGTAGGCTGGAACTCTCTTCTCAGGGCAGACTGTTGGTGGGGGATTAACTGAAAGTTCACTGCAGGGTACCAGTTATCCTGTGGAGTGGAAAAATATCAGGTAGTTTTGCAACATTTAAGGAGATGCACAAAGAACGTCTTGGGTGGCAGTTAGCACATAAGGGCTGCTGGCCCTTAGGGGCTTGGGGATTTTCCTTCCTCATAGAAAATGTGTCCTGCAAGAAGCACATACCTATTACAAAACAAACTGTTGCTTTAGCTTTGTTAAATAAATCAATCTTTTACTTCAAGATCTGAGAATCAGTCTCCCTTCTAAGCTGACACTTTCCTATTTGCCCCACACACATTACATGGCACCCAAGCACCAGGCACTGATGGCGTTAGCCTTCCTGGGAATGGCAAACCCCATTTACCTGCGAACCTCTGACGCTGGCTCTGAGCGGCAACGGCACTCGTCATTGATATTCAGGGAGGATCTGTTGCCATAGCTTGTCTCTAAGGCACTGAAATGGAAAGCAGGAGACCAAAGCGCTGCTCGCTGCACATCAGTGTGCCTGAGCTTTGCCTCTCACAACCTTTGTGCCTGTTCCAGTTGGAGGCCTGTTTGGGCAGTCTCGCACTAAGCACTTGGACAGATGCCACCCCTGGGGCTCTCATGGGATTTGCAGCCATGACCGTACTGCAAGTAATTTTATGCGAGTCTTAGAAAAATTTGCCTACCCTGAGTGTCTAGTCACCCACGCAAACCACTAGTGGAGATGTGACTTATAGCAATGCATTTTTACCCCAGTTTGAAACAAGATCAAACAAATTATACTGCACCAGCATAAACTGTGTCTCTACTGGAGCCGGAACTGGTACTTGTGGCCAAAACCCAAGTACAGATGAGGCCTAAAAAGGCACAAAAAGGAAGCTACAATTCCATCTGAACCTGAAGGATTTATAACCTTGACAGTGAGACCTTTTCCTGTGAGCTCCTACAGTAGCTTTAGGACTAATCACTGCCAGTGAAATCCGTGCCTGCTGCTCTGATTTTCAGCATAGAATGAAATCATTTTAGGATGAACTAGAAAGCTCTAATCTGAGTCAGACCCAGGAGCAGCCAGATTCAGAGCTCAGTGGAGAGGCAAAGCTGAAGACTAGGTTCAGATGAAGGATGTCAGAGAAAGCCTTGTTATAAGAATTTAAACGTATTTTATCCATTCTTGAATAAAAGGTCAGACAAATGAGACATGAAGCTCCTGCCTGGCCTACCTGCCTCTCCACTGGGGTTCCTGCCCTTGAAGGTGCTCAGCGGGTAGGCAGGGATAGGCTTACTCCTGGGCTAAGGTCTGCACTGCCTTTGCATTCCAGCTGATGGGATTAATTACATTAGGCTACTTCTTCACCTCAGCCACACTTTGGAAGGAACGGAAGGACCATAGATGGGGAAGACAACACAACCTAAGAACTTCTTGCACCCAGTTACTTAATCCCACTGTATGAGATGATATGTGGAGAGCCCAGCCCGCTGTCTGGAGCCAGCATTGAACCTTCAGTGTAGACGAGGGCCAAACAGGGCAGTGTGGGGCCATTGTGGGCCTTCCCAAGGGAGATTTTGGACTGTGGATTGTTCTTTTCTTCCACACAAGGAAAAACTGCCCTTTGCAGAGCCTTGCGGTGCAAGCTGGCATTGTATGGCAGCGTGCAGGCAAGAGTATTTGGAGACTCCCCCTCGACCTGAGCATGACATTTGGCTGACATTTCTACAGAGCCCATCCCTGCAGTATCAGATCCTTTCTCCCTGTGATCTCCTGTGTCCTAAAGACCCCAGGCAGCTCCCCTGATCCCCAGATCGAATTCTGGCCATTCGCTGCCTGAGGTCAAGCTGTAAAATGAACAATCCAAAATTGCCCCGAAAGGCAGATGTACTAATTAGAGAAACCTTGGGTGGCAGTTCTGAGTACGATGCTTTTAATAACTGCAGGGATGTTGAGAAGCAAATGAATTATATGATGAAAGTCTACCAGGCTGCAGAATCCAGATATGTAATAAGCAAGACTGGCACCAAGACTGAAATTTTGCCCCCTGGGCTTGGCATTTTGTCTGATTGCCTTTCCAGATGAGAAGGTATCTGGAGCTTCCGGTCCCGCCGACTACTTGGCAGAAAGGTATTTCTCAACAACAACCTGGGGAATCATCCTGGGAAGGCTGGAATTAGAGAGCCAGCACTCACTGGCACTCAGGGAAGTACAGTCAGATTTTCACCAGGAAAGAGTGACCAAGGTTCCTCTCTGACTTTTGGACTTAAAGTGGACATAAACAATACAGAAACTTTAAACTTGCTTAATATTGTAAAAAGCTAGCTGGTTAAAGCCTTCACTTCTTCTCTTCGCCAGCGCACAGATAAAGCAGCTCTGGCAGCTCCGGGGGTCTGGATTGCTCCTTGTCTGCCTGTGGCCTCTGATCCCATTGAGGGCCCCACACTCTAATTGTTTATATTCCCAGAGCTCTCGTGAAGCCGGGAGAACCTCTCCTCTCTTTACGCTGGGAGGTATGCCTTTACCTTGCCACACCGCACAGTGCAGAGGTCCCCGTGAAAATGGAGACACGAATTGTTTGCATTTGCAGAGTACAGCCCATACATCTGGGCCTGCCAGCCTAAAGCCACACACAGTGGGTCACATAAACGAGACTCTGTTTCCAACCTAAACCCATTCTCCCAGCCACAGGGGCCCTTGCAGGGCCAGTACAGCCAAAATGCCCAGCACAGGGTCATAAAAGGAATCCCTGCAGAGCCAGGGCCCAGCACACTCAATTGTGTGGCAGTGGGGACAGGAGAGACACCCACCTTGCTGCTTTTGCCAGTCCATGGCATGCAGCAAGGCTCCTTGAGTCACCTCCCTCCCTCCAGCTCGGTGTGTTACACCCTCCCACGCTTCCTTCCATCACTCTGTGACCTCTTTGTGCCCTACATCGGGGCTATCTGTGTTCACCTTCCAGTTGTGCCACCCCACAACAGCCTGGCCCACACTCCTCCCTTGGCTGGGATCCACATGCACCCGTTGCCTCCCCCAGCACCCACCAGGAGCACACCTGGTCTCCACTGACACTAGGCTCTTCTCCCATAACCCCACCTCGGTGGCTTGACCAACAGCGCTAATAAATCTTGCAAATGAGGGTCCCCAATTACAAGAGGTTTATGGTTCCCTGATAGTTTGCTTAGTCCCGTAGGTCATCACAGCTTTCTCCCAGGGTGGACCTTGCCTGAAAGCAAACTCCCACATGCATAGAGACCCCACTTCAGACGTCGTGATCAGCAGAGATTATTGCTCCCGCTGAGGAGGAGCAAGGCAGGCTGGAAATGTCTGCCCATCCCTAGCCCATAGCTGCCCGACAAAGGAGGACGCCAGTGTCTGTATCACGCCTAGAAGAGCTTGCATTCACTCTCAGGCTGCTACATGTCCCAAACAAGCCACACACAGTTATTTTCAATGGCAATTAAAGACTAGCTCTTGTTTCAAGGGCTGGACAATGAAATTGCAGGAAGAGCTGCCCTGACCCAGCAACCATTATGTCAATGAATACGCTGGATTGAGAGATGCTGACGCTCATCTCAGCTCCAATTCACTTTTAATTCTCCTGGTCTGAAACCCTGCAGGAATAATATGGGGAGCTTGTAGCCATTGCATGGGGATTTGGGAGCAGCACCTGTTTTAGGAATAATCAACCCAGCAGGAGGAAAGTTTCTCTCTGCTGGTCTCCGAGTATTTACATTTTTGACGCTGTCTCAGCGTGATAATAGTGCACTTTGTCAATCTTGCACAAAACCTTGCTGGGCTCTGCGACTGGTTTGTCCTGACTCCTGCATGGCTCTATTATGATTTTTCAAAAGACCTCCCATAAGGGTTAAATGACCCCACATTAGTGCTAATTTGGGGCTAACTTTCCTATTCAGCACATAACAAAGCAATTGGTGTTTACCCAAGTCCCATAAAGTGACAGGGACCACACACAACCTAACTGCACTCAGCCTGGACACAGCTAGAACTCCACCCCAGCCCTTTCATAAGTATTGTCATTTTGTGAGAGCGGGAGGGAGAAAAAAATAAGAGAGGCTGATGGAAAAACTTCACCCAGCCTGTGCCCAAAGCATGACATGCCGAATTAAGCACACCCAACAGTCAACCTGAAGCAGCTCCACTGCTGTCCCCATCGAGATTCTGCAATGGGGAGAGACAGTGGCCATCCCTTCTGTTCTCCGACATGGCCTAATTGCAACCTGCTGAGTCACAGCCCCACAGAACACTCGGCTGCCTCATTCCTTAGCTGCCTTTTCTTCTCCACAGGCTCCTTGTGAATTTAACTCATATTAATTTGATGCCAGTAAATCACCCTGCACAGCTAATAAATTAAATGTCTCATTGACCCTGCTCCTGGGAAAGGTTCGGTGGGAAGCGAGCGGCACGCAGGCTGACTGCACAACGACGGCTGCGTGACTGTCGCCACAAAAGGAATTGCCAGCCTCGTCCCCATCCCCTCTACCTCTCCGTGATTAATGACAGCGCAAAGTAGGGTAGGCTGACAATAACAAACCATGACTGATGTTCCCAAGCCCAGAGCTAGACACAGATCTTCAGCTACAGCGAACTGGTGTCACGACTGGGGCTGAACAGCACATTTACACCAGCTCGGCTTGCGCTGTTGTGGTGCAACGAGATCCAGCAACACCAGCCAAGGGTTTATTCAGTGCATCATTCCACTTCATCAGAGGCCATCTATTAGCCCCCTTCCCATTGCAATTAAATAAGGTAAGAAAAAAAAAAAAAAACAGGCAGCACAAACATGTTATTGGCCGAGTGAGTAAACATTTCAGGCTCTTTTGCAATCATTAATGATAGTACAAGGCGTGTGTGAACTTCCTGCACACTGTACTGCAGTTCATTCTGAATTCACCAATGCAATTAGGGTGTCTTTTATGCAAGAGTTGAAATTCGCCTAGATTGATTTAACGAGTATAATTTCCTCTTTGGAACTGCTGGAAATTAATCATCAGTTCTCCAAGCTCCATCTGGAATTCACTCCGTCAGCACAACACACAGCCATAATGGTGGCATCCAGAGAGAGCTGCATGCTGACTATACTGTTGTTGACTTTGTTCAAGTATTTCCTATACTTAGAATGGGAAATATCTCAAATATGCAGCAAAGTCAACTATCCCAGCACAGTGCACACCTCTTTTTTTCTTCTAGTGACAACCATCACACAGACAATAAACCCCATTCTCTTCTTGCTCATACTAGTTTTCATTGAGGCGACTGCACCAACTTAATTGGATTGACCCTAATTTGCAGCAAGTGAAAGTGGCAGAAGAAACTGATGGAATATTTGAAAGAGAAATGAAATAAATACACCTAACCGGTTACATCTCTAAGAAGCTGCATTTGCACATAAAAATGTCAATTTGTGCATGCAAATCAGGTAACTAGCCACCTAATTCCCTATTTGCATGGCTACCTGCCTGATTTGGGTGTACAGCTGTAGGATTTGGAGAGCTGAGAGCAGTGAACACCCCTAAGAATGTGACAGCGACAGAATTATCTGGACTCTGTGTTCTTTCTTGCCCATTTCAAACTCAATGAAAATCTATAAATGGAGTCAGACAAAGAAAAAACAAGGACAACTTCATAGCATATGGGGACACAGCTTAAGTGACTAGCAGCTAAAAGAATAGAATGATCTAGAAAGAAAACTGTTTTGTTTATTAAAGCAATTAATACAGCTTAAAAGGAAGAGCATTGAAGTAGGTGTGAATGAACTGCCCTTCTCAAAACTGAGGTGTGGCTGCTCCAGAGGTTTTCCCAGCATTTTGGTGTCTTTTGATGTAAACCACAGAAACTAAACTATATGAATTAAAATCAGAGCTCCTTAAAATTCACTAGTTCCAGGATTATTCTTGGGAGCTGACCCATCCCTAGAATACCCCACAGGTGTACAGTCACAAAGGAACTTACATGAAAGTTTGAGCAAGTCTTTGTTGACTTCTTCCACCCCAGTGTTGACCCATTTCTAGCCATCAGTATTTTTCAACAATTTTTGGACAAAAATCTCTAGAAATTTTCCATTTTTCTGTATATAACCAGTTTAAACCAACTGACAATAAGCTTCCTTTACCCAGTTACCATCTGGAGACCCACTAGAAGCCATGCAAATCCCCTAGGAGTCTGTGGTTGAAAAGAATTGATCCTCATCCCTTTATTGCTTCTCCAGCACATATCATACCTTTTACTCAGCGTCTTGGGAAAAGCCAGGACTTACTCCAGCATATTTTTTCTCTGGGCAATAACAGTTAGCTCTGCCACAGAAAGCTGCATATTGGAAGTACTCTACAGGGATCATCTAATTAAAGATTACAGCATCCCTGGGAGATATACCAACCCATTTGATTCTGTCTATTGATAACTGGGGAAAACAGACTCAAAGCTGAAGTGCCTTGCCCAAGAACGCAGCATGAGAGAGCAGCAGAGCCAAGATAACAACAAGCACTATCGATTCCTGCCACACTGTTTTCAGATTCTGGTTGGGACTATGAAAAAAAAACTCCTAAAACCTTCCTTCTGCTAAGTTTCTGCCTCTCTTTGGAGCAAGGACAGCTGGAAAACAAACAAAAATACCTCCTCTTAGAAGACCTCCATCCAGTTTTGCAAATAAACAGATAAGCAGCCACCCAGTGGGGGAAAAAGATAATAACTAGCTGGGCTCCAGGGTGCAGAAAGGTGTGTAAAAAAAGAAAAAAGTTTCAAGCACGACAAGATGTGTAGGAGATGGAATTGCAGACAATCCTAACAAGGGAAAGGAGAGCTTGAACTTCCTGTGAAAAATAAAAACCACAAACAAACCTGGGAGATTCTCAGAGCCATGGAGAAAGGAGTAGGGAGAGGAGAGGCGGGGTAAAACTGCACGAAGTAGGAAACTACCACAGAAAACTTTGAGCTTTAAAAGTCTTTCCTTTTATCTAGAGAGCTTTGGGGTAAGAATGGAGCAAGAGGGAATAATAAGCATAGGTGCTAATTGCATGGAGCATCTCCATGGAGCTTTAGATTAAAGACTCCAGCACCTCGGGGGGTGAAGGAATCTGTTGATCTTGGAGACAGTATGTGGGGCAGGCAGCTGCACCCTTTGTTACTAACCTGCCTCCCTTCCCCATCTGATCATGTAAATGAGAGCTACAAATGCTGGAGTTTACAGCATGCAACATCTGAGTTGGGATCTCTGGAGAGACAGGAATGGATTTATTTACATGTTCTGAGTTATCTCCGCAAATGATCTAACAGGGGCCCCTTCACATCTGTAGAGCCCTGATGAAAGTAAAAACATTGTACCCAGGTATTTCTGTTTGTGCTTGTGGTACTGAAGACAAAAAGGCCAGATTCTCTGCCTGTTTTACACCCTCTTCACAGTCAGATTTGTTATAGTCTGCTGCTATGAAGTATGGCATGTCCTTGACAATGAATATGTGTTTTTGAGGGGCAGAACCAGGGCCAGATTCAGTCTGATTTGCCAGCTCTGCTTCAGCTTGGCCTCAGATCTTCTGCAGGTTGCCAACCCAGCATGGCTGATGATCCTGACGCCTCCAGCGAAGCTGCATGGCAGCTTCTTAGCAAGGGATCTCCCTGCCACGGCAGAAGGCTGGGATAGTGAGAGAGTGGAGGTCAGGCCAGATTAGCCCTGCCCTGGTGCTCCAAGTTATGGTGAAGCCCTCCCCATATCCCTGCCACCAGGGCCTCAGGAACAGTGACTTCTCCACCTGCAATCTGAGTATGGGTAAACCCTGTGCTGGGCAGTGAGGATCAGCCTAGGTAACTGTAATCCTATTTAGAGCCAAGAGGAAGGCAGGAGGGAGAACAGCAACCCCTCTGCTCTCCTTTGCCAACAGCAAAGAGAGACACAATAAGAAGCAAAGCCTCAGGTGCTGGAGGAGCAGAAATACTTTTTCTCCACAGACACCAGGCCTAATTGGCATAATACCCCCCACTCTGTGCCTGCACTGCCATTCCTAGAGAAATCAGAGCAGAAGAAAAGCAGCCACAGCCCTCAGATGCAGTTGGGCTCTATGCCTTGCCTACCTGCCCTGAAAGGTTTAAGTACCTTCTCTTGCTGCAGGATGATAGTAGCCCAGGACTGCTGAATTCACTGTTCTTCACATGTTTCCATGCCTTCTATGTTGCTGACATTATGTCTGCATTGCTGACAGATTTTGTTTTTGAAGAGTAGATGCTCATACATTAACCGAGCAGTCCTTCCTGTCAGTAAAGCAAGCAAACTCAGTCAGTCCCTCACTACTATTGCCAGAAGGGAAGTAGGGAAAAAAAATGGTGGGGGAAAAAAACATCAAAAAAACCCATGAATCAGCCTCTGGAGCTATTTGTAACAGATGTACTGGCAGGTGTGTAATTGCCTTCCTACCGTTATCAGCTGGAGCTCAGGCAGGCCCCACAATCACCTGTAGCACTGCAGCAGGGATCCCTAAGGAGGCTTTTGCCTCCACCCCAGTGCACCAAGCACCCTCCTTTAATTAACTGTTGAGCCTCTTCCCACCCTGGTGCTACCCTGCAGACTCTGTGCTCTCAGTGAGAATGAAAGTGGCTATTGCTGAGGACCACGGCTTTGTCTTGGAGCCACTACAAGAGCTACACAGCAGTTTCAGTCCCTGCCTCTATTAAATCTAGAATCTGAGGAGATAGATGGGAAGCAAATCTCTGGATTCCTAGATCTCTGGATCTCCTCCTTTTTTTATATAGCATCCTGTTGCCTTCCCTTTCATGTAGATTACTCCAGAAAAATATCTACTACAGAGTAGCTTGCACCCTTCCCTACCACATTAGGTACAAAGAGTGTCAGTGCTGGCTTAGAGGACATACCATGTTGTGAGGAAGCAACTTGTGCTTTCCATTTTTCCCAGAGTAACCACTCTTGGGCATCTTCGTAGACGATCTTGCTTTCTATAGTATTCTTTCTTTGAAATCAAAAGATTTCATAATCTTTCTTATAGCCCCAGAGCCTGAAAACCTCTGAGTTTGGAAGAATCTATGTCATTTTAAAAGGAAAAAAAAAAAAAGAAGGGGGGAGGGAAAGGAAGTTCTCATCCTCACTTGTTGGAAGAAAGAAGTTTAGAACCAAAGAACAAATAAAACTAATTGAGCCCCACAATTTCTGCAGTGCACTTCCTGACTTTTGAATGCGTAAGGCTCATTAAAAGAGTAAGATGGGTGGGGATACCATCAAATTTCCTTGGCCTGTGCTATGGAAAGATGATTCAGAGAGCTCTCAATGGGGCTGCCCCGCTTATGGAGGGCATTGCAAAAACTGCACTCTTTGCTAACAGAGCCATGATGAGCGAAGCAAACAGCTCCGCCAGCCTGGCCTTGCTAAGGGGGGGCTATTTGCCCCATAGCTGTGACTCCCTTCTGTACCTGTGCGTCTCTCTTTGAAGTCCTGCTAACATTGAGGCCAGCCCAGAGCAGCGAGCTCCATCCTGCGAGGTGCTGAGCACCCTCAGCCAGACCCTGTGGGAAAAAGCAGGCTCTGAGTGAAATAAAAGGGCAGCGTATGGCGGGCTTCTAAAAGGAAATAGCTGTGTCCAGTGCATAGCAGAGCAAAGGAATTTGCAGCCGCAGGAAGGCAACTGAGACAAACAATGTTGACTGGGTTTCAAACTTGAGTTGGAAAATTTTATGACTGCAAATAACACTGGCAGTCATATAACCCATGGGAAAAAAATAAGGGTAATGAAACCTCCTGCTTCAGGGCATGAGCTGGTGGCCTCTAGGGACAACGGAGCATTCACAGGATTGCTCAAGTAGCTGGGTGCATTCTGTAGGAGTTTCACCATCCATAGAAATACCAGGCATTGACTGTTGATGGTAAAAAAAAAAGATACTGCACTGGACAAGCCACTGGCTTGATTTGGTAAGGACATGTAACAAATAAGCCAGGCAGCAATACTGCCGTGAAATAAAAGGGACATTGGATGAGAGTCCAGCCCTGGGGTCTTAATGAATCAACAGGATGCTCTCCAAAGACCAGAGGTAAACACATCAGACACAAAGAAGAAGAAAAATGCAGGCCAAACCATTGTGTTTTGACTCTGAGTTGGAGCAGACTACCCAATACTGTTATGCTGGCCACCCAAATAATATGTCTGTGGAACTGATTTTAAATTCCCACCTTTGGTGGCTAAAGACTGGTCAGCTGGATTTGTGGTTCTGTCTGGGCTCCTCTTCCTCCTGAACGCTACCAAGCTACTGGCACAGGGAGGGTATGAAGTTTGCTGGATGTCTCCAAAATGTGTTATCTCTAGTGGGCAAGAAGTGTCTGCTCACTGTCAGTCTAAATCAACCCAGGGTCACTTTAAATTCACTGATTATTATGTCAGTATTGTCCTTCCTCTGAAACTGTCCCCATTTTCCCAATGTTCGCCTCTTTCTATATTTATGGTGAGTGACCATATTCCCACTCGGCATGGTCTTTGCTGGGTCACAGAGCCAGCTCTTGCAGGCTGGCTGTCCTGGGAGCCCCACTCTGAACCTGTCTCACCGTCAATCTGCCTTTCACTGACCGCCGATGACAGCACCTATAGACATTATGTCTGATGAAGCTTCCTCTGGCTTTGTGCAAGGACACTAGTACTTCTCTAGCTCCCCCCATAATGCTTTCCTCCCCCTGTGCATCCTAATAACACATTTGGCTTTCTTTTATTTCTGCCTAGTCCCAACAGCTCACAGATCTGCTGTGATTACTTAGCACACCCAGGTCCTTCCCTTCTTTTGTTATCTCCAAATTAAACATTCCCTGCTTATAGCTGATTAGTTAGTAATCGCCGAACACATGAATTTGCATTTTGTACTTTGAATGTAATCTTTTTTCTACTGCTCTGGTCCTGAAAGTCACACCGCTCTTTCTGTAGAACGCCCTGACCCTCCCCTGCTTTTGATGATAAAGTCTGGATGGGACTCAGCAGATTTCATCATTACACACTTTTTTGTTTATTCTGAAAAAAAATGATAAGATTGAGCCTAAATATGATTCTGAAAGAACTCCTCTAGTCCTTCCTGCCCAGTACTTCAGCTTTCAACATTAACCTATGGGGAAAGTCCTTCTGCCTCAGTTTTCCCATCTGCTTCAAGTGAATTATCATGTCCAGATAGAATCTCATTTTTACGAGGTCTCAGGCACTGCTACACACACACGCACGTGTGCATGCACATGCACATGTGCTCGCTGAGGATACTGCAGGGAATCCATTTCTCAGCAGAATGAAGCAGTCCTGAAGTGCTACAAACCTGAGCTTCCAGGAAATCTTATTCTCAGACCTAAATTGGCTCAGAGCCACTTTGTAATATCACTCCCAGCACCCCCATAATAAGTAGCTTAAAAACCCAGACATCAGGACTCAGAGTCTAGTGAATGGGCACAACAGCATCTTCTGCCCGGTAACACTTTCAGCAGCTCCAAAAGCACTCAGATACAAAGGGATTAGGCGGTTTGTAGGACCAAAGCTTGGCAGATTTCCCTTCAGGGCCCCCAGCCATTTGCTCTGTCGGTCATCATTCCTGTCAGGCTAGTTCAGAGTGTCTCTGCCTTTACTCTTAGTGGATTAAGGGGTGGTTGAGCGGTTATTTTCTCCTGCTTTGTTGCTTGGAGATGGGGCTGCAGAGGGGAATGAATTACATCAGATAAATACATTAAACTGTCACTCTGAGAATTAACTGGAAACCCCAGTCCCTCCAGGAAAACAGTACAAATGGCAAGAGAAGAAAGTGCCACAGGAGGCATCTCTACTGTCATTCACAGGGATGGATCAACATGGACATAATTTTTCTTCCCAGTAATTAATTTCAGTGTATTATTAATTGTAATAACCATCAATTTCTAATGAATACACGGGCCCTCATCAAAATCCTGGCACCTAGTTGTCACAATTAAAGTAACTGTAGTATTCCCTGATCAGCGGGCTCAGTCCTTCCATCTCCTCCCACTCAGATCAGAGGCCAAAGCACCTTATGGCCAGGAAGAAAACCAGGTGATTGCAGCTCTATCCCAGAACTCAGGGTCTCTGCCGCAGATTTTCTATAGAACTTTGAGGAAAACTCTCTTTACCTCCATCTCATCCAGTGATAACACCAGTCATCTACTACACTCTTTATTTAGAGGTAAGCTTGTAAAAAATGCAGGGATGATTAAGATATTTAGATAACAGGATCCACAACAAACTGCTGAGAAAAAAACGTCCTAGGGAATCCTGCTAAAAATGTCTCCAAAAAAAGACCCAAGTCAGGTTTTAGGTATTGAGTTTAAGTCAGTACAATTTACATGTCATATCAGGAGACAATTATACTAGTTGAGAGCTTAATCCAGAGTCACAGAGCGACAGCAACATGAGTGTTTGTCATTTCCTCTGCACAACTTCACCAATTAGAAACAAAACAATGGATTGCTACATGTGCCATTAACCTTATACTTCTTACATCACAAGCACACTATAATCAAATATAAAGAAACAAGTATCAATTACAGCATGAACATCTTAGGCACTATCCTGATCAAAGCAATAGCCAAGAATTTTATCATTAAACACTTCCAAATGAGAAGGAAGAAAACTACATGAACATATTGATCCCATCGTAGCTGCAGTCTTTAGGACAGCGACTGCCTTCTGTTCTGAGCTGGGCCAGCACTTAGCACAGGGGTCCTGGGATTGCAGACATGACTACAACAGCAATTAAGTCTCCCATTAAGATACATATACCTTATTATCAAAAGGCAATAGTTACCATTACTACAGCAAAGTACCCAAAGGCAAGTCAGTAAATGTATCAATTAATTGTTTTCTTCCATTTCACCATATTACTTAAAAGAACATATTCTGAGAATGGCATCAAGGCTGTAAGAGCCAAAACGGTTAAAAAGATCAATAATTTTCAGGTCAAAGTTAGGGACATGATGTGACATTAACGTACACTTCCCTGCATAGCAGAAGTGCTGACTTTGTGAAGTTGAGTGGAGAACTACCGATATCAAGATTTCCCAGTCTGTTTAGTCAAGGCAAGATCTGCAGCAAGGGGCATTATCCTTTACCGCTCCTGCTGACGGCAGTGGAACCAGGATTTCACAGTGCGTTTAAGCAAGGCACAGATTTGTAGTGAGAGGCGTTATTTTTTATAAACCAGCTGCTGCAGCTGAAAAAACAGAGATGCTTTTGGGCGCTCAAACATGCATCTAGATCTGACTCAAAAGCAACAAATTTCAAGCTACATTCAGGCCAAGAAAACTGGCTTTTAGTTTAATGAAATTATGCTGATCAATTAGACAAACTGAGAGAAAAAGTGGTTGATATTTGTGCCAAGTTTTTGCTTGTTAGCACAAGTTCATGTGATGTTAATAAGGCTAATGGACTTCCAGGCTGAAACAACTTCACATTTTGCTGGCTCAGGGTATGGACAGATGAGGTTCGTGATTACTTGCGCCTGTCCATGTAAATATGGCCTGAGCTGTGGGCAGTTATTTAGTCATTTCCGTGCTCTGACATGATCATGATTTACAAGTCATGTAAGTAGGGATAATGTTATCACCTAGCGATGTTTTTTAAATGAAAAGTTTTGGTTCTGGACTATGACCCAACTAAATGGTTTAGAACAACAGGTGAATCTCAGGATCTCTCGCTGTTGTAACCTTCATCCTCCCCTACGAGTCTCCTCCCCTTTGTTTACTGCAATTCCTCCTTTGCACTTAGATTGGGAGATCCTGTGAGCAGAGCGGGGCCCTGTCCAGCCTTTGTTCAGACTGGGACACCTAACCAGCTACTTGCATTCAGTGGGAGACTTACCTGACCCAGGACTCACTCAGAGTGGTGGGATCAAGATTAAATACATTTACATACATGTAAATTTTTGCCATTTGCTGTGCAAAAATATCCTGTCTCTGAGATACGGGAAAATATGGTTCTGACTCAGAATTGATGCTATCTTTCCAGTCAAGATTAGAGTCTAAATTGTGCAACCGAGCTTAACTCACAGTATCAGTTGCTATGCAAAAGACAATGTTTCATACAGAGGTGTGGTCTTTCCAATGATTGCAACAAATACAGACCACAGCTGGCTTGTCATTTAGATCCAATACAATTGGAAAGCACAGCCAATTTTTCAGGTTTGATCCTAAAAGAAGCTGATTATTCCTAGCAAGATGCGGACTGACCTTAAATCATGGTGAAATTAATGGGATCAAGAGCTTTAGAATGCCTGTGAAGAAACTGTCCCTAAAGAGAAAAACCAGAAAAGGTGAAAGCACTTTAAAAAAAAAAAAAAAAAAAAAAAGAAGAAGAAGAAGAAAAGAAAGCTTTTTTCCCACAGGAAACTTCCATCACTATTGTATTTTCCCTAAGGACATTTCTGTATCTGTCACTAAAAATTGCTGCTGTCAGCGGTAATGCATCAGCACAAACCAGAGGGCTGGGCTTTGGTGGTCTGAAAAGGGATGTAAACCACAGTTGTTTTTAACCACCAACTCACCTTAGCTACAGTGAACATATTTATTATGCAATAAATCCAATTTTGTGTGGAGGAAAAATGGTGTTTTCACAAGTGCATGCCTGATGCCTAATCAAGGCTAAGAGAGAGACATTGCACTCACAGAAGGCTGAGCAATTGCCAGAACAGAGGTAGGAGAAAGGTACGTGACAGAGAAACAACTGCAGATGAATGTCAAAACCCTTCAAACCCCTGAAACAGCAAAACTGTCTTCCATCAGAGCCCCTAAACAAATGCCTTACCATCTCCCTGGCAAAAGAAACAAGCCTAAAACAGATTTCCTCCATAATGTGAAATAACGCCCTAGAAAATTACACTACCAATAAAAAGCTAATGAAAAGGTCTACTGGGAACAGTTTTGCCCTACAGATAACTTGTCCCTCCTGATCTTAATGAATTCACTTGCAATTTTGACATGCTTTTATTACAGTGGCACTCAACACCCTAGAAATCTCAGTGCTAGGTGCTGTTCAAAGAGATGGTCTTTGTCCCAGGGAACATGACGTAACTCTTAAAAAGGCAATGATAGAGGCTGCTAATTATTCATTGTTTGCACAGGGAATAAAAAAGGTTTATATGGAACTAACGTATGGGTAAGTGTAAGTATCATTAGTAGTAATTATAGTAACTGCCTCTATGATCCTCCTCTGTTATATTTGAGGCAGACTTCATTTCATAACTACAGGTTTGTCTGCTAAAAATCCTCTTTCACAACAGACAGCCCATTGCAAGCTGGTGGCTGCTTTCACGTATCCTGCCACCCTGGTCAAGCTGTCTTCCAGCACGGAGTGGTCTCCTTTGGGCTCAGGCGAGAGGAAAGCTGCAGCAGATTGGTGCTGCGTTTCTCTTCTCAGAGGTGTTCACCAAGGGCTTTGCATGGAAAGATTGAATGGCAGAAATGTGTGAGTTGTCAAATCATCCAAGAAAGGGACAGTGGAAGGCCCTGACCCTCTACTTTTTATGCAGGCAAAATACCATCTTATACCATCTTACTTCAGGCTAGCATTCAGAGATGCGACGAAGGGTGTCTTCTGTCTAAATGGTTGTTGCTGGGTAAGGGCAGAATTAAATAGGATGAAGAGGGCGTGGACTGAAGATAGGGAATGGGATCTCTCGTGATGCAAGAAGCATCTCTGTGTAATGGCACAGCCCAAACTGGAGCTCACAGGCTGCGGCAGTGTCCACCCAGGCTGAGGTTCACCACCATCCCCCTGCCCCAGAGGGAGAGAGGTTTCCTCTCTGTGCCTAAAGAAAGCCAAAAGAACCATGGGTGAAATGGATTTTAATCCCTGTTGAGAAAATGCAGTGGTAAAAGTACTCTGCTCAGCATGTGCTCATTGCCGAACCCACGCAGGCGCTCAGGGCGGGTCTGTTTGTCTCTTCAGGGCCACAGAAACCAACAAACAGCAGCGGGGAGAGGAGTTACCGCAGCCGTATCCTCATCACACCCACGCTCCCATGAGTGGCCTTCTTTCTGCCTAATGAAGTGAGGATTAATTAGAGGAGGTAATGGGCTTCTACGGACTGCACTGTCAAGCAGTGCTTATTGCTGTTTGTTGATTCAGCCAGGCATTTTGTAATCCTTCACGTTGTTTTGCAGTGACTATGGAAAACAGGTAAAAAGACACTCAGCTTTACCAAGTTCAAGGCACCTATGCAGACCCTTCAGAAATGACAGCTGATGCTCGATAGTACTGAGCGATAGCAAACATCTAATCAGTACTCAAGTAGTCCCATTCGTCTCCAGAAGATAGCTAATCTGTTACACATAGGATGGGAAACAAGAAAAATTGGTTTTCTATTTTTGTTCAAGAACAGGGGAGAAATTTAAAGGGAATTTGTCTTTGGCACTTACTTCTTTTAAACAAAAAGGTACTTTCCCTTAAAATTTTCTTACTGACACACTGTTTATATAATGGGGGAAATACTTCTCAGAGGGAGTGTGGTGACTTGCTCAAAAACAGAGTGGGGAGGAAAACCCAACAGTTTTTGCTTTTCTTCATGACCCATGCAGAATACAGTACAACCCAGAGCCCGACTTTTCTTTGCCCTTTGCCAAGTCCAAGCTTTTGTATCCATAAAAATACAGTGTGTAAAGGTACAAGCTCTTATGTAATGGTCAGCATCCACGCTGCCTTGCGGTAGCAATGCCTCAACACGTAAGGCATCGGCAAGCCAGCCCTTGCTGTTCCCATGCTTTCTGTACAACTCTGCTTCGGGCTGGGCCATAAACTAATACAGAAAAGGGTCTTTCAAAGTTTTCCCTGCAGAACCACTTGGCAAAGGACAAAGTTAGTCTCCTGGGATTGAAATAACTCTTATCTCCTGGCCAACCCACCTGGATGTTAGCAGTCACTCTCCTGTCATGTAACTCAGCCTGGAGAGTATGAACAAACATTAGCAGGTTTAAACTGCCACATTTCTGTATTTGGGCTAAGCAGAGCTCAGGGCAGAGATCCAATGTTGTCTTTGTGTGTACAAACCCACCACAAAAAATAATTAAAACACTGAGTCCTGATTTTTCCCCTTGGTTCCTTTCAAGAAAGGTTAGAACTTTACCCATGCATTGAAAATTTGAGGCCCCTTTAAAAACTCCCCCCGGATTATATTTGCCTGCCCAGCAGGGCAGATGACACATTAGATTTCATTTCATTTTCTCAAGACGTGACATTTTTGTTGGCTCATGTAAGGGGAAGGTATCTCATGCCTTTCTAAAGATCTTTGCATGCATGAGCACACCACAGAGCAGACAAAGCCTTTGCCATTCCCAAGAGAGATATTTTGAAGGTGAATGTGCTATGAGGGGGAGACAAGGCTTCCTAAGCAGTGCCCATCATGAAGAAAGAGCAATCGTCGTGGTAAGGGCAGAGGTTTTGGCCCATATGCTACAAGATCCCATGGGACATATGTAAAAACCAAGACCAAGGTGTAAGTAGCTGTGCCCTGTCCCACAGGAACAGCCTCTGCAGGCCAGCAGCTCAGGATTTCAGGTGGGAATGTCCAGAAGAAGACTGGTTAGTGGGTTGGACTCCTTTCCTTTTCCTCATTTTTCACACCTTCACCCCACAGCTGGGTGGTGCCAGGGAATACACGGAGCTTAATGCAAGCTGCCATGGCTTGGGCACCAGGCAGCGTGAGGCAGGGACACATGTGGTGGCAGCAGTACCAGCAGGCTGATATGCCACTTCAGACAGTGCCTGAGCCAGCTGGGACACAGGCTGTTCCTAAAGGACAGGCCTAGGAAATCCCTGCCTGTCCTAAGGAACCAGGAAGAATGATTTCCATTCATGAAGGACACAACAAGAGCTCCTGCATGCCTTCAAACAGGCTGAGCAAGACTCCTGCTGAACTATTGCTCCACTCTCTTCATCAGCCATAGAGGCCAGAGGAACGGTCCCTTTACTTTCACGGTGAAGGAAGATTTGCTGTTTTGAGGTATTTCCTAATGGTCATGCCAACAGCCTCCTCCGCTCATTGCTTCCTCACTCCTCTCCAAAGTAGCTGAAGGCTATGAAAAACGCTGGAGGTCTAGTGGAGTCATTTCAGATTGATGCTGAAACTCCCAGAGCTTGTCTACATGGCGGAAATTCAGGGAAATCAATTGAATTCATGAATGGTAATAGCTTAAAATAGGCCAGTAAAATGGCAATGAACTCTCATGTAGATGCTCCAGTTCAGAATCAGACAGCCTTAACTGAATCAGTTAATCTGAACTCACTTTCAATTAAATTACAGTTAATCCAAATAAGGCCCCTTTAATTCTAATTGGGTCTGTATGGACCACTCTAATTCTAATTGAATCTAAAGGTGTTTAAGTAGCTCACTTCAAATTCACACTTTTAAGACACTGCCAAAAGAAAGCCTGAAAACAGGATGGGAGTATAATACAAAGAAAAGTAGTACAAAATAAGTATATGTATATTTAAAATCTCATCCTTTTTCTGAGTTAGCATATTAAACTACAGAGATGTCATCTAACAACGTCTTGCTCTCTACAGATTACGTCGCTGCCCAGTGCATAACGCACACGTCATGTGCCAGGGTATCAGTGGAAATCCCAACTCCAGGCCCTACTCCGAGTCCTCTGCCTGAGTCACTGGGCCACCACAGGAGCCCTGTCACCGAGCTGCAGTCTCTCCTGCTAACCTGGCCATGCAGTAGTGCCTACAGTGTGGATCAAAGCAGGAGCAGAGCTGGGCAAATGGGCTGAGAGATGAGAGAAACCACAAATGGAGCTACACACTTACTGATGAAAGCAAAGGGCTTGCAGACATCAGAGCAAAATGACTGCATTAAATCTACTAACAATTGTTTCTTCCAGATTTAAAGAGCTCGCTATGGAGGAGGTGTGCTGGGAAGGAGAGTCTCTAGTCAGGGTGAGTTGGATCCGTGATGGACCAGTGGCAGCCAGGAAAGAGGACAAGAGTTTGGACCTTCCCAAGGAGGTGAGTGAGGAATAGTTGCTGTGCTATGCCACGTGCTTGGTGCCACCATCACTTTCACTCATTAATTAGCAATGCCAGCAAACGTGAGAGCTCCAGCACACTGCCTGTGGTAAACATCCCACCCAGGCTGGTTTTAATCTTAAGAAACAAGAGGCAAGAGGGAAGGCAAACTATGCTCAGAAAGTGTACACCTCTTGCTCAAAGTCACACAACAGACCCACGAGCAGAACTCGGCTCAAAACCAAGACTGATGCCCTTTCCACTAGACCAGACTGCCTCTTTCTTGGATTCATGGGATGAACAGCCTCATTTCTTTGCTCTCAATGCACTTCCTCTGCTCCATCAGAACCATACTAGGACTTACTGGACTGAAGTTAATGCCTATACTCAGGCCTGGTTATACAGATTACTTGTCACCACACCTGCCTCATCTGGTAGCTAAACACTAGACACAGCCTGCACCATCCTGCACAGAAAAATCTGTATAAGAAATGTATATTTTTAATGCAAACACATTCCTAGGAGCACAAAGGCACCTGGTGAAGACATTTCCTCATTGCTGGGTGCATGTGCCCAACTGCCATTAGCACTAAAGAGAAATAACAAGAGCCTGGGAAGACCCATCCTCTTGGGTGGAGATTTATCACAGTGCCAGGTCATCAGAGGAGATTTCAGGGTGATCCTCAGGGATTAAGACCTCCCATTTCAAATCACTGACACTTGACATTTCCAGGTCAGCTGCGAACTTGTAAAATCACTGAAGAAAGTGAAACCAGGCCACTTTAGTACCAAAAGAACCATATGTGCAAGTCCCCTCTCAGCCTTGGCAATGCCCATGCTCTCAGTTAACTGACCTCTTGAGCAATTTTTTGTCTCTGACCATTCCCAAATTGGTTTCTTACAACATCAAAACTGACTACTGACTTTCTTTCAACTTATCTGATAGAGTTAAAAGAAAACACCCTGGCAATGCCACTGCATCACAAGAGAGGCTTTGATCATGTGGAACTGCCAACGCACCTTGAAGCGTGTTAAACATATATGACTTGGCTGATTGCATCTGCCTGTTTCCATTAAGTGCATCTGCAAGGGAGCCACCCGCTGAGAAGGGGCAGCATGAGGGAGAAATGACCTGGGGTTTGGGTTACTGGATACTCCTTGAGCTTCTTCATAGGAGGAACTTTCAGTACTTTGTGTTTAGCATGTCACCCAGCTCAGGTAAGCAAAGGCAAGGTGAAAGTGCATTTCTGAATAAGCTTTCAGCAAGAACTGACCTTTCCACTGTGGTTATGAATGAAGAAACCTTCCAGCAGTAAAAAACTTTCAACAGCTCTCATGAGCTTTGGGTGCTCATGTAAACTCAGCAGATGAGGTTCAACTCCTTGGATAGCAGGTGCTACCAGTCAATGCTGGTGATCCAGAATGCCACGCTGGACATGCTATGGTGGGGATTCATCCCTCCCACCCCCTGCACAAGTCCCTCGCAGTTGAAAACAACTCTAACACTGCTTGGTTCAAGAACCAGAGCACAGATTTTAGACTCAGCTTTTAAAGACTCAGATTAGGGCAGCAGATAGAGACAAATGCTGGAGTAGGAGACACACTGCTGATAAAATGCTATGACACTTCAACACAGGCTATGTGGGGAGATCTCAGAAACCTCCTTTTTGGTAAAAAAAGTAACTCATTTCCATCAGCCTTTTATTTCCTGATAATGGTTCAGGACTCTTCCCAGTTACCCTCTGCAGCATGAAACACTGAGGCCACCTCATCCCCTGCCCTCTGGGAATGTGATTCCAGCTTTGTAGGTTATCTGGGGTGGGGTGGGGGAGGAAGCAGGGGAGAGGAACGATGGATGGGGTGCTGTGCAGATGATTCTCATTAATTTTGGAAGGAGTTATAAAAAGTAAGCTTTAAAGTCTATCCTAAATATAAGGATTCAGCTGATTGAGAACTCATCTGCTTCTATCTCTTGGGTAATCGTGAATACACTTCTGCTGTGTCACTTCAAAGGCACAGCACAGCTGGGAGGGTTTTCATCAAAGCTTCTGCATGTCTGGGGGAGGTTTTCCCCCCCATGAATATACATCACTGGAGGCTCCTTTTCCCAACTTTTCCCATGCCTCTCTCTGATTGATCCTCATTTCATTCAGATGAGCTCTTCCTCTCTGGATGGCTAAAGGGCAAGAGACAGCTCTCTCCAAAGCTTTCCCACTCGCCTGGATGCCTCTCCGAAGATTTTCCTCTCATCAGAGTGGGGGAGGGAGGGAGCTGTTCAGACAAGAGATTGAGCCTTTAAATTAAATTCTTGTCATCTGAGGGCTGGGCCTGATAGTAGCGGGGGTGGGAAGCATATTCTCCCAGTATTGGGACTCTGGCCAGATCCTCATCTGGTGTAAACGTGTGCCAGTGGACTGATCTCAGCAGTCATGTCATCAAAACTACAAGCCTTAAAACACTCCCCTCTCTGCAAGGCAGCAGGTTGCTGGGTGAAACCAGCATCATCCTCTCTGTGTCTGACCTGCAGAGTACGTGAGCCCCACAGACTAGGAACACTTGCTGAAATTGCTCAATTCACCTCTTTTTCAGTGGGGAGGGAGGGCCGGGCAGCTGGGTGGAATTTCAAACACTCAGCCACCCTCAGCTGGGTTGGGATTTCACAAGAGCCCAGACCCTGTGCGCACCCAGCACGTGCAAAGTGCTGGTGGAAATCTGGGCCCCTCTCCTCATCTCGGATGGGAGCTCAGCCCTCCTGGAAATTCTGGGCCCGGTGCCACTTAGTTACAGCACGTCTCCTGGCTGGTGGCCAGATCAGAAGAGTCTGAACCTCATCTTAGCTCTTCTACCCTCCACCCTCTAATTGCATATTCCCTAGGGCCAAAATGACCCCAGCAATTGTCGGGTCAGGACACTGCTGAAGTGACTGGATGTGCTCTTACACCACTGGCAAAGTTGGCACATATGAATGAAAATGTGTTGTTGTTGACAATTTTTTTTAAAAAAATGTTATGAATCTCCTATGAAGTGACCCATGGAAAAGTGACAGCCTTGGAGATTATCAAGGTCTGGTTGTCCAGTGAGCTCTTCCTCCATTCCAGTGAGAACCCTCAACAGATGGGGACTCTCTCTGAGAGCAGGAGAGCTGCGTAGCCACCACCAACCACCCACCAGCAAGTGTCACAAGCTCGTGTCCTTACAGCCTCCTGTGCAGCCTCTCTTAGCTCAGAGCCCCGTAAATCCACATCTTGGACCTTTACCAGGGACATCAAACCAGGTCCCCAAGGACATGTCACCCTCATGGGAACTCTCCCAACACCATAACATCTGTTGGCACCTGTAAATCCTGTCCTCCACGCTCAGTTCCAGGTGGTAACCCCCCCCTCCACAGCACGAGCCCCTCTGGGAGAGGCATTCAAAGCCAGGTCTGTTGTGCTGGTGCTGCATGTGATTGGGACGTGTCCTCCCCCCAGACAGTGATGGGATTTCCCCCACCAGTCCCCCAAATGGTTAACTGCATCTTGACTGGTTTATCACTTTTTTCACTGGGCTGTGTGGCTGGATTTGACACAAGCCCCTTTCTGAATTGCAAGTTGGCAACAATAAAAGGGAGAAGTCTTTAATTAGTTATCTGGCTAATTAACTTTTACGGCACTGTATAGCTTTGGCATCCAAATATTGCAATGCAAAACATTGCAAACATTCAAACAAAGACTACCCGCCCCACCAGGAAGCTGCTGCCACCAGTGGTTGCGGGGGAATAGCATCTCACAGCCTTCGCCAAGGTGCGTGGAAATCGCTGTGCCGTGCTGCCTGGACTTCCTGCATATCCACATCAGCAGATAACTCACCTTCTTCTGATGATGTTCAAATTAAAGATACAGAACATACATGGCTTCCCCGTGTCATACTCCTCCTTCTCAGCATGTGCACTCACTCTACCATTGGGTGAAATACACGCAAGATAAAATTTATTTCCTGCTTGAAAGGGGTATGCAGAGATCCCTTCATTCCCCTGCCATGCAGGGGAGAGGTTCTCACCCAGGGCCAGCATACCAGCATCCCGCAGTCCTAAAACAAGAGAGAAACCCCTCACATCAGGCAGGGTGACGTCATATCACAGTAAGGAAATGCTCTCGAAGAGGGGTAAGCTCTAAAGCCTGTGGGATGACCCCCAAAAGCACAGTTTGGCTCAGTGAGTATAACAGACAGGTTGCTAGAATTAAGTCTCTCTCTCTCTGTTGGAACATGCAGGGTCCCCACCGCTTTTCCCACGCTGATCGGTGAGAGCTAGGGGTTTCGGGAGGCACGGTGCCCCCAGGACGTTCCCGTGTTGTTATATCTGCACCTTGTGGGCTAGCACATGTTTTACTCTGTGTGCACTGGAGTTTCGCCGTTACTGCATGTCCAGGCAAGCTCCCTAACTGCTTTCAGTATGAATAAAAAGGCACTGTAAAGGGGAAGGGACAGGTTTCAGGAAAAGCGAGAGAAGCAGCATAAAACGGGCCATCGGCTTGAGTCCCCTGGCTAATCAGCACCATCCCACACGTCTGCCCCACTGCTTAGGGAGGCATGGAGGGAAGGGAGAGGTCTGTCTGATCTCAGGCTGGGATCCAAACTATGTCTACTTCGATGTAGTTTGGACTTTAACTGAGATCTGTTTAACTGCTGTATTTATTTTTTAATAAATAATTTAATTTATTTTTTAATAAATAATTTAATCTATTTGTGGTAGAAAAGGATTCTGCTTGCTGGGAGGCCCAATGCAACCAAGTAAAATCAGGGGCAATACTTTGCCCCCTTCCCGTACTGGTCCATGTGGGATCTGGGGAATCAGGTCTGCCAGCTGACACAGAAGTGCTGCCTTTGCTCAAGAGGCAAGTTGCTGCCTTTAATGTTACGCAGCCAGCTGCCCAGGGAGGGTTGCTACAGGAGGATTTCAGTAAAGCAGCACTGTGTGTGCACACCACAGAGTTGCACACAAAAAGCAGGTCACAAGGAAGGTAAAAATGAAGTCAGCTCGGAGCTGCAGCATGAGTAACCACTGGTACAAAATGGGACAAGGCCCTCTCGGCATCCCGTAAACATGGCCGCAAAAGATTCTTCTCATTCATTTGCTGCGAGGGAAATGAAACCTGTTGCAGGGACTGATTTCACTCCACAAGTGCAGGGTTTGTGCCTTGCTTTAGTAGGGGCTTCTCTTTGCCAAGGGAAAAAAAAAATTCTGCAGATTTGCACTTGCTAAATGATAAAGCAGCAAAGGACGGCGCAGGAAGGATGGGCTGAATCACTGATCCGGGGGGGAGATGAGGGAAGGTTGTTCCCTCTGGATCCAGGCATGCATCTTACCAGCTCTCCCTGAAACAGAGGAGGACCTAAACCTGGAAGGGATGGAGATGCCTGTGAAGTCCCCCTTTTTCCCCACACTAGCACTGGTCCATCCAGCCCAAGCTCCCATATTCTGCCGGCACAACCCCGCAGCTGGGCAGCCCTCCTCCACCAGCATCGCAGTGGCATCCAGCCTGCCTGACTGCAATATTAACGGTAATGAGGCTTACAAGGGAGGAGAAGAGTCCTTTGACCTGTGACTACATGCTGCTTGTGCAGGTCTGAAACAGCTGTGAAACGCTACGCTCTCCTTAGGCAGCTCCTAAGGCCTTGTCTAAACACCCTTAATACCTGTCAGAGTACGATGGTCTAATGAAGCTATGACACAGGTACAATCCTTAACACAAAGGTTGACCTACAGGGTCCAGGTGTCTTTACAGAATTACTGTACTCTCTGTATCAGGAACTGTGTCAGATACAGTTGCTGTGTACAGGCAAAGCCCTGAGTTCCTTTAAAAACCCTGCCCCAGAACTAAAATAAAGGACATGGAATGATTCATAGCACTTGTATGGGGAACATTATATGGTTTTGTTTTTGCTTTTGCTTTTCATTTTACGTCTTTTCAGAGTCAGTTTTAAAAACAAATCAAGCCCATTCTCTTCTCTTCCTCCTGGTGACAGGTTGCCCAGATGCCTGTCTGGGTCAAGGGGACACTGCTGCATTCTATTTTACCATCTGGCATCACCCAGCTCTGCAGATTTTTTAACCTCTTAATTCCCAATAGCATTTTGTTCTTTGTTCATCCCATCATTTCCCCATATTTGCTTTCCTAAACTTTTCAAAATAATTTCCATCAAATCCAAACCCTCAGCATCCTGTATGTCAGGCTAGTTTCTAAGCACAAAGAGGAAAATATTTCCCCTCCCAAGCTGCAGAAGATCAAGTGTCCCCAGTTCCAGGTCAGAGCTAACAGAGCTAATCTTCAACAAAAAGATATTCCAGGGATAGGCAAGAAGGTTCAAGTTCACCAAACTAGTTCACTAAAGCCAGATTCAGGGGCTCACTGCTAAAGCTCCTTGGTGTTTACAGTCTCAGGCTGTCACTTTGATATATCTCCTCTCAGAGTATGTGCCTTGCACCCTGCTGCCAAAGCCACAGCTGCAGCCGCTCACAGGGGCGGTGGCTGTTTCCACACTCCGTGTTCCTGGATGGTACGAATGCTTTTGCCGCACAACTCATCCTACAGACCTACATAAGCCAGGGAGAAAGAAGGGAGAGTTGGGCAGAAGAACTGCCCAAGAGGTGAACACTGTCTGAGGTAGAGCAATCCCTGCACCTCAGGTCCAAACTTGTCCTCTTGGTGTGAGAAACTTGGGACATGGGAGGAAGCTTCCAAAATTGGTGACTTTTGAGTTGTTCATAAATTTTCTGCCCCTCCCCTAAGCATAGGTTTCCTTGAAGAACAGTATGTTCTCCACAAAAATGACAAGTGGTTTCCAGTGAAAACTTTGGAACTGGGTGAAGTCTCACTTTCAATTTCAGACATTGTTTTTTGTTTAGTTTGGGGCTAATGAGTATTTTCTCTTGAGACACTGCCATGCTCAGTCACTTTTCCAAAGAGGTGGTGAAAAATGTTGAAGGCAAAATTCCTCTTCTGCCCTCGGGTTTTACTTTGCCCAGCTCTGAAGACAGGCCCGTACTGCACACTTTTGCCACCACAGTTACATCAGCTCCACCACCTCCAGAAATAAAGACATTAAGCCAAGAAAAGCAATCTCACACTGGTGAAGACTGCACCTCCTCTAGGAAGCTCTGCAGGTAGCTTCCTAAGTCAAAGACATTACTTTCCAACTGCCAAGCCTTGGGCTCATGCCTCTGAACTGCTACGGGGAAGTCACTTATTTTTTCTCTGTCTCAGTCCCTATCTGCAGAATACCTGTGTACACATCCATGTTGAGAGGGATATATGGCTACATTCTGGAGAAACATCGAGAAATGCTACGCGGGGTGTGGGCTGCCTCATAAACCATGAGCACATGTACAGCACCAAGCGCAGGGGCGGCAAGCTCAGCTGCAGGAGCAGGACAGATAGCAGGTGCTGCCAGAACTGTCTGCAGCATCACGCCCTTAGCAAAGCTGAGAAGTTAATTAAATAGCAGGAAAGGAAAAGATCATTTAAAGAGCTGAGTCTGATGACTAAAGGTCTTAGTCACTCATTTACAAAGATCTTAGGCAAAAACTCCTTTTAAAATAATTTTTATCTGGATCACGTTCCTTTAAGAAATTTCTCAAATCATCCAGCGAGAACTACTGGGAAACGTCACTCTCATTCCCTGACACTTTCAGTGTCTAGAATGTTTGTGACAACTGCCACCTCCTCTCTTCACCTTCAGCGTGCTCTTAGGCTGAGCAGTCTCACCTAGCACAGGACTATGAGAGCTGCTAGAGCAGAATGATTTTTGTCCTGCAGAAATTGAAAATTTTCTCCCAAAAATGTTGAGTTGAAACTGTCCATTGTTTCAGTAGAAACCTTCTCCAAACACATCTTCTTGTTTCATTCAGGAAAAAAAAGCTCTTAACATTTCAGAAAGAAACAAAAATCAACTGCAGAAGACTCCATGGGGAGGCTATTTCAGAAGGTTATTTCATGTTTTAAGAAATACTTAAAACATTCAGCCATCCCTTCACGCAATATGGTAGTTATGGAAATGTAAGAGCACATTGAAAATGTGAAGCATGCTGCACTTATGGATCAGTGGTTTGGTTTCCCATGGTGCCATTCGTACCAGAAATGCCCTGTTAAATTTTTTAATATGTGGGTTTTTTCTCAGCGGGATCAGTCATCCTCCCAAGCTCAGAGAACGCAGCGCGCACACTTCTGCCAGAACAACTACGTGGGTGGGGTAAGAGCAAAAGGAAGGAGCTGGGATGACAGTACTTTATGCTGCCTATTGCCTCCAAAGGTTTCATAAAATCAAACCACAGCCCAAACTGTGCCTTCCTCACAAGATCAAGACTGTATTTCCTGCAGAGCCCCTCCTCAAGAAAGGAAGGTATCAGTCAGTCTGACTCAGGAAAGGTTGCAGGGTTTGCCCTCGTGGTCTGAATCATTTGTTGCATGCAAAGAGGTAAGAAGTGGCAAATCGAGAGTCCCCCAAGTATCCTCGGTATTACAGCAGCATGCAAAGACCCACCTACAGATGAGGCATTGTACTAAGGAACGACAACCCCATCCCAAAGCATTTATGCTCCATATGAGTAAAACAGTGGGAGAACATAGGCACAGCGGCATGAATTGCCCAGCGATGGAGAGCGTTATCAAGCCCAGTCCTCTGCAGCCACAGGCATCCCTGTCGGCCCTCGTAAAGTCATCACATGCCAGAAGACCCCACGGCAGGCTCCCAGGTGCTTCCCACCCTTCACACACGGGGAACAAGTCTCGCTCCTGCCGGCACCTGATCTGCTGCCTGCCTTGGCACCCAAGAGACAAAGACTGGTCGGAGAGGAGAGCGAAACTTCGGTGTGTCCGATGCAAACACAGTGCCCGCCATTAGAGGATGCTGTTGGAAATACTCATGGAGGCCACTGCGCAGGAGGCTGCTAGGCAGTGCAGAGGTGGAAGGAGTTCTGGGGAAGCTTGCCAAGTTTTTCAGTAGGTCTAGATGAGAGCCTGTTGCTTGGAGGAACAAATGTATTTTGTTTGATAGGCAGCGACACCTCGTGGCACAGGCCTTGCCCCCCCCCCCCCCCCCCCCCCGGATTGCTGACAACAGGACACTTGTTTTTTCTGGGACAGGTTCTCAGTCATGCTAAAATCAGGGGCAGTTTTGCCACAGAGTCCGGTGGAGCCCAGATTTCAGGGCAGATGTTTCACAGGAAACGATGATGATGATGATAAGATTCACCTCTTGCAAACGCTTACTAAAAATCACACGTCATCTTTAAGAGAAGCTGCCTGAGGGCTCTTAGCAAGACCTGAATGAGACTGGCCCTAGAATTGCTTCCTATTTTGTTCAGGGTACTACAGGAGGCGTAAGAGTCATGTGTTGGTACTAGCTCTGCAGTTTGGATGCTAAAGGGGAATAGACCTACCATCTTCCAGACTCTTAGTTTTGGTTTTTTCCTTATAAAGGATTATATTCTTTTTGCATGAGAAAGACAAACTTCAAAGAAATTAAAGAGAGGTAGCAAAACAGCCAAGGAACAAGAAAAGTACTAGTAACAGAAACCCATGGTAAGAAGAAATGGAGATTTTTGGAGAAAGTTGTGACTGAAGAAACTTGTAACTGCATCTGCTCCCACTGCTTGAATCATACCATGTTCAGGAAAATGAGATATTTGATACCTTCATGGTAAACATACAAGCTTTTGTCAATACAAACCCAGCTCCATCGGCTCTTCTCCCACTTAGTAGCCAGCACCTGACACTCACAGGTAGAGCGACGGGCTGTCTGCTGGGCTTTGGTGAGTTTTCCATCTGGGGAAGACCCAGAAAAGCCTCTTTTCTCTATGCCAGTGTTATCTTCTATGTGGTAACTTCAGTGACCCATTTCCTCTCCTCATGGCACAGGCCTGGAGGTGATTGTGATGGGAAGAGCAGGAGAGTAGATGTGCCAACCAAACAGCACGACTGACCCAGCTATTTTTGCCCCTTCTCTCTCTCTGCCCAGGTCGCCATGGCACAGCTATTCCAAGCACATACACCTGGGCACATTGTACTTGGTACCGTAGCTCATGGCTGAACCAGGATGTTTTCTGCTGTGTTTCTGATACACACAGAACAAAACTGCTGTCTCTGCTTTAGGAAGATGTGTGAGGCTGTAACATACAGCAGCAACTTAGGAACTGGTTTTTTTTTGCTCTGGAGTTTAAAGGTACCGTGTGCTGAAAACACAAACCCCTCGAGAGTTTCACAGCTGCAAATGCCAAGGCCAATAGCCAATGTATTCATCGATGAGGCAGTGCAGGGGCAAAGAACCATCCGTGTGTTGGCACAGTCCTGGCAACTGGTCCTGATCTTGACTGCTACTTTGGGGTTGATGAGAAATAATTGGTGATAACTAAGGTATAAGGAAATCGCAGCACTGGCATTCCACAAAACCACAGGATTTACCGGAAGGATCCATGTCCTTTCATTCACCCACACTGTGTATGGAACAGATCCCTGTCCTGTTTCTGCACTTTGCTTCCCCCAACTGTAAAGTGGAGTAATTCCCTAACTTCTGAAAAACATTCTTAACCTGGTAACATAAATTAAGGGAAAATCCTTAATCTCTTGTAAACACAAGACTATCATAGTATCACATACTACTGACTGATTACTGTTTTTTATTATTGTTAGCTTCTCACGCAGTAAAACCTTATTTGATTTCTATTAATATTTCACATAGGTAAATTCCAAAGGTCAATTTTTTAATGAGGTGCCTCACAAGATAAGGCTGGCACTGTTTTACCCTGTTCCTTGTGCACACAGCCTGTGACAGAGATCAGTTACGTTACACTGGAGGGCGCAGTACTGCAATCTTTACAACATTTTTCTTTCACCAAAAGCACTCCCACGTCTGCTCCTGCCCCGTTCGAGATGCAGTGCTGCTATATTGGGGCCGTACCAGGAAGTGAGGCTGTGCGCGCCTGTGCACGCTCTTTCGTAATTCATACAACTTAATACAGGAGACCAACATGATGAAAAGGTAGCAAGAAAAGAAATATTTTACAAGTGAAAAAATTCTACTTTGGCATGTCTGCCTGGAGAGTCAGAGTCCTGATGGCACTGTGCTTCCTGCGGCAGACTAGAGGTAAAGTATTTTTGTTACTTTTCATTTCGCTATGCTCTGTGGCTTTGCTTGTAGGAGGGAAGCCATATTCCAGTAAATTTTAAGCAGTTTAAGTGGGAATGATTCACACAAGGTTAAATACTCCGTTGTAAAGAAATTGGCAATTTAAAATCTGTCTATAGAACGTGTCCTGTTGAAGGCTAGCAATGTATACATTTATCTACCAGAAACAATAGGTGTCAGGAAAGTACAAGTGGCAAGCCTGCATGCTGCATCTCGCTGCATTTGTGGTAGGATCTGCCTTTGAAGAATGGGGACTGAATGAGCAGTGTGAGCCAGCTGTGTCTGCCTGGTCCTGGGCTAGGAGGTGGGAGTGCAAAGGAGTCAGGTTGGAGTTTGTGGGGTTGTAAACCAAGTCATAGGGAAGTCCAGTGAGACCACGGGGGAAGCCACTCAAAATTATAGAATAGGATGGTTCACACAAATGTAGGTCCTAATTCTAAAAGCTGTTGAGATGGAGATGTTTTATAAGAGATGAGGAAAGCACAGCCACCAGACATACCTACTTCCATAGCCAATTTCCAGTCTTAAATGAACTGAGTTGCTCTGCCCCAAATTTTGAAACCACCTTGGTCAGAACCAGGTGATATTTCCTACCCCCAAAGATATTTGAAATAATTCATGTAATTTTCCCTTTCAATCAGGTCAAGTTCGACCTCCCCCTCCTCAAAATGTTACGCTACTGTCAAAGGATTTTGACATGATTTTGACATGGACTCCAGGAGAAGGCTCTCCACCAGATGTGACATACACTGTGAGGTATGAAAGGTAAGCGCTTGCAAAGGATGTCTGAAAGTATGGCACAAGGCAAACATCTGTGTGTGTACATTAAACAATGTCATTATGATCAGTGACCTGGCTGCATCCTTTCACCACAACCAATCTTTATCTGTCTGGAAAGTGCTCCAAATTCTGAGCAAGATTCGGTACCCATCCTCCAAAACACTTCCTTCTCTTGATCTATAAATTATAACAAAGCAGCATGTTTAATATTATGGTGTGCTTGTTTCTTCTTTCAGCGAGGAACACATGGACAAATGGATAAAGGTTCCTCACTGCAAAAATATTCACAGAACCTCTTGCAACCTGACTTGTGTGCTTCCAAACTTATTTGTTAAAGTCCGGGCTCGAGTAAAAGCTGTTTCTGGACAATTCCAGTCACCATGGGTAGAATCACAATCCAAGGAATATCATTTGGATGGTGAGTGTCTGTTAGATTACAGCCTGGATGAAAGGACATCCCAACAACAGTGTTGGCATGAGCAAATGCATAGACCACAGACCACAGAAAGAGAAACAGTAACGAGTAGCTTTATGAATGACAAGAGATTTGAGTGAGCACAAACAACAAGGAGCTATGATCATTTGAAAATAAGTTTTGTAGCAACTGTCAAAATTTGTTCATCAATCTTCTTGGTGAACAAACTGGCTTCAAGCTTTCCACTCCAGCAGGGGTATGTTAGATAAAAAAGAGGAATTCCTTTGTCTTCTTCCTTCCTTCATGTGTATCACAAGATAACAGAAGTGTAGGTCAGTCACAGAAAAGCATTACTTCTGTGAAGCTAAGATACAAACAAGCACTATTCTTATGTCTGGTCACTCAATTACAGTGGAACTGGCTCCCCCACTGCTAAATGTGGATGTCAAGGAGAACTTAATCCATGTGAATGCTTCCTTCCCTTTGGCCACCTGTGTGGAGAGTTTCTTTTGGATGTATGACTTGAACCTTTGGGAAGCTGGATCTGAAGACAAGGTCAGTAAAAGTGGCACTTCTTAGGTGAAATGGAGGAACGATGCCCAGCTTGAATTGAAATAGCTTCAGATTTCTGGGCAGGGAGGGACTGGATCCAGAGCCTGGAGAAAATGAAATGGCCAAACCAGAGTTAAACTAAAGTCAGAGAGAAAACATAGATGTGTGTGTGTGCATCCTTATTTTATTGGTAGTCCCCTGTTTTTATCAGGAAGATGTGATGGGGAGGCTACACTATAGTCAGTATAATGGGGCAATATCTGAGGTTTTAAACAACTAGTTCAGGTACTGCTAATAGCGTGCTGTGGCAGAACAAAGCACAGCACCAGCTGGAAATCCCACCCTAGTATCCATAAGCCCTAGGAGAGATGCTTGCTACAAAGAGCAAGCAAGAGATGAAGTGCCTCTCCATGCACCTTCCAGCCACTGGAGACACACAACATAATGAAGAAAATCATGGGCTAAAAAGGTAGAGAAAATAATGAAACCCAAATAATGAAGGAATCATCTTTCCAACCCTC
Organism: Strix uralensis; assembly: GCF_047716275.1. Lineage (NCBI taxonomy): Eukaryota > Metazoa > Chordata > Aves > Strigiformes > Strigidae > Strix > Strix uralensis. Next base: position 5,336,677 of record NC_133996.1, read on the forward strand.
TGTTCTTTTTGTTCCTAAACAGAAGCAATACGAACATATCCTTAGGAAGACTACAGTGACTATCGATACCACTGCACTCAGAGGCAATTACTGCTTAAGTGCCAGATCTTCCTTCCAAAACACTGGCTTCAAGTACAGCAAATTCTCCCAACCCATGTGTGTGCTATTAAACCACAAAGGTATGGCCCTGGTGGGAAAAGGATGTAGTGAGACATCAAACACGATGAGGGCAAGTCAAAGATTTCCACCAAAATTACCTTTTCAACAAAAAAAATGGGCTTCCTGTTAAAGGGACTGGTTGGATTTTCTTATGAAAAGTTCCTGCTTCCTGTAGAAACATTTTCATTTAAAAAATCCAACCCTGAAATATTTTCTGAAAATCCTGAAATATTATACTCAAGTTATGCTTACAATGACATTTTGGGAATATTCAAATTTATCCTGGAAAATATGTGAATAAAGCCTCATTGTTTACTTGCTCCAAGTAAGGCACTGGCTGGTATGAACATTCATTTGTGGCTGTGACTCTGGCTTAGAGTCTGATCTTAGGCAAGCCTGTTGTCCTTGCTCTGCATTTGTAAAAATATAGATCTTAAGCCTGACATTTTCTGAGATTTCTGAAAGAAAAGCTGAGTATAAGAGCCCATTACTACTATAAAATACACCACCAGCAGAAGATTATTTTTGTCTTTTTCAGCAGTGGAATGGAAGCTCCCATCTTCTGCTACGATCCCTGTGTTTGTCCTCCCCATCCTTCTGACAAGTGCTTTCATCATCTGTTTGCTGAAACAAGATGCTAAGCGAAAGAAGATGCCTCATGCTCTGGTATGGCCCAAATGTTGGGGTCCCCTCCTGACTCAAAGTCTTGCTGATTTTCAGAGGGTTACTGGGGAGGAGTGGGGGAGTTCTGTGCTTCTCAGTTTTGCATTCATAAGTCCCATTATAAGTAAGTTTTCCTATATCCAAACTTTTCTTTAAAAACCATCACTAACTCACTGATCTGCATGTCTTGTTTCTTTTCCCTCAAAGGATTTATCTCATTTAAAGGCTGCTGGACCAGCCTTTCACTGTGAGCTCAGTGAAAAGGAATTTTTCAGGGACTATCTTATCTGCACAGAGAAGCCAGTATCACAAAGGAAGACAAACAAAGCCTTAGCAGGAAACAACCTACCATGGATGGCTTCTTTCCCCTCATCATTATTATCATCATCATCATTATCATCATCATCATCATCATCAGAGGAAGAAGATGACAGTAGTACTTTCATCCCATACACTGAAATGCTTAAGTTTCCAAGGAAACATCTCAACTGTCAGCCATCCAGAACAGCTCAGGAAGAAACTAGTTTGGACTCTGGATCTGGAGGTCTCTCTGTGGATAGTGAATCTGTGCTTGACCTAAGTACTTTGGGTTTCTCTTTCTTTCCAATGACAAAGAATGAGGTGGACACCTCAGGATCCCACGGAAACGAGAAGGCATCCCTTTCTCGATGTTCCTCTTTGGGAAGAATATCCCTCCCTGATGTGAGATTGCCAGGTCCCGGGGAGCATGGCCAGCATGATACAGACAGGGATGAATGCCTGGAAATGACCCCTCTTCAACCACTGATGGAGGGGATCTGTGCCAAACTTCCAGCCAATGAGCACTACCTGCATAGGAAGGCTCATCATTTCATCAAGTATTACCAGAAACCAGTAGTTGATCCACATGTCCAGACTGGTGAGGGATCCCAGCTCAGTGAGGATCCCAGCACCGAGCTGCTCATTTCCTTTCAGACATTACAGGTGGCAGAAGATGAAGGTATTGCAAGTGACTGTGACAGCGGTAATTTCACAGAAGGGACACCTCCCGCATCCATGGTGCTAAGTGACGCGTTTGAAATTTCAAATACGGAGGAAAAATACGATCAGAAGTTTAAATTCAAAGGCTACGAGCACACACATTACATGGGAAGGAGCTAGAGTACCCTACCAGTTCTGTGGTGTGCCTGAAAAATGCTAGAGAGCTCAAGATATCCAGGCAAGGATACCTAAGCAAGAACGTGGTGCTTTTTGTATTTATTCACTTAGACAGTTTTTTCTACTGATGTCTGGCCTATCAAGGCATATGGCTTTAGGGATACAAAAGGTGTATTTTTACTGCTAAGTAACCAATGTACATTCACCATCCCTCTGTACAAGTGCAGCCTGATAAGGTGTTAAGGCTCTGGTATGAGGCACGCTATTCGAACCTGGCCAGGGGTGAGGCTTGCAGTGACTCCTCACACAGGTATGGCACAGCAAACACGCAGTGCCTGGTGTTCACGTGAGACTTCAGAGCAAGGTAGCTTTTACACGTGAGTTATGAAAGGCAAAACCACCTCTGAGACAGCAAAAACACAACCCAGACCTGTGTGAAACCATCAGCCGGGTTCTGAAAACGCAGTTGTGGTGCCTGCATGTTGATTTTGAGCCGGGATGAACTGCTAACATTACATTTGCTTTTCTGTAACTGCAAAACTGCACCCCTGCTTGACTGGAAGGACCTTACAGAGACATTTAACAAGCTTTGCTTTTTGTGGGATGAAGAGATCTCCAGCTCAATCTACAGAGATCACCTGTGTTTCACAGGGTGAACTGAAGTCAAAGTGATGAAGGTGCAGCATGTTTGTTTACTTTTTTTATACAACTGTACTTACTGAAGCTGAAATTTCTCCTGCTGTGCAGAATGTCTGAGAGCTGCTTTATGCAGAGGCAATAATATTTTGATATATAACTCCATGTGTGAGTGTTTTTATGTTTTCTAGAACTACAGAGGGTGACTGCAGCTCATCCTGAAAAACATTTCATTTTACAACAGGACCCCATCATGGGCTTCCTAATGCTTTGGTTTGAGTGGAATCCTATGAGACTTCCCAGCCAGGTCACTCTGGGTCACCGAAAGCCCAGGACTGTGACCATCTCTCTGAGCAAAGAATCAAACCAGAAGTCCACCAGCAAAAGGCAGAGGAGAGACAAGGCCTCCCTTGACTGGGCAATACTGAGCTTTTCAGTATATTTTTAATTTGCGCTCTTCACATCTCACAGAAACATACTCTCCCATTTTATTCCAGTAAGAGGACATGCAGAAAAGCAAAGCGTTAAAAGAAAGAGGGAGACACACAACACCCATTCTCTGCATTCAGAGAGTTGTTTCAGATGAGGGAAGGTTGTCAATGAGGGTATTAAAGCTGACATCTTCAGAGAATCAGAAGAACGAGATTAGAAAGAGGTAGGGGGTGATAGGAGGGGTTGGGAACTGCTTTGAAAGAGGAAAGCAAGATGTACTAATTAAGGTCCTGAATTAAAGTAAAAAGGAGAGGTGGGAGAAAAGGTTCAGCTAGATGATTTTTTTCTTACCTGTCCTCCACAAAGTGTCCTTAGGTGCATTCTGCACTGTAATCCCTCTGGTTCATTTAGAAAGATATAGATCATCCAAATATAATCACCACCCATTTTCTTGTGCAATCAAGGAAAAACCCCTGGGCTTTGAGTTACAGGAAGCTCTGAAGTTGTGAAACCTCTACAGAATTATTTTGACATGTCACAGCTCTGCAAACAGGGCCTGGGATCAGTTCTTCATCTTGTCCAAGTGGAAGCTGGGGGAAAGGCTGCAGGCCAGGTGAGCTCTACTGGTGGAGCCAGCATCCCACTCCTCCATGTTTTCTTTCACTGGGGCTTGAGACCTGCTTTCCACTCCAAAAGAGTCACACTGCTCCCTCTTCCACAGCAATCAGTCCCTATCTTACACCGTAGTTAACAGCTGTAGCTGTGTAATGAGAACAGCAGCTCTCCCCTCTCATGGAAGATGTATGACCCAATCAACCAAAAAACCTGGACATTGCTCATCTACTGGGTAAGTGCAAGAGCTGGAATCAAATCTCCTATATCCCTGGATCAGCAGTCACGAGGGTTCACAGGGTGGGGCTGTGAGTCACTAGCCTCACAGAGTGGGTTCTGCAGCCTGAGCCCTGCAGCAGCTCAGATGAGATGGTCTGTTTGGCCTTAATCTAGTACCTTCACAATGTCTGGCACGCAAGATTTTTCTCCTCTTTCCAGAGCTGGGCCAAGTTATAAGCAGAGTTCCATGGAAAATCTGTATTACAAACCTCTCAGTCTGTTTTCATCCTTAGGAACTACCTTCTGACATAGGCTCAGGCTCTACAGTTTGGAAGCTGAAAGCCAAGTGTTTCATTTTAAACATGGAACCAGACTTTTGGAGATCTTCAGGTACCTAAAGATTCAGAGCTATTCAAAAGGTAACATCTCTCTAGAAATACGGGCAGAAATAAAGTTTTAAGTTATATTCTCAAAATTAAAGTCTCAGGTGTACAACAATTTCCCTCATCTCTCATCACACAGCAGAAGCACGAGGCAGTGATGTGAGGGAGGAAAAAAATGGAAACACTTTAGCAAGCTATTCAGGAAACACCCTAACAAAGAGTTGTACTTAATTAGATGTAGGCCATACTGGGTGTGTCTTGTTTAATAAACATGTGAGGCTTCTGCATTTGTCCAAGTGAGATGAGAAAGGCAAACTGACAGCTATGCATCAGTGGCATGGTTTGAAGCATACAGCCCCGTTAAAGCAGGGCAGGGAACAGAAACAACTTCAGGAACATAAAATCCATGAGATGAAGAGGTGAGCAGAAAGGGTACTAATTTCTATCACATGTTTCCACAAGGATAGAACAGTGAAAGTGTGCTTTCAGTTTCAGAAGCACACATGGAATGTATTTTGATTGTCTCCAGATGTGATGTTGCTTATGGGACTCACTTGTAATAAGAAGAAAAAAGTCTAGCATTTAGGAGCTTTACATAGACTTTAGACAATATAAGAGCACTGCTCATAAGGTATTTGTCTAATGCAGTTGTCCTATGTGGTTAAAGCTTTTCTAGGGCTGAGGCAATCACAATTTGAACAGTTCTCAGTGCTTAGAAAGACAGTCCAGTTGGTTTTGCTTTGGTGAAACCTCAGCTTTAAGCAATGGTCCTGTTGGTCTTAGGCAGAACTGAGGACTGAGGACAGGACTTCCCCATTTTGTGAACAGTTATGACCACGGGATAAAGTAAACCAGAGAAATAAGCCAGGGAGGTTATCCAGTTTGTGTCAAGGGAATAGCTATACTATAAAAATTCAAAAGCAGTGGCTAAGGGAGTTTCCTAAGCCTCAAATAGAGGCTGTATATGTGAAGCTTCTCTGCTTAGGACATCTTGGGTAAAATAAGCAGCATGCAGCTGTACCAGTTCTTCAGTTGTTATACACATCTGGTGGTTCTAAATCCGCATCTCCTGGAGACAGGTTAGCTTTCACTTCTGACCAAAGAAGGAAATGTCTCTCCCTCTTCTGAGAAAAGCCTGAAAATGTAACTTAACACTCTAGAAAACTAATGCTATGGAAAAGGAACTATATCTCTCTCTTGGTTAGATTTCATACAAACTCCCAGTTCTTACCATATGGCATTCATGATAGAACAGAGCCTTATACTGTAAGCAGCCACAAAACCAAACTGTAGGTCTACGGCGGCCTCTGAGAAAAGCGATGGGACAGCAGGTGCCACCTGGTAGTGCAGAGTCATGGCAGACTTGAGGAGCTCATGTTCCCATCCAAGGCCAATATGAACAATAGAAGAGCTTAAAAACTAGTGATCTGGCTGAGTTTCATTTTAAGAAAATATTCAAAGGTATTTTTTAAGGAAATAGGTGTCTTGCTTGCAGCACTTATAAAACCAACTAGGGGCACAGCACTAAGTTTTAATTTCTGGAGTTTTAAGAAGGAAAAGTTACCTGACCAGAAAAGCAAGCCCCAAAACTGAGAAACCTCAGTGAGAACTTTCAGGCAGGAAGCTCTTTATCAGCAAAATGGTATTTGGCTCTCTTTCAAAAGCTGAGGATTTTCTAAGCCGCTGGCTTGTGCACCTTTGTACAGTTAGGTGTGCATACTCAGAAGGGGAGAGGTGCTCCTGTTGTCACTCTTGCGTTCTCTCTTACACATGCGCACCGATCTTTAGCTGGTGATCTCAGATCCAAATGCAGGCGGGACAGTAGCTCTGCAGCCTGTTACTGAGAAACAAATCCAACCTGGCCTCACAAACAAGAATTTAGCTCTTGTAAAAGGTGATTCACCTGCACAGAGGATCAACTGCCTGCCCTCCCAGCCCTGCTTGCATAGTTATTCATGAAGCAATTTCTGATCGTCTTGGCTGTATTTTCAGTGGTCGGTAAGTCCTGACTTCTCTTTCCCTCTCACTGATCATGGTTGTTTCTGTTCGATCCTGTAGTATGGGAGGTACTTCAATCATGTTTACTGAAATAAGACCTAGAGAATGAGCTGTTGTCTGAGGTTGTTCAAAAGCCCTCTTCTGTGTTGCTCTCTCCTTTTAATATTTTCAAAGTACGGTTGGTGTGCTCAGTGATTTAAGGATTAGTAAGGAGAAGAAAAGATTCTTTCGCTTCAAGGTGTTTGCCACTGATGTGTTACAACCCAAATCCTACAGGAGTACAGGATATTCACTGACTTCAGAGGGCTTTGGATCAGTCCCCTGTGTCTTAAGCGGAGACGCAAATGTATACAAGAACAGCCCTGATTGTAAAAGAGGTACAATCAAATAACCTATCCCTAAAAGTCATTTAATCCTACTCCAGATGTGGCAAACTCACTCCTGGGTGAATTAAGGACAAACTTGTTATGTTTTCAAATGCCAGCTTTTCAGCAAGCAAACTTACCATTCATCCACTCTTGTGTCTGTGATCTCATACTGGAGGGAAGGCGCCTTCAGAAACTTCTAAAAGAGGGACTTTCACACTGTGAAATATCCTGGATTTTCCCTGCCCACACTTGACTGTGCTTGTGTTACGCTGCTTTGCATAACCGTGTTTTAGTATGGATAAATGTGGGAAGACGGAGATTTCCTACTTCAGATATGATCAGGGTATTGGTGACTCATTTTTCATGGTGCTCAGACAGGGAAACCCACTCACTTTATACCAACTGCTGCATTTCTGTCTCGCCAGGAAAATTGTGCTGAGCCTTGCATGAGCAGAGGCAATTGTTGAACTGCAGATGAGGTCAGGACAAAATTTTGCCTAAACTGCAATCCATTTCTGTGTTCCTTCCCTGTCCAAATGCCGTACACAAGACTGAAAATGATCTGTGTCTTTCTGCCTAATTCTCCTCCTGTACAGCAGGCTAGTTTAAACTGCTGACACTCAGCTCTCCTCCATGGAGTCAGGTGGAGGGAAAGCTTGGAGTGAGGATCCAGGAACTGGTGCGGTTTAGTCCCTGCTCTACCACAGCTGCTCAATGTGATCTTGTCCAAGTCACCCCCATTCTGGTCCTCAGTTTTCCCATCTGTAAAATGGTGCTACTTTTACTTGCTTATCACACCATTTTTTCATGGGGGGACTCACTGATTCTGGGTGTCCATTTACCAGCACCCTAATGGGACTGTTCATTTTCAGCAAGTGCAGGCTGAAGCCCACGCATGCCCGAGGTGTTTATCAATACTGCAAATCAAGAGTTGAGTAATGTATAAATTGTCTATCTTTGAGGATGTGTCTATAATTCAAATTTACAGAGCTTATGAATTCTGAAGGTTACTCTACAAGTCAGAAGGTCTTGTGAATCAGCCTTGAGAAAATTTTGCTCTGTGTGTTCTCATGACAGGAGAGTGCCAAAAGTCTCTAGGACACTCTTCCACAGTGCCTGCTCAGAGCCAGTTTGCTGCAGGTGGATCGTGGTGGTATCCTGCTCTACAGAGGCAGCTCAGACCAGGGACATGTTTGTGAGGGGCAAGTGATATCTCTGCTTACCAAAGCCCAAACCCATCCTCCGTGGGGAAGAGGCACAGGACTCAGAAAGCAGGGAGCTGAGTTGTTTGCCTTCACCCTGGCACACCCAGATCAGAGTCCAGGCATCAGGTCTTGGCGTGTTGTTCTGTACAGGCAGTCTCCATCCAATAAAACATGGAGCACGAGAGGTTAATTGCACTCACATCTTCAATGCTGTGAAACTGATCTCAGCATATTACTTCCTGAGTATGGGCAGAAAGCAGACATGTTCATAGACATGAATCTAGCCTTGAAAACAGGTTATTGTTCATAGTTTTCCAGCCATTTAACTGCTTTAAAAGAAACCTGATAAGGAACTCAAAGATTCTCTTCTGACTCTTGAGTTTTTGAGGCCTGTCTGTAAAAACTCCTGACTTACTTTTCTTCGTGATGAGTCAACAATCTGCAAGGCGTGTATGGCGATGTTTGAATTCCTGTTCTGTTCAAGCATCTGCTTTGCAGCCCATCTCTAGCAAATTGGAAGTGGCAAGTCTGGTATTCCTGTTCACTAAAAGTCTGAGCAGCATTGGACCCACATTCATCTGAAGGCTGAGATGCCACAATATGCATTTTAATACTAGTTTCTTTGCTCCCCTAGGCATTGTGACTACACAGAAGTCATCATGTCTGAAACGTGCAACATTTTCTTCTACAAACTTTGAGAACATCCTGACATGGGAAACTGAAGCAGATATTCCCCCTGGCACTGTATTTGATGTCCAATATAAACAGTATGTAAAGTTTGCTTCTTTGTGGAGTTCTGTTGTTCTTAGGGCCAGTGTCCTCAGAGAGAGAAGAGCCAAGAAAGAAAAGTAGATTTTGCTGTTTCTGCTGCTTGCTTTACTGTTACGGAAATGGTTTTGCTTAAACAAGAACTCAGTAAAGGACAGCATTATTTAAACTGGTAGATGGTGCTCAGTTAAGCAAATACTTTTACATCTTGGGTTGCCAGCTTTACTCTGAGCTACTTTTATTTAGCTACTCTCTGTCTTCAGCAACTTCCTTCTCTCTATTCTGTAATTTCTTCACCTGTAAATACAGGTAAAAGCAATTGTCTTCCTCTGGTTCAGTCACTAGAGCTAAAAGAAACCAGACCAGTGCCACACAATAGCTTTGTTGCCTTTGGGTAAGTCTGCAAACGGCAGCGAACTTGCATGCAATCATGCGGTGTCACGGCTGGGCAGAGAACCCCGCAATCACCAACTCACAGGACACTGCTCTGTGTGCCCTGAAATTTCCTCAGGGTGATACCCACGCAGAAGCCATCAACGGGAACAGATTAAGGGCTGTAGTCCAGAGGAAGTTTCTCTGCCATTCCATTCCCCGCTACTTCCTAATTGCAGTAATGAATTTAAAAACTAGTGAGAGTTGGCAAAACAGCGTGTTTGGATCATTCTGGAGAAGGGTTGTATTGCAACTGTTCTACCAAACAGACTAAAAGTGCTTTTTTGTCCTAAGGTATGGAGAAAAGTCCTGGCTTAACAAGCTTGAGTGCCAGAGTATCACACAACTTTTCTGCAATCTCACTCGTGAAACAGAAAACTTCATGGAGCATTACTACGCCAGGGTGAGGGCCACTGGCCAGGACTACTGCTCCTCCAACTGGGTGCGCTCAGAAAGATTTGAACCCAGAAAAGAGAGTATGTACCGCTGCTGAAATTTATTAAATCCTGGTTGCTAGGGATCCATTTCAAGTCTCGCCGATGTTTACGACAGCATTTTCTCTAATTTCAGTACTGCAAGACTCTGTGCTTGATAGGAAGGGAGTGCTTGATAGGCCTGAAGAAGGCTTCTTATTGGGCAAGGAGGAAAATGAGCAACTAGGCAGGGCCTTCCCTGAGGTATGGCACCAAAGTGGGATTAGAGGAGAAAAGGAAAAGCCAGACGTCCTTGAAGGAAGAACTGCTATTAAGGCTGAGGAGAGGCAGAAGGAAACTAGTAAGAGACATGATGGGCAGCCTGAGGACAGCCAGTAATACAGTCAGAGAAGCTGTGAAATGTGAACTCCTGAAAATCAGGATAAGCAGCCAGACCAATGGATACTTAATGTTCCCAACCCCTAAGTGAGCTCCACCACAGACATACAACATAGCCTGTGGGAGCCCTATTGGCTCTGTGACTAAAATATTCCCCACTGAGTATTTGTCAAGAATCATTTGAGGTGGCATTAGCAGTCAATGATTGTGAAGAGCCTTCAGGTCTTTGCACAAAATAAAGTGTGAAAGAGCCATAGCTTGCTTTGATCCTTAACCGTTCACTTTTCAATGCAGCATTAGCACCCACAGTGAGGTGATCTTATCCCCCAGAGCCATTCTTTTCAGTTTGATGTTTTCAAGCTACATGGCCTTGGAGGAATATTGAATGCTGCTTTTAAATATGCTGTTACAGATTGGGTTAAACCTCTGATTAAATGTTGGGTGTAGCATATGCCTTTCACCGAAGATAAGTGTAGATACAAAAGAGCTGTACTACTGGAAAGCCAAAATCTGATGTAGGATGGGAATAGCAATTTAGGTAGCAGTTAACTGAGTGCCCTGTGGTGGGATTCCACACTCATCACACCCGCATGAAGGAGGATGTCCCTGTGCAGGACCGGGAAGCAACATGGAAGCAGTGAGAACATGGCCCGAAGGAAATGCTTGGGGCAAGAATTTCTAGGGACAAACACTGGCTAAAGGTGGCAGAGCCCCGAGGGAAGACAGTATTTCCAGCTGCCTGATTTTTCCTAAATCTCAGTGAAATACAGCTCATATACCTTTTTGTATATAAACAGAAGTAATAATTTACAGTGAGTCTGGAGTGTGTGTATAAGATGTGTATAAGATGATGTAATGCTTTAATCTTAACAGCTGACACTGCCTGTTCTATCTTTTCTAGCTATTATTGGAGCACCAGAAGTGGAGTATATTCCTTATGTACGGTCCATAAAGTTTCTTATACGCCCTCCCTATACTCCGCTGAGAGGTGAGGATGACCACCAGCTAACCATAGAGGACATTTATAGCAAATTTGGTGCTGTTGATTATCACTTAACAATATTCAACCAAAGGACACACCAAAAGGTAAAAACACAACCTCTGGCCACTGACTTTTGTCAATCACATTTTGCATAAGATGGAGAAGGACCTCAGAGGCTATACATGATGGATGAGATTCCTGATGTACAAGGGAAAGTCTCAGTCTTTGACTCTCAGTAGACAAGAGGAACTTTAAGCATTCCTCTAAAATTCTGGAAAAGAAACGAGTTTCCAAGGGTACTGTATAAGTAGCAAAAAGTAAAACTGTTGGTGACTAAAAAAAGAACGACTTAATTAGTTCAAGTCTTAAGGAACTGAAATGCAAAAATTAAATACAGTAACAGTAGAAAGCAAATTATATATTTAGAATTATTATAGTCCTATAACACCTTATTAGTAAATACAATTTTCTGCTGAATTTTGTGATCTCATTTGAAGAAAATGTGTGCCTTTAATCTTTCTAAAACACAGAATTTGCCTTTATTTTAAATAGTGGACAAAGAATGAGCACAACAAAGAATTTGAAGTTTCCAACTTGGACCCAGACACTGAATATAATGGAACAATATATATATATCTCCTCCAGAGAAGCAGCAAATCTCAAGTATTTTGGGTGAAAACACTAGCAGGTGAGGCTGTTAACTCTGCTAATTTAAAAGTCCAGGTGGGGTATTGGATACACAAAAGAGACCGATTTTCAGCTGGTATAAAAGAACATAGACTTGCTGAAGATATTGAAGCAACACTGACTTTCCTAATTTAAAAGTCTAGTCCTATGAGACTAGACCTATCACATCATTTAGCTAATCTCATGCAGTTTTTCTAATCCAACTCTCTGAAACTACATTTTCCACTTGTTCTCCTCCCCACCAACCAGACAACACGTGGCTCCTCTACTGTTTCGTGGCACTCGCATTCTGTGCTGGACTGGTGTTTGCTGCAATTAGTTACGTGATCTACAAATACGTCAAGCAACACAGTGCACAGCCTATGTCTTTGGTAAGTCTTCTTAAGCCATTGCAGCAAATCTTTAAAATGCTGGGGACTATGTGCTGCACTTAAATAACATCACTAATTGAGGAGGATGAGTGAGCAGACAAGAGCACTGTTTAGGCAATCACTGCAGACTACTGGTAGTTTAAAGACGGGTGCTCAGAACTTCCCCCAAACTGGCCCTTTAAAGGAGGTATCGGATGAGGCAGCTAAAACCTGAGGATCCTAAATCACTAGTTCCTCTTGAAACCCTGGGCCTTCTTACCTATCCTTCATCTCCTGTACCAAGCATGAGTTCTGCATGCTAAATGAGCTTAAGGGCAATCTATTTCCATGCTCCAGTGTTTAGGCCAAATTTTGCAAAAATTAAAGCAGGATTTTTTCTTCTGCATATTTTAGGATTGTACAGTTGCCCTGATGCATGATGAGAGATGTCTGTTCCTCTGAAGGGTCATTCCCCAGAAAAAAAACAGAGTTCTTTTGTCAACAGAGGATATCCCTGGTGGTTGTTACTGGCTTTTATTAATATGTCTCCAAAGAAAATTTTAAAGAATCTAAAGCAAACCTTCAAAGTCACAGCTTCTTGTTAATAACTTATGTTTGTCTATCTACTTCAACAGGACTTCAGAGGGATTTCATCGTTCCAGCCTCTTACACTGACAGTGGAGCATATTATAAAGCCCATTAATTTATCCAAACCTTCACTTCTCATCCCTGAAGTGCAGTTACCACAGATCAGCCAATATTTGGACAGAGCACTGGAACCACCATGGTCTTTCCGTCCACCAGAAGCTGCCTATCAGCAACAGATGGATGTCCTGACATTCCAGCTGCCCGCTCAGCCACCCTGCTTGGCCACCACAGCTCCTGCTGGTTATGCTCCTCACGCAGCTGAGCGAAGCGTTCCTACTGCCGCGGCCAGCAACGTTCTGCCCCTAACCTATGGGGTGTGTGTCGAAGGCACAGACCATGTTGACAAGAAGAATTTGCAGCCAAACCAAATGCTAAAGGAAGTTTCTCCAGATAGTTTTGTTGGTGGAAAGCTCATAACCCAGATGCTGGGCAAGAGCTGCAGCCATTGGAATTACAAAGAACAGAGGCCGAACTTGGCATTGTGGGACAGCAGTGACACAAGAGAGTCAGGTCTCTTACAGTGGAGCCCTGGGCAAACACAGCAACTGCTGCTGCAGACTGATGGGATGGAAAGTAAAGTGCATGTGTCCCAGCTGTCACTGTCTTTGCTGGAACAAGGAGGATGCTATAGGCGACAGACAGCAGAACTCCCACTGTTATTGTCTTCAGTGAAAGTTGACACAGACTCTGTTCCAGAGGATGAATCGCTGTCATCTCTACCAGCAACCCTCCTTTTCTCAGTTGGTACTGGTAACAACTTCCCTGGAGAGAACACCACAGAGCGGTGGATGTTGCCAGATTCATTCTCACATTCTATAAATAAACTGCAGCTCCCAGAGACTCAAGAAACAGAAATGTTAACAGCAACAAAGGAGCTAGGCTGCACAAAACTGAATAACAGTGTGTCCCAAGACACAATCTCAGACCCGGACAATGGCACTCCTCTCACTATGCTGTTCAAAGATTTGGATTTAAAAGTACTGTGGCATCAGGATGAAAACACAGAATTTTATTAGGAAGACTTAATGATATCGAAATCCAGATTATGTTTGCTTGCATGAAATAGTAGCCTACCCTGCAAACAGTGCAATGTAAATAAACATAGCTAACCTTGGATGTACTAACATGGCACAGAGTTGTCAGAGCATTTCCACTATTGTTCTATTGTGGAGATAGGGACCTTTACTGATATAATTACTTCTTGGTACACTGCAATACTGTATCTTTGCACTTAAATAATGGGCCTTTATTTCTCGCATATTCTTCATATTTATTATGAATTGGACTACTTTAAAAGGTGAGTTAAGATTCAAGTGCAAATTCCAGATTCAGTTTACTGAAAATTTAGCAAAATTCACTACAGAAACTGTATTTGCTCTTTACCAACACCAAAGATCCAGGTCCACAATATGTCCACCCTTTGAAGAAATTCAGGTGCAGATGCATGCAAACCTAAAAGAATTAAATGTATTGTGCTACAGTAAAAGAATTAAATATATATTGGTGTTCGACCCTTGGATCTATGATTCGTGCAGAAGTAGGCTACTTCCATGAAATGGACTTTGCCTTTAAAACAGTCATTGAAACTGTGGTGATAGCTCCTGATGCAGCAATTCTGTGAAACTACATGTCCCTTATCCTGCTGTGCTCCTTAATGCTTGTAGAAAGATAAATCCCTTTTCATCTCTGCAACAGATTAATGCAGTCTTGGCCCACTTCTGACATACTTCTCAGCTGCTGCTTGTTTCTTTCTCTGAAATAGTCGCACATTCTCTTCTTCCCTTGAAATCCAGCTAGGATCACATTCCACGTATGTGAGGATTTACACTAATCTCAGTTCAACCCTCAATCTCAATTTACACTAATCTCAATTCATGCACTCAGTAAACTTTACGAAGGAGACTAGGGAGGTCTTGAGCTGCTTCCTCCCACTCTTTGCTGACATTGTCAATGAGGAACATGCTCCATTTGCATGATAGTCTACGACTGCAGAGCCCTCCTCTGCTCCTGTTACCAGCACAGGCACCTCCAGGGCTGGAATGAACCAAGACCAGCATAAACTGAGAGCCAGATTCCTTTAGCACTGCACCTTTACTAAAAGCAAACTAAACTGTATTTATTTGAGGGACAGAGAAGGCAATTATCTTTCATTAAGAGGAAAGTGTAGTTCAGTGTGTTGATTTCCACTGGTGTGGTGAAAAAGTGTGTCGGATGACATCAGTTTTAGAGGAGAACTGAAACTATTTATAGGAATAAGCAAGACTTTGAATGGTATGGGGAAGTACTCACTTGAAGAGCACTGCCAGAGAAAGGCTGACCAGAAGCAAAACTCAGTGGTTCTCACCATAAATTAATTTAGGTGTTTTCTCAGTCCAGGGAAGCTGAGGCTAAAGGTTAAATTCCACTTGCTTTGGTGTGATTTTGCAAATAAACTGTAGCCTTATTGAAGTAAAGGGGCTTGATGATTCAACCCAGGATTAAAGGAATGGTGTTAGAAACTTTACAGGCAAAGGTTCAGCTCCTAACTCCAGCATCAATAACGAACAAAGCGCTGTGGCCATGTCATATGAGGCCAAAAGGTCGAAATGCCAGATGTGGTGAAGAGGCGCCATGGCACAGGGTGTGAAAGGTCTGAATGTGTGCGTGGTCTGGGCAGCACCCCGAGAGGCCATTTCCACTGTCCTAGCTTTACTTCATACCATTCAGTATCAAAGGTTTTGTGGAATGTCATTTGAGCTGTTTCGTGTACTCTGTGTTCAAACTATACCTTCAAAACCAACACACGCAGAATCACCGCATTTACAGGAGTTGCAGCAGCCCAGCTGTGTTGTTTCCAAGGAGTGTGAGACCCCAGGTGTAACATTCTGCCCCACTAACTCCCCCCTGGAGATGCTGCATTTCAAGCTAGTGATGCCAATTACCTTATTCAGAGTTGCCTGTGGGCTGCATATCTTGTGTCAACAACATTCCCAGTGATGCTACTCAGGGAATAATCAAATGCCACAATGTCAACATTTTGGCTCATGTTTTGAAACGTAATCCTCAGCACAGGGTCAGTATGGGCAGCGTAGTGCGGAAGGGAGTCTTAGGAGAGCATTTGAAGATGCTGCTAAAAAATACATTTCCTATTTAAACACCCTTTTCAAATCCCTCTGCAGACCCCCTGCCACAGGGTCTGATCTTGTCCAGCCCTTAATAAATGTATCATCTTGGTGCCCCAGAAGGAGAGATAGGAACTGAGGCACAGAAAGCCTAGACCAGATCTTTAGAATGTGTGTAGGTGCCTAAAGATGCCAAGTGTCCCGTGGCTGGGATGTCGGTCTCTTCTTCAGGCACCTACATACCTTAAAGGCTACATTGCCTCTGACTACACTCAAAGGCTGCATATGATAGGAATGATCCTAAAGACTTACAACCGAGCTACTACCCCATCCTATCCCCATCTGTTCTACTCCTAACAGTAGAAACTGTAATGAACAGGGAACACGGTAAAGAGAGAGACTGTGTAAGCCATGTCTTAAGGAGGTGATTGACAGCAATAGTCTCAACTTCCTGCTCTGATCACGGCTAAGTCAGTATTTACCTTTTAGGCTCTGACATACTAAGCAGGAGGAGATCAGTTCTTGTCTCATGAGTCACCTCTTAAATTTAACAGGAAGATCATCCCTTCTAAAACTATTTCTCTTTGGAAAAGGTTGAAAACAGATGTTGACACTACTGAGCTTTATTGTAGCTGTGCAAGCAAAGTGCTCATCCATCCCCCATCGACATGTGCTGACCTTATTGCCTTCTGCTTCACTGCTTCTCAAAATCAAATTGATAGCCTTGTTTGTTTCAAAATGCATCACAGCAAACAGCTACAGTAGGATCTAATTATCTCATTCTCATTCTGTGTAAGGACATTTTCAGATAAACAGCAGGATTTCAACATTGTTTCAAAGGTCTTCCCATGCAAGCCATCTGTATCTAATAGCAGACTGTTCCTCATTTATCTTGACTTTTCCAGACAACAGTTTTGATAGCTCTAGATAATAAACACTAGAAGTGCCTTGCCACAAAGACTGTGCTTATTCCTCGGCAGATGTCACGACGATGACAGGTGAGCACTGCAGTTCCAGTTGTCACAAGGATATCAGCATAGCAGGTGGCAGCTGTAACCCTATAGCAAAGTATTACTCTTTGTCTTCTCAACTAAATCTGGGAGCTGTCACTTAGCCACTCCCCACACCAGCAGCCCCGCTCGCAGCTCACCAGGGATCCTTGCACAGGGATGAACCTGTTGCTGCAGACTGAGGCTCACGTTCTCCCTTGCTATTTCCTTGTCTGTTTGGGCATTGAAAGGTGCCCTCTTTGGAGACTATAAAAAATCACTGATGATTTTTTAACAAGTCCTTTGAGGAAAATCTTACTCAAGGAACAAATTAAAAGCTCCAAATTCTGGAAACAGAATGAAGCAGAGTTGAGGGGCAGCTCTGAAAGTATTAGGGACCCTGATAAAATAAGACTTTATATCTTAGCTCTGGCATCACATTGGCCTAACAGTACTGCTGTTAGTGATGGGGAGGTGTGATGCAGCAGAACTAAATGAAAGAACTTGCACAGTAGCTGGATCACAGTGCTAACCAGTGGCCTTACGCTTGCTGGTACAAAGGATTTAAAATATCCTTGTATAGCTTCTCTCTTCTCAGGCTGAGATAATGAGAGCTGTGAGACATGATTTTAAGAAATTTTCTAAGAAAAAGGTGGAAAAAGTGGTCAAAGGTTTGAAACAGCACTCATATGAGGAGAGAAAAATTTAAAGCTCTTCTCCTTAAAACATACGACAGAGGGTTCATATGACAAAGGTGAATGAACTTGTTAATATTAAGCAGAACAGATGATAATTACTCATTACTTCTCATAATACAAAATTTTGGACAGCATTCAAGTGGTTATGCAACAGTTCAAAACCAATGAAAGAAAAGTGTTCCCTCACTTTGACAGCTCAGCTTATACCAAAATGTATTCAGTCATGCCTGCCCAGTAGTACCTGCTTATTGCTTTCTTAAGAACGTCTGAAACACAACCACTAAATAAACTTCACACACAGAAGTCCTTGTAGTTCTAGTGCTGATCCTGCTGGAGTTCACCTTTGCTTTATTTGGATGGTGAAACAAAGAAAGGTTCTTAGAAATGGATCCTTCTGATATGGGCAGGGTGACTCAAACTGTGCCAGATTTGGTGGTGGAATTCATTTCCACATGGCCTTGTGGAGGGCAGAATCAGGAAGTGTTCAAAAGGGAATTAGGCAATTTAACGGGGATAGGACTGTTAGCAGCAATAAAGCATTGTGTCCAGCTCAGGAAAACCTACAGGCCACTCTCGAGAGACAGGACACTGGGCTGAACAGACCTTCAGCTTCCTCCAGTATGGCAATCTTATGTTCTTACATATCCTCTCTACAGACTTCTAGCGGCTCTGAGAAGCCACTGTTGATGCATTGACTCTTCAACTAATAAAATGTAGCTGGAGAACATCTGGCTCACAAACTGCTATTGCAGCCTCAGAGCTTCACTACTTTCAAACCTTCATTTCTCCTTCTGACACCACAAAAAATATCACCTGCTTCTCACACTGCCAGGAAGGGTTCATCCTGAATGCTGAAACTGCAAGCCTATCTCAAATAAATGGAAATCCAGCAGTCTCTGTTTTTTTACCCTACCCCAGACTCTCAGATACCACCATGGGCAGCTGGAAATGTAAGCTCATCCGCTATTGTGGCAGCAAGCCTTCATTTGCCTGTAATAAAGAAGGTATAATAGTCTCAGCCAACCAAAATATAAGAGCTGCTGTTAGCTCCTGATCTAATTATACACTGACATAATTTGGCTGGAGTTGGCATTCACTAAAGAGACGTCAAAGTAAGTGATTTCACTCCATTATGCAGCAACGGCAATGTTAACCCAAGGGAAATTCCTGGAAGAGAGTAAAACATTCATAATTCATTTTAGATGCTTTGTGAGCTTCTATCCTAAATGAGCAGAGGATAATCCAATACTCTGATGCCTGAATTTTGGAGGCACCTGTCTTTCCTTACATCACTTGGCAAAGGCAATAATTTGCCTGATCTGAAAGAGTTTGTGATTAGTTGCCATTGCAGTAAACAGCTCCAACTGCGTACGCCCTGCATGGGGCTCCCCATTGTCACTGCGATGGCATGGTAGGATGCTATATTTAAGACTCCAGGATGGGCACTCAAACATGGGGAACATTCTTTTGGGGAGAGTCATTCTTAGTGTCATCAACAGGGAGAAGGAAACGCTCCTTTGTCCCTTCTCTTTCCTGAGGACAGACACTCTCACTGTAGTCTTCACAGGGTGAGTTTCATTTATCTGTAAATAATCTACTGTTTATAGCAAGATTTTATAAGATCATCATAGCAGCATCAGTTATTTTGTATGATCACTTTAACTGAATTGCACTTCAGACGTAGACTGTGCTTCATGATTATAGCTGCTTTAGAGTGTAATTACTGTTTTCCCAGTGTTGTTCTTAGGAAAATACTGTTTTACTTCAAGTTTTCTCACAAGAATCTATTCTGTTTTACTGGTCTGTTTAGAAAAAAGTATTGAAAAGTGTAGATTTTAGAAGATCAGAACTTTATATTTTTACAATAAACACCAGATTATAGAGCACTGAAAAATTTCCAGGGAAAAATAAAAAACATTATATAGTAAAAATTAACCTGGATCAGTAACAACTCATGGAAACAAACATCCGATGCCCAGCAGTCATTCTGCAGCTGAAATAGTACTGAAGGGCGTAGTATTCTATGAAATTACTAAGATATTTTTTTCATAAAAGCCTGTTTGATTTTCTCTTTCTTATACTTGCCAGCATTTGTTCTACCGAGGAAATATTACTGTGATAATTCTGTATTTTCATTTGCATTTTGGGATATTTTACATTTACTACAACTGTGCTTTTCCATGGATTGTTTTAAGAAATTCATGTCCATTAACAGAAAATTGTACTGCTAGTAAAAGCTGGGGGGGTTGTATTTTTTGTCATTTTAGGATTAGAAAGCAGTAAAAGGTGCAAAATTTGCCAAGGGAAAATTTCAATAATGGAATATGAGCTAGGGAAAGATTTACAAGTATGTTTGAACAAATATTGTTCAGCAACTATTACATTTCCAAAGCTGTTCTTATAAAGTAACCTAAGCTCTTAGAACTTGAAAATCTGAACAGTTTAAGGATTGTGCTGTACATTTCTGAACCAATTACAGGACAGAATGAGATAAGGAGGGATGATACACTTTTAAAATCTACTTTTGTTGAATGCCCACTCATTAGTCAGTGCCTAAAAGCAGCAACGCTGCTTATTCCCAGAGGAGAGGCTGCAGCAACCGCCTAGTTCTTTAGCAGCTAATGCAGGAGATGGATGGGAGCCAAGACCGCTGGTGTTTGCTCCCCGTGTTTCACCTGTAGGAGAGGGATCTCTCTGGGAAGGCTTCTCCGGTCACTGTGGGGAAAATGATGCTGTTTACTGAGCAGCTCCTTTAAGACTAATGTTTTGAAAGATGCTATGTTTTCTCCATGGTTTATCAACCTTTTTGCACTCAAAGGACTGGATAAAGCATTATCCTCTTGAAGCATTGAACTATAACTGTTCTTGTCAGCAGCCTAGATACACAGATGGGAATACAGGCTGAAGAAGTGCTCTGTTTTGACAATGGCAACTGGAACTGCTTAGTTCCAGAAAACCCGCTTGGATTTTCCAACTATCACAGACACTAAGTGATTTCTGCAGAGCTGCCTGTGTGTTTGGTTCAGCAGCATTGCCTTATCTAACCCCTGGCACATCCAGGCAGGGTCAGAACATGGTGCAATCACAACCTGGGTGGCAGGTCACAGGCTATTTGGCATAATACAATATAGTTTCTAGACTAAAAATCTGCTTATTTTCTAAACTTTTCCTCCGTATCTCACTATCTGATGTTCCATACTTTATTTTGTCCCTAGTCTTCCATGTCCCTCTGATCTTCCTTCTCATGATGCTCCTCATTTGTCTGCATGCTATATTGGGGGTCTGATCTAATGGAACTCCCTGGAAGAATATCCACCAGATTTAGAGCATAAGATCAGTCCTAGGAAACCAAATCTACTGAAAATGCTGCCTACTTACTGTTCTGTTACAGCTCCAGCTGCCTTTAAAGACTTAAATTCATCATCTGATTCCATTTTTCACAGAAGCATCATGAAACAAACCCCTTTCATAGTCTGAATGCCAGAAGATAGTATTCTATGAACTTTCATTCACATCCCTTGAACATCAAAGCAAAGCAAGAACTTAACGATAACTTAAAGAGATTCTGTTAAGATGTCTTATTTGAAAGCCACTTTATGTTTTATTCTATTCCAGCAAGAAAGTTTGTTTTTGACTTCCCAGCATGGGAACCCGAACCTTCTTCCACCACAGAGAGGAGGAGCAAAAGGAGGAGAGGCAACAGAGCTTGCAAATGACCTCTACAACTAGAAAGAAAAAGTTCAAAACCAGGTAAATCACAGAGTTAGGGGTAGGCCGAGTAAATCAGGTCCAGACAGGACTTTCTACACTTGGCACTGAGCACTCAGATTTGTTGAAATTTGAGTTTATGGAACCTTGTCTGGATTCTTTTACATGTGTCTGCCTCTGGAAGTGAGGAAGAAGAGACTTTCAGCCCTTCAGAGTTATCAATAGCAGCTGCCCTGGCCTTGACCTCCGAAATACCACAGTAAGTCAGAAATCATTAGAACTCAAACACAACCATTGTATGCAACATCGCCTTTGTATATAGGGGTCACAGTTTCCAGCTCATTTCGTTGGAAGCAAAAAGAGCAGGTTCAATCAAGAGGTTCTTCCTTTAAAAGGAAAAATGCCAGACTTCAACTAAAATGCAGGAAATTAAATTATATCGCCTTGGCACCTGTGATAATGAGTAATATTGCCCTGCTTACAAGCAAGGGCTTAAGAGAAACCAGATTTCATAGGAATAAATGGAAAATACAGTCAGATTAATAAATTAATGGTAACAGATGGCACTCCCCCTCTTTCCTAGAAAATTTTGGCCACGATCCTGCTGTCCATCCTTCTGTGACGGCTGAACAACCTAAGTAGTTAGAAACATCCCTCCTCCCTTTAATCCTTCTCCCAGTTCCTTGCAAGGGATTAAAAGTGGTCAAATAGTGGGTTCCCTTCTTGTACCATTAAAGTAGTATCTCTCATGGTAGTGCTGCTGATTCCTATGAGGCATAATTGCCTGACATTCATATCCATACTGCATGCAAGTTGATGTTTCTGTCCTTAACATTCTGATTTAACCAAAAATATGTGCTATAAAACAACAACAAAAAAGACTAAAACAAAATACAAAGCATTATCCTAACTTCTGTTGGTTTTTATCATCCTGTGTTCCAGGGATTACAAGCTAAGAAGAGAAGCTGCCATACTAGAGCTGGAACAGAGGGGGCAAAAAAGAATTTTGTTTGGGAATGACATGGAAAAGTTCGAAAAGGACATTATTCGGAGCTGCAGACTGCTGCGAGTGAGAGCTGACCGGAAGGCCCTTCGGAGGAAGGTCAGATCAACATCTCTTTTAGTAGCATAAATCCCATCAGGATTAAAATTGCCAAGACTAACTAGCATTCTGGAGAGGACAGTAAATGTAATCAGGTGTTAGCATAACCTCAAAACCGTTCGAGGCCTTATACTTCTGCCACTGAAGCATTATCACACATGTCCCTTTTGTAAAAGACTTTGTGTAATTAGAACATAATCCCTTTCCATTGCCTTTATTTAGTCTGTCCTTGTCACAGGCTGTAGAAAAGGCACGCGTGGAGAAGGAATACATTGAGCTGCGTTCGGGGCGACCACCCATGTTCTGGATCCCCCTCAGAGTACATGCAGTCTGGGAGAGGATGGAAGTGAAGCTGGCATGCACAGTCCTGGCCTCCCCACCGCCACGCGTCACTTGGTATGTCAGTCGAGAGCAATGACTCGTGCTGCCTGTGTGGCTAACACTCTGTGTGCGTTGCAGGAAGCAACCAGAGGAGTAACAGCTGTGTCCTGCTACAAAGAAGGAAGGAAGAGCTTCAGAAATCACATAAAACACTTTCAATTCTCCAGTTCCACTGTTAGGACCGGTAAAGACATTAAGTATTTAGTGGGCTGTGGAGGCAGCGGACAGTCCTATGGGGCTCCTTCTGGGTCAGGACTGCTATTCATGTAGACCTCCCTGCTTCCCTTGGTGCTGTCCTCTGTCCTGCAGGCAAACTTGGGATTTAAGTCTCAGAAACCAGAATCTACTGCCAGCACTAAATCACCTCACACATACACACCATCAAGGCTTGGCTACCATGGATACCATACAAGTTTTAGCATTAAACTGCTATCACTTCTACAATTTGTAAAATACAAACCAACTGTTTCGTTTACTCAGCTCTGCGTATTTACCAAACCACAGCAGAGGAAGTGTTCTGTATTGGGCCTGACTGCTGCATTTACCATTAATAACAGAGGGATGGAAATAAATGAAAGATCACCTCAAAAAACAATTTTCAACATGTACTTTGATGTTTGTTAAAGTGACTGACCACTGCTCCCATGGAAGGTTTGAAGTATGCAAACATTTGGATTACTAATGGCTTTGTAGGCAGCGAACTCCACTACTGTCAGAGCTCCTGATGTCCCAAGTCCTTCCAGAACAACCTGTTTGAATTACTGAAAGAGCAAAGGGAATATGAACCTCCCACGGATCCCCAATGAACACAAAGAAGCAAGAGACATCTGCTCTAACTCCCTCACACAACCTGCAAAGCAGGGAGCATAAACTGAGGAGGAAGCAACAAGCCAAGGCTAAGCTGCCCGTAGGCAGGAGCACACGCAGGACTATGGGAGGGGATCTAGGTTAGCTGCAAGGCGGTTTTGGATTGATGTAGGAGACCAGTAAAAGAGGGAATTGTGTCTACTCCTCTTTTCTGTTGTGTCTCTGTTGGGTGACATGGTTAATTTTAAAATAAAGTGTTAATTTTACCAGTCAATTTCTCCGTCCTTTCCTAAGCAGCATGTTTTCTTTGTGTTCAACTAGGTATAAAAATGGAGTCCGCATTGATCCTCGCCTAGCCCCAGCAGGAAAATACAAGATAAAAAACAAGTTTGGGATGCTGACCCTGGACATCAGCAGGTAATGCATGTGCTCGTCTGAGCTATTTTTGCAGTTGAATAAGACCTGCTTTCCTGAAACTCCCAGTTTGTGTATGCTAAAAAAAAGAACATAATTCTTCTGGAATCTGACCCTGCTTGACTTTAGTGTGTTTTTTCTGAGCTAAACCTTTGCCATGAGGAAGCAATCTCAACAGCAGTTCACGAGGTTTAAAACATCTTAAAAGAAAAAGAGAGAGCCTTATTTATTTTTGCTCTTCTTTTTAGGCATGGCCAACACTTTCTCATTCAGGGTAAGGCCGTGCACATTAAGAGCACTTCCCAAGCAGACATACCAATGTGATTTAGGATGGATCAATGTAATCTGACGTTAGTTCAACTCTGTGAATTATACATGTGATAAAGATACACGCATATCTTCAGTGGAACCAAGTGTTCCACAGGTCTTTTGCTTGTTCATTACTTGAAATGTTTTGCTTCTGGGTATCAAGAGAAAAAAATTACCACTAATTATAAGAAATCCTTGTAATCAAAAGGAAAAGCAGCTTCTTGATGAAAAGCAAATATCTACTTCAACTTCTGGGATTAAAGCAGAACCTGTTTGAATTTGTCCTGTGAAGTATGAACAATAACTTGAAAGCTAAAAAGGAGGGGAAATATTTTTTTTTTCCAGATGCTCCATGGAAGATTCTGCCGAATACAGTGTTGAAGTTAAGAATCAATACGGCGAGGCTTATTCATTTGCCACAGTGCTTGTCAGGAGTAAGTAGAAAATGTTCCTTTCGTTTTAATTTTTCAAATTCTTTAGATTCTTCAAAATATTTTCAATGCTATACATTATATCATAGGAACAAATAAGCACCCTGGAAAAACAGAGAAAGAAGTGAGCGTTCTGTTAATAGGAGAGAGACCTTCTCTCAGTTATTAGTGAGGAGAAAGCACAAGTGGCTAAAAAAATCCTTAGCTACCACTAACTAATATGTAATATGGCTGATATAATGGCTTCCCTTTTTCAGTCACTTCTGGACTCAGGCAAAATCTTTCAGATTCCATATGGACACAGATGTCCTTCCACTGTGCTAAAATTGTACTAAAGTTAGGTACTTATTTCTTCTGGACTGATATGAAACAGCCATACAGTTAAATACATAACAGGCTTAGAAAGAGTCTGCTGCATTTCTAAAGATAAGCAGGAAATTGGTTAACAAGTACTGTGGCTTTCAAAGGGATCTCTCAGTGCAATATTGCATAGAACACCATATTTCTCTCTCAAACCAGTAACTACCACGAGCAAATACAAGATTTTCTTCTTTGATCTGTGCTGTTCTTAAAATAACTGGCATAGACTCTGTAGATACACATTCTGCACAAGCCAAATCCAGACATATGGTGAAGGAAGTAAACTACTGGTACTTAAAAAGGGAAATTATATCAAGCTTTAAGAAATACGCAGTGCAGTCTCATAGGATCATAGTTTAGCTGTTCACATTTCATATATATATATATATATATAAAAGAAATAACAATTTTGTCTTAAAAAGCCTGGACACAATAGAGCTACAGAACTGTAGACAACTAAACACTTCAGTGGGACTGACAGTCCAGGGCGTAATTCAAAGGGAACAGGTTTGTTTTGGACATCTTACTGGTCATGAAAAGATGGGTTTCTTCAACTGATTGAATTGCAAAGCCAGCTTGAACTATTTTTTCAGACAGAAGGGGTCTTCTTTGGTTTAGATAGTATATTTATTGTTAGCGCTTTAATATATTCTTGGCTCTGTCATGGGTTATGTTATTATCATACTTATTCTTTGCATGCCGTATTTTGATCACATCTGAATATCGCTTGGGGATACATATGCATACAGAAGAATGTGACTCCAGAATTGTTATAGAAGTGTATTGTTTATGATATCTTTCAGATTCTTTTAATTAAACAGTGTCAAAATTCAGCATATCTGGAAATATGCAGCACACATTTACCAGTTCTACAGGGACATGTATAATAGCCCAGAAAACCTTCATTTGCAAGCCTTCCCAGATGCCTAAATTCCCCTTACCCTAATGCAGAAATACAGAAAAAGTTACCAGGTGTGCAATGCTTCTCTTCTATAAAGGTTCTTACAGTATGTCCAGAACTCAGGAATTGAGTCATAAAGCAGAAGCAGCTGCCTGAGAAAAAAATCCATGGCAATAATCACATACTCCTCCCAGTTCCCGTCAGAATCTTTAGGATCAGAGCAGGCGTGATGATAGAATAAGGGCTGTGGTCTACCACAGAAAACCTTGGACAGGACTGTTCTCTTCACCTCTAAGTGCCTGATTAAACCGTCCTCCCTCAGGCCCGATCAGCATTTCAAACAGCTTGCAGACATTATTCCTTGTGATTGCGGGTGAGAGGCCCACGCTGTTCCTTCTCCCTTGACCCTGTCTAATGCCATCCCGGTAACATGATTCTTCCTTTTGCTATTTGCATTTAACATGCTGAAAATAGAGACTACACCAAGGCCTTAATCCTGCCTCCACTGGAAACATTCCTCATCCCCCGGGCAGGCCGATGGCATCTCTCCTCCTGGCCCCACGCTGTCTGGAATGCCCTTGGTGCCAGGGGAGGGTCTCTGGGATCTGTGGCTCCTACAGCAGAAGTTCACTTTCCCTGAAGACATCACTGAGGGTCTCACAGGACCTGGGATGAGACTGTGCTTTACCTCTTGTGCTTTCTGTTTCTTTCCTCTTCACCTATTAACACTCAGTCCTCATCTTCTGCTTATGAGTGAGCTCTGCTACTGCCAAGCTTCATTCACTGAAAAAATAGGCATTATTTTATGTGCATTTCTTATGGATCATAAAGAAAGGAAAGTATCTCAACTTCATCCCATGTTAAGTGCATCAGTTCTTAGGTTTCAGCTCCAAATCATTTCATTTCGTGCTGTGATGCCAGCAGTTCTTGCAGCCTAGGTCAGGTGAAGCGGGCCAGCATTCACGTATGATGCCTCCAAAGAACCCACGGCTGTTGAACCAAGTGATTTGGCAGGGGACACGCTTCCCTCAGCTCCAGGAATTACCTCGGTGTCTCAGGACAGATATCCTTTCTCTTGGTTAAAGCTTGAAGTCCCAGTCACTGGTAGTCTTCAAGACTCCCACATCATCCTCTGGGAATGCTGTTTAAACCCAGGGGTTTGGCCACTTCCAGTAATATTTATAACACCAACACTTTTTTCCTTCCTTTCCCATGGTGTATGTGGCAATGAGTAGCTGTCTCCAAACAGGGACATAATTGAAGCATTTCAGTTATGGGTGATTCTAGGTTGTCACGCTTCTAATTTGGACGGTACCATATTGGTACACTCATATGACAAAAGTTGTAGCTCCCTGCATGAATGCTTTTATTCAGCCCAACTTTCCTACTGCAGCTTAAAAAGACAGAAGCCAAACTGAAAAAAACCCTCCTTAGCTATGAATAACTGTGTGCACATGAGCATTTAAAGCAGTATTACTTATACTAGTATAGTCATACGAACAATTTCCTAAGCAGACGCATCCTCAGTTGTTTGTGAAGGTCATCAGCTGTCAAATGAATTAAAGTTTTACCACACGACGACACATTGAAAGTTCACATTAAGAGCTGGTTTGAGGGAAAAACAGTTTGTTGAGCATCGTTGTATGTTTTTGAGGGGAAGATAAACACTGGCATGATATTTGCTAAATGTCTTTTCTTCTTGTCTTATAGAATATTATGGAAAGGAGTCAGGATTTGATTCAGAAATATACAGAAGTGAGTAATTCATTGTTGTTATTATTATTTATTTTATTTTTATAGCCTGAAGCTATTTGCTTCTTTTTTTCTGAGCTATAGCTTTTCCTATTAGCCTGACTGCACATGACAAGTGCAAGGCTCAGGTACCACTCTAAAGATACGATAATAAAAATACTGCAAGGAGAAAGGCTCTGGGAAGTCTTTTTATCATGCTGACTTTTATTTCATAGGATCTCTTATGGCCAGAGAGGCAGATTTTGCTTTTCCACTGAAACCTTTATTTTCAAGAGAAAAGGAGCCTTTCACCCTCTCCTGTTACTTCTCTTCTGATTTACTTGAACACCAACGAGACATTACCTGGTTCAGAGATGGTTTGTATGCAGCAGCTAAGTTTATATACATATACCTGTATGAATATACCATTTGAATTCATAGCTGTGATCTAATGTTCACAGAACAGAATTAGAATTCAGGGGTCTTGACCTGCTCTCAGCTCTTCTCAAGCTACAGATGTTTATTTATTTTGTACATTTTGTAAAAGGATGATGCCACTAAAATATTTTGGAGGTAAAGACTTTTCTGCTCGTAAGAATAGTTTAAAGCCTTAGTTCTATACAGTGAAAGCATGAAGTGTTTGAAAAGCCAGTGGTTCTCTAGTGAAAAAACCTTTTGGATAATCTGTGTTGTTACGCTGACAATCAAGGATGTCAAGTTTAGCCAAACTGGTAATCTTCTTGTGCTATTAAGTTTTGAAAAACAGAAGCAATGCAGTAAGACTGCTCTTGACATTCCAGCACTTCTGCCAGAATCAGCTGTGAAAATAGCAGGACCTATTGAGTTTTAGTGATTTGAGGAGAATTTGGGTAGAGTTTGTTTCTCAGATCTGATAAATACACACAAAAAGCACAGTATGCACCATTCCATTTTCTTGGTTCTAAGCACCGCTCGGACAAAAGATCCTGCATGCTGAGCAGTAATGTATCCTCAGTTAGAGCTGGCGTAGTATTTAGCAGACTTCAGAGCATCCAGTTACCTGGTGTGAAGAGTACCTTTTACTCACTAATTCATCTGAAGCTGAAAAAGCTACTCTTTTTTGCTTGGACTACAAGCTCTTCAGGACAAGGACCATGCTTTTTGCTCTGAATTTGCATACAAAGGGAACAGAGAGTCACAGCAACAAAGTAGGATCAGAGATCATAACTATAACTCAGAGAAATAATAATATCAGGAGTGTCTTACAGATTCCTCATCTTGCTCTGTGGGCTTTTTTGGCATCTGGAAATATGCCACCCCTGACTCAACCCATTCAGGTGGAGTTCCTTTACCCCTTCTCATGCTTCACAGGTGAGTTGCTGCAGAACTCTGCATGTCGGGAACTGAAGTACCAAGACCGGGAAGCTTCTCTGACGGTGTCATGTGCTTACAAAGAAGATGAGGGATTCTACACTATCCGCATCCCCTCACTGGATGGATATAAAGAGCAGACCACTTATGTGTTTGTTAGAGGTACAAGCAGGATTCCATCCTACTTAGAACAAAAGCTTCTTTCCTAATACCTTGGCATAAAGGGATTCACAGCCTCATACACAAGAAAATATCTCCCAATTTTGTGCATGGATACAATTATCAAAATGTCCAAATCTTATTTTCAGTAGTGATTTAGGTATTAGAAAATATGACTTGTATTACTGGGATGTAGACCATAGACACTTATAATTAAACTACTGAATGAAAAATTTGGTGCAGAGAAGAAAAAACCCTAACCACTATCACTTGGTGTTTCTATAGATGCTGCAGCAGAAACAGCTGGTGCACCTGGATCCCCACTCAATGTGAAATGCCATGATGTAAATAAAGACTGCTTGATTCTTTCTTGGGTAGCACCCAGTGATAATGGAGGAAGTCCGATCCTGGGATACTATATTGAAAGGTCTGTGTGTTAATCATCTTTGAGCAAAAAAAGCTCATGATTGTGTTGTGGAAAAGCCATGAAGGAACTCCATGGTCTGTGTTTCATTTCAGGTGTGTCGCTGGGTCAGAGGATTGGGTCCCATGCAATGACAAGCCTGTGAAAACCTGCAGGTACCCTGTCTTGGGCCTTGCTGAAGGACAGACATACCAGTTCCGAGTAAAGGCTGCCAATAAAGAGGGCATCAGTCATCCTTCAAAAACCAGTGATCCAGTTACAACATATGACCCCAGCAAGGACAAGAGATTGACAGGTTCGTACTAAAACCAAGAAAATTTGCTCCTTAAGTACAATGTGAGGCTGAAGGTATAACTGAATGCAGTCTGTCCAGATGCTCCTCATTCTCACAAATATCACTGCAACATACTGCCATGCTGTGCCTTTGCTGAACCCACCTTAGCACTATTCTGAACAGAGAAAATCAAAATACCAGTTATGACATTTCATTGTATGTGTGAAATGTATGTAACTATGCATATAACAAAATGACACAGTCCTGGGCTCTGTCTTTCTCGACAAGCCTCAAGCATCTTCTCTTAGTGGATAACACTGCCCTGTTTGACATTACAGTTATTCCATATGACGACGGCAGGACGATAGAAATTTTCAAGGATGACCTGGAAGGTAAGTTCAAATTTACACTGAGCCGTTCTCTCAGAGAGGAATGATTGTTCTACAGCAATGAGATCTGTAATAACATGACTCTCAAGAAAATACATTTAGGAAAATATATGGTGAAACATCATTGTAAGCTGCACAAGGATCAGAAACTACCGTAAACAGCACAGGCTTTTATAATAATCTTGGTTTGCCTCTATGCCCCCAAAGGGTTTAAGTCTCCTGCTTTATAGTGAAGAATCTTACTTTATAGTGGGAAAACATAATCCATTATAAAAGAACTTTTTTCTCCTGCCACATTATAACTAAAGTGTAGTCTATTCTGACTTCCCATAGGACATATTAAAATTCCCTTGCCACCCACCAATGTTCATGCAAGTGAGGTCAGAGAAGATTATGTGGCTTTGGCCTGGGATGAACCAGATCCAAGAGGCAAAGAGCCACTGACTTATTATGTGGAGAAGGTAAGACAATAATATCACATAGAAGATAAGTTGCAAAACAGAATCATTTATTTCTCAGACGGTCTATAGCACTGACAAGGCTATTCACTGTGCCAATAAGTGGAGAACTACAGCCTCAAAAATGGCTTGCTCAGCCTCTCTCCAGCTCCACAGTTTAGTTGAGCTATGATCCTGACTCTTGACACCAACTCAAGCAGTAATGATTAACAAAGAATAAACAAGTTTTACCCCACAGAACAGTAGCAGAGTTTTAACAGAAGAGCTATTCTGCCCTATGAGACCTTAAGCGTGGAAAAGCTGTGAAGAATTGCACCATAGTTTACTTTTCTGTTCCCCACTAATCATTTTGCCAGTTAATTAGCATCTTCTACCAATCTCCTTTCAAACATACTCATTTCCCACCTGCCGTACCATTTCTGCTGCAAAGGGGCCCTCTGTTGCCAAGAAAGAAAAGTTTGGGTATATCAACAAGAAATACATCATTTATGTTCTTGGTTTGGTTTTTTGTTTGTTTTGAAAACTACTCTCCTGTAAAGACCAGCTTTGTTATTGCTCAGGAGTTTGAGTCACCACATGAGTTGTAAATCATCACCTTTTTCATTACAGTCGATTGTAGGCAGCAACTCCTGGCAAACGGTTAATCTGGATATGCCAGTTAATTCCCCAAGATTTGCACTCTTTGATCTTGTGAAAGGAAAATCATACCGTTTCCGCGTGCGATCTGTTAACAAATATGGAATCAGTGAGCCATCCCTGCCCAGTGAACCTGTAACTGCTGGAGCAAAACTGGGTAATTATATTTCATTAATATACTCTACACTAATGAGGACATGTACTATGAAAGTAACATGTGGGTTCCCCTGCCCCCTCTTTCCTTTAAACTTCACGGTATATGATTACATAGCAGTTGCTTTGATATCAGGAAATCTCTTAAAGCCTTAAATCCTTGTTTAATTACTTTGCAGTTGGTCAGTGCAGTGTAAATCTAACCAAACAATGATGGGGAAATTATATTTAATAAAATAAGAAACAGTTGAAGCCTGCGTTTAATCCTAGTATGCTTCCAGCACTGTGTAAGAGAGAGGTTACACAGAGCAGTGCTGGAAGGAATGACACGACTGCTGAAGCAGCCTGTTTCTGGGGCTCCAGACAGAACAGCAGTTTTTGCGGTGCTGATTTGTTTTGTTTTCTTCCCAGACTGAGCTGACAACAGTAAGAGACGCAAAGGCTCAGGCTCATGTTTCCCTTATGCAGAGAGATGAGCACTCACTCTTATTTTTTGATATTCTCCCATATTAAAGCTGCTCTAGTGTTCATTCATACTGTCCTTTTTTCTCAAGAGTGAAGCAGGTGCCATTTCATGGTGGAGTTAATGAGAGTTACTATACGAGTCTTGTTTCTCCTCTGCTTCAGAGAAAGTTAAGTAGGTGTAATTCTGCAGAAATCAATGGGCTGTAAGGGAGAGGAATATGAAATATGGCAAACCCAAACATAAAAATATAGGCTGTAGACTGGGATAATGTCCATGGTATTTTGCTTTAATTTGAAAATGGTGTTCTGGAAAAGGTGAATAAAACAAACAGGCCAACTCACCTATAATATTTTTTTAAATTTATAAATTTTAAACCCCCCTATTTTTCTCTGTGTTTTTTTTCTTTTTTTTAGCTACTCTGCCTCCACCATCTCAGGTTTTAGCTTTCAGAGACACCAAGACATCTGTTGTTTTGCAGTGGGATAAGTTAAAGGATGGTCTGGAGCCTCTTGGCTACTACATATACTGTCGGGAGACTGGCACAGAAGAATGGCAAACTGTCAATAATAAGCCCGTGACATGTAATGAGTGAGTTCAGCTATTATACTCCACGGAGAGAAGACAGGGTGCCAACTTGGAATCTTCTGTTTATGGCTGGCGTCATATTTCAGATAAAAAACGAACTTCCTTCACTGCACACACATAGGCTTGCACGCACACAAACACCACGTCCTCTTTTAGAATTAAGTATTGTTCAGAGTCTCACTTTTACATCCAAAGCCAGACTGACAGCAAAGTCTGTGTATATCTCCATAGGCTCTGGATCTGCAGGAGGTAGATAGACCTTGTGGCACCAGTGGAACCACATTCCATTTTTTTTTGCTTGCTTTCCAGTAGAGTAAGTTTGTGTCACTCACACACAGGATTTAGAACACCTCTCTAGCTGTGGGGGTCTCATGTCAAGCAGAAAAGGTCCTGTTTATTCTACTGACAGCCAGCAGTGTGATACCTCTTTATTTGATCTATACTTACTGTCTGATTTATTGTAGCCATTTATGTGACACAGTGCACTTTAATTTAATGGCAAATAATGATTTTGTAAGTAACAATGCCTTATTAAAATGTATTGCTGTCTGTTCAAAAAACTGTTTACCTGTACTTTGAACAGTCAAACACAAACATATTAATTTGCTCTCCTAGATTTACAGTTCCTGGGCTGCAGCCTGGAAAAGAATATGTCTTTTGTGTGAAATCTGTCAGTGAGGCAGGACTGAGTGAAAGCTCACCAGAAACAGATCCTATCGTTGTGAGGCCAGCTATTGGTAAGTAGTGACATATACATGCACATACACACAAAAATCAAATCCCTCAAAAATGTATCTATCATGCATAGCTATTATTACATGTAGTGGTAATAATGTTGAGCAGATAAGCAAAGCAACAGGGAACTGATTTTCTTGTACCCTGCAGCTTCTGTCATCAGTTACACTTGTCAAGGGTGGACAGAGTTAATTAGCATTTTGATTTAGCAGTGTGCTACATTTTCAGTATTAATTTGGCACCAGTGACCATTTTAAGTGCTCAGTTATGCTGGCATCTTGAAATCAGCATTGTGAATTTCTCCAGGGCAATTATAAAATCCTACCAACCACATTAGCTAGGATTTAACCCCTCCATCTTCTCCATTTTATCGACCCACTGCTTCCATCTTTTCTGTCAGACAAACCACAAAGCAACATGCAAGAAACATCCTGAGACACATCCATGACTTTTGCTGTGACTTTCAAATAAGAATCTGGTCATTTTAAAATAATTTTACACGGCAAAAGTGGTATTAGAGGGCCTTAACACAAATAGAATCACATCTGGTATAAGCACAGAGAGATTTCCTCAGCCCAGTTCATCCCATACTTAGACCTCTTTTCCCGATCCCTAGATCCCAAACCTGCTTTGAACAATACCCTGTGTTCTCTCTCCCTTTGCTGCACAGCTTGTCCATCAGCACCACATGGGTTTGTTCTCCTAAACTGTGGGAAAGCTGACATGACCATCGGCTGGAAACCCCCGAAGCGCAAGGGAGGAACAAAGATTCTGGGTTATTTCCTAGATCAGCATGATGCATCTGAACTAGACTGGCATGAAGTCAATATTCAGCCAATTCCTCAACGAGTTTACACGGTATTCATTTCAGATATAATACTGTCCTTCTTAAAGCATAGTGGGAAATGTAGTTATAACAACAGTTGAGCTGTTTTTCCTCTACTCCCTCTAGTCTAGAACTCTCTTCCTACGCTCACAAGATTTCGACCATGCAGGGCTGCACTAATCATCTGTTTGCACTTCTGAACCCAAAGGTCAGCAACCTTGAGGAAGGTCACCTGTACGAGTTCCGTGCCTGTGCAGTGAACATGGCCGGTGTTGGGGAAGTATCTGAACCAAGTGACTTGTTCAAATGTGAGGAATGGACAATGCCAGAACCAGGTATCTCTCATGTAAAAACAACAGCCAGAAAAATATTACCAGGTATACTAGTGATCTCCTCACTCTTCTGTGAATCCAAGGGACTTCTGAAAACTATAGTTCTGTACAAAGGTGGCTCCCAGTACAGAAAAGCACACAAACACTTCTAGGGAAGTTCCGATTCAGACGTAGAGTATTATTTCTGCATTACACAGATACAGCACCCAGGTATTTTTAATAATATTGTTTCCAGAGAATGAAGAATCTGGATCTAATTATATCTTAACGTCTTTGTATATTACACCAAAGCAAGTAACATTAAACCAGCTGATGTATGCTTTTTTCTAGAACCTACCTCTACAGTTAATTCGCATAGAAAGCATCTCCTGTGGAGCCACTATTCACTTGTTACCTTAAAACTCTCTGCTTCCTGATCTCAAAGTGCACCTGGTTTCATTTTTTAATGTTACTGCTTGACAGCCTACCCTTCTTTGAACAGGCCCTCCTTACGATGTGAAGTGCACTGAAGTAAGAGACTCATCCCTGAAGCTACACTGGGAAGCACCATTGTACTTAGGAGCAGGTCCAGTTACAGGGTATTATGTAGACATGTGTGAAGAAGGGTCAGAGGAATGGAAACAAATAAATAAGCAGTCCATAGCCCCCACCCATATGAAGGTCTGTATATGCTCTTAGTATCCAAGTGTTGCTTCTCATTAAGTCTTACATTAATTCCTATCATTGTTTCCTGCAGGTTTCAGATCTGGAGACAGGGAAATGCTATATTTTCCGAGTAAGAGCACTGAACAAGGCTGGAATTGGACCCCCTTCACTCCCCTCAGATCCTGTGGTGGCTAAAACCAAACCCGGTACAAAACTAAAAGTGATGAGATTGTGCGAGTCTGTAAATACTATGATGATTTTGGTAAAAAACTGCTTTATGAAACATCAGCTACATGTTTCATAGCAAGACAACCTCAGTCAAAATAAAGATTAGCAAATCAAAATGCCCAAATTAACTTACTCTTGCTGTACACTCTGGGTTTTTTAGTTTTTGGTTTTGGTTTGGGGTTTTTTTGAGTTAGATGTCCAGAAGCTAAGCCCTGATCTCTCTTGGTAAGGAATGTTTTGTGGGTTTTTTGCTTATACAGGCACAAATGAAATTGAACTTGGGGTTGATGAAGAGGGTTTCATTTATATGGCTTTTGAAGCTCCTGAAAAGAATGACTCCTCTGAATTTATCTGGTCAAAGGACTATGAAGGACCACCAGATGCTGACAGAGTTCAGATTGAAGAGAAAGGCAATAAGTGAGTATATAATGCACACTGAGAAAATTATTTGTGGACTGTCAAATGAAGAACACATTAAAAACTGAGAAAAACGTGAAGCCAAATGTTTCCTTCCGCTTCCAAGATTCAGCTAAAATACATATACACAATCTCTGTCCCCAGTTCTCAGCTCTGGTGTCCATGAAATGGGGCATTCAGTGCAATCTTCAGGTCACAAAGAGGAAGCATCAGCCATCATGTTACTAATATTTTTGCCTTGCTCCTCAGTGTCATATATAAATGAGTACTATATTTAATGTTCCGGATGTAACAAATGTATTGCTTTCTGTTACAGAAGGCATATTTTTTGAGGAAAATGTAATTTTTATTATTATTACTTTTATTTCTAAGATCTAAGCTTATACTGAAAGACCCATCAGAAAAGGATCTGGGTATATATTCAGTGGAGGTCACGGATGTAGATGATGATATCTCTGCCAGCTGCACTTTAACAAAAGAAGGTAAAAACTAATAATTGACAAGAACAAAAATCTAATGTGCCGTAATTTTCTAATATTAGATGTTTAGAGGAAAGTTTCTTGTAGAGGAATAGTAAGTGACTGACATCACTTAATGATAGTGGCATCATTAGAAAGATGTTTCCCATTCCTTGAAGGCTCAAGGGCAGTTTCATTTACAGTCCCCTAAGAAAAGATTCCATGCTCCTGAAGGTCATTTTTCCATTACGGTTCAGATTTCACACACAGCTACACTATCACAGTGATTTATAACTTCTTTAACATGTTTCTTGAATTGATACAGCCAACATTTTATTCAGTCATAAGTAAGAATTATCTTCACAACCTTTTCTAGTCTTCCCTGCTATCAAATATTTTGTACTTATTATCTTCTTCTTGACATAAATAAAGCTCAAAACCAAATTAAATTCAATCGATACAATGAATTTGTTTTGGCCTAGCTGTACTAATCTAAATGATTCGTTATTCTTTGCATTTCAGATCTGGACAAGTTACTGAAACGTAGCCATGAAATCAGGAACCCATGTAAGTTGAACCAGTAAGAAGCCACTACTGTATGTAGAGACTCTGAAAGGGGAACCCTGGCGTAACTCTGGCTGAGCCAAATTCTGTGGTTTGCCTATGAATTCCCCTCCGTGGCGCTCTCTGTTTTCCAGTGATCAAGCTGATATCTGGATGGAACATTGATGTTCTGGAGAAAGGAGAAGTGCGGCTGTGGCTGGAGGTTGAAAAGCTGTCACCAAATGCAGAGCTGCATTTAATCTTCAATGATAAGGAACTTACAAGTACTCCAGTATGTTTTGTTTTGTTTTTAATTCTGACTTACTTTCCCCCTGCTGAACAGGGAGACAGAGCAAATGGGTACATTCCCAGTTTTCTAAATTCCCATCAGATATTTTGATGTGTGTTTTTGGAAGACTGTAGGGCTTGGTTTTACACTCTGCATAAACAGAAAGCCAAACTGTCTGATTCTCAAGCTGTCCAGTCCTAGTATGAAGCAAGGCTGCAGCACTGACGCTGTTAATTAAAGACAGTCTAATATTCCTCAGTGCTATGTCCAGCAAAACCTTCAGTGCTAATACTCAGACAACATCCCCTCCTTATCCAGCTTTCCTGTTATCCCCCTCCTCCTGAGAAGCTGCCTCTGACAATCTTGCTGCAGCAGAAACTTCCCTTTTATAAGGGAATTTTCTGACAACAAACCTGAGCCATGTGTAATTCATCTGATAGTACAAGGGCACCTGTGCAGGGCAGAGAGCTTTGTCTTGGATGAACAAACTCAACTCATTTCAGTGGATGCTAAAGAAATGCTGTCTCTCACAATGAGACATGATATTTTTCTCCTGCTTTACCAAGCAAAGCTGCAAGCTTTTCATCCTATCTCTTTGAACTGAATATGGATAAATCTCATGAATTCTAAGAGCAGATGAAAGTGATTTATATCTCAGTCTGAGGCACTGGAAATAACACTGCATCATGTGTTACAGTGCACTTCAACCTTCTGATACATTTAAAAAAATGTTCTAGCCTCCTCCTTGTCTTCCCATATCAAGTTAATATTATAACATTTAAAAAGTATTTGGAATGACAGGACCAGAGGGGAGAACAGTTGAGAATGAAGAACAATATAAATCATTCGCCTGTCAGTTAAATGCAGTGTAGCAATGCCAAGATAACAAAAAGAACAGATATAAAAAAGGGATAGGACTAGGCCAAAGAATTTCAGAGCTGTAATTATGATGTTGGGGTTTTTAAAGCAATGTATAGCAAATTTATTGAAGGCTTTGTCTATTCTAAGAACTGTCTTTTCTACACTGAAGAACTGACATGGTTACACACAATTACAAAGTATTTGTCAAGCTCTTTGTAACGATAATATTTGCTTAGAGCAAACAAGGCAGTAAGGCATAATGATGATATTTATGTTTAAGCATCTGGCAGGTTTTGGGATGTATGTATAAAAGGTTCAGTAGTGTTTGCATGATGTGAAGGAGGTGGCAATATTACTTATCATTGCCCAAATATGCAATTTCCTGCCACAGATGTATAATTAACTGCGACACTTCTATTATACTAAAAATCATACAGATTCTGGTAAGCTGAAGTCTGTAATATCCAACAGCAAAAATGTATTGTGTTCTGTGGTTTTAACAGAAACTTTCCACCAGAGAAAAGTTCTGCTGTAAGCAATTCTACTATTCCTACATACATAAACATAATAGATGAACCCCAGAATATAGAATATCGGAGTGCATTAGATTCATTACTCCTGTAAGATGAGGGAAGTATCTAAGGATACATACATAAAAGGACTGTAACGTCTGAGTGTTGTAGAACATGCTGTGCCAGGATCTGACCTTGGAACAGTTCCGCTGTGGAAAAACTATTCAGTTTAATCGTATTTCCTTTGTTTTACACAGACACATAAAATAAACTTTGTCAAAGGAAAAGGTCTCGTAGAACTGATAATCCAGAACTTCTGTGATGACGACAAAGGGATGTACACGGCCCAGCTGAAAGATGGGAAAGCTAAAAATCAATTCACCCTAGCTCTCATGGATGAATGTAAGTGGAAATTCAGGATCAAATATAGACTGCCGTGCTCAGTGGAAAGTTTTCTAGGCACTTAAGGCCTCAAATTATTTCCGACAGTTATAATGGCACACTGGGAATGGGGAGAACAAATACTTATTTTAGCACACATTTAAAGTCCAGGAATCATGTAAGAAATTATCTGAATTTCTCTTTAACATAAATTGAAGCTTTTGGTCTTATAAATAGGGTCCCTGATGATAAAAATGGTCTGCTAAAGCAAAATATCCAGTGAATGCTGGTATTTTTTTCAAATGTTTTCCATATTACCTTGCCATGGCAAACTGTCTGTGTCTTGGCAGTAAACTGTGTGACATGTTATTACATGTACTCATTTATCTCACGACAGGATCAGGTTGAAAATTCAGTATATTTAACAGCTGGTTAGTTGCATTAAATTTAATGCAATAAAGAAACCAGTGTCAACT
This sequence comes from Strix uralensis, assembly GCF_047716275.1. Lineage (NCBI taxonomy): Eukaryota > Metazoa > Chordata > Aves > Strigiformes > Strigidae > Strix > Strix uralensis. The sequence goes on from NC_133996.1 coordinate 5,375,697, forward strand.
ACACTCAAGGACAAGTCCAAGCAACAAAGAAAGCTGAACATGAAACACACAGGCTCCTTGTATATACTAGTACAGAGAGCCCTTTTTAATTAATTAAAAACAGAAAGTAATAAAATTCTCATTCAAGTACTTCTCCATAGAATGTCTATCACTATTTTCAACTCTTGCAAACAGTTTGCTTTCAAATGACCTTCTAAAGCTTCCAAACTTTTTGAACAGAAAGTGTTTATAAAATGTCCAGTCTACTTTACTCCCTTCATAGCCGGTGGAGAGGAACTGGCAGTTTTACAGAATGATTCAGCACATGCTAAGTTCAGGATATAAAATAAGTTTGGTTAATTGTGCTCTAAAAGTGCCCATTTTCCTTTACTGACAGTGAAGGAAGTAAAGATAACTAAAGTTACATGCAGTTGTCTAAACTCTATGCTCTCTGTCTTCTGTGTTTCTTAGTTTTAAAATATTTCAATTTCAGGGTTTCTGGCCTACCTTTTTGTACACTCAGAACTCCTATTTCCTTTCCTCAATGCATAATGGTCAGGTCTTCAAAGACTCTTTTGTTTTAATGAAAATGTTAGGTTCTGAGCAAGCAGTACAATGAACGAATGATGGCACTAATCTGTTCAGGGTTCTCAGTGGGGGCCAGAGGTAACTCATGCCCTAGAGATGTCTTACAAACAAATATCACAGCTCTAATCATAATACCTTTCGTGATCAGAAATTTCTAAAGTGTTACACTGAGAAATGGGGGGGGGTTTGTTGACTGTGACCATTGCTGTTCTTGTAGGTTTTGCTAAAGTTGCAGAGGAGGCTGCTGCAAAACGGAGAGAATGGAAGAAAAAGCAGGGTAAGATAAGCTGAAGGTTAATGACTTGTCAGAACTATGCCAACAGGGTGGCAACACCTGAGCAAAGCTATTTCACTGAGTGCTCTAAATACTTTTTCTTATCATCTTTTAAAAGTATATTATTTAAGCTGATTAATACTCTAGGATAAGATTCCTTATTTTAAGATACTCTGTCCTGCTCTTAAAAATCAAAATAATTTAAAGTTTTAGCCATGCTAGTCACAATCCTTAGTATAGATCTTCTGCATCAGTGCTGTAACACTGAACATTTTTGAATTCTAAAAATTATCCAATCTGAATATATACTGTGTAATTAAGATCCACTCACTTTCCTTGTAGAAAACAGGATTCTCTAGGTAAGTTTAAAAAGGACCACGCATTCCACTTTCATTTCATCCCCCATCTTATATTCATGAATAAGGAAGTTTATAAAACAGTTTCAGAGAAAAAATATTCCAATTGGAAAGGTGATCCCCTTCTCACAGAGATAAAAATATTCATTTAGTGCAACTGTGATATCACACTAGACTATAGGTCTAGTCTCCTGTCTTCAGAGATGCTTAGAATAAGAGGAAAGTATACATAAAGTAATCAGTCCCCCAGTTTACCCTCCCAGAATCAGGAAGAAAATCAGAGAGCACATGGCTTTTCTATTCTATTGCAATTCACCTGGGAAATACCGATCCACTCCTACAGCGACTTGATATAGAGTCATAAAGGACTGGTTCGGAAGCATCACTAACTACATTTTGAGATAGGATTTCTCAACAAAGATACATTACCGAAGGACATTACAAAGCCAGCAATAATTACACGGTGTAAACTGTGGTGCCTACTGCACGCAAAGCTCAGTAGCACGAAGCATTCCCTACAGACCGCACTGCGGGGATGCACCAGTAGATGGAGGCATTTCTGCAGAGAACTCTCGAAAGCTATGGAAACGCATTGCAGAAGACTTTTCTTTTCTTTTATAGGTCCACATTTCATAGAGAACTTGAAATGGAAGGTTACTGAGAACTGTGAAGTACTCCTTACCTGCAAGGTACATACAGCTGTGTGATGCAACTGCAGTCTGAATGCCTTTAGCACTAAATTTTAGATGTGAATTTTAAGGGAAGGGTAAGAAAAGTGCTCATCCAAATGCTTATCTGCAGACCAACGAGTTAAGAGATAGTTTATCTTGGACAGAAATCTTAATAAAGAAGGAAGTTTCTAAGATTCTGGAGCAATCCTCTAACACAAGTGATGTTTCATATTAAAAGGACATCCAGACATTCAGAAATAAAATGTATTTGGGACTCTGACTTTTAAATGTTGACTTCAAACAGGCAACAAACCTGAGTAAGGACACCAGCTTCCAATGGTTCTTCAATAAGAAAGCACGAGCAGGTGGTGCGTTTGATCCACAGACTGGGATAGGAACTCTTCCTATTAAAAAGGTGAAAAATGTAAAACAACTCAGAGGCTTTGGTGATCACATGCAAATGCAAAAAATACAGGTTGATCTTATTAATATTCCATGTGTGTTTTGGGTGATGCCCACTAAATGAAAGAAATTGAACAAATGCTGAGAAAAGCAGAAAAGAAGAAACAATTTAACATTACAGTCAGATAGATGTGAATTAGAAATAAGATGTTTTTAACCATGAGTGGCTGTTAAAAGCTCAACATGTCCCAAGTGGCTAAAAAAAGAAGTGTGGGCTTTTCAGGTTTTCTGATCAGGACTGGTTGCCTATTCTGGAGATGAACTTAAGTAACAAAAAAAAAGTTACTGAGCTCATTACAGAAGTAACTGAATTAAATTTTATGGCTTGACCTATAGAGAAGGCCAGACAAGCTGATATAATGCCCCTTGTAATCTTAACTCTGCCTCAGAGAAGATACCGCTGAAGAAAGGGAACTTGATGGTGCAATTAGAGTTTTAGTGCAATCTCCACGTGGCTAATTTGAATCTTGTTTGGGTTTGATTTTTCATCTTAATTTCAAACAGCTGAATCACCTATATAGTAGATAAACGTATGTGAAAGGGAATCTCTGCTCACACAAGTGAGGGAAAAAAAAATCTCAGCTTTTCCCCCCTTTTCCAAATCCTGCCCTGTTTCATTGATATGTGAAATTTCTGTTGGGAGGGTGTGTGTGTTTGGTTTTGGGTTCTGTTTTGGTTTTTTAATAAATATTACATATGTACATATCTATTTGCTAGCTAACCAAAGCAGATGAGGGCCAATACAAAGCAGTTGTTTCAGATGACCGAGGAGAGGACTACACCCAACTTGATCTCACAAAAGGAGGTAAGAGAACCTTGTATCAGGCAATAATACACATTCACACCCCTGCCTGGGATTAATTTTGGATTTAAAAACAAATTTCGTAACTTTCTACCACATTGTTAATTACCATAGTACCTACATGCTTTTGTAGGGACTAAAACCTGAATAAAAAGTTACTGGTCAGCTTTAGAGTTTTCTGATCTACTATAGCATATATATATAGATGATGATCATTTTTAAAATCACAAGTATTTCATGTAAGATTGGAGTCATAAAATGCACTATGTAAAACAGCCTCTTATTCTGCAAGAGTTATACAGAGCCCAATGAACAGAATAGAAGTCTTCTTTGTAGCTGATCTCAGAGGGTTTTTTTGCATCTGTCCATACTATACTTCATTTGGTAATCCACAGACAACTTTTCACTCCTGGAAGTTCAGCCAGTCCTCCGAAGCATCAGGAAAACAAACTTCCATTTCCACTCTGCATCCCCCACCAGTGAAAAAAATTCTAGGCTGAATCACGACCGAATAGTTGTTAAAGACAACATCAAGTGGAAAAACAATTACATGTTACTGCAGATTTCTGCTTCACTTTTCAGTGTTCTGAATATGCTCTGGAAATTGCAAAAATAAATATGCAGTTCTGACATTCTAATGTCATTTACATATATAGTCATTTATCAAGCTATGACCGCATTATAAATTCAGTCGAGCACCACAGTTAAAAGCTCAGTAATGTTTCAGTCACTTCAACTCAGTATCAATCAGAAGATTCTGCTTGCCAAGATTAAATCCTACCCTGACATCTGGAATCTATCATTTAAACCTGATACATAAATCTGCTTTCTGTGAGGCAGTCTGTTGCACACATTGAGTGCTAAGGAAGATAGAAGCATCTAAATTTAGTAAGAAATGCCCAGCATCTAAAAATAAATGAGTCAGTGGCAAAAACTCCATTCCAAGTAAGCTTTGCAACAGAAAAAGACAACTAATAACTACTAGATATACTACATTCTCAACATAATCAAATTAAGTTGGTAGATCAGATGTGATTTGCTAATTACTGTATTTACAGACACTTAAATCTTTATGTCTTTGCAGCCTTTGAAGACCTTCTCAAGGAGCTCTGTAGGATCAGTGGTATGTCATTTTCTCATCAGCTAACACAGTAACAATGGAAGGGGAGAAAGGTGGGGTGCCACCATCAGAGCAAACTGCTCAGGAGCTGTCCCTGGGCTTGGATCCGGTACAATACCACCCATTTACTACTCCTTAGTGTTAGAAGCATCTTCAAACGGTCAAGGAGGATGGTCAATAAATAAACCCAGGGACATAAAGCCCTCTGCACTTACAAATTAATTCTGTGACCTTTACGTGCCAGCAGCCTGCTCCTTGTCACATCACTCGCTATGTGAATTTGGCCAAGTTGTACTATTTCTGCCTATGAGATGTGTATTCCAGACCCAAGTCTCAAGGAGAGATGCTGACATTTTTCTACCAGCTGCTAAAAGATCCAGGGTCTTCAAGAGGTAGAATACCACTTCACCTTCAGCTAGCCACACTCTCCAGAGAGAAATGTTAATAGGTTGCTTGGGATTTTGTTTGTGTAATGTGTAAAATTGTGCATGCTTGAACGTCCTCCTCAATTTCAGTCTTTCAATTATACTATTAGCTCTTTCTGCTACACCTCTGAAAATTCAGCCTACTGAAGAAGGCATCAAAATCTACACAGATGTGAAGTACTACACAGACTACATGAAGACAACTTGGTATCACAAGTAAGTCCCCAAAAGATATTTGCAAGGCTTCTGTAGTACTGTTGCTTGTAACTGTTTATCATCAAAATTAAACAGGTTGGGCCTGAGCTGGCAGCTTTTAAAGGCAATGGTAGATTTGTCTGATTAAGGGCTGAAAACCACAATTCACTCTGCATCCTGAAACATGCCTGGGAATTCCAAAATAAGCAGTCATGTTATTTTTATCTTGGCACTGCAGAAAATAAGTGATCATCATAGAATAATAATGATGCATTTAAGGTACTGCTCAGTTACAGCCACCTTGGTTACAGACAGGAAAAGAATTTTAAAATTTTTTACTTCCACTACTTTGTACTTCCCTAAACCACTGTATTCCCCCACTCTGAATAACAAATATTCCCAAACATACAAAATTCTTTCCAAACACTAGCTAATTTAGCCTCATAATGTCTGCGTAAAATAGAGAAATGGTGTTTTATTAGATACCACCTACACACGTGTGTAAGGAGGCCAATTTCTAATAACGTTTAAGGGCTAAACACTTACAAATATTCAACATCTAAATCCTATTTAATCTCCTAAATAAGAACTAAGAGGTCTTTGTAGAGCTTTGGCAAACTGCCTAAAAGCACAGCTAGATGCCCCATGAGATCTTCAAAAGTGACTGAGCACATAACTCCCCATGAAATTAACAGTGAGGGCCTGACTCCCACTCTCTTATTCTAACCAGTATAGGTCTAAAAAAAATTAACGCTCTAACTTATACAGCCCTACTAAATACTACTGAAATGATATCATTTGTTTACTTAGGGAGAAACAACTGGAAAGCCGTGACAGACTGAAAGCTGGGAGCACAATGAATCAGATCTGGCTTCATATACTGAACCCAACAGATGCAGATAAGGGAAAATACACCCTGGAGTTATTTGATGGGAACAACTCTCGCAAACTGTCAACAGACTTGTCTGGACAAGGTAAGCTGAGTCAAACAATACCGTCATAGGAATGAGATATACCTGAGCTGCTTTCCAAGATTCCTTCAAATCATGGGCAGTGATTCCTCTCTCCTTTATCTGAGCTGGAGCCGCAGTTCTGTGATAGCACACTATGAAATTGGGTTAAGGACAGTGAGGTGCCCACAGGAGTCAGAGGGAACACAGGGAGAGGAGAAGTGCACAGCAGAAAGGACTGAAGCCTGTCGGGAGCCTTGCTGCCATAGTGTAAGGCTCTCCTGCGGAAAGGATGAGTGGGAGGCCAGCTGCTCCTGCGATGTGTCCGATTCCTCCACAGGCCAACAGAGCTTACAGGTGGCACTTGGAAAAGAGAATGTGGCCTCAGGTTTACAAAGACTTTTCCAAACTGTTCAAAGTTGGGGTTTTTTTTGCTCCTCTGGACTTCTCTTTGGAAAGGGGGTACTAGATCCCACTTATTTCAGTACTATATAAATAGAGTCCTATTTCCTTAAGCCAGATATAGACACTGTCTAGATGATGATTATACCTACCTCTGTGCCCAGATACCTGTAATTCCAACACTGAGGCATTATGTTAAATCTAATAAGTCAAATGAAATAAATGGCAACTTTCCCTAAATTCTTTTCATTCCTTGCAGCCTTTGAAGACGCCCTGGCTGAGCACAGAAGGCTAAAGTAAGTTCCTGCCTAAATATTTTCACATCTAAATCAATTTCAAGTGTCATATTCTGCACCAAGAATACAATGCCTAATAATAATGATTGCCTAATAACCACTATAATTTTCTCTCTCTTACTTTCAGGGAAGCAGCAATAGCAGAAAAGCGTAAGTAAATTAATTCCCTTCCTTCTGCAAAACAAAGCCAAGTGCTATGCTGATAAGTACAACTAAAAGGTCATATTTGTTCATTCCCAGGTCGTGCCAGAGTTGTTCAAGGTCTGCCAGATGTTGCCACCATCATGGAGGACAAGGTAACATTGAGTAACTGTTCATATAACTGGCCCTTGCACAGGCACCGAAGAATAACTGATGGGGAGAAAACTACTTGTTTTCCCCTCCTGTATGTTCCCAGGAGCTTTTCCGAGCTACTGCAGTTGCCAAAAGTGTGCAGTGGTACCTTCCACAATACCTGCACCAGCCCCCTATATTGTTGACGGTGCTTCCAACCACGCACGTGCTTCTGCACATACAGGTGCTCTTTGTGGCACAGAACCTCCTTCTTGCAGGTTTTGGATGTTACTGCTTCCTAGGTCTGTTTCACAGCCAGATCCTCTCTGTTGTCTTCCCATTTCATAGGATTAGCCTAAGGTCTTTTAAGGGCTGGACTTGATTTTCCCATCATATCAGCTTGCTGCTTACATTTCTGAGTTACACTCCCCTTTACTGGTACACAAGCAGAATAAAAATCCTGTAAAGCAATTGCAAATTCACCATGCGCCTATTTAAGTGTCACTTTACAGTGTAAGCAAGCTATAAAAAGAGTAGCACAAATATGAGTCAGGCCCAGTGATTTCAGTCAGGTTAATCCTGATTATATTGGAAGATGTCAGGAAAAGGAAATCTAAGAGAACTGATTTTTAGTTTTCTTAATTTCTCATCAACTGAATTTCCTTGCTCATTTCTACCTTCATAATCTATTTCTGCTATCTGTTTTACAATAGACCCTGTGTTTAACTTGCTGTATATCTGGAGATCCTTACCCAGAAATCACCTGGCTCAAAAATGAGAAGGTTATTGTCTTTAAAGATCGTTACAAAATGGATGTGAAGGGGACAGTTGTCACAATTACCATAGAGAAAGTCTGCAATGAAGACACAGGAAAATACAGCATCTATGTCAAGAATAAGTATGGTTCTGAAACAGGGCAGGTTACTATCAGTGTCTACAAGCATGGAGAGATACCAGCAGGACTGGAAGAAGAGGAAGTCCCAGGTGGGACTATAATGAAAAAGCCTAAATGAATTAATCACTTATGTCTCATTGAATTTAAAAGGAATTTAATTCCTTTGGATTCCTGTCAGTGTCTGTGCCCTAAAATTCAGGCTCACGTCTCTATTCTTATTTTAGTAATATTTTAGTATTTTTACTGTTGTAGTTGTGCAGTTGTTAGAAAACAATTTGTGTGTGTGTGTGTGTGTGTGTATGTGTACGTGTGCACATGCATGTTCACCTTACAGAGAAACTCTTTCCTAGTAAATCTGTGTGGGAAATACCAGAGGATTCACATATGAGAACCAGGCTTTCATGGAGTTTTTCTGTATTAAATCACCATGTGTTGCTGATTATCTTGTAGCTGACAAATGCTTGTGTGTTTGTATTATTAAACTTATATCTTTGGTGACACCTCAGCACTGTGGGCAAGCACATCCATCTTGAAACCAGTCGGCCTGTGTGTGTATGGGAAGTTAGGAATTTTCCTAAGTACCATGTGGAATCGGGGCCTTGAAGTACACACCTTTACAAACCTAAGCCACCGGGGAAGAAAACAAGGCAGGGACATTTTCAGGGCTTGGGTCTTTACAGAGGAACACATTCAGCTTCTGTGTATGCACTGACATGCAGTAATACGTTTACACAAAAGGGTAGAGTGAAAGTCTACAGAGGCAGACTCAGATCCTTCCATCCTACTGGACACCTATATTATTCAGAATTAAATATATTTTTAGGTTTATTAGTTATGTTAGATTATTCTGGATATAGAAGAAACTGATCTCTCAACTGCTCTGAAGCCACAGCTCAACTCCCAGCTTCTACCAGTAAAACTGTATCAGTGAGAGATAAAGTGATTGTATTCCTAATACAGCCATCCAGCTAAACTTATTTATTCAGTGAAATAGTATCCTACCTTGCTCCACAAACTACTATAAACTGTTCTCACAACAGCAGTATTTTTCCCGGTTATTTGAGGGACACTGTTGTTCCAGTGTCAACGTAAATGAGCACAGCAATCCTCTACAGGATTACCAATCATTTGACCAAAGGCAGTTACATTTCAGACATGACTTTAAATTAACTGTATATAATTTATATTATTAAATTTCATATTAAAAAGTGAGAGATTAGCTAATTGTCTAGATTCAAGTTTGCAGACAACAACAAGCTGTGTGGTGTGGTCAATACGCTGGAGGGAAGGGATCCATCCAGAGGGACCTGGGCAGGCTGGAGAGGTGGGCCTGTGCAAACCTCATGGAGTTCAACAAGGCCAAGGGCAAGGTCCTGCCCATGGGTCAGGGCAATCCCAAGCACAAAGACAGGCTGGGTGATGAGTGGGTTGAGAGCAGCCCTGTGGAGAAGGATCCTGGGGGTGTTAGTGGATGGAAAACTGACTGTGAGATGGCAATGTGCACTCGCAGCCCAGAAAGCCACCCGTGTGCTGGGCTGCAGTGAGATAAGTGTGGCCAGCAGGGCGAGGGAGGGGATTCTCCCCCTCTGCTCCGCTCTCCTGAGACCCCCCTGCAGTGCTGGGTCCAGCTCTGGGGGCACCAACATCAGAAGGACATGGACCTGCTCAAGCGGGGCCAGAGGAGGCCACGAAGATGCTCGGGGGGCTGGAGCACCTCCCCTGTGAGGACAGGCTGGGAGAGTTGGGGGGGTTCAGCTGGTGAAAAGAAGGCTCCGTGGAGACTAAGAGTGGCCTCCCAGGACTTAAAGGGGCTATAGGAAAGGGGGGAGGGACTCTTGATAGAGGTATAGGCATAGGACAAGGGGTAACAGTTTTAAACTGAAAGAGGTCAGATTTAGATTAGATCTAAGGCAGAAATTCTTCCCTGTGAGGGTGGGGAGGCCCTGGCACAGGTTGCCCAGAGAAGCTGTGGCTGCCCCCTCCCTGGAAGGGTTCAAGGCCAGGTTGGACAGGGCTTGGAGCAACCTGGGCTAGTGGAAGGTGTCCCTGCCCGTGGCAGGGGGAGTGAAACTGGATGATCTTTAAGGTCTCTCCCAACCCAAACCATTCCATGAGTCTATGATCCTATGATCTTACAGCGAATGAAGAGAAGCATTTTGTAATTACAAAACTGTCTCTTTGTGTGTGAATTTTCTGTAAAAATACATGCTAAAAAAGTTGTGAATTTGTACAAAAAAGGTCAGCACTGGTTTTCTATTTAAATAGAATTACTGACTGGTATGGAGTAATAAAAATTAACTTAGAAAGGTCAGCTACCCCTGGGATACAGGCTCTATTTGAATTGAGCAATATAATTGCAAGACACATAATCTAATGAATGTCTTCCAAAATCAACAGTCATGCTTGCAAAGACAGCAAGGAATATCGCTCAATAGCTATAATGGTGAGGAATTCTTGGCGCAACTGGTGAGAAGAAAAATAATACATCCTATTTACTTTTTTCATTTTGGTCTCCAAGCAATGCTTCGTGTTTTATTTTACCTTTAATCTTCCTTGTATGGATTATTAAAAAAAAACCAAACAATAAACCAAATCTAATACAGCTTTAGATGCACATTACTGACATCTTCTGGCTGAAGTCCTATCTGACTGCCCACTCCAACAGGATTTTCCCTGTCCTCAAGCAATTGGAGGCCCACAATTTTGGAAGAAATAGCTGTGGATTTTATTCCCACCACTTAAGGTTCAAGTGTCCATAGTAGAGAATATTGTGATATTTAGGAAGTTCCTGCTGTAAGACAGTAATTACCTCACATCTATTGTAAATTATAGCATTTTATCTGAAGAATTCTATCCGAAACACAGAAAATATATTAAACACAGAATTTGTGAACAAAAAGAAAACAAACTAATCTATGCAACACTTTACAACAATTATGAATAATTACCCGAGTTCAGTTACCCACAATAAACATAACATCCCAAACCAGCTGGTCAAGGTTAAGACTCTCTACAAAGCAGAATGAACTAGAGGTTATGATCATTAAGAACAAATAAATGATTAATAATTGTAACCTGATGGGTTAATAATTAGCCAGTCATCTCACAGTTTGGGCTGGCTCTTCCCTTTCCATAAATAGCATCCGAATGACCAGGGAGAGCCCTCACTTCCCTGCTAGCATCACCGTCCCAAACTGCATTATAACATCCATAATGGCGTTCAATGGGACCTGGCAGGTCTATGCTCAAGAGAACTATGAAGAGTTTCTGAAAGCTCTTGGTAAGTCTCTAGTTAGTTTTGAAATATTTTGCTCAGATTGCAACACACACTTTGCATGACATCTTTTATTACTGTATTTCTATTTTTTTCTTTTGTTTGTATGACAAACTACGCCCTGCCAGGTAAATATATTACATGTAATTTGGAAATGAAAAGAAGCTGAAAATCGTACAAATTGATGTAGAAAGGTTACAGATAACCCCCAAATCCCTATCTTAATATGAGACGCGTCTCTCATGAAAGAAGAGGTATATCAGAAATCAGCTTGTTTTAATTAACTCATAACTTTATGAATACATGTAATTAGAAACACGTTGCCAATGACGTATACAGATTTCCAATGTGCTATTAGTAGCGCAGGCACTTTCTGCAGCGCTGGTGATTAACATAGGTGATAGCTGTTTAGTAATCTGTAAGGAATAGACTTGATGGTTATGACTTAGTAGGTGCCTACATTAATAAAAATGCACTCAGTTTCTTGACAGTCTTGACAAAACATTCACACCGGGGTTTTTAAGAGTATATAAGAGGTATTCAGTAGAATAAAATTCACTTACAGTTGAAAAGCCTAGTCCAACCGCACGATGCCTGAACCAATCCCTCTGCTGATAAAGACGATATCTCAAATCATGCTAGAGACACCCCGATAAGGTAGTTTGAGGCTACTTGCGCTGTTGCAGCTCTGACTAGACAGATAACCCCCACCTCCAATCTCCCTGGGAAGAGGTGAGGGAAACAAAACAGTACACACATGTTTTTTGTCATGGAGAAATGTCATCACGTGGCAAGCCGTTACTGAAAGACACAATACCTATTCTGACACAAGAGTAACAAATATAATATCAAAATCTATACAAACTAGATGAAATGGAACAATATGCCCGCAGAGAAGTGAGGAATCCAAAACAGGATTTGTCTTTTAACTTGGATATCCCTTTCTATTGTTGGTTCGTATCTTTTGCACCTTTATCGGAGAAAGGAATTTGCTATTTCATATCAACACACTACTTTGTAACAGAAAAAGTCCTTTTTTGCCTTTTTTACAGCATTGCCAGACGACATTATCAGAGTCGCCAAAGATATTAAGCCTGTTGTTGAAATACAACAAAAAGGAAATGACTTTGTAGTGACATCAAAAACACCCAAGCAATCTGTAACTAACTCATTTACGCTTGGAAAAGAGGCTGACATTACTACTATGAATGGCAAAAAGCTAAAGGTAATATATTTCAGAGATGGGTGCATCTCTCTATTCATCCTTGTACTTCAGTTTCTGTGTATGAGCGAAACTTGTTTGTACCATTGCCATTAGCATATCTTTCTTTCACTTCAACAAAGAGAAATGTTTCTTCTAAAACTCCTATTAAAATGCTGTGCTCTCCAGTTTAAATTAGCAGATGTGATTATGAAACATCAGTATAATTTATTTTCCATTTATGTGGTCCTCTACTTATTCTAACTGAATTCCAAAATCTAAAATTTTTTATAACTTTTAAATTTGCTTCAACAGTGCACTGTGAACATGGTAAATGGGAAGCTTGTGTGCAAATCAGAAAAATTCTCTCATGAACAAGAAATTAAAGGAAGTGAAATGGTGGAGGTAAGTGTTAGAAAATCATGGCACATTAAGAAAAATACTGAAGGAAAAAGTGTTCTCTGTTGATTAGCTCTTAGTGTAGGCTCAATACCTTAACCAAATCCTGGGCCCTAAATTACTCCATTACTTGCAGAATTCCTTACGGGTGCTTAAATATGCAGATACAGAATTTTAGTATTTCAAACTAAGCACAGTTAGTGGAAAATACTATTAGTAACCTTTATTATTCCTGTTTCTTATTAAAACCAACTGCCTTAGACAACTCTCCTTTAAATATTGGTCATATATTTAATGCATCCTGCTCAACAAATCTTTTTATTAATTACTACCCTGGGGCCAATTCTAGGCACTGAAGTGTGAAGGGCTTTAGCTGCTGAGCATGTTGCAGAAAGACTCCTTATAAATTCCTCTAGATTACTATAGCAGCGTTTCCACCCTTAGCTTTATCCACAGCATTAAATCTGAAAAGAAAGTAAGGGCTGAGTCAAACCTGAAAATGTAGAATACACTCCTTCCACCTACAATTCTTCAAAGTTCTTTAGTTCTAAATTGTTCAGTACTGGCAAAGAGCTTTTCTCTATAGAGTTAAGCTCATTAGGCTTCTAAGAAGTGTCCACTTGGGTAAAGACTACTACAGGAATGACAGCTAACTACATTAAAATTATATGTTTTGGACATACAATTTCCTAAAATCATTTTGAGTGTCTCAAACTACTTTTCTAACATTAAGTAAGCAAAACACCAGGCAAAAGAACCCATTACTATTTGGGACAGTGGATTTCTATTACAGGAAGCATATCTTTCTGGTAGTATCTATGATACTCTTAAAACAGAGTGATAAAATGTAGTTGATTACGGCATTTATGTTTAGATTTTCTGCCTTCAGGACTGATTCTGTAAAAAAATTTACCTTGGTATGAATGTTATACACATATTTATAGGCAGGTACTGTAAATGTATTTTCTTGTGGAAGATGGATTTATACATGAATTACAGAACCTTCTAACCACTTAGCTATAAACAGATTTCCTAAAGTCTAGATGAAAAACAAGTTACGCTTATTTATATTCTACAGACTATGACTGTCGGTGGAGTAACACTCGTCAGAAGAAGCAAGAGAGTTTAAAGACAGATCACCTTTTTTGTGACATCTTTACATACCTAAAATAAAGTGCAGTTTCCACAGGCGTGATCTTTGTCATCTGAAAAAATAGTACAAAAAATAATTATGATTTCACACACGCCACTTCCCATTATTGTAAGACTGTGTTTTCCCTGAGTATGCTTACAGATTCCTTTTATACTCAAAGTGACAGAAGTCTGCCTCCCAGACAACCAAACCTGGACATTAACTGGAACAATATGATTTATCATAATAATCCTTGGGAGTGGACAAAAGCTGAAAGAACTGCTTCTTGATTTCTTACATACTCAGAGAACATACTCAGCTTCAGTTCCTTTGTCTAACAAAGTTTAGTCTTCTAGTACAATCCTTTCTCTATAATCTAGCCAGCAAAGAACAATTAGACATTTGTTTAGCTGATCTGCACCACGTGTCTGTAACAGGAATAGAAACAGTAATATTTTAAAAGCTATGAAGTATTTAACAGTCATAAACAAAGTAATAATAGGAATGACTGCTCTTAAACTGAAGTACACAAGAGTATAATTAAACAAAAATGAGGCACTATAAGAGCAAAGGGAATGAAACATTCTTCCACTTTGCAACATATTCCCAGTATCTGCTTGTCACAGTTCAAGTTTGTGAAGCCCAAGTAAACCAGACTGTTTATGTTCAGATTATGTGTATCTACTGAAAGGTAAAATGCACAGGACTCATGCCTATAACCATTTCTCTGTTCACTGATGATTAGAACCCAGTATTATAGCAGCAGTCCTATTTCATACTTAGATAAGTCAACGCAGATTTGTTAGAACTGGTCTTGGGTGTAAGACCTCCATGAAAAAAGTTGCTGGGCTGATTATGCCATTTAAAATCCTCATGGGGACATTTTCTTCCAATCAAGAGTGCTGAGTCTACATCCTCCTATGCTAGGAGAAGAAGGGGGAGGTTGTGTTCTAGTTAATAACACTTGCAACATGATATAAGCAATCTGAGAAGTGTATTCTTATTCTGGGATAAGGCCGTCCTCATGGGGAGTTTTACTTGCGTAACCATACAAGTATCATTGTGTCCATTTTGCTTCTCAGGCAGTTCTAATCTTAAATACACTTTTGCAGACTAAATTAAATTCCATGTGAGTTACACATAAATAAGATCAACAGAAGAGAAATCAAGACACTGGTAAAACTCAGGGAGAAGGCTGCTTTAAAGCATTGGTACTGCAAAAAAGCCATATAAGAGCTTGAAACACTTCTGTTTGGAAAGTTGCTGGGTAACTGCTGCTAACTACACAACGAAACACTACAAAACAGAGCACAGTTTTCCAACAGTAAAGTTGCAGAACACTCCCAAGTCTTCAGTGATCAAAATGCTGTATCAGCAAGTTGTAGGATACAAAATATGACACATTTAGGTTTATTTCTAAACTAATGCAGAGATCATTCATTACTCTGAACACCACGCTTTTAAAGCCTGTTACAAAATAACAATTGCTTTGCTACATTATGACATGAAATGGGAATGATGTTAAAGCAAAATGCATATATATTTGTTTGCTTTTAAATGAAACATGAAGGTCTTATTTTGGTTCAATAACTACTCAAATATTCCCAGCTCACTTGACATAATCTGCCTTGGAAACTTGCTTCTTCCCTATTCAACCCCTTATCAAAGTTCAACCTCAATACGTGACAACTAGTACACAAAGGCGGTTTAAGTTATAGATTGTAGGTGCCACACACTAATCCTATATAGAACTTAAACTGATGCTAAACCAATTGGAAAACACAAAAAATTCTTAAAAGAATACTTCACCTTACTTCACAATTGCAGTGATTTATATTTCCAACAACCGTGCCAATCTTCTCAATTACACGGCAATATTCTTCTGCCACAGGACATCTCAGGTTTAGCTGAAACATTCAGTGCAGCTCCTTACATGAAGCAGTCAAAACCTGAAGGATTTTGATCAGATTGTGAACCTTGCCCCATTGCCCAGAGTAATCGATCCCTTCCAGAAGACAAACTCTTACAGGTTTCGATGATAGCACTGGATCCACTCTTTCACAAAACAACAGAATTTTTCTGCGAAGGTCTTAATGAGAGTACTTATAATCTTACTTGGATCTTGTTCAAAACTGTTCATTTCCTATTCGAAAAGCTCTGAAAGGGTATTCCTGGCAGCAAGTATTTCTATCCATCACCAACGGTGTTTCCATTGTTTTTCAGAATGTCTACAGAAGGAATTCTTTCTGCTTTCTGTCACGCACTCCCACCATAATTTCAGTCTCTAATGTGCTTTCTTGGCTTGATTTTCATGTTCTTTTGATGACTTGTGTAAGCAGATCTCTGTATATATTGCACAAGTTAACAAACTCAACCTGCTGCTAGCATACTTAGTACAGAATGTTAACTGTAAATACTAAATGCAGAAAATGTTGTCAGAGACCCCATCTGTTCTCTGCAGAGTCCTGAACACAGACCACTGAGCACACAACCATGATTTTTTTTTTCAGAAGAGCAGCATATACAGTTGACATACACCTCCCGTGTGAGAGATCGAACTTCATCTGTCATTCAAAACCTGTAGAAATGTCAGGCAATTCTGAGTGTGAGATTGTCAGGATATTAGCAACGTCCACCCACCAGTTTTCATTCATATTCTGCCATTAAAAATAGTGAAAATCCACTAGTGACAGACATCAGGACTGCATCAACTCTCTCTCCCATCTGCAGTTCGCCAAAAATTCCTCACACCAGCAAAGATGCAGACACACCGCTTTACTGAACCCTTCATCAAATCACCTGTAACTGTTCAGTCACAGATCTGCCATATATCTGCCAATATTATCTGTTGGTGAGCCACGAGAAAGATCTCTCTACTCGCCTACTTTATCGTCTTTATCACACAAACGGCTTTTAGGGCTGGTCCTTTGCAAACAGCACAGCTCTACAACTGTCTGATGAAAACTCATGGGGCGCAATTATGCTGTTGGTAATGGCACAAAACAGTGATCCCTCGAGCCACGGGAAAAGGCCTCATGCAACGCACCCTACAGCCTGACACCCCAACTCACTGCTGCGTCAGTCTTGTGCTGGCCGACTGCACAGGAGTGAGCCATGGTGCCGAGACGCGACAGCGGGAAACAGGCAGTACCCCCTCCCCTCACAGCGGGGGCCCGGCCGCCATCTTGCCCGCGCGAGGCGCCCAGCTCGCGCGCTTCTCCCTCTTTCGGCGGGAAAGGCGAGCGGGCGCGCGGGCGGCGCAGGACGCATGCGCGGGCACCGCCGGAGGGCGGGGGAACCCTCCCGCTGGGGCGGTGAGTGACGGCGGGCGGGCGTGCTCTGCGCACGCGCACGGTCCCCGCGAGCAGAGCGCGCCTGCGCAGTGAGGGCAGGGCCGGTTTTGGCGCCGGCAGGGTCCATCCCCCCTCCCTTTCCCGGCCGTTTCCCTCCTCGCGCGGAGCTCTCGCCGGAAGCCCCGCTGGAAGTCTCGCGAGAGGCGGCGGGCGGGCGGCGGTGGCGCTGCGTGCAGCTCCGGAGGGTCGCCTCAGCCGCTCGGCTCCCCGCAGCGCCTGGGCCCTGCCGCTCGCTCGCTCCCTTCCCCCGCGACACCCCCCCCCCGCCGCCGCCGCCACCGCCATGTCCCGCTACCTGCGCCCCCCCAACACCTCGCTCTTCGTGCGGAACGTGGCCGACGACACCCGGTGAGTGGGGGCGGGCGCCAACGGGGCGCGGGGGCTGCGCAGGCTTTGGCGGGCTCGCTAGGCCGCGCGGGCGGCTGCCGCCGGAGGGGCGCGGGGGGCCGCCCGGAGCGAGGGGAGGGGAGGGGAGAGGCCGGCCTGCTCCCTTCTGCTTTACCTTTTTCCGTGCCTTGCCTTCCGCGCCCTTCTCCATTTTCCTTTCCCTCCTCGTGATGCTGCTCTATTTCCCTCCTCTCCACGAGGATCGGTTTCAAAACAACGTCTAGAAAGAACAAAGCTGGGCCAGAAGAAAGTGAAACTCTGGCACCCGCGTTTGAGTTTGTCCAGCGGGAGATCGAGGCGGGATTTGCATCCCCGCTTGAGGGGTAGCTGCCTGTGCCCCTTAGCGATGCTCGGCAGCCGCTGGAGTTTTGAATGCTCTTCTGAAATACAGCGATTGTTACTAGAAGGGAGAAAACGGCGCGTTTGCTGTGGGTGTCCCCAAAATTCATGGCGTAGTTGGTCCCGTTAGTATGGTAATTGCTGCCAGTTCAGGTGGAATGTTACTGCATTAATTGTTATGCACCGTGTGCTCTTAGGACGCTCAGTATAGAGTGGGGAAGGGAAACGGAGCTCTTTCTCCATAATAATTGTATTGTAGCAAGGTTCCATAAGGACTAAATATCTGCAGCAACTTAGTGAAATAAGTTTTCATAGGGAATTAAAAATATATATTGCACAGGTGCCTATTTATTGCTTAGATATTTTTAGTAAACTGCTAGATTTCTCCATTTCTGTTTTGCAGTTTATCAGTCAGTCCCTTTTGTGTTTGTTATCAGCTGTGAAACATTTATAGAGCATATTAGCATAGAACGTAGATGTGAGTTGGAGCACTCTTACGTGGTTAAGTATTGTAGAATTTATATGGAAGTCCCAGTAAGGGCTAGCTGGATAAAGTGCAAGCAAGAGTTTTCGAACTTGCTGCCTGGGCAGCTTGCACCAAAGTTCAGCACATAACAGTAGCGTGGGCACGATGGAATGGAATGAACTAAGAACGTTATTGTGATCAAAAGTATAAATAGCTTCAAATTTAAAATTGTAATTTTTTGTGTGTGTGAGTTTTCTATCTTTCCAGTAGTTTATTTTACTGTGAGAACAGTTGAGGACTATTTCTTCCAAACTTTTAAAAAAAATGTCCACCATATTGAGGCTTTCACCATAAGCTTGCGATTAGGCGGTACGTTCTTCTCAGAGGTGGTCTCATTGTGAGATCTTGATGTTGCTTGTCGTAGTTTCCTTCTGCCGTCATTGACTATATGCACTGTAGATTCTTTCCCAACTGATGAGAAAAAGAATAGTAGTAACTCTTTCATACTGTATAAATGTGGCATTACATCAGCCTTTTTCATACAGCTTATTGTCCTTAAATGACACAAAAATACATGTAAAGAAGCTGATGTGATTAAGAAACCTCTCTGTTGAGACGGTAGTTGTTCCAAGTATAGTTACAGATCTGTTGAACGGTTTTGTGCTCGGCTCTCTAAAGCCAACTCTTTGGAAAAGCTATCCTAAGGGCATGAGTGGTTGCTCGCTCAAGTTTTGCTCTATTTGATGTGGTTGTAAGTATTGATTATTCTATGGAAATGAGTTTGTGTGACTGGTTTATTATCGTACTATTTGTTTGGATCTCACAGTTGATGTTTCCCACGTTGCAAAATGATTGTCAAGAGTTATGTGAGGTACTTGAATAATTCTTAGATCCTTTTCACTTTCTGCCAACCTTTGCTAGTACAGCCTCCATTGAACTGACTAATATGTGGCACTTCTCAGTTTACGCTTCTGTTGTAGAGTTATGCTGAACACTGGTTTCAGAATGCCAGGGTATATCTTAAGCATCCCGAGTCTTGAGTTTCAGAAAAGCCGAGCGTGTTGCTTAACAGTGAACTGCTCAAGCACTTTTTTCCCCCAAAATGTTTTGCTACGTTCATCCTCTATCAACTGCTTTCAGAAAGATGGGTGGTCATATTAATTGTAGATTTTTAATTTTTAAAAATAAATATTAATTTGGTGGATGTTCTGTAACACCTTAAATAGTGAAAAAACATATAAGATATTTGTGATATTCTAGGTCTGAAGACTTGCGCCGTGAATTTGGTCGTTATGGGCCTATAGTTGATGTATACGTTCCACTTGACTTCTACACTCGTCGTCCCAGAGGATTTGCTTATGTTCAATATCCTTTCTTCAGATGGCTGATTAGTGAGGGGTGTTGAAGTTTGAAATTCAAGTTTGTGTAAGAGGTAACAAATCTAAATGAAAAAGCGGTTTACTTTTGTGTTGTATCTAATAAGTGTCTTATATTGTGGTGTTTCATTATTTTTGAAGATTAACTTCTCTCAATTGTTCTTTGCCTTTTTGCAAAACGTAAATCAAGTCCAGTAATATAAAAGCTTGCTTATGTCACTGAAATTAATACTATATGATTTAAATGAAAGCTTATCACTGACTCAAAATTGTCTAGCACGTTTTTATTATCACTGGTATGTAAGTAAACTTGTGCTTAGCAAACTGTGGCTGGTATTCATTGTTAATTTAACGAATGGAAACTGGAATCACTTGATCAAAATCAGATTGTATAAAAAATGAGGTGAACTTCTTTCTTTAATATTGTCCCCTAATTTACTGTCCTCTGTTGTTGCCTCAGAATGTAAAGCTGTACAGTAATGGCGACCCCAAAGAGAAAGCATGAAAGAACCTTTAGAGTAGAGTTCAACAATTAAGGCAAGTAGACAAGCCAAAGACCTCTTAAGGATCAGGCTTGAAGAGAAGGGAGAGTTTGGGAAAAGAAAAAATAAAGAAAAGCTGGAAGAAGGACAAGCCATAATGGGAGACAAAGCTTCGCTTTATCTACAAAAGGGGGAAAAGGTTGTTTTTCAAAGTAAAAGATAAAGCCATCTGTCATTTTTGGCCAAGCATCTCATGACAAGTCCTTCTGACAAGCACTTAAAGAGTTAAAGGTCAAGATGAAGTTGAATGGTGGCCAAGATTAAAGGAGTCATACCTGATGTATCCTACAGAATAACAGTTTTTCTTCTGTTTGTCATGTAAGCAGTAATTTGATGAATGATTCTGGTTTAGTCCATTGACAAAACCTGTAATATTTCTCTTGTGAGTGCTGCTGTAACTGTGGTCTTGAATGAAAGTGCATTCGTTCTTGGTTTATCAAGATATATACCTACAACGTGATAGTTGATTTGCTGCATAGATGATGCTGATGATGAACCGAGTTGCTACAAGGAGAAAGGCAATTTGTTCTTTCAGGTCACATAGCTGGAAGAAGGTGTGTGAATTACAATAGTGGTCGATCTCGCGGGTTAAAATTAGTAATGTCTGTGTTACTGAACAGCTGACCTGACTGATAGCTTAGGGGTTTTAGTGTATGCTTTTATCTCAGACTGTTGAAGGTCTGTATACATGTCCATGGCATTACATAACTTTAAGTCAGTTGGTGGAAAAAAAAGGAAAGCTTTATCCCAATTCTAAAATTAATAGACACGTCTTAATTTTTACTGTTGGTGTGCCTAACATAATTTTAGAACTAGGGTTTAATTTTAGTAAAGTCAATGTGTGGAGAGAACTGAATGACCATTAACAAATGTATTTTGAAAAGGATACTGGTTTTTTTTCTTGCATAAGTACAAGTCGGAGAAGAAAAAAGTTAGAGTATCACGTAGCAACTGCTTGATGATGGATAAGTTCGTGGTCATATGAGATTTTAATTTTATTGTAGGAGTTCTCAGATAGCTGGTGGTTAATTAAAAAAAAAATTTACTAGTGTGTACTGCAGTATGACCAAAATAACTTAAAAAAAATCCCCAAACCCCCAAAAATCTGTAAAATTAGAAAATAACTGATTTTTTTTTTTATTTTAAATACCAAATCTGTAAATACTCAAATTCCCAAGTACCTTAACACTCACCACATTTGAAGATGTCCGTGATGCAGAAGATGCTCTCCATAATTTGGATCGAAAGTGGATTTGTGGTCGGCAAATAGAAATCCAGTTTGCACAGGGGGATCGGAAGAGTAAGTGCCTTGCGTGTATTTCATCAGACTATGGTTTTAGCCTTAATGTTTAGTGCCAGGCAACATTGCATGTGTTATTAATTGTGATACATTCCTACTTGTATATAAAGAGTATGTGGATGTTTTCTTTTTATCCCGTAACTATTAATGACTCATTTTAATTAAAAACAGATAACTGAGTACAACAGTCACTTACCACAATCTGATTCTTGCTGCTGGCTGAAAATTCTTGAGCTCTCTGTGCAGCTCTGTGTTTCTGCAAAGAAAGCTTGACTCTTGAGAAGTCTCCCTGTCAAAATGAGTAGCCCACTTTTAACACGTGGCAATGTTTATATTGTGTTGAAGTATATTAATGGTTCTGTGGTGATGTTTCCCAGTGCAGTCCAGTTTCCAGGATTGAGGTAATCATTTTCATTTGGCTTCAGGATAAAAGTAGATTTTGAGGTATCTCAATTCAAGATGGAACAGAAGTCTTATTTTCTGAACAGATAATTGTAAAGAGAACTTAAGTCTTTTAAATCTGTTATTCGTATACATAATATATAGATACAGATATTATCTAAAAATAAAACATGCTGTCAGTAAACCTAACACATACTGGTTGATCTAAACCAGGGCTATGATAGTCATACGCAGCTTGGGAGTAAAAGCGCTTCAAGACCTTCCAGTTAAAGCTATCAAAGAAACAACCCAACAGTCCAGGTTTCCCTCAAATGTTCACAACTCACTTTTATGGAAGTCAGTGGAAATTACATGCTCTGAAGGACAAACTTCTGTGCTGTATATAAACACTGGGATTCTAATAAGTTTCGGAACAAAAATTAACTAAATCTACCTTAGTGGTGTAAATGGCAGCACTTAAAACATAAAAATTGTAGCTGTTTAGTACAGATAATCTTCATTATGGCATGGTATGTTTAAAATACTTTGAGCATGATTTTTGGGTTTGAATGAGAATGGGATTTAGTATAAAGGAAAGATAGCTGTGCTGCTCAGAGAAAATACAACAAGACTAATAAGTTCATTCTTAATTATTTTAATAAGTAAGCTACAGAGTGAATGTGCATTGTTGTACTGGTGGGGGGGTGCTTTTAGACTCAAACCTCTTTGTGTGGCATCTATTGATGTTTCTGCATAAGCTGTCTTTTAATCATTAAAGAAGACTGTGGATCAGGTGTAATGTGTGGTGCTGTGTAGTCAAGAAAATGGATGTTTAATTAATTCCCTGTTAGCTTTCACTGTTTGGGTAAATTCAGGAATGTTAGAATGTTTCAGTCATGGGTTTGGCCTGTCATACCAATTTCCAGGTGGCCAGAAATCACCTTAGCCAGTTCTGTGTTCTGGTTTTATGGAGTGTTAGTCCTTTCTTACTGGCTTTTGGCTGGGTTTGTTTGTTTTGTTTTTTCCCTAGATTTATAATGCCCGCAAGGCTGCATTAATTTTTGTCCAGCAGTTAAAGCAGCAAAAAGCAAACAGCATACAGCAGTGTCTCATTGTCCTTTTCATAAACATCTCTGCTAGAGTAACGAATTAGGCTTTCCGCTAAACACCGAATATATGGATTAGTAATGTCACTAAAGGGAAAGTAGGGCATATTATTTTTATAACTTAAAATGTTAAATATTTCTATTTTTTACAGCACCAAACCAAATGAAAGCCAAGGAAGGGAGAAACCTATACAGTTCTTCCCGTTACGATGACTATGACAGATATAGGCGATCTAGAAGTCGGAGTTACGAAAGGAGACGGTCTAGAAGTCGTTCTTTTGATTACAGCTATAGAAGATCCTATAGTCCCAGAAGGTAAGTGTAGTATGTGTTTGGCTTCAACTGCACAGCAGTCTGTTGGAGGAGAAACACCACATTGACTACTTAGTTGTTAAAATTTTGAATAATCTTTTTCTATTGTGGGAGTAACTTGTGGGAGTTATGTATCTTGCATGCTACATCAGATCAGAAATATTGACTGAAATGATTTTCTGCTTCATTGAAGAATAATTAAAAGCAAATGCACAGCTTGAAAAATACTTTATTAAGCATTTGTATACATACGTAGGTATTTGTCACTGTTTACTTTTTCTGATGTACCTTTTTAGCAGTAGACCTACTGGAAGACCTCGTCGTAGCAGAAGCCATTCGGACAATGATAGGTAAAATACTTTTTACACCTTTTAAATTGAAACTAGATGACTGTATTCCTTTAACTATAGGTTTAAAAAAAAGTTTCTCCTGAAAAAAACGGTAAACAATTTTTGATGTACTAGATGTCTAAGAATAGTGTTTTTACATTCAAATCTCCTCTCTCCCCTTTATTCTGATAGGTTCAAACACCGCAATCGATCTTTTTCAAGATCTAAGTCCAATTCAAGATCACGATCCAAGTCACAGCCCAAGAAAGAAATGAAGGCTAAATCACGGTCTAGGTCTGCATCTCACACCAAATCTAGAGGCACCTCTAAAACAGATTCTAAAACACACTATAAGTCCAGCTCAAGATATGAAAAGGAGTCGAGGAAAAAAGAACCAGCTAGATCCAAATCACAGTCAAGATCACATTCTAGATCTAGGTCAAAATCCAGATCAAGGTCATGGACTAGTCCCAAGTCCAGTGGCCACTAACAGTGTATCCATGTTGGTTTAGGCATGTAAGATTCATTTACACACAGTTCAGTTTACTTAAATTATCAGGAATATGATGTTGCAACAGTGCTAAAAAATATTTTCTTTGTCAGTTTTCCCTGTAGCCGACAATGGTTAAAATTAAAACAGTGTTGAGAAGCCACTGAGAGAGAGAGAGAGAGAGAGAATGTCCACTTGGTTAAATGTCATGGGCAGCTACTGATTTGGTTGTGGTGTCTCTATGTATATTTTTGTAAAGATTTGCATTTTTAATGCTTAGATATTGGTGATGACTTGACTGATCGTAACTTGCAACATTGTCCTATTAAAAATGTCATACCCATAGAGAAATTGGTACCAGTTTGTGCTGAACAGTTAAACCAACCGTTTAACTTGTTCCTTAATGCTAAACTTTGTGATAAAATGGAAAACTGGACAGCTGTAGTGCAACACTGACTGCTGTGAAATGCAGACTGGCAATTTTATGTTTCCGTTGTTCAAAGGCAGGTTTCTGTGTTCTCCGTGCCCACTGACACAAGTAGGTTGGTAAATGGAGCTCTATGGAGAGATATTTTTGAGATTTCTCTTTAACCCTGCCATCTGGAGAGATGGTACTAACATTGCATGTACTACATGGGGAGAGAGTTGGTCTCGGAAACTCATGCAGTGTCGTGACTTGTCAGGATAGAGGCTTCACTGCTTTTGACCTGGCTGCTAGTACTAAATGTGTGAGGGGAAAAAAACACCTTGAAATGGAAGATTAAATTCAGATTTCAGCAAATGGCAGAGCAACTAAATATTAGGTTGTGTGTACATTTTATGCAGTTTTTGTATCTATTCTAAATTTTAGTGAGCAGTTAACCATAAAATTGCTTAGTTTTCCTGCTGTTAGATACAAGTAGATTGTTTCAAGTTGTGTGTGTACAGTATATAAGAACTAAACTTTTATGCCAATGACTCCTGTGGTTAGTTGGTGTATTCATAGGTATAAAACTGTAGCCATCTCTCTTCCTGAGTAACAAAGGCTTGCTTTTACACATCAAAAAGTATTTGGTCAAGCAAGTCTGAATCACTTCTTCCTCAGAATGGATAGTGGTTTGGTTACAAGATTTCATTTTACTTAAGAGCAAATGTTTGAAGTTGGATATGAACAAGAGCTGCATCTCTAGCTATTTAGTTTATCACTAATACAGTATATTTAGTAAATTGAATGTGAAAAATAACAAAACCAGTGTGTAATCTTACCAGTATTTCTCTAGAAGGCAAGATACTTTGTTATGAAAATGGCTTTTGGCATTGTTTTTTCTATTTACCTTCAAAAGCCAGCATCAAACACCTAGTGTTCCTCACTGTCTTATGTAGTAGCATATAAAGACATTGATTTCAAAAAGTTCCTTTTTAGAGAAATGTCTTAGGTTTTGGTTTTAGTGTTTTCAGCAGGGCCTTTAAAGAAACACAGATGGCTTTTAAATATTGGCAGTGGAACGTGCTTAGGAGGTTGATCCTAGAATCTTTGTACATTTGATAGTATTTCTAACTTTTTCTTTACTGTTTGCAGTTAATGTTCATGTTCTGCTATGCAATCATTTATATGCACGTTCCTTTAATTTTGTAGACTTTCCTGGATGTATAGTTTAAAAACAGCAAAAAGTCTATTTAAAACTGTAGCAGTAGCGTGCAGCTCTAGCAGAGGAAAGTTGTGGGATTAAACTTTGTATTTCCTTTCTTATAGAGGCTTCTAAAAAGGTATTTTTATATGTTCTTTTTAACAAATATTGTGTACTACCTTTAAAACATCAATGTTTTGATCAAAATAACTAAAGACCCAGCTTATTTTCTGCTTGCTGTAAATTTAGCAAACATGCTGTAATAAAAAAATGAAGGAAATACTGATCCACTGGAATTATTGTAGCTTTAGAATTTGACTCCAGAGCATGGTTAGGAGTAGAGCTATGCATCCCTTATGGAGTAAAATCCTTACTATGGTATTTCAGTAAAGTCAGGATTTTATCATTTAGTGTCTGAATAAATATTTCACACTTTTAAAGGGGTACTAGACTAAATAAGAATGATAAGCATATGTTTTAGTCTAATATATTGAAATTTCTTTTCCGTTAACTTTCATTATTGCTGGATGGACTGCCCTATGGTTATAATTCAGATATTATTAGCCAGGTTATGAACTAATTAAAATCAACAATTGAAGATTCATATAGAACCAAATTTCTAGTATCACCTTAATGATTTCTATTTGCCATATCAAAAACTACGCCAGTAGTGGTTCTCTAGAAGATGGTAAAACTCTGCTGATGACGTTTAGAAACCAAGCTGCCTCCTGGCACTTGTGGTATTTACAGCTGGTGGTTCTTATGCCACTGAAGGAGAACAACTCTGAAAAGCACTTAATGGCGTTGATAAACCCGCTCTTACACTTTGTAAGCTGAGCTGTGATTATCTTGTAGCTTTCTGCTTCTAACAGCAGAAAAACCCACCCTTTTTCAGCTTTCTTAAATGAACGTAGTTTTCATCACTAAAATCCTACTTCAAAATGGTCCACCTGCCTGTGTCGTGGGAAAGTGTGGTTTTGTTTTTGTCAGCAACCTGTGAGGGATTGCTGTAATTAATGTTCACATTAGACCAGCCCGAATTACAGCTGGATCGGTGGGGAGGAGGGTGGAGAACATCTTTGTGTCCAGGCTGAGGTTCTAATTTGAGACTGCAGAGTAACAGTAACTATACCTGAAGTATTTTGTCAGCATGTCCTTATATTGTGTACCTCAACATTTATGTATAGCACAGTTTAAATTTTTTTTTTTGTTTTGAAAATCCAATTCATTGCAAGTATAATGTAGTATCTGACAGTTCTGATGGTTCTTTCTTTCTCTCCCAGAGGTAGGACTAAACTTTGACTTGACTTGTGTATATGAACAAGCCAGAAAAGCCGAACACAAACCCACGATGTTTCAAGAGTGCATGAATAAAGATGTTGTCCTAGTTCTTGCTCCCATGGAAAAATTGTGAAGAAGCTGTTCTGTGGGCCTTTCAGTTGGGGACGAGTTAGCAGGATGTGGCCAAAAGGGCAGGGAATGTTTACGCATTCATGCAAGTCAAGCCACAGCCCATCTAGATAACATCTCCCTTCCTTGATGCAGGTATCCTAGTCCTGCTCTAAAAAAAGCAGTAGCCTGTCTTGTGCAAGCTACCTGCAGGTTATGCACAGCTGGAATGCAAGAACATACGCAGGCTACAAAAGATCATGTATAGGCATCTTTCTTTTGGAGTCTCAAGAACGGTGGGAATTATGTTTTTCTGTGGTAAACTAGATTTTTGTCATTCCTGCAAAATTTGTAGAATTGAAGTAGTATGTAAAAATTCTGCTGAAAATAATGGCTGTGCTCCAAAATATCTGCAGCGTATTGATTTATCTCAGCAGTAATAGAAGGCTCTATTGGAACTTCTTTTTCACCAAAAGTCCATGCACCCAACTGATAATTAAAAATCTTAAATTTAGTGGTTAAGTAGCTGGGTGTTTAAATTAGGGACTATAATAGACTGGTCTCTGAAAGCTAAATGTTATCCTTTCTATGTCTTTTAAAGATGTTTAAATGTACAGTATAATGGCTTTATTCAAAGTGGAAATTTTCAATTTAAATGTTATTTTGAGCTCTCTTCTTAGAAAGAGCTGCTTTTTTTTTTCTTACTGTTTAGTCTGGGGTAACAGCTTGAAATATGCTCAGAGAAGGGCAATTGGATTGATCTACATCGCAGCACTGCTACTTGATTTTTTGGCAGGGATGTTGCAGATTAACATTTTGAAGTACAAAGGGATAAATTTACACATTTTTAGGACATAATCACCCATTAATAATTGCTGGTTTTCTCCATTTATCTTGTAACTTGCTTAAAAAGTCTGTAGTCCATTGCTATAATATTTGTCTAAAGATGCTCTTACTGATGAGACTATTATAGGAAGGGAAGACTATGTACCCTGTAGTGTGTTTGATCAAAAGATGCTAATGTTTTATTCATACACATCCTTTCTTCTTGAGTTTTGTGTTCCATCTGTGCAAATAACCCTGTGAATTGGGAATAAAATGTACAAGTTTTGACTATAACTTGAGAGCACCTTCTGACTTAATTAATACAGCCGTAGCCTGTTGGAGATTGATCACCAAGCACTGAATACCCGAGTAGACCAGAGTCTAGCCCAGCCCTGAGCCAGTGCCCAGGCCTCAGAGGTAGCAGAGAGTGCGACTGCAACTGTACTTGGCTAAGCTTAAGCTGCATCTACTCAGGACTAGCTCACAACTGTACTCAGCTAAGCTTAAGCTGCATCTACTCAGGACTAGCTCCCAACTGTACTCAGCTAAGCTTAAGCTGCATCTACTCAAGACTAGCTTGTCTTGCTTACAAGTCTAGCTTTCCTGGGCAGAGCCCGGCAGCCCCTTAGCAGGCTTTGGTTTGGTTCTGAGAGTAAGAGTTTGTTTCACAAAGGCTGGGCTGTAGTTAAGCCTCTCTTGCTCTGAAGCCATTTCCAGCTTGTTCTGACACTTGCCTGAGGCAGCACACAGGGCCTGGGCTGCTGATTCTTGCCAAATAAAAGATAATTTTAAAGAGTTCCTTGCCAGTTAAGGATACAAAAGGGGGTACTGAAATACATTAATCGGTATTCTGAAATGTCAGAGCTTTATAGAACTCCTTGAGCAGCCAAAATGATGTAATCCCACTTCTCCATTACCATCTTAAAATAAACAGATGCTTTTAGGGGGTGAAAAGTTTAGTTTTATTTAAATTTTTGTTGCTTCCAATTTGTACATACGCCATTAATAATTGACAATTTGAAGTCGAGTATACACAATTGTAACTGGGATACAGCTCATTCACTGGTTAAAGTTTAAAAACTGCCAATTCCATCACATTTGGAGCAATAGATTTGTAAACATTCAACCAGCTGCCAATGCATTTTGAATGTACAGAAAGACATCTCAAAGAACATTCCACAATCTGCAAAACTCCTTTCAACTTAAAGCACTTTTTTAGTAATTACTGTATTTTGAAATAACCTTGGATTCTGTTGTCACAGTTCAGCTGTTTCTATTAGAGGATCAGCTGAACTGTGACAGTGCTGAACGCCGCTCGCTGGCAACGGCCCCTGTCCCCATTCTGATGTTGACATATTCTAGCAAATACTGGGACAAAATGTAGCATTAATGCGTTTTAGAAACAGAAAATTTACAGTACTTTGGTTTTATCAAGTACCGAAACTCAGCCATTTGCATTTCTTGTGAAACATGATTTGATTTTGAACACCTTTGTTTTTTCATCATCAATACACACCTCTCCTATACATTCAGGACAAGTATCTTAAACTTGAGCAGCTTTTTTTTTTTAGGTTTTTAATTTTATTAAAAAATTCTAAATAAGCCTTTTTTGCACTGAGTTTACTTCAAAAATGAGCTCACAACCAAGTAAAACGTGCATATTCACTGTGTTTAAGTGCAAGGGCACAGCCACAAATTTTTTTTTTTTAAACAAAATATTTTTTTTTAAATCAGGCCATGTATTCAACATGGTCATCTTACATTCAGCAGTTTTGTACTAAAAATACTTCTGTGCAGGAAAGCCCAGCATAAATTTACATATGCTACAAAGTTTTACATTTATTTACATGGCTCTGTCTTCCCTTACAAAATTAAATCATTTTAATACCTGCCACAAGCTACTGTACCTTAAAACAATTATTACAGGGTAACCAATTGAAGACCAGTCTAAGTAACTACTCCACTTTTTTCACAATTTTAAAAACTGATACAAAAACATTTTAGAACTCATCAGTGCAATTGGAATACAAAGGATTTTTTGGAGTTTTTTGGCAGTCGTCTGGCAATGCAACATCATTAGTTGGCACAGTCTGATTTTTGAGATTTCAGTGAAGTATTGCTAGAGCTGGAGAGAGGCAATTACACATTTGCCCGATGTGTTCTTCCGTCCTTTCAGGAACACACACCAATGTTTCCTAGATCTCAGTTTTAAGTCACAGGCTTGAAATGCTTGTCCACCAATTGAAGAGCACCAAATAAAGCTCACAGGTATAAACAAGAGAATTATCTGTGGTTTACCTCATGCCTAGGTGGGGGTCTCCACTGCTCAGGAAATCTGCTCTGCAGAGTTTTTATTTAACTAGCAAATTTTACACAAGTTTGAAAAGCAGCAAGGTACCTGACTAAAGCTTTCAGTGCATTTTTTTTCCAGTTAATGCTGCATTAAGTTAGGTAAAAGCTGGTTTTCTAACACCATACCAAAAGTAGTCACAATTCCAATTTGGGGAGACAGTCCCATTTACTCTTATAATAAATATAATAAATGGTGACTGTTCAGGATTTGATTAGATTGATTATAGAGAAAATACCTATTTCACAGTGAAGCAAACACAGCACACAACTTTTGAGGTAAAACATATGGGGAATGTAAACTTACACCCTCCTCTTCCAAGTGACTACATGCAGCAAGAACATCTAGTTCTGTACACCTGGAGTGAAGAATAAAATTCTCAAATTTGAAACCCTGTAAATTTAAGTAACTTTAAAAATATGAAAAGTTACACATCTCAAGCCTGGACTTTAAGTAATGTTTTAAGCTGAAATGTCATTATTTCTTTATCAGAAGGTTTAAAAGGAACAGGTACCCAGTGGCTTGGTGGCTTAGGAAGAACACTTGGTGAGGGTGGCTCGCTAAATTTTGCTCCAGCATAGTTCTGATTGGTTTGAGGAGTGAAAAACAGGTTGCGATTCGATAAAGTAGGACTCCAATTTTGATTATTGGGGAAATGAACATTGTTCTTTCCCCCTTTTTGCATGGCCTGCCATGCACCAGATGATGAGTTGGATCCATGTCCTCTTTCTTTCTTCATATAGGTCTTCATCTGCGAATTCTGGTCTTTATTCTTCTGTCTGTTTTTAAGTTGTTGATGGTTCTTGGTGGTATTTCTAGACTGGGGAACTGGAATGTTGAATCTTTCTCCACCACCCATCTTCAACTTAAATGTCACCTGTAAAAACAGGGAAAAAGTCAGAGTTTGCATTACTACTTTTTTTAAAAAAAAACAAAGGATTTCAGAGAATTTTTAGATTATAAGCAAGGAGACTGAAATCAATCTAACCAAAATTTATGTCAATGAAAAGCAGTGGTTTTTCTCCTTTACTGAATGCCACTTCAGTAATACCTAAGAACCCAATCCTAAATTTTATTCAGGTTAAAAGAAACAACTTTCTCTTTCAAATTAGAAAAAAAAAAGCTAAAATAATTGAGAGAATTCATAAAGTCAGTTGTGTCTCATATTTGTTAAAGATAACAATATACATTTGGAGCATATTCAGTTCTGATTCCTGAGAACAGTGAGATTACTGACTCTGCGATGGTTTAACAATTCCTGCTGCTGATGGCTGACCAGCACATCGTTACCAATCCAGCGTACCCCCTTATCAGTCACAGCTTTCTCTACCTAGTTATGAAAATGCTGGTCCTCCACGCAGCCCAATCACTAAATACACCACTTTTCTCCTCAACAAAAGGTGTTACTGGAAGAATGTGAAAGGCCTGTTGCTCGCAAAAAAAAAAAAAGTGCCAAATTTAAGATGTTAGTATTTAATCCTGAGGACATTTAAACCAAGCTTGTTACTCCTAAAGATCTGGGCAAAGTTTGCACTTGATAAAGCCACACCCCAGTCTTTCTGCTAAATCCAAGAATTACTCTGATAAACCCAAAGTGAACTGAAAACAACCATTTGTAACAACTTCCAAAGCAGACAGCCAGATACTATCACACAGTACCTGACACCTTAATGCTGACTCTCCTCTAGTACTATTCCTCTCCCACCCCCACTTACCTTTCAGTTGTCTTCTCAGATTCCACACTTTCCAACTCTTGCCCCCTTTCTTGCTTCCAAGCCTGAAAGAGTAGGTGCTGCCTTTTCCTGGACTCCTTCCTTTGGCTAGGAATAGAAGTTTTCATGGGCTGATCTGCTGTATTCAGCCAGGTAGCCGAGCCCAACATCGGATTCTCGGCACAGAAGCTCCAAGGGAGAAGTCCCACTGCATAAATGAGAATGAAGTTTGAATTCAAATTTGGGGGGGGAAAAAAAAGCTGATATAGTTCAGAGAATTCAGTCAGTCGTGTGTCTCATTTGTTAAAAGATTACAATATACTAAACAAAAAACCCAACAAAAAACACAGCAGCATTTATCTTATTCTATTTACGTAAACGTTACCATCACACTTAGCATTTCACAAAGAACAGCATTTTTATCATGCTCTCTCTATATATCTCTGAAGTATTTTATAGGCAAGCAAGAACCTTTTTTTTTTTTAGTAGGGAAAAACGTCACATACAATGGAAAATACTTTGGGATGAACTCTTACGAAACAAGCGCTCCAATGCATCACCCCTGAGCACAAAGAAACCCTCCCCGAAAACTGCCCCTCGAGCACTCACCCACCCAACTCTGGGAGCAGCGCAACAGGGAAGCACCACCCAGGACTTACTGCGCCCAGAAACTGACCCCAAGTGTCCCAACACTTCCCGTAACACCAATGGCACCCCCAAACCCTCCTGCCATTACAACAGAGCTCCGTTTCTAATCTGTCAGCTGTTTTTTTCACCTTCGTTAGCAAAGTAATTCCACAACTCTTAGAGTATTTCCTGTTTAGCCCATGGCTCATCCTCTCCTGAAATCTTTTTTTAGTCTTAAAGCACTCAAATCTGCTCACCACCCCCTAATCAACGTGCCACTCTTCAGTCATCAGCACCCCCAGTCCATCTCTCCCCAAAAGCTCCAGGAAGAGCCCCCCAACCTCGTTTCCAGCTTTCGCCTTGTTGCGACTAAAACTAAGGGCCAAAGTAACGTCCTTAGCACAATCCAAGCTGCTGTTTGCTCCCACCGGAGCGGCCCTCACGGGATCAGCGCTTGCCAGAGCTTCGTCTGTTCGTCTCCAAACTTTCTTCCTTCTTGTCTTACCTACACCCCCCGTCCCTCGTCCCGCCCGACCCCTCGGGGAGCTGGAAACCCCCGTCCCCATTTCCCCAACAATGGAGCAGCCTAGCGAGCACAACATGGCGGCGACAGCGCCCGACCCTTCCCGCACCGCTCCTCCCTTACCGACTTCTGTCCGTCTCGTTCGCCCACAAGCACAGACACACACACACACGGGCCTTTAGGCACCGACCCCGCTGCTCCTCCGCCGTCACTTTCCGACAACCCCCCCCCTCCCGCAAAGCACAGCCCGAACCGCTCCAGCGACTCGCTGCCCCTCTATCTCCCACACAAAATGGCCGCCGCTTCCCTACGCCGTATAACACCCTCACCCTCCTCCCTCCTCCCGTCCCCACCCCGCTACAGCCAATGGGAGCGCGCTGCCCGCTCCCTCGGCCAATGGGAGCCAAGCCCCGCCTGTTGCCGGGAGG
Organism: Strix uralensis; assembly: GCF_047716275.1. Lineage (NCBI taxonomy): Eukaryota > Metazoa > Chordata > Aves > Strigiformes > Strigidae > Strix > Strix uralensis. The sequence goes on from NC_133996.1 coordinate 5,409,233, forward strand.
GGCCGGGGCAGACTGGCCGCCGCGGGCGGGCGGGGCCGCCGTTTGAATCTCCTCAGCGCAGGGCAGCTCGGGAGCGCGGCCGCCCCGGGGCCGTGGCCCTTTGTCCCGGGGCCGGTCCCTCCTCCGGGCACGGCCCGAGGGTCCCCGGCCTGCGCTCCCCTAACCCCTCCCCGGCCATGCAGCCAGCTTCCCCCACCTCGCTCGGGAATTAGCACGACAAAAGGTGAGGGTAGCCGCGCCAGCTGCCGCTTGGGGCTTCAAAGCGGTAAAATAATTAACAACAACAACAAAAAAAAAAACGGCAAAACGCCCCCCCCTCGGGCTCTGAGAGGGTCCCCGCGAGCGGGGGTTCAACTGAACAGCGAACAAAGAGCGAAATCCAGAGATCCCCCGCAGCTTTCAGATCGCCAAGTGGAGCATATCGAGTTCGTCGAGCCCATACCCCACACCTGCATTTATTTAAATGAAATCATTTTTAACATTTAAATTATTAAAAATAATTTAGAGGAATTTTTAAATACCAAAATGTAGGGAAATGCGTGAAGGGAAAAGCTTCCACAGGTCTAAACTACTGTTGTGGGAAAGGATTCAAAACTGCAGCGCCCCTGGCTCTGGCTGCTGTTTGTGTTTATATTCACAATACTCTTTTATTTTGCCTCAAGGGATCGTTTACACTGAAACCCAAGAGATTTGGCCTTTACCTGTACAGGCTGAATGAAAATTCCATATACACAAGAAACCTGCACACTTGAGAGCTCCTGGCTCCCTCTTCACCACTGAGGGGCCAGGCAAGCACTGAACGCTGTATCAAGGACCGAAAATAAAGAATCTAAAAAGAAAATTAAAAGCAACTATTTCAGTTTAAACACTGGGGCGGGGAAAATACTTAAGAACACATGAACATCTAAAGTTTTTATTTTGAGGTACAGACACACACCTTGAGTTCACTGAGGTACCCTGCATTTTTAGCTACAGAATGGAAAAATTACTCTTTCCTCCTTTATCTGTAAACCATTTAAAACAGAGCTGGTTTCTTACTGACCAGCACCTAGTATTACAGGGTTCTGACCCATCACAGGGTCTTCAGGCACTAACAGGACAAAGACAAGTACTCCAAAGAGAAGCTGCATCTTTAAGAAGTTTGTATTTAATTACGCAGTGTTATTGAAAAAGCCATGATATGTTTTAATATACAAGATGTGTTGACATAACCAAGCCCAGACCTTTGTTCATGTTCTTTATTGTATGTTTGCATAAACCAAGCTGAGATTAATTTGTTTTCCTCCCTTTGCTCTGTATTTCTTGGCACAAATGTTATGGCTAAGATCCTCTTAGTAGCTTTCATTTAGCTAGAAGACAACAGTATCTGCTGTAACCAAACACTTAAGCCTTGAAATTCCTCTAATTATCTCAAACAACTCTCCTATAATGCACATCAGCAGATTTTTGCTTTGGTTCTATCTTTAGTGTGTTTATATCTGCTAAAACTATCATCTCATCTCAGTGTGTAGATGTTTTTAAGTCAGGGCATGTCACTGAGATTTAGAAATAGCATTTTACTGGCTGCAAATGAGCTCTCTTGTCTGGGGAGCAGAACAGCCATGTACTTTTCAATTCAGATCAAGGATAACACAAGGTCTGGCAGTTTTTCCTCACTATCTTTTAGATGTTTCAAAAAACATCTTGTCTTTCAGAACTGGTTTTCAGGTCAGGCTGACACATTTAGCCAGAGGGGAGCAGGAAATGTCAGTGATAAAGCAATCCTGTACTTGAGCAGAAGCTGTTTCACTGGAACACACCAGGAAACCAGTTGAATGCTACAGTAAATTGTGTCATTCAGAGTTCAAGCAGGAACGCAAGGGGTATTTTTTTAAAATCAAAAGGGCAGGCAGTCCAGAATATCCAAAACACCACAATGCCCAACTTGCAAGCAAAGAGAAAGTTACCCATGCTTCACACTTCAGCTGGTAAAACCTTGGGCAGGTTTCCTCTCCTGCAGTGGAAGAAAAGGAGATATTCCCAGAGCTACAGCAACCCCAACATGTACAGAAGCAGCACTCCAGTGCCTGCCATGTCCTGGACTGCATGTCCTGAGGACACAGCACAGCCTCAGTCCCAGGGTTCAGTCTTGATCCCTTATCATCAAGATCTGAGATCCCTTCAAGAGAAGCTACTTCACCCCCTCAAATACTAACTTTTAAACCTGCTTTCTTCTTTTCAATGGTCTCAACACTAGGCTTCTTGTTCCAAGCCTCTGGCACTATATTCACCTCAGTTAGCCATGGGCAGACTGGGCTGCAGCGAGATGTGAGCTGCCTCCAGGAGCAGCTCATGCCCACCCTTCATGCCCCACCAGCCCTCCCTCTGCTAAAAAGGTGCAAGAGTGTGTCCTCAAACATGCTGCTTGAGCAGGGTCGTACTTCTAGACCCGACTTTGCTGTGCATTGCCACGTGGCAATACAGACTCAATGACCTCAGCTCCACTACACTTGTGCTACATGCTCTTACAACCCATTGTACATTTTCTATTGTGCAAGTGTCTGCTCAGTCTGGATTATTCCGCTTCCTCCAGGTAACCCAAGGCTGAGTGCAAGAACTACTGCATTTCCTCATGTTCCCAGGGAGCCAGTTTCTTCAGTAGGATCTACATTACTCAGATCCTCCTCTCATCCCTCCACTTTTGCTGCCACAGTGATGACTACTCAAGGTGTTCCCTAGCCACTATTATTTTTCACTCGGCATCTCCATTCCCTCTTAAAGCAAGTGTTAGTGCCAGCCCAGGGAAGCAGCTCCATCTGTGCTGGCATTGCAACAACTAGCAATTTGCACAGAAGTTCCAGGGAAGACAAATTCCCCAGAGCTTCATTAGCCCCAAACTGAAAAATGCTTCCAGCTGTGATCAAGATGAATCTAACCATGCACATATTCATGCCAGAGCATTTCAGTGGAACTGCCCACTGATGGACACTGCAGGAAGTAAGCAGCACAGATAAATCATTTGTTAAGTCAATAGTGAACCATTGCCCCAGTTTTATTCCACAGGTGACGAGCTTCTGGTGGTACATGATTTTTAGAGCCATAAAAAGTAAATACCTTGGGGTTACTAAGAGTCCCATGACACGCTTGAAACTAGTTAGATGCTTCCATCTGAGCCAAACATTAACTGGGGTAAAAATCTACCTAAGTTTTCCTCCTGTGGGAAATACGTTGAGTTTGTATTTTCTTAAAAATCTGCATGAAAGTATTGAGTATACAGTAGCATTAATTCTGTTTGGCAGAGGACCCTTGTTTCTCAATCAAATAAAGCTCAGGAAATCCACAGCTGTGATCTACAGGAACTAGGTGGATATTTGAATCTCTCCAGAGTGAACAGAGGAGGTACAAGGCAAGCACCCCAACAATTCAATAAAACTAGGTACTTTAGTTACTTTAAGCTCCTTATAAATTTGTTGTTAAATAAAGCAGAGGCAGGATACCTAAAGATACTTTCTATATAAGTTGTAGCTATGAATTAAGTCAGTGTCCATCAGTACCCACGTTGCATCGTCACCAGAATAAGAGTTTCTTCTTCTGCGCTGCTGAAACCGGTTCCATGCTCAGGAGTGTCTCTGAGAACGTACCTCCTTTGCATGACTGCAGCTTGCACATTTGTATATATACAGATACACAGAACACAACAAACTCAGCACCAAGAGTAAAAATACCATGGACACACACAGCTCCTTGAAGATCAGTTATCCAGGCCCTGAGCCTTATGGCCCAGGGGGATTTAAAGGGCTTGTGTTGAAGCAGCTTCATTGCAGCTGATGTCCAAACTCTGTAAATAAAAGCACATCCAGGCATGACTCCTGAGTCACACCCTGTAGGTTTTCTGTCAAATCCACACCAGTACGAAGTCACAAAAGCCTGCAGGAACCTTCAGCCCATTTAAATCAATATGCCTGGTTCATGCCCTAGCAGCAGGAGAAATATTTCCACCCTCAACCCACCTCACAGCACAAGAGCAAGCAGAGGTGGTTCTGCAGCAGGACAGCTCACCCAGGGCACAGACATTGCCTTACAGGGACAGAGGACAAACTCATCAGACAAGACCCACTTTGCTCACATGAGCTATGCTATACAAGAGATTAAGCCTATTTTTTTCTGAGCATTTCCTTTAAGAGGGCAGTATAAAGTCACACTGGCTCTCTGATTCATACCTTATCTACATAAGCAGTGCCTCCACCCTCAGCCCTGTCTGGGCCAGTCAGTTTTCAAGTTCAGCCCCACCAAAGTCAGAGGAATACAAGCAAGTCACTGTCCTCCCACAAAGCACAACGACACTTTCTGAAAGTGCTGGTGATTAAGTGCCCTATCACATGGGCTCTGTCCTAAGAGCAGCCCCAGGGGTTGTTCCCTACTGCTCTGGAGACAGAGACACTAAGCAAGGCCAAGCTCATAAACCCTGTTTCCCACAGCCTGGACAGCTTTTCTCTGAGCCTTCCCTCCAGCACACTGCAGAACCAGAGTCAGCAGCTCACTGAGACACAGTCCCAGCCCATCCTGCACCCCAGCAGACTGAGGTGCCCACCAGCCAGACACCCCTACAGCCAGAGCTAGTTCCTGTGTAAAGTCTGCAGGGAAGGATCCCTTCTGAGGTCATCTCCCCCCCTTGTCAGTTCTGCTCAGCCTCATTCACTTGGAGAGATCTGGTACAGCTACTAGCAGCAAGGCAAGGAATACAAACTGCTGCCAAAACTGTCCTGAAGAGCTCAGCAAAATCCCATCCCTATAACACCTCAGCTACACCTGATTGTGCTTCTGGCTTAAGTACCATGAAACCAGGTGCACTGAATTCAGGCAACCCCACCCAGCTGAGCGAGAGGCCATCTGAAGCCCACCCGGCCAAGGCAGTCTCATTTTAGAGTCCTCTCTCAGCAATGGTGTTTTTTTAGTTCCTTGTGGTTATGAGTTGTCTGTACTTCTGCTCAGTGCCAGCAGGCAGAAAGACAAAAGCAGAACATGATCTTTATGGGCATGCAAGGCTGATTATTGATCCCAGATGTTGACCTTGGTATGGGGGTTTCCCAAAGCAGGGCTATTCACAGCTGTGTTAGCTGCAGCCAAGGGAAAAAAATCCAAGCTAGAGGGGAACAAAAAGTCCTTACATTACAGAAGTCAGCCTTTAATGGTTTTCTTTTACTCTGGCAGGACAATTTTTGCTATAAAAGAGAGTTCAGAAGCCAAATTACAAGCTTCTAGCTATGCTGCAATAATAATGTTTCTTTCTTACAACATGCACTCCTTTGACAGAGCAGATAGAGGAAACTTGGGTCTGTATTTCACAGGATCCTGCTGGATATGAAGCTGTGACAGAGGTGAATGGTTTGGGGCTGAGTGGTGCTTTTCTAACTCAGGACTAGTATAAAGTATCTTTCTGTTTTTCAGTAGCTCTTCACAGTCTCGTGTTTGTTCTTGCAAAGGAAAATCTGTAGGTTCATGGGAACTGAAATGGAAGCCGTTATTTTTCCAGACAGATAGCCTGCCTCTCCTCCTTTGCTTGTACAATTGTCCGTGATGCCTTTCAGCTTTATTGTGATTTCCACACATGAGATCCAGAGAGGGGCTTTGAAAACCACCCAGCCCTGAGCAGCATCAAAAGGGGCTGACGGGTCCCAGCCGTGCCTGAGCGCCCCAGTGAGCAGGGGAACCCCCTTTTCTGAGCCAGGGGCCAAGAGGAAGAGCTGGGTTCCCAATTCTGCCGCTTTCTCAAGCGTCCGCAGGCCAATGTCCCCGCGAGTGTTGCGGGCTCCCCTGGAGAGGGCAGCCGAGCATTGCTGAGCGCGGGCGCACGGCTGAGCTCCAGCAGCCGCTGGAAACTCCTGAGCCACAAATAAAGGCTGAGGGGAAATAACATGAAACAAAGATTTGGAGAGCAGGAGATGTAATTGCTATTCAAAACCATCACGAATCCACCAAATGGGGGGAGCTGGGATCCAAGTGGGAGGGAAGGTTGAGTTCCCGCTTGGGAGAAGACAGGTTGATGGGGCTGTGGGAGGAGGTTGCGGCTGTTCCGTAGGATGCCAGAGCAGGACCTGCAGCGGGGCAGGGTGCATTCGGGGGTGAAGGAGCACAGCCCTTCCTTTGCAGCCAGCACAGCGTGTGCTCCCTACTATAGGTTGTATGGTCTTTACACAACCATAATGTGGCCAATTCCTTTGGGATTTTGGGCAAACTTGCCTCTACCCACCAACACGGAGCGTTGAGTAACAGCCGATATTCTCCCTGGTGCTCTGGTGTCACCCAGCACTGTCCCTGCTCTCCAGCAGCAGCAGCACAACCTGGAAATAACCAGCTACAGGCTGGTGCTGCCCAGCTGAGGGGAAGAAGTGGTTAGCTGTGAGGAAGGATAGCTGGGAGCAGGTAGAGCAGAGACCTCAGCCTCTGCAGCCCTGGGTCCACCATGACCACAGCAGTATGATTGTGTAACTTAAGACCTTAAGCCATTTCCTTTGCCTTCCACTTGCAAAGAGAAAATCACCTTACTCTTCTGGCATTAGCAGAGCACATCTGTGTACAGAGAAGTGGCTTGCCCACTTGCAGGGGCACAGAGAGGTGGGGTTCTTGCTGTTAATGGCGCCGGTGAGCATGCAGACAGCAGATTTCTGAGCTTGCCCTTAGACCTGCACACAGCTAGGTATATCCAGATTTTTCCATGTCTGCCTCCTAGCTCTTTTCCTTCCCCTCCTCTTCCACTTCCCTAGAGAAATCAGGAAAAGACCCTGAATGTCTGTTGCCTCAAACACTTCAGGTACATGGAAGAATCGGAGGGACTGAGCAAATTATTTCAGCGAGTCGGAGGGTTAGGGTGGTTGTGAGATGTGGCACTAGCAGCCAGAAGCAGAACACGAGACCCAGAGGGGAAGTGGGGAAGGAAAGAAAACCTGACACACGTCCACCAAAAGAATGCAAAAGAGAGCAAGAAACCAGAGGAAAGATTTGTGCTGATGGATTTCCAGCCCAGGGGAATAAAACAGAATGGTATGAGACACCCAGATGAAACCAGAAGTGATGTGAAAGGAGAGGGAAGCAGGCACCATCCGCAGCTGCACAAACTGCCCTGAGAGCTGGAGGGATGGGAAGCCCCCAGGCATCCCCAGCCCACGACACAAGCAAGAGGAGGTGAGTGGTTTGCATTTGCTGGCCCGTGGGGAGATCATGCAGCCAAAGATCCTTTTTCTCGCAGTAACACACATCGTACCTTTGAGCCCACGGTGCTGACATGCATGCATGGGGAGACTCCGCGGCGCAGGGTTTTGCACTGGGAGATTCCCGGTGTTATTCACAGAGGGTGGGAAAATTGTTATTTAGAATGAATGTTTCCTTAATGAGAACATGAAAGGTAAGTGTTTAAATAACAGACTGGGGACTAACTCTTTACAGCTGGTTTTAGGAAATATTAATGTCAGATATATCAGAGTTATTTCCAAGCTCGCAAGCATGAGTATGATACGAGCTCTCAGGCTGAGCATTCTGCTCGAGTCAGTGTTTATTATGACTCCGCGTGTGGTTGTTTTGGTGGAGTGAGAGAAGCTCTGATTTTCCATGCTTTGTACCCAAACTGGCACTCGCAGTGCTGCTCTGCACCCACGCACCCCTGTGCTTCGAATGCTGTCACCCCAAGCACTCACACATGGACAGGACTGGACTCTGAATAGAAATAAAGCGTATAATCCTCAGTGTGGCACTTGTGCTAGCCAGTTCTTACACCAGGGACTTAACTCCGCTCAGAATTGTTTAATATGGTTGGAGGGACAAACCGGGATGAACAGATATTTCCAAAATAACAGCAAAACTTCTGCAACTAAACCAAGAAATGTGTACAAACGAAAATATTTGTAAAGCAAAAGATATTTTACTTTTTCAGCCAGTGAAATGTCCAAGCGTTAATGAAAATTTTTGCATCGATCCCTTCACTTGTTCATATTAGGTGATCACTTAAGCCATTTGATTTTATTGTAAAGATCAAATCCGTCAGAAATTCTGGCGACGAAATATTCAAGACTGGCACTTTCAGAGTGCTGCAGGCACATTGCACTGGCTGATTGCAGCAGGAAAATTTAATTTGATATTATCTAAGCAACCACCATGTTAACTTATTAATCACAAGGATTCTGAGATGTCTCTGTAAATGAAGAAACCATCCCAAGTGATATCAGAAACCGTGCTGCTGCATGCAAGGCAGTGTCAGTCTGACAACTGAAATCAATTGCAGCAATGCACTGAAATGGAAAAGGACTTTTTCACTTGTAGATTTAATTTCCACTGAAGCCACGGGGGGTTATTAGCTGGAGTGAGCGGACTCACAAGCAGATCTAATGGGGGGAAGGTTTCTCTGCTGCTTCTGGGCACTTTGCAGTCAGTGAGGCTGTATCAGGAATATATTGCATTCCCAAATATCTTATCTGCATTTTGTTCCTAATAGCTGGGCTTTTTGTTCATTCACTGCCTTGCCTCCTTTGCTGCCTCCTGGGGCTATTGTTATTGGCACTGTCTGGGGGATTCTCCATTGCAAGAGATGGGGTTTCCATTGCTTTATTTTGGCAGAATATTCCCCACCCTGGGAGATCCTGCTGACAGGAGACACTTTGCTCTGCTGGGAGGAGAGTTAATCCTGTGCAGAGGCCCAGGAAATCCCTGCTTGGATCCTACAGCTCCCAGGGACCCCGTCCCTCTGTGCTACAGCCTCCTGGCTCTGAAGGAGGATGAGAAGCCCCTTCACTCTTTCTTGCTGAGCTGAAATGTCAGCCCGGTGGGCAGGGACTTTCAGGACTTGGTGGGCTGGTTGTGGTCAGGATGCCCAGTGGTGCCTGGGGCTGTAATTCCCAGGGAGGTGGAGCTGCTGCCCCTCAGAAGGGGGTTTCCACCCTGGAAGCGGGACTTGCCCCTTCAAGGATGCTGCAGATCAGCTCTCCCCTGGGATCCAGATAAGGGCTGGCTTGTTTCCTAGGAGCTGAAGCATGCAGGAGGCAGTGGGCATGAACAAACAAATGGTTGAATCCAGGAGCCCATCTGACAAGAGAAAAATGTCCCCTGGGCAGGAAAAAGCAGCCTTATGGCCAAAAAACCCAGGGACAGGCAGTACAAGGAGAGGGGCTCTTGGCACTGCCCGTGTTTTCATGCTCTGGAGCCTCTACAGAAGAGATCTTGTGCTGGAGCAAAGCCCTGTGCTTTCCATCACAGACACGGGAGCTGGAAGGAGGATTTGGGGAGCTCAGACAAAACTGCAAAGAGATTCATCCTTGTCATTCAACCCGAGACACAACAGATGTGGGAAGAGAAGGTCTGGGCTGACTGGCTGATTGCTACGAGCCCAGCACAATATTTTGAACCTGAGGGCTTATCTGAAATATGTCAGCTTAACCGAGAGAGCTGCACCAGAACAGTGTATCAGGCAGTGCAGGAGTTATTTTGCCATTACAACCAAATTCTCTCCCCATGCAACATAACGTGAAGGATAGCATTTTGCTGGCCTTCAGTCTCTTGCCTAGTGTTCAGTACAGTTTCCAAGCTCCTCAGTATGTTGGTTGGACTTTGCACAACTGCAGTTACTCAGAATTTAAGATGGTCCTAGGAATACTGGCTGCAATTAATAGCCGGGGTGATGCTGGAGTCTGCTTAATTAAGAGATGTCTTGGTTTGGATGCTGGAGTTTTGGCTGGGGAGTTTTGGATACTCGAGGAGGCAGTTGCTGCCCAGGTGGCCCCTGGTGAGCCCTGAGATATGTCAAAGTCCATCTGCCCACTAAATCCATCTCTCTCTGGAGGGAGAGATGTTGTCAGGTTTAATAACAGCAGTTAGCAATTACTGCTGCACTTGGGGTGTTTCTGCGAAAAGCTGCAGGAAACAAGAGTGCTGAGATTAGAGTGTAACATCTCCGGTCCTGCACGATTACCCCATGCCAGAGCTGATGTAAGAGGAGAGAGGCTTGCTGCAATGCTGAGCCACATTTCAGCCCAAAGTCCAGGCCTCCTCCAGTCCGATATGCCAAGAAATGCAAATCAGGGTTGAACTGCTCTGGCTCTAACATGCACCGAACACCCTGCAACTGCCGATGTTTGAGCCCCGACAGGCAGGCAGGAGCAAAGTGTGGGACTCAGGCTCTTCTCCGTGACCTCCTGGGCAGCATCTCAAGTGCTCAGGGGTATTTTGCAACTGCTGTAAAACACAGAAATAGTGATGAGTGTCAGGAGATAGGAGAATCAGCGGGGAAGGAAGTATTGAAGACAGGTATAAAATACTTGCCACTGCTAAGATGTTGCGGACAGAGGCTTTTAGCATGTTGGTCACTGCTGGCTATTGTCACCTCTTAAGACAGCTGTTGCCTTTGCTGAAATTCAGAAAACAGACAGAGAAACCACAAATGGTTGGCTACAGGTGGCTGGAGCCCAGCAGTGCAGCAGCCCGGCCCCTGCACCGCCTGGGCACTCGCTCCACTCCCCGGGTAGCTGTAGCTGTCACACGTCCCGTCTGCTGAGGCTCGTGCATTTTGGACATTTCTTCTTTTGAAAGAGAGCTGAGGGCAGGGACAGACAGTGACTTGTTTGTACTGGGGGAAGGGGAACACTGTCAGCTCAGTGCTTTCCTCCAGCAGCAGGAGCTCATGGTCCCATTGCCTGGATGTGGGATCCTGGATACTCCAAGCCAGGCAGACGCTTTCAGGAAGAGGGGTCCTGTGCCGTGGGCTTCTGTAGCAGGTCGGTACAACCTGCCGGTGCACGGCACTCGGGACACAGCATCTCTCTGCTAATAAGGCAGCTTTAGTGTATCCAACAACCGCCTCGTCATCTGCTCTCTATAACTCAGTCCAGGATGACCTTGTTCCCCCTGGTACATGAAGCAGCACAAGGCAGCTGAGCCCTCAGTGAAAGTACATTTGGTTTAAAACACGAGTATAATCAAGAGCAAGAATGGGAGAAAAATAACGTCTGAAGGACAAGCTCGCCAGTGTAATGAAGATGAAGGGATTTAAATGCATTAAGCTGCAGAAGGGCACCGAGCAGCTCAACATCTGCCTAGGGGAAAATAAGGCACTTCCCTCTATCACATCTCTGATGAAACTAAAAATATTGGTAAAATTAACCTAATCCTGGTCACAGACAGGGGTTCTTAGGTTCAGGTGGTCTAACTCTTTGCATGTCCCCATTTTGATGTCCAACCAGCACTCTAATATTGATGTTAAACAATAACTTTTAATCACTCTGACCACGGGACACACTGACTCACAACACAGGGGTTATGGGGGGAGAAATGCAACTTTAATGAGGCTGAGCTTTATAAAACTGCAATGAACAAGCTTAAATATAAAACCAGTCTTGTCATTTTATGTGTTCAAACAGCTTTGGTGAAGAGTAAATGTTTCAAAGTGCACTTTGTGTTCCCAGATGAGCCGCACCGAGTCCCCGGCAGTGCAGTATCCCTCGTCCTCCTCCATCCCAGCCATCTCCCGGGGCAGCATCACTCAGACGGGCTGTTCTCAAGGGCCTGTCCCTGGCCACAGCATGGTGTCACCATGAGCAGCCCCTTCCACCGCTGCTGGCCCTGAGCAGTGAATCCCAGAGGGCTGGTAGGAGCTGGCCCAGGATTTGTACAATTCTCAGCGTTGCTGCTTCCCTCTTGTGGTGAGGAAACAGCCAGAGAGACGGACGGGTACGGACAATGGACGGGGTACGGACAACAGACGTGGTATGGACGTGGTACCCATGGGCTGTGATAGACGGGTCTCAGCCAAATCACTGGTGGGACAAAGCCCAGATATCTGCTGGGAAGAGGTGGAAGCTGGCTCCAGCATTTGGGCTGTGAACCTGAACATAGGTCTCCCTGTGCTATTTTCCTTTTGTTTGCCTCCCTCTAAAGGGAGGGATGTGTCTGAGTGGGTTGAATTTATTGCTCGTTGTGCTCCTGTAAGTCCTCTTCATCTCGGTCTTTTTCAGAGCATCTGAAGAAGGGCAGAAGGAAGCAGAAAGGCTGTCCGCAAGCTCCTAGCTCCAGTTAATTACAATGGATATTTGTAAGATACCTGAAAACTCCTCCAAATGCACCGTGAACACTATGGAGTGCTTCATGGTCCTCAGCACACAAGCACAGAAGATAAGCATTGCCACGCTGTGCGGCCTCTTTGGGACATTGTGTGTTTTTGAGAACTCTTTGGTGCTGTACTTGATCTTCTCTTCCCCTGGGACCAGGAGAAAGCCTTCCTACATCTTTATTAGCAGCCTGGCCTTGGCTGATATCCTGGCCAGCATCATCTTCGTCTGCAGTTTTGTTAACTTCCATGTTTTTAATAAAACTGATTTCTCTAAAGAAACTTTCCTGCTGCAGCTGGGAGGGGTGAACACATCCTTCTCTGCCTCCCTGAGCAGCTTGCTGCTGACAGCCCTGGACCGTTACATCTCCATCAGCCGGCCCTCCGAATACAAGCTCCTCATGACGAGGAAGAGAGCGTGGGTAGCCCTGGGGGTGCTCTGGGTGACATGTGCGGCCATTGCTTCCCTGCCCCTCCTGGGCTGGAACTGCTGCACGCTCGATTCGACCTGCTCCGAGCTGTTCCCATTTGTGGATGGCAACTATCTGTCGAGCTGGATCTGCTTCATCATGGTCCTGCTGGGGTGCATCGTCTACGCCTACGCGCACGTGCTATGGAGGGCTCACCAGCACGTGGCCTACATGGAGAAGCACCAAGCGCAGGCAGGAAAGCAAAACACCAGGATGAGGATGGATGTCATGCTGGCAAAGACCCTCGTCATGGTGCTGACTGTCCTTGTGCTGTGCTGGTCTCCGGTCCTCGTTCTTATGATCTACAGCATCTTCGCCAGGCTGAGCAATCACCTGCGCAAGGTGTTTGCCTTCTGCAGCACCCTCTGCCTGCTCAATTCCATGGTGAACCCCATTATTTATGCCCTGCGGAGCAAGGAGCTATATTCCTCTCTGAGGATGGTCTTTTCTCGGTTCAGGAGGCAGCTGAAGACCTCTGAGGAGAGCCCAGAAACAGAGACCACCCACAAGTCCTCCGTGATAGAGACTGTCTGCGAGGACATGCGCGTAACATAGGGAGGCAGCTGTGGAAAGTCTGTGCTCGGGCTGGCAGAAACAGTCTGATCACTTTTCTTTTTCTTTTCTTATGGAGGTCCTGGGAGATGAGGGATCAGGTGCCTGTCACAGGGCCAGCTCCCGCTGATGTTATTCTTAGATGCTGGGACATAAAGTGCAGAGAGTTACATAGACAGGCAGTCCCTGAGCTGCAGAGATACCGGTGCCACATCAGCGTGCCAGCCATGAGGCAGAGGATAATGCCATGCCCCAGAACAGAAGATCCTGATATTTTATGACAACTATTCCTGCCTGGCCTCCCACCTGTTCACCAGCCACCTCCTAACCGATTTTTGTTATATTCAGTGCTGTCTTCCTTACACTCTCTTAAAATATAGCTACCTTCAAGTAAAACACTCCACAGACCTTCAGTTTCTGTAGAAATCCCCAGGCATCTTGTAACTCTCTAAACCCCTTAACTGGGCACAGGCAGAGTCATACAAGCACCACCAGCAAAGTGATAATAGCACATCACTACTTAGCAGAGGTACATACCAGTCTTGAATGCCATCCTGGGTGTTATGTGTTAACAGCACAGTGACAAGAGGTCATCAGGTCCTGGCAAAGGTGGCAGAGACACCACCAAGTCGTGACAAGCTCCTGCTGACAGTGAATGGCTCACTGCATCATGCGGGAGCAGGACTGGCAGCAGCAGGAGGTACCTCTGCCCTTGCTAGGAGACGTGCAGATGGTTTCTCTGGGCTTGTTTGCAGATGGTCCTGACTAATTGTGTCTCACAGCGTTTAGGATCATGTTGATTTTAGCATCTAATTCTTTATGGAAAACTGAAATGCTCTCACTGTGGCTGATGGACTCTGCCATAGTTGAGGATTTCGAGGTGGGCAGGACCCTGCAGGCAGCACATTTCTTGCAGCAAATTTAAGGAAGGCTAACCTGTGCCACAAAGGTGTTTGATGGGTGTTATGTGATTAAATATTAAAGCCATTTTTCAGCCTTTTCTTCCATTAACCTCTGGGACACGAACTCCTCCAGGTGATAAAATTAAGCCCAAGCTGGGGCAGATACTCTGAGGATAAGGAACTCGATAGATTTTTTTTTTTCGAATTACACAAAAGCAGCACCTTTAGGTGTAAAACCTGCAAGGAGAGCAAAGTGGGACAGGGCCCTTTGCCAATGCCCTGTAGAGCAGTGGGGCTGCCAAATGCCTCTGACGGGGCTGAGCCTGGCCCGGGACATGGCCACAAGGCCCTTGGACTCTGCCCTGTTTCCCCAGAGGATGCACCTGTCCCTCACATGTGGGTTTTGGAGCCAGGCCCCAGGCCTGCTCTGGCTGCACGGGAGGGCCAGGGGGAGAGGGGTCTTATGGAGGCTGAGCGGCCATGGGGCCAACCCCGTGGGCTCTCTCCTGGCTCCTCATGGGATGAACACAGAGGCTCAAACCGTAGGATGAGGCACACAGGCAGCGATAGTGGAGCAGAGCCGGGCTGGGAGGGAGAGAAGGAAGAAGGGAGGGAAGAAAGGGGCCGCCAGCCCCGCTGCCAGGCGGACCGCAGCCTCGAACCCGCGGCCCCTCGGTAGCAATGGCGGTGCCTCGGTAGTCATGGCGGCGTCGCGGCGCCGTTGCCTCGGTAGCCATGGCGGCGGCCGCGCTGACGTCACGCGGCAGCATGGCGGCCGGCGGGGTGCGGTGGCTGCTGGTGGCGCTGCTGGGGCCGGCGGTGGCCGCGCCGCGCTACCGCCCGGACTGGGCCAGCCTGGACGCGAGGCCGCTGCCGGCCTGGTTCGACCAGGCCAAGGTGGGGGTGTTTGTGCACTGGGGGGTGTTCTCTGTCCCGGCCTGGGGCTCCGAGTGGTTCTGGTGGCACTGGCGGGGCGAGCACCGCCCCGACTACGAGCGCTTCGTGCAGCACCGGTTCCCGCCCGACACCACTTACGCGGACTTCGCGCCCCATTTCACCGCCCACGACTTCCAGCCCCGCGAGTGGGCCCAGCTCTTCCGGCGGGCTGGTGCCAGGTCAGTGTCAGGTCCTGGCCAGGGCTGTTGGGGTCCCTGAGGGGATGGGGGCAGTGAGTCTGGGAGATCCCTGATGGGGTGAGGGAGCCATTTCTGGGGATCTGTGAGGGGATGGGGGGTCCCTGAGGGGATGAGGGAGCCATTTCTGGGGATCTGTGAGGGGATGGGGTGTCCCTGAGAGGATGAGGGAGCCATTTCTGGGGATCTGTGAGGGAATGGAGGGTCCCTGAGGGGATGAGGGAGCCATTTCTGAGGATCTGTGAGGGGATGGGGGGTCCCTGGTCACCCAGCAGATGGGGGAGCCATGTCTGGGGGTCCCTGAGGGGATGGAAAGGCCTGGAGAGGATGGGGGGCTGTCCCTGGGGTCCCCAAGAGGATGCAGGGGTTCCTGAGGGGATGGAAGGGCCAAGTCTGGGGATCCCTGAGGGTTTGGGGGACCCTGAGCAGTGCTGGAGATCCCTGAGGGATCATGCCCAGCGTGCTGAGAAGATGATGGGCCTTGCTACTTCCTAAGTCTCGATTTTTCATACTTGTCCAGCATTAAAATCCATTAATAATGTCTATTATTCCTGTAGTCGCTTCTAAATTTAAAGGGTAGTGAAAGGGGGCTCCTCCCAGCGTGGTTATTCAGGCCCTTGCTTTTTTAGTGACTGGGTTTGCCAGTGAGGCTGGGGAATATCTTAGGTAGTTCCTTTGTCATCCTGATCCTTTTTTTCCCTCAGGTACGTGGTACTGACCACGAAGCATCATGAAGGCTTCACCAACTGGGGGTCGTCCGTGTCCTGGAACTGGAATTCTCTGGATATGGGGCCCCACCGAGATCTTGTAGGAGAGCTGGGACAAGCCCTCAGGGAGAGGTACGGCGCTGCCAAACTGTGCTGTTGCTTTCACCTGTGTGCATTGAATTCTCCTGACTGTTCTCGGCAAATAGTGGAAAACAATGAGTTTAATATGAAGAAAGTAGTGCTTGCAAAGTCATGAAATCTTCTGTGAAATAATAATGCCAAGTAATCTAATCTGTCACTGGTTCTTAATCCTTACTGCTAGCCTAACTCTTTCCTCTGTGTTTTCTGCCTTTCAGCAACATACGCTATGGACTGTATCACTCTCTGTTAGAGTGGTTTAATCCACTCTATCTAGCTGACAAAGAAAGTGACTTCAAGACCCAGAACTTCGTTTTAAAGAAGACCATGCCAGAACTTTATGATCTTGTCTTAAAGTAAGAGCTGCAACCAGTTAGGAACCAAGAGCATTTCCTGGTTTCAATACTGTAGAGAAAGATGCAAAGTGGATGCAGAGAAGAGAGGTGACAAATGTTAATTTTTTTGCCAAGGCAAATCTGTTCACTTATCAGTAATGATTTGTGGTAATTAGAAAAGGGGTTCACATTTGCCCTGTGGACAGTCTTAATTTGTAGAATAAGGTAGGGACAAATTTTTCATGCAAGAGCCATTCCCTTTAATACTGCCTTTGTGCAGGGTGGCTTTGAAAGTGGAGCAAGCTGCTTCGTGTTTAGCAGAGTAGAGGAGTGACTTTACTGCAAATTTATATCTTTGCCTTGCTTCCCCTTGTTCACAAAAATACGAGGCTTGGACACATGTTGCTCAGAATATCCGTTGTCCCAGGAAAAGAATGTGCCTCATAATTGCCTTTGAGGTGCAAACTTCTGGTTTTTGAAAGAATTGCATCCTCTCTTGAGCCATGATCAACACATCGTTCTTTGCTGCTGCAAGAACCTCACTTGAAGCTTTGTCTGAAGCAGAAAGTCATAGCATAAAGCTCCTGGTAACGTCAGTAATAGGAAGAGGAAGTGAAGCTAGACTCCAGACGCAAGAAACACAGTGCTTCCTTCATGCTAGGAGAAAATAAGCCATTTTGAAATAACATTCATCTCTCTGTTAGATATAAACCAGATTTGATTTGGTCGGATGGAGACTGGGAAGCTCCGGAGTCATACTGGAATTCGACCTCTTTCCTTGCCTGGCTTTATAACGATAGTCCCGTCAAGGTATCGCTTTCAGCTACCCCGCATGGCTGCTAGCATTTTATGGGTATGGAAGGTCTGGCAGCAGTGAGATGTGAGTATGATCAAATCAGAAACCTGCTTGGCAGATGCCAAATGTGCTTTATTCTTTTGAAAAAAACCAAAGAAGCCTATACTGTGCTCCTCTGAGAAGACTCTAGTGTCCTTTACAGCACACACGTGGGAGGCTCAGAGGTGAGGAACCTGGTTGCCTCAACTTCTACCTGAGTGAATAGAGAGAACTTCTCCCAGAGAGGGATTCAGCCTCCTCTGGAGGATCCTCTCTCTTTCCATTGATTACCCAGGGGGGTTTAGCTGCCTTCCTCCTAACTTAGATGCCTTTGCTAACTTAGCGGGGGGTGAATGCAAGCTGAAAAGTCCAAAACAAAACATTCTCCCTACTGAGCTACGTTTCTTCTTTAGGACACTGTTGTTGTTAATGATCGTTGGTGTAATAACTGCTCCTGCCATCACGGAGGCTTCTACAATTGTGCTGACAAATACAAGCCAGGGACCCTGCCAACTCACAAGTGGGAGATGTGCTCCTCCATTGACAAGCTCTCCTGGGGCTATCGAAGCAACATGAACATTGCTGAGTTAATGGATGAAGCAAGTATCATTGAGGTAAGAAATCTGAAATCAACAGGTGTGGGGGAGTTACTGAGAATTAGAGGTTTCCTTCATCCTTCTACTTGCAGAAAGAGTTGTTGTGTTTCATACAGTCAGGCTGGAGTTAGAGGAGCAGCTGATGAGGACAAAGCCCTCCTCGGGTTTCTTTGTTGTCAGTAGTGAGAATAATGCAATTTGTTACCTTGATTTATCTGGCACAGGAGCTAGTGCAGACTGTGAGTTTTGGAGGCAACTACCTTCTCAATGTGGGACCTACAAAAGAAGGGGTGATTGTTCCCATCTTCCAAGAAAGACTTCTGGCCCTTGGGAGGTGGCTGGACACTAATGGGGAGGCAATTTATGAATCCAAGCCGTGGAGAGTGCAGATGGAGAACAGCACAGACACAGTCTGGTAAGGACTCCGTTGCTCAGTACCATCTGGGCTGGGACTTCCAGAGCTGACATTTCTTTCTTATTTGTTCTTAAATTGGGTATGCTCTGAAGTGTTGCCATCAGGTGCAGATGGCGTTTAGGTAATATCCTGCCACTGGAGTGCTCAGTTACTGCCCCAGGGTGTTATCTAAGGAATATTTTGCTTGAAAGAAGAGAATGAAAATGAAGACTTAATCCATCTTGCTTGATCTGAAAAAAACACTCTTCCTTTAAAAAAATTTCCATGCTGCTCCTGTCAGGATTGTTTAAGTAGTGGTCCTGGCTAGTCTGGATTGCACAAGTGAGTTCATGTAAACACATACAGTTTGTAAATGTAGTGATACTTGCTTTTAAGCTGTTATATAATAGTACTAATCACTGTTACCAAACTGTTAAGATTTATGCTGACTGAGAAGGGCATAGTGAGTCAGGAGCCAGAAATTGCTACAAAACAGAGTTATTTTTCTTCCTCAAGTGTGCCCTAGTGTGTTGAGTCTAGAAATGCAGAGCAACAATCGGGATAAGGCAGCATATCCACTCTGTTGACCAGAAGCTGAGGCAAGGACAGTTCTGCAAATGACATTTGCTTTTAAGAAGCACAACGGACTTTGTTTGGGTTTCATCAGCCAGTGCTGACTGGATAAATGGTGGGTCCAAAGTGACAGATTTTGGAATGAGGGGAAAGTAGGTGACCCCTGTGCGGTGACAGTAGGCAAGCCGGTGTTCTCTGGAAAGGTCAAGCTCATGTCTGGTTCTCTCTCTTATGAGGCTCTTGACCTTGCTGAACTCTTGCTCTCTTAGGTACACTTCTAAGGGACCAGCTGTCTATGCCATCTTTCTGATCTGGCCTCAGGACAATGTTTTGAAGCTGTCCTCGCCCACTTCATCCCCAGCTACACAAGTAAGGAGCTTGAAAAAAAAACCATAACACACTCAGAGAGCCCGTTTTGGGCACATGTGGGCTGGGAAGGTCCAATCTGACTTCATTGGGAAACTGGGCAGAGTGCAGAAGTTGTCATCCCATACTTCTCATTCTGGGGTACTCTGCCCTCCCTCCAGGTCCTTGCAGCATCCCAGGTTATTCTCCAGGCTTTAGCTCACTGTTAACACAGAACATTGGATGGGACCTACCAGGAGAGGCTCACAGTCTGCCACAGAATAGACAGAGACACTTCTCCCCCCCAGAGGCTTTTGATCCTGTTGGCACAGGGAGGTGAAGTAAATAACAAGCCTCACACATAGAAGGGATCACTGGTATTGCATCTCAAATTCAGATCAGGTACACTGACCCGCTAATTGTAAATGTAATTGTAAGTGACGCAAATGCTGGAGTGCCCTTTGCTCTAAACAAACAGAGGTAAAGCCTTCTCAGTTAAAAAAAAAAAAAAAAAACAAACAGCAAACTCCAGTCAGATGTTTGGCCCTAAAATATGCCATCTGTTACCTTTCATGGGCTGTGAGTGATGGATGGAAATGTGCAGGACTGCTTTGAACAGGTGGGAAATGCTGTACAGAGACTGCAAACGTGTTCTGGGTGTACTGGGGTGTTCACATGGGAAGCATCTGTGTGAGCTACAACTGAGTGTTTCCCCTGCCCTCCTCTGCAGGTGACGATGTTGGGTTTTGCAGGGACTCTGAAGTGGCAGAAGTCCCCAGGTAAAGGACTGCTCATAACTTTGCCCTACATGCTTCCATCTCCTCTGCCTCCTCAGTCTGGCTGGACTGTCAAGCTTGAGGGTGTGGAGTGACGGCTGTGGGATGAAAGCAGCAATCTGCCTTTCTTTTAAATTGAGGATTTTTCATTTATTGTTGAATAAATTGTTTTTCTCTTAAGAGATTCTCTCTTCCAATCCCTTCTGCCTGTAAGTGACCTGGCTATCAGTGGACCTTGGCTGGCAGCAAAGGACTGACCCCTTCGCTCAGCAGTGGGAAGCTGGGATGTCCTTTGCAGAGACCTTAGAGTGGCCTCCCAGGACTTAAAAGGGCTACAGGAAAGGGGGGAGAGACCCTTGATCAGGGGTGTAGGGGTAGGATGAGGGGTAACGGTTTTAAACTGAAAGAGGTCAGATTTAGATTAGATCTAAGGCAGAAATTCTTCCCTGTGAGGGTGGTGAGGCCCTGGCACAGGTTGCCCAGAGAAGCTGTGGCTGCCCCCTCCCTGGGAGGGTTCAAGGCCAGGTTGGACAGGGCTTGGAGCAACCTGGGCTAGTGGAAGGTGTCCCTGCCTGTGGCAGGGGGGTTGGGACTAGAGGGGCTTTAATGTCCCTCCCAACCCAAACCCTCCTGTAATTGCATGAATTTAACAGAGAAGCCACCGTTCTGAACCGAACCTCTGAGTTCTGCTGTTTCAGTGAGATAAGATTTCCTGCGCTGATGTCGAACTTCTCTAAAAAGGGCTGAACAATATGTACTTAAATGGTGAAACGCCCCTTAACGGTGTGTGTCTCTGCAGTGCAGTTGTTGTGTAGGCCCCACAACATTGCTTACGGGCTTTATTTTGTTACTGTATGATGTGGTGCAAGAAAAAGTTGCCAAAACACCAAGAGTTTAGCACAAGCTGAGCGCCAGTGCTGGGACAGCTGCTGAGCTGGGGTTGTTGGAGCTGTTACTCAATTGACAAATAATCATCAGTAACTGACGAACCTGTGTGGACTTCAGAGAACTGGCACTGCCTGCCAGAGAGCCGCTTACTCACAGGAGCATCACCCCGGCTCCGGTGATGACGTTGTTATGAACAGAGAGGTGGGAAAAAAAGGGACAACAGAGCGATGGCCTTTTTGTCTCCCAGCCCCATCACGCTGGCAACCTCTGGTGCAGGGTGGGGGCCCATCCAAAACAAACACGCCGTGTTTATTTAGCGGCAGGAGCCAGCACAAAAGCCATCGTATAAGTGAGCGGCTCCCGAGGGGCGGCACAGTGCCGGTGTCGGAGAGGAAGATGCCACAGTGCGCCACTGGGTCGCTGTCGCGGGACGGCCCGCGGGGACAGGTACGGGCTGGGCCTCCCTCGCTCCCCCGACGGGCCTCGGGG
Source organism: Strix uralensis (assembly GCF_047716275.1). Classification (NCBI taxonomy): domain Eukaryota; kingdom Metazoa; phylum Chordata; class Aves; order Strigiformes; family Strigidae; genus Strix; species Strix uralensis. The sequence continues at coordinate 5,430,430 of NC_133996.1, forward strand.
ATGGGCAGCGACCGCCCTTCGCCGCCGGAGGGGACGGAGAGGCGGTGGTGGCTGCACAGCCCCGGCCCCCAGCGAGGGTCCCGGCTCCACGTGGAGACCGCGGGTGTCATGTGACCGTGAAGCCACGGGAGTCACGTGGGGGGAGCGCGGTCACGTGAGAGTGGGCGGACATGGCGGCGGCGCGGGGCCTGCTCTCGCGTTGGGCGGTGTCGCTGCGGCCGGTGAGGGGCGGGGAGGGGGGTGCCGGGCCGGGGGGCGCGGGGCTGGGCTGACGCTGTCCCTTTGTCCCCAGGTCAGCGCCGCGGCGGCGGCCGGAGCCTTCCCGAAGCGTGTGAAGGTGGTGGAGGTGGGGCCGCGCGACGGGCTCCAGAACGAGAAGGTACGGGCGGGCCGGGGCTCCCGCTGCCCCCCCCCGCACCTCCCGGGGGGTTTCTCTAACCAGACTCCCGTAACGTGCCATCGTGCCCCACCGACAGGGTTTGTTTCTTTAAATGCCGCTTTTTGGTGTTGAAAGATGAGGGGTTTTTTTCCTCTTTCAGTGGTGGAAAAGTTTATTGTGAAAATAATAAGGTCGTTTTTCTTTTCTTCTTCTTAGAATGTTGTACCGACAGCGGTGAAAATCAATTTAATCAATATGCTGTCAGAGACGGGACTTCAGGTTATAGAGGCCACCAGCTTTGTTTCCCCCAAGTGGGTTCCTCAGGTCAGTAATCAAGCAGGATTTACAACTGTATGTTATAAAAATGCCTAATAATAGATAGTAAACCAAGGAAAAGATTCTGCTTGCTCAAAATCTTGTTACCATGGCTTGTAACTGGGCAAGAAGCAGCAAAGCCAAATAAAAGAGGTTGCGATATCCCAGCCTTCCCTTTGGACCCTGCGAAAGAGGGAATGTACAGCTCAAATACAAACAGGTGCCTGAGCACTTGTTGGCCCTGGGTGACTGAACTATGATCCTTCACAGGGTACAATGCTGTTTGCTCTTTAGAGGCCCATTTCTTTTATTTGTAAATATTGCTGTCCCAGTTCATAAAATCAAATTTAAAAAATGATTTTGTAATTCGCAGAAGTGGATGTCGTCACCCTGAGAAACCTTTCCTTGTTTATTTTGCAGATGGCTGACCATACTGAAGTCATGCAAGGAATTAATAAGTTGCCGGGTATTAGTTATCCTGTGCTGACCCCTAATCTGAAAGGATTTCAGGCAGCGGTAAGAGATGGCAGCGTCTGTTCCTGGTGCCTCGTGCAGGGTTGCCTACGAAGAACGTTTGGTTAAGGGTGGGAAGTGCATCTTTTATTCTGGCAGGCAGCAGCCTCATCTTGTAGTTCCTTTACAAGGGATTGTTTTGCAGGCGAAATAGAAACGTGTTGTTTATAATAGAAAATACCTTGATACGTTCTCTATTGTAAAAAAAATAATTTGTTTTAATTGACAGTGATGCTTTCAGTCTTATCTGCATGTCCCACAGCTCTCCTGACTACACCCAGCAGATGTAGCTTTACTGCTGCATCTGTAACTTAACACTTCTTTTGAAGATTAACTTGGGTGTGTCATCATGGTTTTGCTGTAGAATGAATGGAGAAAAGAATTGGGTTATTCAGGGAAGAATTGGGGAAAAAATATTTTTTATAAAATGAGAGAACTGTATTCATGGTTGCTCTTGTCATTTCCCCTGAAGGAGAAATCAGCTCGCGTTAATTTATACTTTCTCTTGGCAGGTGGCAGCAGGGGCCAAAGAAGTGTCGATCTTTGGAGCAGCCTCTGAGCTCTTCACTAAGAAAAACATCAACTGCTCCATAGAGGAGAGTTTGGAGAGATTTGATGAAGTGATGACCGCAGCGAGAGCAGCCAGCATTCCTGTCCGGGGGTAAGAAGTTCCTGCTGCGAACTTCGCATCGAGCAGGTCGTGTGGAGAGATGTGACTGCTTGAGTTTATCTCTTTGGAACCCAGCCCATGCAGTGCTGGGGAGTGGGATTTCTTTTAAACTTTACCTTTTTTTGGGGGGGAGTCTCTCTACCTGAAAGAGTGCAAGCAGATGTGAGCTCAGTGCATTGAGAAATGTTAAATTTGGAAACACCGCCACACTAACGAGGTTTCAGATCGTGGCCTGTACTGCTCCTCACAGTTTACACTCTTCCAGATGGATTCACCCTTCGTGTAATTATTCTGTCTTCAGCTTTACCAAATGATCCAAAATAGCACTAGCTTCTTGGCAAACATTCCACATGAAAGTGCATAAATCCACAAACCTAACAGTCCTGTGCATTCTTGTCTTGGCAAATTCTTCATGTCCGTAGAAGAAGTAATTGTTGAATCGTTAATTATGTAAGCTTTGTCCACTGGACTGATTTTTAGAATATGAAATTAATTCTTTCATTGTATAGAGCATGCAAGATGCAGCACAAGTCCTGATGACTTTGGCTAGTATAATCTCACTTCAGTTCTCTAGCTAAAAGTGCGTATTTTTTTTAACCATAGATACGTTTCCTGTGTCCTTGGATGTCCCTATGAAGGGAAGATTTCTGCAGCTAAAGTTGCAGAGGTGAGTTCACCATAAATACGACCAGAATTTCTGAGAGGTTTTTGGCTCACTTTTATGGATGTGAGTTAGGCACTGGGGGCTGAAGGATGTGTTAAACCATTTAACCAAAGACTGAGGGAAAACTGGGGAAGGGTACAGCTGGGTACCACCGCAGGGAGGGGGGACTGAGTCCAGCTGAGATGGACAGGGGAATTCAGGAGGTGTGAGGACCTGGAGATTGGTGATCCCAGAGAAGAGTCTCCTGGCTATTGTCCCCGTGGCTGTTGTGCTCCAGGGAAGCATGCACTGATTCCTTCAAGCAGCGGGTCTCCAGCTGTGGGGAAGGGAGTGACAAAGCCGCCTTTTCAGTAAGTGTCTTGGCTTTTGGACAGGTCTCAAAGAAGATGTACTCGATGGGATGCTACGAGATTTCCCTCGGTGACACCATTGGCATTGGGACCCCAGGGAGCATGAAGGAGATGCTGACAGCAGTCATGAAAGAGGTGCCAGTGGGGGCTCTTGCAGTTCACTGCCACGATACCTACGGGCAAGCTCTTGCCAACATCTTGGTGGCGCTTCAGGTAAGATTTGTGCTTTGAAGTACAGCATCTTTCCTTGGTTTTGGTTTTTTTTTTTTCACCTCTTGCTTGTGAACTGTAGATTCAGAACCTCTTAGACTGGCTCTTAGGAAGTATTTCTTTCCAGAAAGGGTTGTTGGGTGTTGGAATGGGCTACGCAGGGCAGGGGGGGAGTCCCCATCCCTGGAGGGGTTGAAGAGTCGGGTTGACCCAGCGCTGAGGGATCTGGTGGAGTTGGGAACGGTCAGGGTGAGGTTCATGGTTGGACCAGATGATCTTCAAGATCTTTTCCAGCCAAGATGATTCTGTGATTCTGTGATTTGAGGAGCAGGACCACAGTTTGTCCTTTGAGGAATTTCCTGATAGCGGGTTTGTTTGCAGATGGGTGTGAGCGTGGTTGATGCTTCCGTCGCTGGCCTCGGAGGCTGCCCCTACGCCCAAGGAGCTTCAGGAAACGTTGCTACGGAGGACTTGGTGTACATGCTGAACGGCCTGGGCATCCACACGGTAAGCGCGAGCAGCCTTTGCCAGGTTCAGGCTTCAGCAGGGGTTCGAGATTAGCCCCAGGGAGCCCAAGCCTAGCGGGTACAGCTGGAGGATTGCTCTGGCTCTGCCGTGCAGGTCAGGCAGGCTAAGCCTGCGGGCCTTGTCTTGCTGTGCCAAGCCCACCCCCACCACCAGCACCATTGCCTCCTCTCCCTTTTTCTGCGCTCTGCAATTTGAACCCTCGCTCTCAGAATTGCACCAGTGAGCAGCAAGCGCTCAGGGCCTCGTTAAAGTACCCTCTAAAGGCTCCCTCACCCCCTGCTGATCTCTCCCAGTGATGCCAGTTGTTACTGGGCAGCCTTACGTGGCAGAACTGGTACCAAGGCATGTCGTATCTTTTTTTTCCATGAAGGGTGTGGATTTGCAGAAGTTGATGGACACGGGCACATTTATTTGCAATGCTCTCAACAGACGAACCAATTCCAAAGTGTCCCAGGCATCTTGCAGACTGTGATACTCAATCGAGTTTCTCTTTGGATCAAGAAGAAAGCAAGGATCCAGCGTGGGCTGGGTTTCCCCTCCGTTCTGCCTCTGATCTTCAGTGCTCCTTCCAGGCTCAGCACTTGAGAGGAAATGCATAATCCACCAGAATCTATGAAGAAATGAAAAAAACAAGTACTATATTCAACCTTGAAGATGTTAGCCATTTGCCTTAGAGAAGGGAGGACGCGGATGGACCGAGGGAGGAGTAGCACCAGCTCAGAACAGCATCCTGTGTAACTTCTACCTCGAGACTGTTGCCATAAACTACCAGCAAAGGATAAACCACAGCTTTTCCAGTTAGAGCACTTCTCCAGGTCAGGCTTGACCCTTCTTCCCTTCTCTCTTTTCACTACAAATGTTAAGACTGAAATCGAAAGGTTCCCCCTTCGTCATTGAAGTGTCAAGGGGCAGCCTTGGGCCTTCTGTCTTAGTGTTTAGGGATTGTAATAACGGACTGTATCTGTTGTAAGATACTTCTAAATACTAGCAGTAATAAACACATTATTTAATATTCTGCACTCTTAGAAATTTGGTTTAACTGAACCAGTTTAAGAGCTTTTGCTGCTGGTTTGGTTCCAAGTGCCTTTTTTACCAGCACTCAACATAGAAATGCTGCATCAGGGTGGGCTGTGGCCCATCCCTGGAGAGCAGACAGCCTGAAACACGCTCATTCTGTACCCACATGTACTCCTCACGTCCTAGGGAAGTCTCCCCCAATCTTCTATTTAAGATAATTTATTTAATAGTGTGTTTGTGAGACCAGAGGCAAGTGCAGAGCCCCTGTCCCTCCGTGGGCTGGGCCTGGTTTGTAGCTGCGTGCTGCGCCTTTCCCTGACTGTCCCAGCGTGCCGCGTACGGGACCGTCCTGCCGGGCCTCTCCACATCACTTAATAAGCTGTAACAATTAAACCGTAACACAGAAATAAGCTGGAATCGAATAAATCGGGGGGGAGGGGGTTAAACCCGGGGCTCAGTGGCCTCCTCCCGCCGCCAGGGGGCGCGATGGCACCGGGCGCTGTCCGCGGGGGCTGCGTGGCCCCGCCCACCCCCCGCCGCACCAATGGCCGCCGTCCCTCTGCGCTACTGCCGCCCCGAGGGGGCGTGGCCTCCACGCGCGTGCGCCCCCCGCGACTTTTTGTCCCAGCTGCCGCCCCGTAGCGGGAGCGGCGGTGACACGTTTCCATGGGAGAGCGGGGCGCGTGGCACCGCGGGGGGGCGGGGAGCGCGGCCCGGCCTTAAAGGGGCCGCGTCCGGCGCAGAGGCAGAGCGAGTGCGGCGGCGGGAGACGGTCGGAGCGGCGGGTGAGCGGCCGGAGGGGGTGCGGGTGGGGAGGGGGGCGCCGGGGAGCCAGGCCTGAGGGCGGGGGGTGAGCGGAGGGACATGCAGCCGTGCCCTCCTTCAGCAGGGGGGTCCCACACCCCGGGCCCCTGAGGTAAATCCAGCCCCTGAGGGACATTCAGCTCCTTGGGGGTCCCCCAGCCCCACAGGGCCCTCCAGTCCCGGCCCCTCAGGTAAGCCCTGGACCCGACCCCAGCCCCCCAGGCGATGCGCAGCCCCTCAGGGGACCCCCGGCCCCCCAGGCAGCCTGGTCCCGGCTCCTCGGGTAACTCCCGACCCCAGGCCCAGACCCACGGGTATCCCCGGCCCCGTGGGGAGCCGCAGCCTCGCAGGTAACCCTGCCCCATGGCTGTGCCACGTCCTCGCCCTGTCCCACATCCACACCCTGTCCCACAGGCCCTTGCCCTGTCCCGCTGCCTGCTCACCTGCCTGGTGAACAGCAGCGTTATTCTGTTTTTCCACCCTTCAGCTGCGTGGCTCAGGCTCTGGCCTCTCCTGGAGCTGCCCTCCCCGGCTGCCAGAGCAGCAGACACAGGGTAGGATAGTTTAGAGGTTTCAGTTTAGTTTTCAAACTTAGACAGAGCTCTGAGAGTGACTAAAGTCATCCAGGGAGAAAACTTTCCCCGTGCTGCCTCCACATGCCTTGGTGGATAAATAAAGTGGGTTCTGCCTCCTTCCCACTGGGCAGGGGCTGCTTGTCGGTTCCCAGGGATTAGGGGCTTTCTTGCAGGTTATTTTCCAGGTTTCTGCTCTGTGTTTGCCAGCAAATGTCCCCATAGTCTGCAGTGACCCAGTGCCCACCTTCCTGGGAAATGGGTGGAACTGGGCCAGAGCTGGGCAGAGGAAGGGAGGCTGGAGGGGGTGCTGGGACTGTTGTAGAGAGGGAATTTCAGAGCTGGAGAAAAACCAGGGAATGGGGGAAGAGGGCAGAGCTGATGCCCCTTGAGGAGACCACCCAAGCTAATGCCATTAGATGCCTCCCTGCCCCTGTGCTTAGGGGTGAATTAGCCTGAGGGATTTGTGCTGTAGGAAATGGGTGACAGCAGGATCTTGACTGGATTTAACAGGAAGAACAAGGGTTTTTCCCAGATATGTGTCAAGTGTCAGATAAGCCCTCCCTGTCCTGGAGGCGTGAACCACATCGGCAGGGTGTGCTGCAACCTGCCCAGCCCGCTCCTCTCCGGATGGTGGACTCTAGGCAGGGAGTGCCCGCAGGCAGTGCTGACGTGACAGTGTCCAGGTCCTGCCTGCCCCTTCCCTCTCAAGGCCCCTGGCTGCCGTGCCCACCCCAGGCCACCTCACACAATGCTCTCATTGAAGGGCCTTTCCTCCCTCAGGGAACCATGGCAGAGAAGATCCTGGTGACCGGCGGAGCTGGCTACATCGGCAGTCACTGTGTGCTGGAGCTGGTGGAGGCTGGTTATGTCCCCGTGGTCATAGACAACTTTCACAACGCCATCCGAGGTACGGAGAGCCTTCATCCCTTCCCATGCAAGAGGCTCGGCCCCTCTCAGCCCGTGTCGGGACCTCCAGCTCTCCCAGTGCCTCCACCCCCTTCCATCTCCCCAGGGGCAGACGCGCTCCCCGAGAGCCTCCGGCGTGTGCAGCAGATCGTGCGCCAGCCCATCCTTTTCCAGGAGCTGGATATCACCGACGAGGCAGCGCTGCAGGAGCTCTTCAGTAAGGTGAGAATAAGAGCTGTGGTGCCCCAAGGTGGCTTTGTGGGCTGCAAGGGGTGAGAGGGGTTTGTCCTGGGGGTGGGAGCCAGGAGGGAGACGCAGGAGCTGAGCGGGGAGGACAACGCTGAGGAGAGGCTGTGACCAGCAAATGTTTCTCTGGGCCATGGAGATCACACAGGCTGGCTGAATGAAACACCTGGGGAGACTTCTGACTGGTGGCACTAACACCAAGCTCTTTCTCCTTCTGCAGCACCATTTCTCAGCCGTGATGCACTTTGCGGGGCTGAAGGCAGTGGGGGAGTCGGTGCAGAAGCCCCTGGAATACTACAGGGTGAACCTCACCGGGACCATCCGCCTGCTGGAGGTGAGCAGAGCCGGGGGGCAGCACGCGGTGCTGGGGGGCCGCAGGGGTGCTGGGTGACCCCGATCCTGCTCTGGGGTGGCTGTGCTGGCTGGCAGCCTGGTCCCTGTGTGCTCCCAGGAGTGTGAGGGTGCCTGCACGGTGGGAGCTGGGTGGGCTGAGCTGGAGGGTGCGGAACTTGCTGGCTCAGTGGCGGCTGGTCCCTGCTCCCCAGACCATGAAGACCCACGGCGTGAGGAACATCGTGTTCAGCAGCTCTGCCACCGTCTACGGAGACCCCAAATACCTGCCCCTGGATGAAAACCACCCAGTTGGAGGCTGCACCAACCCCTACGGCAAATCCAAGTACTTCATTGAGGAGATGATTCGAGATCTCTGCAAAGCAGAGAGGGTGAGGAGCTGCCCACAGGCACGCAGGGCTGGGAACCGAGATCTTTTCCTAGTGGAGTGTTCTGGGGTGACCCCACCACCTTTGTGTGTCTCCCCAGGACTGGAACGCCGTTCTCCTGCGCTATTTCAACCCCATTGGTGCCCACGAGTCAGGCATGATCGGAGAAGATCCTCAGGGGATCCCGAACAACCTCATGCCCTACGTGGCGCAGGTACCGCCCCGCCGCAGCCTTTGAGGAGACCTGGGCTCGTGGTGCCTGCGCAGGGCACGGGCTGACGGGGCTCCTACGGGCTTGTCCCTCTGTGCAGGTGGCAGTGGGGCGCCGGGAATTCCTGAACGTCTTCGGGAACGACTACACGACGGACGACGGAACGGGTGTGTTGTAGAACGGGTGGAGCAGAGCCACCCCAGCTCCTCAGCCTGGTTGCACCCCGGGCAGGAGGGCTTTGCGCTCACCTCCTGTGTCCCCGCAGGCGTCAGGGATTACATCCACGTCGTGGATTTGGCCAAGGGCCATATCGCTGCTTTGAAGAAGCTCAAGGAGAACTGTGGCTGCAAGGTACTAAGAGGGCCGTGGTCTGGGGTGCGCTCAGGGCCGGGCTCTCACAGCCCTAGGGGAGATAAAGTGGGGCCTGGCCCTTCTCTCACAAAAGCAGCTGACCCATGTCCCTCATCCTCTTCCCAGATTTACAATCTGGGCACAGGCACCGGCTACTCCGTCCTGCAGATGGTCCAGGCCATGGAGAAAGCCTCAGGGAGGGAGGTAAGGTCTGACCTGCGGCTTGCAGGGCCATGGGCACAAAGCCAGCTGCTCCCACAGGCCGCCCCCAGCTGTCCCCGCCACGGCAGCCCTTGTGCCTGTGTCTGCAGCAGCCGCTCCCTCAGCTCCTGGGCCCCAGACTTCTGCTGAGCCCCAGGAGCCCCCAGGCCCCACGGTGCTGCTCTCCCTGCAGATCAAGTACAAGATCACGGGCCGGCGGGAGGGAGACGTGGCCTCCTGCTACGCCAACCCGGCGCTGGCCGAGCGCGAGCTGGGCTGGAAAGCTGCCTTTGGCCTGGACAAGATGTGTAAGAGCGTCGTCCCCTTCCCCGACAGGCCGTGCTCCACTGGCTGCCCCTCTCCTGGCCCCCCCTCACCGCCGTTCTCCCTCTTGCAGGCGAGGACTTGTGGCGGTGGCAGCTGCAGAATCCCACAGGCTTCAGCAAGAACTGAGCCGTGGCCCGAGGGCTCTCCTGGCTGCTGTGGGCTGCTCCAGGGCTCCCCCCGGGGCCGTCATCATCCTGGCTGCAGTTCCAGCTCCCCCTCCTGCCTCTTGCATGGGGGCAGGAAGGCAGGAGCACCCCCAGCCTCTCTCCTCGTCCTCATTCCCCCAGGTCCTTTGCATCTCATAGAGCAGAAACCCATGGAAGAACAGAGCCAGGGCCCAGCTTTGGCACCCAGGGCACGAAACCCCCTCGTGGGAACGCATAGGGGCTGGTGCTGGCCCCGGCAGGGAGGGGTTGCTTGGCTGGGCCCTGCAGCACCCCCCAGCGCTGCTCCTGGGCCCTCCCTGTGCCCTGGCAAGTGGCTACATCCAGCACTAAAACACACGGGTCCTGTTGAGCCCAAACTGCTGAGGAACCCACCCATTCCCTGCTGCAGCTGGAGCCCCCACAGCCCCCTGCCCTGGGCTACTGAGCCCCTACCTCATAGCCCCAGGAACCCCCCAATCCCCCACTCCCACAGGGACCAGACCCATCCTGAGCCCACCACAGCTCATTTCCCCAGGGCTGAGGCCCCGATGGCTGCCAAGGGCTTTCCCCCCATCAACACACCTTCTCCCCTGCCCCCCAGGGCAGTTTTGGGGACCAAGCCTCATCTCCCCCACGCTCCTGTGCCAGCCCCGGGCATGGCCAGCTCTGCCTGGCTGCTGTTAGATGTGGCTGGTGCCTGGTTTTCCTTTGTTGCCTGTGGCAGCCGCTTCCATCATCACGGTGCCAAAGGCTGCCCAGCTCTGCTTGGCTGTCAGATCCTGGTCCTATTTATTACTGGCAGCTCTTAACGGCTTCGTTACGCAGCGATGACGCAGTCAGCCCCGTTCGCTGTCGGTTGGATTAATAACTTATGCTACTAAATTATGAATTGAGCTTTTGATTTGTTTTTAAATAAACTTTCTTACTTTCTAAGTGGCGCTCTGTTCTACTTCCACTCAGCCAGAGCTGCTGTCCCTGGGGCCTCGTGCTAATTCCGCGCCCCCCCCCCAGTTATAGGGTGCTGATGGCGCGTCCTGCCTGGCCATGAATGACGCCAGCTCAGCTCTGGGAGAGGTTTATGATTTATTTAACCTTGTATCTGACTCTGTGGAACACACACACAAAAAAACCCCAAACATTTACAAGGAAGACAAAAGAGAGAGAAGGAAAGAAAAAACAAAACAAAACAAAAAAAAGCTGTATTGAGGAATGGAGAGAAGCCGTTCTCCCTCCCGGGTCCTCAGCACGGCCCCGGCCAGGCACGTGCTGCTCAGGCGGGGAGCGAGCAGGAATGCTCTGCAAAGGGGCCAGCACGGCCACCCGCGGCCGTGCCCAAGGATGGCCACGAGTCACAGGCCCCCGCTGGCCCCCACTACGCACACGGTTCCAGTTCACAGTCGAATAGGTCGGTCTGTCTGTCTGCCAGCCCTCAGGTAACCCGCGGGGAGCTGCGTTCCCACCCCAGCCAGCCCCTCTCGCCTTCCCCGCCCGCTGAGCGCCAGGAGGGGAGGACACAGCAGCTTTAAACCAGACAAAAAGTAGAAGAAACAGCAGGACTGAACCCCAAAAGCCAAGGGGCAGAGCTGGGCTCGCCCCGATGCCAGCAGCAGGTTTGCTGGTTTAAGACTTCCTAAAGGGAGGAGGGGGAAAAAAATAAAAAAACCAAAAACCCAACCCAAAACAACCCAAGAAACCAACCAAGGATGGGTCTGAGAGATCCAACTCTCCGGAGAGCGGGTTATTGCTTTGCGCATCCCGGGCAGGGAGGGAGGACGCGGCTGGAGCAGAGCTGCTGCCACCGAGCCCCCCGCCTGCCCCCCCCCCCCGGAGCAGCCCTCGCCCTCGGGGAGGTGCCAGCCCTGCAAGCCCAGCCACAGTCCGCTGCTGGCCACGGGGCAACCCAGCAGAGGCCACAGGGCAAGGGGCCAGACAGGACACGGCCCCACGCAGAGCCGGAGCACGCGGGAGGGAGCGACGGCCCTTAGGCTAGGTGGGTTTTGTGGTGGTTTTGTTTTGTTTTTGTTTGTTGTTTTTTGTTTTTTTTAAAAGACATGTACAGCTCCAGCCCCCGGAAGGACCCAACAGTGCTGTGGGCTCAGCCCATGGAGGAGAGGCGAGGAGAAGGGCAGCGCTGCTCAACAGCAAGTGCCCTCGGCCCTGCAGGAGGGGACGGGGCAGCCGGGACCCCACCCATGGAGGAGACATTCAGGGCCCCATCCCCGGGGAGCTGCGCTGCTGGTGGGGACAGTCCCAGCCCCACACCCCAGCCAGCCACAGCCGGGCTCCCGCTCGAGAGAGGATGAGCCTCGGCCGCAGCCTCCAGGTGAGGGATCCTGGGGAAACCTGTGATTGTACACGGAAAAAGGCCAACAGAGCCCACAGCCCCCGGGGGGGAGCACGGAGCCCCCCGCACTGCCCCACGGGATGGGGCACGGCGGCACCCGGGTGTTAGATGCTGGTGAGATGATGGCTGGGAGCAAAGCTGCTTCCTTCTGCTGCACCAGGAGCCCTCCCTGAGGGCCAGGGGGCCTCTCCTCGCCTCTCCTCTCCCTCCCCGAGCCAGCCCAAGTCCAAAGGGAAGGAGAAGTAGCAGCAAAAGAGACATTAAGGACCGGGCCAGCGCCGGGCGGGCTCCGTGGCAAAGCCGCTCGGACGCCGGCTGTAAACGGCAGCGCTTTGGGGCTCTGAGGGCGCAGAGCGAGGCCGAGAGAGGGAGAGACACCGCTGGGACCCCTCGCTGGGCAGCAGAGGAGATTGTAAAAGCAACAAGAGGAGGAGGAGGAAGGAGGCGATTATCTCAAGGAGGGCAGAGCTGCCCCAAGCCAACGGCTGAGGCTGCTGGAGTGTGGGGCGAGCCCGACAGGGAGTGTGCGTGTGCGACAGGGCGGGGGCCGGGGCCCCATGCCAGGAGGTGCAGGAGCTGCGCGGACGTTTTTCTGCCAGACCTGGGAAACGGGGCAGCCTTTGGCGGTACCGGCCCGAAGCAGAGCCTCTCCCCTGGGCCTTGAGGCGCTCGCAGGAGAGTCCCGGGTTCCTGAGCTCTGATTGAAAACCCGTGAGTCGCCTGAGTGGAGGCCGAGAGCAGCTGCAGAGAGGCCGGGCTGAGGGCAGAGGAGGAGCACAGGCTGCTCTGGGCCACGGAGGGCTCCGGAGGGTGCCCCAGCCCTGCCCTGTGCCTGCACCGCTCCTCCCGCCGCACAGGGACACGTCCCACCCCTAATACTGTTACAAAAAAACCCAAACCCAACAAAAAAAAACCTCACCCGCGCCGTGCCAGACCCACACACACTGCGGTGCCCGAACGGGGAGTCAAGGGGATGGTGACCCCCCCAGAAACCGCTCGGAGCAAGAGGAGAGAAAAGGCCACTCGAAAACTCGCCTTAGCTCCAATCTCAGCTCCGAGAGCAGCAGGGAGAGATGAGGCACCCCCAGCCGGAGAGGACGCGGTGCGAGGAGACGGGGAGAGGCGGGGGCCAGGGGTGCGGCGGGAGGTGCAGTGGGGTGCCATGGCTTCCGTTTGCAGCGGACAGGTCACGGGGGGAAAGAGCGGTGGCTGCAACCTCGGCGTCCTTCCCTGCGACAGTCTCGATTGGCTCCGCTTAGATCCGGGGCAGCAGCTTCTCAATGAACTCCTTCACCGCCATCATCTCCTGCGGAGAGGACAGAGCCCGTCGCTCCGGGGCTCCTCGAGGGCCGTGCCTCGCCCCAGGCGCAGGGGCTGCACGTCCCGTGTGTCCTGGACTCTGCAATTTCCCTGCCCCGCCTGACCCACCGCACTGGGGTCAGTCCCAAAGGCAAAACCAGCCCCCGAGGGCCCCGTCCCCCCTCCCTGAGGCACTGACCTGAGGACAGGAACTGTGCATCACACCAGGGTAGGTTTTGAACTGGACCTTGGTGGGGGTGACAACAGATTTCAGCTTCTCAGCAGTGAGGGCCCCGAAGCGGACAGGGATCATAGGGTCCATCTCCCCGTGGCACTGCAGGATGGCGATGTCCTTATTCACGCCATTATTCGCCGCCTGCAGCAAGGAAAAAAGTGCTCAGGGGTGCCCAGCAGAGGGGATCACCGGTGGGGAATGGGGCAGGTGCTTTGTCCGCGTCCCCTGGCAGCTCCCCTCCTCAGCAGGAGAGCTGCTCGCACAGCGCCTCCTCCCGGCCACCAAATGACCGAGACTCTGGGCACAAGGAGTCCTGGGGAGCAGATTGGCTCACGGATGCCCACACCAGATCGGTGGCAGAGCCCTGATCTCCGCTGTGCCCTCGCCCGCTCCACATCTGAGGAGGAGGGAGGTGGATTAAGCCCCAACCACCAGCCCCGGGCTCACTCTGGATGTGAAAATCCCCCCGCGGTGACCCTCCCTGCGGACACACGTGGCAGCGGCAGCGCAGGGTACCTGCGGGAAGGCCTTGTGCAGCGGGAGCCAGCAGCTGAGCGCCACGATGCCGGCCAGCTGGTGCTGGCAGGTGAGAGCTGTGTACAGCGACAACGCGCCGCCCTGCAGAGGATGAGGAAGGTCTGTTAGTGCCACGGGGCTGAGGGGGGCGGATCTGCAGCCCCGGCTCACCCAGCACCCACCCGCCTCCTCGCCACGGATGCTCCCTCTGAGGGGTGTCTTCGACACCCAACCCTTAGCCTGCTCCACCTCAGCCCCCCGCAGCCCAGCTCACCTGTGAGAAGCCCCCCAGGATGATGCGGTTGGGTGGGATCCCATTCTTCATCTCATGCTCAATAATTGCTTTAACTGGAAGAAGACAGAGAAAAGGGTCAGTGAAGGGTTGGGGGGGGGATGAAGAGCAGCACCCAAGGCCTGGGGGTACACACAGGACCCTCAGCACATCAGGGTGAGGCAGGTGCCAGAGGTCCCAGGGATGGAATGCACTTGGCTTCCACCAGGGAGAAGGTGTGCTGGGATCAGAGGAGAGCAGAAGGGAAGGAGCGGTGGAAGGAAGACACCCGCTCCTGTCCCAGAGAGGGAGAGGTGCCCACGAGCTCGGCGCTTCCCCCTCCCCAAAGCCACTTACTGTTTTCTGCAGCTTTCTTGATTCCAGCTTCATCCTCAGGGGCATCCGGAGTCAATCCCATCAGGTCAAACCTGGGAGAACAAGCAGGGTCAGCCCCAAAACCTCTCCTAGCACCCAGGGTGTGGGGAGGTGGGAGCTGGGTGTGCTCTGCCCTTCCCCTGACTCCTACAGGGCAGCAGATTTTGGCTCTTCAGTCCCCAAACTCTTCTCACTTCCCAAAATAACCCCCCAAAAGGCTCCCACCCACCCCTGCCACCCAAAGCACTGACCAGGAGGGCATAACCATCTTCATGTTGAGGGTCACCGGGATCCGGGGCCTGTGGAGAAAAAAAAAGTTTGGGTGTTTTAGTTCAAGTGCAAGAGAAGCAAGTCCGAGCCGAGGGGAGCGGGGTGACCGGTTCTCCTGCCCGCAGCTGCAGGATGAGGCTCCCAAGGGACAGCAGCAGGTCAGTGCCACCAGACCAGCCTGGGGGCTGCAAGGTGACCCCAGGGATCATCCGTGAGCCCCGAGCCGATCCCGGCTGAGCAGGCAGCTCCAGGGCGTTGCCAAGCAGCCTGCCAGGGGAGGAGAGCACCCGCGTCCCTCTCCTGTTTGCTGCTGCCGAGCCAGGAGATGCTGATGGAGCAGCTGCCTCTGCTGCCAAGACAGGACACCAGGACCCCGAGGCCCTGCTGCCAGGGACGCCGCTGCAGCGGAGCTCTCCCAGCCCAGTGAGTGCCCCCCTGCATGGGCTGCTATTGACACCGGGGACACACGGGGAGCGTTTCCTTCCCTTTCTGCTGAGCCCCCTCCTGCTCAACCAGGGGGATGGGGAAAGAGCTCTGGTGGGGCTTCTGGCTTTCACTGCAGCTGTCGGGGAGAGGCAGAAGACAGGAGCAGGGGGAAAACAGACTCAGAGAAGCGGCTCCTGCACTGCTCAGCTCTGTGGGGAACCCCGCTGCCTGCAGGCAGAAAATGCCAGGGCTGGGGCCCCACATGAACCAGCCACAGCCAGAGATTAAGTCTCACTGCGCAGCCCCGCGGGTAGGTGAGGGCACAGGCCACCGTCTGCCTCCCCAAACGGTCTCGGCAGTGGGCACCAGCATCACAGCCCACCCAGGCCCCCCAAGGCCCTTCCCGAAGCAAGGACGGCACTTACGCGTGAGGGCAAATATATTTCACGTAGGGGAGGCGGATGGAGGAGAGGGCGTCAGCCCAGCTGTGCCTGGGGAGAGAGAAGAGCAGGCAGTTCAAGGCTTGCCTTTGCATTTTGGAGGATGCTGGCAAAGGTGACGGATTTCCCCCAAGGACAGGTTTTTTCCAAGGCTGCTGGACCCCTGCCCTGATGTTCTTTTACTGGGTTCTGCCCACCCCAGCAGCCTGAATCCCAGAGCGAATCCCCAGCACAGGTCTCCTCTGTGGCAGGGCAGAGGCAGCACACAAAGCCCCGCAGCTGGAGGCAGAGGAGCCGCTGTCAGCAGGGGAGGAGGGAGCATCTCCTGTGCTGGTAGAAGCCTTTTGTTACTGCTGTATCTCACGCTGTCCTTTAAGGTGGCCTTGCACATTAGAGAGATGCACTCGCGTAGATACAACCCAACTCCCAGCCCTCCCAAGGACTGCAAAAACCGCAGTGCTTATCTGCTTGTCTTAAAGAAAGCAGAAAATCAAACCCGCAGGAGGCAGGGGGCTGCCAGGCTGCCGGGATCATAAATATTCAAGTGCAAACAGCTGCTGGCCGGCGATTCCCTGCGAGGGTGGCGCAGGCACGGCTATCAGGTCGAGTTCAAAGCCCCAGACAAATCTTGGAGCTGCCCCGGGGGAAAGCAGCACCAGCGCTGGCAGCAAACGGCCAGGCCTGGGTCTGCGTTCAGCAAACCTCGCGTCACAGCCAGAGTCGGCTCCAGGAATACTCACCCCGTGTCTCCAAGGCCATGTAAAAAAATGACCTGTTAAATTAAGCAGAAAAACAAAAGAATTAGCTGGTGCGACAGCCTGGGAGAGCGGCAGGGCTGGGCTCGCAGGGAGGCGGCAAAAGGCCACTTAGTCACTAACTAGAAGAGACTCAAACAGGCAGAAATTAGCTGATGCTAATGAGATGTCTCTGCAGCTTTGAGCATGACGGATGGGTGGAACAGGCGTATCATCATCATCATGCACAGAGTCTGCTGTCACAGCCAGGTCCGTGGGTGTCGGCGGCCCCTTGGCTGCCCAGCGGAGCAGGGGAGCAGGGAGCACGGGACCGTCCCGCCAGGCTGCCCGGCACCGCGCTGAGCGGAGGCTGAGCCTGCCCAAAGTCTCCAAAACCCACCCCTACAGGCTTTTCATCTAAGGCTAGAGCAATCCCTAACCAGTGGGGAGCAGAGGGAAGGCAGCCTGCTTGGTCCCAGGGAAGGAACAGAGGATTTTCTTTGGGGGATTTGCTTTTAAAAACTTAAAATATCAGTTCCAGCTCCCACTGACTTCCCTGCAGGTCAAGCCTAGCTGCGAGGCTGCGCCTGTGCTTCCACCCTGGATCAAGCACCAGAAACAAACAGCCCAGCCCAAAGGACAGTTACTTTTCCCCAGCAAGACGAGGTCTTGCATCCCCCCTGATGCACCAAGATGTACATCTGAGGAGCTGAGGGACTGTGGGCTCAGCTCATGGCTCCTCTAAACCCCACGGAAGCAGCTCCTTATCTTCAAGACTGCTAAAAGGGAAGAAGCAGGTAAGGCAGGAGGGGTCCGACCCTTACCGCGGCAGTCTCCCGCTCTGCCCCTGAGACAGTCACTGCATCAGCGAGGAGGGGGACAGACATGTTGTTACCACACATACACCGAGAGGGACTCAGACACTGGCACCTGTGGGACAGAGGGACAAAGGTAAAGCAGGAAAATAAAGCCCTCTTCCCCCTGGCAACTATTTGCTCCAGAGGGACTGGCTATTTGGGGGAAAATTAAAGAGTAAGTGAAAGGTTTGATGTTTAAGGCCCTGGGACAGTCCCACTCCATCCCTGGCCTGGCAATGCCGGAGAGCCAGGAAGCAGCAAACACCCTCCACGTCGCAGCACCAGATGCGTGCGAGTGGGGATGCGCGCGTGGGGTGTTGAAAGTGTTAAAATTAGCTCCTTCTGTGACACCTCAAAGCCAAAGTTATTTCTGTGACTGTAACGACGTGGGCAGAGGGCGGCCGGGCGATGCGCAGCCTCAGCATCCCTTCCCGGCTGCCAGCAGAGCTGAGGAGGAGCCTGACCCACATCTGCTCCGACGGGAAAGAAGGAAATGCTGGCCCTTGGCACGCTGCAGCACAGGCTTTACAGCACTAATAAAAGGTCCAGCCCTCTTTTATGGAGCCATTTAGGGATAAACTGGAGCGTTCAGGCGCTGGCCCGAGACCCAGCCCCGCGCTGCCTCCCAGAGCCTGCGCCCCCCGCAGCGATGGCATCCCCCTCCCTCCCTGAGGCAGCCAGCCAGGACCACTGCGCTGTCCCCACCGCCACGGCCTCCTGCCAGCACGAAGGGCTGATTGTCACCTCCCGGATCCTGGTCACCTGCAAGGCGGGTGGCTCTGGCAGAGCTAACAGCCCCCACGACACCGCCTTCAGACGCGACAGTCGATGGTGTTTGTTCCCGGTCCAGCACAAATCACTAAAACTACCGCACTTCCCGTGACAGACCCTAACCCCCGCTTACCACCCAGGACTAATTAGATCAGAGCACATTTAGAGCACTGGCATCATCTCCCAGGAGCAAGATCAGCCTCCCAGCTACTGCCAGGAGCAAGATCAGCCCCCACGGTCTGCTCAGGTCTTCACATCTCACACTGAGCACCATCCCCAGAGGGTTTTGGATGGCACAGGACCACCCAAACCCCCCCCAAACTCCCGGTACCCGGCAGACAGCCTTACCCAAGAGAAACAGCCGCCTCCTCTACCAGCCTGGACCAAGACCTGCCCGACTTGTTTCACCAACTGTTCGTCAGCTGTTTCCCCGACTCAAATAAAAACACGGGGAACAACAAGCTCCTCGGGTCTGGCGAACCTCGCAGACGCACAGCCCACGTGCTCGTGTGTACTCCAGGGTCAAAACAACCAGCGAGAAAAAACAGCACCTGCCAAAAATCCTGGCAAGAAGAGCCATAAATAAAAGCATCTTCCATGACAGATGGAGACGCTGAAACGTGCTCCCTGAGCAGACACAGACTCACGTCTTTGCTTTATTCACAGAGACTTCACAGAAAAGAGGGGGTTTGAGGGTCAAGGCTGCCCAAAGCACCCCACAGGTGACACTCCTTGGAGACACCCGAGATTTCTCTGGGGTGTTTCTGCCCCACTCCCGGGGTATCTACAGGAGGGTCCACAGCCATCACCACAAGAACAGCTCGAGCAGAGGCAGCCCTGAGGCCAAAACATAACACAGGAAGGATAAAACCCCCCCCAAAACGTATCTTTGCCTGCATAAAAGCACCCCCACGCAAAAAAAAGATCAACTTTTGTCCAGCCTCTGAGCTACCACACCCCACACCTACCCCTCGCCCACGAGAGTGACGCCAGTGGGAAACCCACGGCCCGGCCCCAGAGTTACGCGTCGTCAGGAAGGGATCAAGTCGCTTAATCGTCGTTTATTAACGTGCCCCAGCCTCTCCCGGAGGCCCGGACCGGCCCGGGGGGAACCGGCGCAGGGAGGGAAAGGCAACAGGAGGCTGGAGAAACCCCGCCGGGACGGGAGGGCCTGCGGCAGGGTGCGGGGGCCCGAGGGGAGGCCTGAACCCCACGGCCGCCCCGTCAGCTTCCCGCCTGCGGCGGCTGGAACGGGAACGCCAAATTTTCCGCGGAAATGGGGCTTTTTGGGGGTTTTCCTAAAGGCTGGGAACCTGGAGGACTCGTACCGACCCTCCGGGAGGCCTCTGGGCGTGGGAGGAGGTGGGTGCGCGGCGGGGGGGCGGCTCCACGCTGCGTGGAGCGGCCCCGTTACCGGCAACGTGCTCCCGCCGCCGCCCCGAGCACGAGGCCGCAGGGGCCCACCCGGGACCCGCCAACCGGAACCGCAGCGGCGGAGGCGGGCGGAGCGGGGCCCGGGGAGCGCAGCCCCGGATCTCCGGCCTCTCTGACGGCGCCTGGCCCGCAGCTGCACCAGCCGGTGATCTACCGTCCCGCTCCCCCCGTTGAACACCCCGCCAGCGCCGCGGGTTAGCGGCCCCCCTCACCTCGCCCCGGCTCCCCGCCGCTCCTGCCCTCACGGACCGACCCCCCCCCCGCCCCGCCCGTCCCGCCCCGCACCTCTCCCGCGGGCCCGGCGCGCGCTCTCCTCCCGGCTCCCCCGACGCGCTCCCACCGGAAGTCCCGCCCGCCGGGTCACGGCGGGGTCAGCGCAGCGGAAGTGACGCGCCGCCCGCCCCTCAGGGAGCCGCCATTTTCGCAGCGAGGCCCCGGGGTAGGGGCGAGCGCGGCCGGGCCGGCCCCGGCCAAGAGGGAAGGCGCGGGGCGGCTGGAGCTGCCACGGGTTTAGCGGGGGGAAGGCCCCAGGCCTGCCCCGCTTTCCCGTCTCTACTGCCGGCGAGGCACCGAGGCTCCCAGCGCACAACCGCCGGTGGCAGCCGCGGCCCGGAGCCGTCCCCGCTGCTCGCTCACCCCCGCACCCCCCGGCTGCCTGCCGGGATGGGAGAGCCGCTCCACCCCCAGGCTGTGACCCACCCTCCGGGACAGGCGTCAGGGTGACCAGGCCACAGCTCTGCACCTCAGTGTGTGTTTTATTGGCAGGCAGAGAAGTAAAAGATACCAGACACGAGCTCGCCACTGCCTAAAGACCGACTCTCCCTTCTGCAGGACCCAACACGCCGCTGCCCTCAGCGGCCACCTTCACCCAGGCCTTGCACACACTCAGTGCTCTGCTTTCCAAGGCAAAGACTGAAACGTAAAGCTGATCCAACACTCTCCGGTGCTTCAGGAAGCCATTTCTGTCCAAGTCAGCCCATCACGTCCGTACGCTTGCACCACAACCTCTGGAGATTGCCGACAGCACCGTTAGGAGATGAAGTGAGTCTGTGGGGTGATTTGTTCCAACTTGTGATCAGCTGGGTTTGCCGATGCTTCGTAATTGCAGATGGTGACTTCGTGGCGATGAGCCTGTATGAAGATTAAACGTGTTAGTCCAGAGGAGAGCAGAATTTGAGTCCCTCCTAAAACACCTGACTGGCAAGAGCTGAGCAGGTTCCCATCTTGGACTTTTCATCACAGATGGCCCCACACTACTCCCACTTCTTCCTCATCGCTAGAGCTCAACTTAAGCTACAATTTAAAGCCCTTTTTACACTATTAGCACAGTTTTGCTCATCTCTGCTCTCACCTACCTCTGTCCACTCTCCTTTCAAGCCTATGTAAAAAATCTTCGTTGTCTCTGCTCCAAAGTTCTTTGGAAAGTGGATGGAGAGGTGGTATACGTTGGAGAAACGGGCAATTCTGAAAGAAAACACACTCTGAAACTGGAGCTGTGCATATAAGCTGCCACTGCACTGCACTGTCACCTCCTCCCAGCACGGTGCTCCTGCCCTAATCCGAGTCAGACTTGGGAGCAAATGACTTGAGGATGCAGGAGGAGCAGTTTCCCTCACACTTGCAGTGAGTGGACCAGCAACAAGCTGCCACTGGGCCCAGGAGCAGGGGACACAACACCAGGATGATTCTGCACCCCGAAAAGTCCTGGGCCATGCGTGCAGGCACCCTGCTGGCTCCGGGGAGGAGGTTTTCAGACTGGAGCTCTCACCTGACAAGGGCAGGACAGAACTGTGGAGGCAAAATCTACTGTGGGCAGCTTCGAGATACAAGGGAAGGAACGGCCCTCTGCTAACACTTTCCTAAAATTCAGCAGCACAGCAGCAGGCTGGATAGAGTGCAGCTCCTGTGCTCGGCAGGAGCAGCCCCTGCACCCCCCAGGCGCGTGGGTCCGCATCGTACTTGGTGGGGTACTCCAGCTCGCCCGTCGGATCCCGGTTCAGGTTGAACATCTGGTCCGGTTCCCTGGCTGCGTCATCAAAGGACATGTGAGGAATATTCTTGAACCTGGGAAGAGAGGGAGGAAACACAGGAAGTTATTAACATACAGGTTAGCTAACTGGTCTCCTCCCCATCCATTAGCACTACCCAGATTCTTCTCAACAACAAGAAACAATTTGCTTTGTCTTCTAAGGGAAAAAATACTGACACCACCACAAAGCATCATCATGTTCCAGAATACCCAACACCCTGAAGAAATAACAAGGAAGAGTGAGGAACAAAGCTGGGGAGATACAGATCTCAGCATGCTTGGGTACACAAAGAAACCCAGACCCCAGTACACTGGAGGCCAAGGAAAATAGGGCCTTGATAAAGGTGTATTTCTTCCCCACAAGCAAGACCTGCAGAGTACTCGGTACTCTTTCATGTGAAAATAAAAGGCAGCAGTAAGAAGGATCTCTCTCCCTTTAGGAGCTAAAGCAGGCCACGCAGCTCAGCACAGCAGCAGCACTGCCAAGAGCCTTACAAACCTCACCTGGCTGCAGGACACTCCGTCACTTGTGTCCCTCCCTCCCAGGCCACAGTTTCCCCCCAAAGCGTAACCCCTCTTGGCCCACTGATCCTTCTGCAGCCCGCTAAGCCACCAGCAGGTCGGTTTCTTCACAGCACAGCCAGGGTCTCAACCAAACCTTCTCTGCTAAGTAAAATCAGCACCCCATTTCTCTAGAGAAAAGGCAGCAAGTAGCCACTCTCATCCTCGTACAAGTTACAGTTTCTTTTTCCTGCTGGGGCCCTGGAATGACGGAGCTGCTGCAGTGACACTGCCTTCTCCCACACTGCGCACCCTCGTCGGCTGCTTGGGCGCCCAACAGCCTGAGAATCGCTCTTCTCTTTGGCTACAAGTCAATCAGTTCAGCTTAGGCTCCAGCAAACTTAATGCTTCTTTTACTTACAGCCTCATCTCTGCCGGATGCGTACCGTCATCTTCTCCCATCACAATTACTCCTTTTAATTTCACGTTGCCCGTAAACCTGCCGAGAGACGCAGAAATGGCGTTTTCGCCTCCGTTCTGTCCACATCAGCCCCGGTGACAGGAGCACACAGACGTGCCTCGCTCCCAGGCACACAAAGGCGAGGCATAACCCCTGCCAGAAGCCAAAACGACACCAAAGGAGCTCAGGGAAAGAACTTACGGGATATTAAACAGAAGCTCCTCATCATCGTCGCTTTCTACGAACTGGGGAGAGAGAAGAGCAGGTCAGGGCTGGTGCGGGGTCGCGGGTGTCGCACCGGGGGAACACAGGCAGCGTGGGGCGGGTAACTCGGGGACAAGGCGGGGACCCACAGCACCCCTCCCGCCGCCCGGCTCTCCTCAGGCAGCGGCACCGCCGCAGGCCCCGGCCCGGCCCGGCCCCACCTGGGCGCGGTCGCCGCGCTCCTCCCAAGCGCGGAAGACGAGGGCGCCGCTGCCCTCCCGGCGCTCGTTGAGGCACTGCAGCCGCTGCCGGTCGATGCGCAGGTAGAGCCCCCAGGCCGCGCCCCGCTCCCCGTCGACCGCCGCCACCTCCCCGCAGCAGCAGCGGCAGCGCCCGGCACCGTGCGCCATGATTGCGCCGCGCCCCCCCTCTCGCCGCGCCTGCGCGCTCCCGCCCTGCGCCTGCGCGCTCCCGCCGCCCCGCCCACCGCGCCTGCGCACTGCGCCGCCCCCGCCCGCCCACCCGGGGGCGGTGCTCGGCGCTGCACGTGCTCGGCCCCCGGTGGAACCGAGCACCAGCGAGAGATGCGGCCCGGGGCGGGGAAGGGGGCGGCCAGTCCAGCCCCGGACGAGCCCCGGAGAAGGCCGGGCCGCACCGGCAGCGCCCGCCGCTGGGGGAAGAGTAAAGGTGCTTCACAGCAGCGCTGGGAAAGGCCCGTGGGGTTGAGACCTGGGGCTTGTTCCAGCCGTGGGGAGACCGAGCTTGGCCAGGGGCCGGGGTAACGGTTATTACTCAGAGACGGAAAAGGATAAGCAGACACGGTCCAGGGTTTGCCTTTTATTGGGACATGAGTTTTCTCTTTTTGTATAACTTATCTAGTTAAAATATTCATCTTCATTACCACAAAAAAAGGAACATAGAAAATTGTATATACACAGTTGGGGACCAAAATACAAATGCAAGTCCTGGTCACTCCCCCTCCTGCCCCCATCCCTCATCCTACCACCAGCGGGTCGGCGAAGAGGGAAGATGCAGCAGCTCTGCTCAGCGCCTCCATGTGTGGTGTAGCACAGAAACATGGCACCGGTGTAACACCCCGGGAATGGAGCAAGCGCTTTCACCCTACACTTTGCTTCCTTTATGTCTCATAGAAGTAACCCTCCTCTCTTCCTGGCTGAGGGCTGCTGCCCCCTCTTCCATCTTCGCAGCTTTAGTGTCTGAGCAAGAGGCAGGGGAGGGAAGGGAGAGCGGCTGCCATCAGTCCCAGGACCAGTGGGACCCGCTCAGCACCGAGCAGAGGCAGTTCAGACACAGTGTCCCACCTGATCCTCTCTGTACCCCCCCCCCTGCAATCCAGCCAAGCTAAAACACAGACAGAGCTGGCAAAACCGAGAGCAAAGAGGCTGATCCAAGAGAGAAGGTACATCACCCCGTAATAGCAACGCTTTGGGCAATACCCACAGCCCAGTATCAAGCTCTGGTATTAATCAAGTGGCAGTTGAGCAGTGCCCAAGATTGTTCTTGGGCCTCACCCAGGTCCTTTGCTCAAGGCTCTGCTGCAGCCTGAACACAATGCCAGACTCCCCTCCCCTCTGCCCCTACCCCAAGTACAGAGGAGAAATAAATGGTAGCACAACGATCAGCAGAAGATAATATATTGTTATCTAATTAAAAATACAGCAAAAATTAAATACAGCAAAAATGCAAGAGTAAGGAGCCATTACTTTACAGCACAACACAGACTGAAATGCTGCACGGTAACATTAAAGCATCTGGGACTGTAACAAACTTACAGCACATGAGAGTCTGAGAACGTTTTTCCAAGACTTCCAAATTAAGAAAAGAACAGACCAAATAAACAAGAGACAGGTGTTCAGAATGGTTCTAAAGAAAGGAAGGGAGAGAAAAAAAAAGAGGAAAGAAAGAAGCAAACCAACAGAAACCAGAAGCACACAGGGACTTTTCTAGAGCCCTCCAGGGAGGACTCTTCCCAGCAAGGTTTTCCCCCGATCAGCACGCACAGACAACTCCACCAGTTAGGGATTTGGCAGCCACAGAAAGCCAGCAGCAGAGCCTCCCAAGAGCTGCACCACCAACAGCACCCACTACCAGCACCTCTTCCACCTAGACAGCAAAGTCCTAGGGCAGCAAATATGGCTTGGAACAGGAGAATCTCCCCCTTTCCGATCCCACGGGACCTCTGAGCCCTGGTAGAGAGGCTGGCTTCCTCACTCCATGACCTGCGTCTAACCAACTCCATCCTCTGGTGGCACCACTTCCAGGGAAGTTCACTTTCAAGGCAGACGTAACCCTCAAGCAGAAACATTCACCACAATAAAGCTTCACATTTAAGAGCGAGTGCCTAGTTGTTTCTGCCTCCCCGCACTCCGCTGCGGCCTTGGCAAGTCCACCCGAAATCACACACCTCGTGCAGCGCTCAGGCTCCCGACCTCCCCAGAGGAGCTGTGCTCCAGGGCACAGCCTCACTGCCACCAGCCAGGTCACAGCACACACCTTTTCCTTCCAGTTCCTCAGACACCAAGCACAGCCGAGCTTTTTGAACTCCTGCTATGAAGTATGCACGCATTAAAAACAAACCACGGTCCGTTATTCACTTCCCTCCAACCGCAGACAAGTGGTTTCAGGTTCAAAGACTAAAATCCTTGCTCTTTCCAAAGAGTGGGCAGAGCAAAACATACAGCCAAAAGACAGGATTTAAGCACCAGCTTCCAAACTGGAAAGAAATCCTTCCCAATTCCACACAGAAAACCAGAGAAAAGTATTCCTTCTTTCCACTAAAAGAGGCAAACCGATGCCTCCATTGATATTTAAAAACTCTTTTAAATTCCAGAGGCGAAGTCCCCTAGCTCTCTCCAAAAACAAACAAAAAAAAAGTTAAAATCTGACTTGGTGCACAGTAAAATTTCTCCCCAAACCCCTCGTAGTTTTATTCCCAGTAGCCAGCAGAAGACAACAGCAGCAGAGAAAAAGTCCCCAATGGCTCTTGGCATCCCTGCACAACAACATAAGCATCTGTACAAGATCTACAGTAACAGCAGAGAGAAGGTCGAGAGCTAAGATTTTATTAACATACACGAGAGCAAAGCCTCAGGACTTAATGCGCTTGCCAAAGGATCGATGAGCAGATGGGCCACCAGTCTCACCTGTCCCAGAGAGTCCAGGTGGGACTTTGGGCCCAGCAGGTACCAGATCACGAGGAAAGACTCCCGTGACATCCAGTGTCCACTCAGACAGATGGATTCCTGCCAGCTCCAGTCAGAGGCTGGCCCTTGTACTGGACTGGGGGGGATGGACTACTGGGAGCAACATAAATAATACCAGCGGGATAGAGGGGCAAAATATTAATTAAAATCATTTTATAATTTATTAAGAGGTTAAATAGTAAATAGTCTCTGGATCTTCCACTCTCAGCAGGTGCCAAGACTTCACATTTTCTTGTGTCGGGAGATTCTGTACACCCTTCTTTTGACGGATGACAAAGCCAGAAACAGGATGTTAAGGGCAGGGGGAAAAGAGGGGGGGCTTGACACTGAGAAAGGGACCAGAATAAAAGATAAAATACTGTGCTGTCGTCTTGTGCAGATCGAAGCTTCTCCCAGCAGCTGCAGCCTCCAAAGAGTTCAAAGAAAAGGGCTGTTTGGGTACCTTCTCCCGCTTCAGTGCCACTCCCCCACGAGAGGGAAAGTCCCACATCTGCACTGCAAACTTATCTCCGAGAGAACCTGTTTTTGAACGCTTTGATAGTCTTTGCCATCATGGGTGCAATTTCTGCAATAGAAAGAAAAAAAAAAAAACAACCCCAAATCAAACAAAAAACCCACACATTAAAGCAGCAGTCACAACCTAGGAGAGCAGAGAGCAATTCAAAGCTGCAGCCCTGGCAAAGCAGATGCAAGGCAGGCAGAAGTGTGTGCTCTCTGATTACGGCCTGTCACATTTTCAGGTCACAGACCGAGGAGAGCCCGTTCTGCTATCTGCACTGCAAGAACACAGATCTCTGGTTAAACTCTCCCTGCTTCCTTCCCAAGGGAGCTGGACTACAATTTCATTGTGCCAAACAGCTGGACAGACACAGGAGGACAGCAGGAGGGGAGAGGACAGCAGGGTTTCTGCCTCACTAGTACCATTAGGACAGGCTGATACAGTCAGCACTGAGCAGGTGGGTGAATTGGACGTTTCCCCATGCTTTTTCTTGTGCAAGAAGTTTGAACAGACTTTTATCACCCTCTCCTTAGGGAGAGGCCACCGACATCAACCCTCCTGCACAGCCTGGATTTCTCCTACAGCAGAAGCAGCAGATTTGTGCGTTTGTAAAGGAGGAGCTCTAGGAGACCACACAGATGCTCTGCAGTTTGTACTTACTCTTCACCGGTGGTTTCCTGGGGTCATAGGAGGAGAAGGTGCTACCTGAAGATGGGACAGAATGGGCACTGCTGGTGCTGGGCCCATCATAGGATTGCTCCTCGCTCACACGAGTGTGGCTTTTGCTAGATGTGTACAGGACTGGTTTTATTCTGAAAGAGAGACAGGACAGACATTTCAGTAAAGGAGTCACTGTGGTTTGATGCAATTCTTCAGACACAAGCCACATCTGTGAACAGCAGCATGACTGATACCACATGGAAGCAGCAGCGACCGCGATCCCCACGCTTCCCAGCAAGAAGAGGCTGTTACCGTACAAGTTTCACTGCAAAAGGACCTCCCAGACACACGGTATGCTTTCCTGCCAGGACGGAGAGCTTCAGGGGGAAGCTGGCAGGAGCCCACAGGAAGAGAGGCCCTGAACAGCAAGTGCTACTGAAAAACACTCACTTGGTCTTCTCTGGCAGAAGAGGTCCTCCAGTGCCAAACTTCTCTTGTCGTCTCCGCACGTCCCGGGGGGGCTTTGCTGCAGAGTTCACAAACGCCATTTTGGCCACTCTACCTGTAGGAGGCCAGAGGAAAACATTGCTTAGATTCAACTTACTATAAAGGAGGCTCCTCGGTGCTTGTCTTCTTACAGCAAGCTCCAACCACCTCTCCCCAGTCCATTCATTCCAAAGCTCTGGTGATAGCCTCCTCCCTAAGAGCTGAACCTCTTGCAGTCACAACATGGGCTGTGAGAAATCAGACTGATCAGATCAGCAGCTCTCCTTATGTTCATCAAAAGAGCAGGAATGGTTCCCCCACCCTGGTTTGCTTCAACCCCAGCATGGAGAAGCCACTCTAGAACAGGAGGTGCCTCTACAACAGGAACATGTAGGGCTGCAAAGTCTAGTTTCCATCAACACAACTGTGGATGAACTCAAGAGCCTCCTAAGCCATTAAGCAAAGGCCATCACATAAAGAACAGAGAGCTAAGCAACTCCTAAATTGGACTAGATTTAAACCAGTCATTCCAAAAGACCTTCCCCACACCAAGACATCCCCTAGGCAGCATTCCCAGACCCCTCTCTGATCGTTCAGCCCTACTTTACCTTTGGGTTTGTTGGCATGAGCTGAGCCGATGTTCCGTGCTAACATGAGCAGCCGCTGCTCTCGTGCGTCGTGAAGTCGAAGGTACATTTCCCGCCAGGACTCAAACTCTTCTGGCTTCTCATTCTTGAAGTCTCGGAGACAGTGATTGTGCCACAGTTGATCCGTATCCTCGATGAGGACCTGAAGCAAACCCACATGTAAGCTGGGTTCCCTCCTGACACCTTCACTCCCCTCAGCCTCAGTGCCAGCGTCACTGGAATACCAGAGGGCAAGATGGCTTAGGGGCCAACTTGCAGCAAGAGATGGGCAGCTG
The DNA here is from genome assembly GCF_047716275.1 of Strix uralensis. Taxonomy (NCBI): domain Eukaryota; kingdom Metazoa; phylum Chordata; class Aves; order Strigiformes; family Strigidae; genus Strix; species Strix uralensis. The sequence continues at coordinate 5,458,519 of NC_133996.1, forward strand.
GCAAATCCAGGAACTCAGGACTAGCAAAAGCCTTCTCTTGTTATAAAGAGTGTTGTTCTTTACTATTCTGCCACTGCAGCTGAGGACAGAACATCACTCCCACGTGTCACCACCCCTTCCCCAGGCCCGGGCACTCACATGATTACATTCCTCAATGCGATACAGCTGCTCTGGGGTGCATCTCTCCAATACTGGCTCCAGCACTGAGAAAGGGACACCACCCACTTCATAGATTGCTAGAGAGAAGCAAGATGCACAGAGTATTTATCCTGCTCCTTCCTTGCCAAGGAAAGGGCTTGATATCCTGAAATGCAGTGGAAAAAAAATGCAGTGCTGCACAACACTACACAAGACAAGGGGAAGGAGAAAGGAACCACAGATGCAATAGCTCTAGTGAGTCATCAGGCACCAGTATCTCCAAGTTAAGTGCCTGCACAAGGCTCTTGTTTACCACTATTTCCAGTGCTTTAGCACTCCCTGAAAGCACACTGGGTGCTGATTCCTGCAGCACCTGAGCTTTCAGTGACATCTCTCCCCTATTACTTAGCTTGCCTTGCAACAAGGGGCAACTAACTGTTCCCGTGCTCCAAGCCAGATGCTGTGGGATGTAACAAACAAGTTACCAAGACTTCAGTACACCCGCACGGCAACGTGACTAAGACAGATGAGGAAAGGTACTTACAGTCAATGTTGTTACTGAGGACTCTGATACACTGCTGATAGAGAGACATCATCTTTGGGAGGTAGGCAGTTTTAGAGCCCGAATACACTTGCATCTTTGAATTCAACCGGCGGCCTGTAAAACCCGCTTCGCTCTCTTCAACTGGTGAGGACACTGCTGTAAAGTGAAAGACTTGGAGTAAGAAGGGGACAGACAAGAGAAGAGCCCACTCTGATGAATGGCACAGGAGACACAAATTGGGAGTCACCCAGAAGCAACCTAAAGGGCTAAGTCTTCTCTTAAGAGACCTGCAATCTAGTTCAGGAAGAGCAAGTCCAAAGCCCAAGCCTCAGGAAGGGTCAGCAAAGGATCTTCCTCATTTCTGCTAGAACACGTGGGGAAGCAGCTACCTCCCCCTGAAACCTAGGCTCTGGGCAGGACACCGGACCCCAACAGAAAGACTCGAACCCGGGCAGCATCCATTCCCACTCTCTCCCACAAACAATGGCCGTAGCCCATTTCAAACCTATTTTCCTGCCCAACATACCTTTCCTTTTTGTCTGGGAGCAGGTAATGGACTCGATTGAAGGGAGAGGGCGGTAATTGGCCTGGATCGGGGGCAGCGGGATGTCTGGTAACGTTGGTACCACATCTAAAAGTATCTGGAAGCAGAGGATGTACATGCAAGTAAGCCAAGAATACAGGAGAACGTTACATCCTGCCAGCCTACAAACAGCACTGAACTGCATTTTGTTTGATATTTTGAATAAGCCATGTTACAGAATCACAGAATCATTCAGGTCGGAAAAGACCCTTGGGATCACTGTGTGATGTTACTGTGGCTCTGTCTAGGCTGTCTGTAATACAAAGAAGCCAAAATTTGGGATCTGAATCACACTGCTCTCTCCAGTAAGAGCCATCCACATCTTTAACCTGCTAGGTTCAGTGCTGAAGGCCTCTGGCAAGAGCCCAAGACAGATTAACAATGCAAAGAACTAGAGAAAAAACAGAAGAGAAAGCTGGCACAAACATTTCCTTGATCTCAAACACTCATTTACCCATTCTGTCTCTTCTCCTCCTCCCCACCTCCTACAAAGAACCCCACAGTGGTGGAGAGGGGAACCTCACAAACTGAAGAAAACCTAAAACTTTGATAGGACCACTTATTAGAATGAACGTCAAAGCAGGATTTTAAAACGCTGCTAAGATTATAAAAACATTTTTTGAAGAGCAGTGTTTCAAAGTTGAGTCAAAAGACAAAGCAGTAAAGGTTTTACACATTAGTCCCTGTTTATATACAAAACCCTGGCACCCATGTGGCCATGAATATGTACAGAAATATCGCTTGTTTTTCAAGCTTTCACAAAAGGTCTGTCTTCTAGACTAAGTTGCATTGTAACACCAATTCTCCCATTTCTCCCCCATTTCTGGAGACCCAACAGATTTAGTTAACAAAATTATAGTACTGACACAGGTAAGAAAAGGTCCATTTTAGAGAAGCATAAATACTCGAGAGGAGACATGGGAACCTCGCGAGCAGGTGGAGATGCATCGCCTGTTAGGCCAGATTTTAAGTTGACTCACATCTAAAGATATTCTATATGCATAACAAGCGTGTCATGTCCAATATGCTTTCATACGAGTATTTAGCTGAAGGTGTTTTCTGTTACTCTCCCCATTTTTGAACTAACAGCGTTTTGCCTTTTGCATTTCTTTTTTCCCCCCTCCCTCTTCACCCACTTTTCCAGCAGAGGTCCACTTGAACAGCACAAAGCAACGCCTGCGGCGTAGGGCATGCACAACACACCTTGTCTCCCAGCAGGAGCCAGGTCACACAGCCCTAGATACCCGTGAGACACCACAAGCACACCCTGATGCAGATCACAGCCCAGCACCTCCAAGCAGAAAACTAATAAGCCCCAGATGGCAGAGGACCAAGAGCAGCTGATCCCACCTTCTCTGTTCACTTTCAGATCCGTCAAAACCTTACCCTCTTTGGTTCAGGAGCCTCTGCTGGTTTCTTCTCTGCCCTTTTCTCACTTGTTCGCTTGTGGCTTGGACTTTTCCGACTCGAGCCTGAGCTGTTGGTGGTGGCTTTGGATCCGTTCTGTTTGCTGTGCCCTCGGTCTTTCTCCCCAGCTGACACAGAGGGTTTGACCACTTTCTTTTTCTTTTTCTGGGGCTGGTCATAGCTGAGGTATGACTCAAAAGACATCGTAGGTTGTTCAAATTCATCCTCCACTTCCCCCTCCCCAGAATTGGAGGAAAAGCCCATTGATTTTTTGTCCACATCGGAGGCTTTGCGCTTCCCCTCCAAAGCTTTTAAGCTCCCAGAAATTCCCTTTTCTTTAATCCTATTTGACGAGTCACTCTCAGCTTTCCGTTTCTCCCGCTCTGTGTTAGAGGTCTCCAGGCCTAGCTTGGGCTTCTCCAATTTACTTTTTTCAGAGTCCTGATGTTTTTGCTTCTTAACAGGGATGTCCAAAGACTCTTCCAAGTGCGGCAACGTGTGCAACTTCTTCTTTCTGGAGGTGCCGCCTTCTCGGTTCTTCTCCTTCTTGGTGCCATCTGACATCCTCTGCTTCTCCTTGCTGCCCCCTGCCACGGGGGCTTCTCGGAGTTGCTCTTTAAAAGAGGTCTTGTGCAATCTTTCTGGACTGAAGGCAGAGGTCCTGTCCTCCCCTCTGCCATCAAGTCGCTGCTTCTTGTGAGAAGACTTGTGCTCTTTGCTTCGACTCACATTCCCTTTATCGTAGAACTCACCAGAGTTCCTCTCCCGGCCTCCCCCCAGCTTCTCCTGAAAGCTGTGGCCTTTACTGGCTTTCCTACGAAATACTGTCGGTTCTTCCTGCTCCTCAGAGGCATAAGGGTCTGTGTACATATCCTGAGGGCTCTCACTTGGCTCAGGTGACACAGCTTGTCCATAGTCCGAGTACTCCTGATCTGAAGAGAGCACTGGGGAAGATCTGCCCCAACCCTTCCCCTCGTGGCTGCTATAGCCATAAGTCTCATGGGCTCTCTCAGGCCTGGGATACCTTTTGGATTTCTTTTCCCTATGATCTGGGCTATAGGACTGGCTGCAAGACGGCTGGAAGGGTTCTGAATACTCCTGCTCAGGTTCCTCATCCTCTCTGAGGGAGGGTTCTTGATGTCTTTTCCTTGAGCTGCTCCTCTCATAGTCACGGTCTTCAGAATCTAGGTTATTTCTGACGGGATAAGAAAACAAAATAGTTAAGATTAAAACTTCCCAATATGAATGAAAAGAGCCACTCCCCACAGACCTTGTGGATGGGAACCTCTCACATAAGACTAAGGTTGTATTTCATAGTATCATAGAATCACAGAATGGTTTGGGTTGGGAGGGACCTTAAAGATTATCCAGTTCCACTCCCCCTGCCCTGGGCAGGGACACCTTCCACTAGCCCAGGTTGCTCCAAGCCCTGTCCAACCTGGCCTTGAACCCTTCCAGGGAGGGGGCAGCCACCGCTTCTCTGGGCAACCTGTGCCAGGGCCTCCCCACCCTCACAGGGAAGAATTTCTTCCTTCTGTTTAATCTAACTCTCCAGGTGCTCTTCTGCTGCCCTGTGACCCCCCTCCAGGCTCTGGGAATCTCTTGCTGGCACTGGCATCAAGCTGGTAGGAGTGGGATGGATTAAGGCTTCCCTTCCCCAGCAACTCTAGTTTAAAGCTTGGCAAGAAAATGCTCTTCCCCTTCTCTGATAGACAGATCCTGTCAGCCCCCAGTAGACCAGCTTTCTCAAAGTGAGTCCCATGGTTTAAGTAGCTGAACGCCTGGCTGTGGTACCAGTCCTGTAACCAATTGTTGATTTGCCAGATTCAACTGGCCCTTTCAAACCTTTGACCAGGGCCCAGAGTCCCTTACTGCTGCTCCCAGGGCTCTGTAATCCTTCCTGATACTCCCCAGACTGCTCCTGGCTGTATCACTCGTGCCCATGTGAAACAGCAGCAGCAGATAATACTCGTCCGAGGCTCAGCAGCCTCTCGGTGACATCCCTGATACGAGCCCCCAGTAAGCAGCACGCCTCTCTAGAGTGCGTTAGGTCAGCTGATGGTGCCTCCGTACCTCTCAGGAGAGAGTCACCTACTGCTATCACCCATCACCTCCTCTTAGTTGCGCTGGTTGTTACATAGGGAGCAGACTGGGCTGCCTTACTCAGCTCCAGTCTCTCTCCTGATGTGACGGGTCTTTCCTCTGTGGTAAGTTTTATGGCAAGAATACCACTAATTTTCTCAGGCACAGTAACATTCAGAGATTTAGAAACTGCATTTTTAGTGCAGGAATTGATTAAGCCTTTTTATTAGGACTAGAGTCTTCACAGTTGTGAGACTGAAATGTCACATGACTGTCTCAAAGCTTGCTTGTGTCTGTGCAAACCTCCAAGACAAGCTGCTGCGGCCTGGGGAATGTTGCCCAGGGAAGCAGGAGTGTACTGAAGGATGCACCCCCCACTTCTTTGCGACTGCATTGTCAGACTCCTTAGACAAGTCTCAAAGGGGCATCCTGTAGCCATTTGTGGCTCTATTGTGTACACCAGGCACCAGGCATGCATTGCTAATGAACTGATAAGAGGCAAACATTTCTGCCCAGAAGCCGGATGCAACAAAAATCTGTGGGACCAGAGAAAAAAAAAAACTAAAGGTGGGCAGATATGCTAATCAGCAGATACGATGATCTTAAAAACTTTGCTCCTTGTGCATCCACCATCGAAGCTAGATCTGTGTGCACCCACCACTGAAGAACTGAAGACTGAGGACCAACAGGATGCCACTGGATCCATGGCGGTGACTATTCTTGCACATCCTTGCTTTATTTTTGTCTTTCCTTCCATTCTGTCCTATCGCTACCCCTCTTCACTTTTTTAATAATAAAAACCTGCTTTGGGTATACGGCATTTGACCTCGTTTGTGTCTTAATCTCGCTCTTGGGATCACATCAAAACCTCCCCCGACATTGGATCGGGACAACAGTTCACCAGAAAGCGGAGACAGATGCGTACAGAGACTTCTCTGTGCCTACACGCTCCTGGCTGTGTGGTGCCTATGGGAAACATGTCCCCTAGTTTGCCAGTGAAGCGTGGAGGGATACCACCACCACTGAGATGATCATGAATGACTAGGTCTTTATCACCCACATCTAAACGACCTCACTGCTGCGTTCAACACAGCTTTATCACTGCAACATCCTTGCTAGCATTAACTTTCAGTTTCCATAGGATTTTTGCACATAAAAGCCTTCTTTCAAAGCAAGCCACTTCCTTTACTTGGGCCTAGAACTTCCTCTCTTTAGCACCATAAAATGGGAAGCAAGCAGATTGCATGTCTTGCTTTATTAAGGGCACTTTTCTGGCATCTACCGTTAATCTCTTCATCAAACTGCAAATTCTTGAAAGTCAGCCCCTACTTTCATGCAAAACTGCAGCCATCAGCAACCCAATGCTCTGCGGCTAGCAGAGACAGGAAGTTTATGCCAAAACAAGGCAAAAACGCCATGCAGTGTTAGCACACTCGTGTTACAAGTTTTTCCAGAGCCATCACTTTGTTTCCTTGGTCAGAGAAGTTTATGATCTCCACTGCAAAAAAATGACAAAGCTTATCCATCAAGATAACCAAACGGGTTCACTTACCTGTCTGCCTCTTGGGACACTGGCACCAGCTTCTTCCACCTGGCTACGAGGTTCTTCGCAAAGTCTCCTACAAGCTCATGTTTCCGTAAACTGTTCACAGTCTTCCCAACACCCGTCTCCTTCAGGAGAGAGCCAAGACATGAATTAATCTCAGCAAAACAGTCAGCATTCTTACCTCTGCTAAACTTTCTACAAAGTAAATCAAGTTAACCTGCTACCTGTTGCTGCTAGATAGAAATAAACTTCCTTGATCTAATGGCAAAAATATCACATATATTATATTTTCAGCTGTCCTGGTTTTGGCTGGGATAGAGCTAATTTCTTTTTTCCCCCCCTTCCTTCTTAGCAGCTAGAATAGTGCTGTGTTCTGGATCAGTACAGGATCTGATATGAGAAGAATGTTGATAATGCACTGATGTTTTTAGTAGTTACTAAGAAATCAAGGACTTTTCAAATTCTCATGTCCTGCTAGTGCACAGGTACACAAGAAGCTGGGGGCCGGGGGGGAGCAGAGCCAAACCAACAGACCCAAGTTGGACAACTGAATATTCCATATCCTCTAACGTTATGCTCAGTATATAGATAAGGGTTGATTGGGAAGCTCACTCTGGTTGCTGAGATTGTGGGTTCAGGATTCCCTCTTCTCCGGGATCACTAGCTGGGAATGGGCTGGGCATCGATCAGCAGGTGGTGAGCAATCACATTGTGCATTATGCGTTTGTATCTTCCATTATTACTATTATTATCATTATTATTTTAATTTTATTTCAATTATTAAATTGTTTTTATCTCAACCTATGAGTCTCCTTGCCCTTACCCCTCCAATTCTCTCCCCCATTCCCTGGGGGTAGGGGAGGGTGAGCGAGCAGCTGCGGGGTGTTTGGCTGCCAGTGGGTCTAGACCACCACATCAGCAGACACCGTATCATTTATTACAGTTCCAGAAGTCAAAGACAACTTAACTCTACCTTAGTCAAACACTAATTATTTGTATTAATAAACCAAGACAGTATTTACCATGACTGTTGGTAAGTCTGAAGACAGAAGTCACTAGTAACGTTAAGGATTAGCACTTTCTAATTTTATGCTGATTCAGTTACGTGAGGAACTGCTCCAACTCTCATATCGCAGTCAAGTGTTAAGCTTTCGGGAGAACTGAGCATGACAAACTGTCCTCCGTGGCTTCCCACTTGCTCTGACACGCTCCTTCCCCGTGCCTGGAATGTCTAGAACTACGTCACAATGGTGCCTGTGACACCGGGCTGTAGCAGGTGGCCGAGGCAACACGCCCTGTTCCAGGGGAAAGCGGCACTTCCACGGCAACCAGTTATCCTGTGACTTGACAGACACGATGAAAGCGCGAGAGATTTCACAGCTCTTACCACAAGAATGTCAACTGTGATGGGCAACTCAGACAGCCTCTTCAGACTTTTCAGCAGCTGCAAAGACAAGAAGGAAAATGTTCATACTTCTCATACTGAACCACATACTGCAATTAGAAAGGAAGAAAATTCTGCACTGCGTGAGAGCTTGTTAGAAAGATCCAAGCAGCAGGCAGCTGCTGTCTTGCTCCAAATCAAGCTCCTGAAAAGATGAACATGAGGACCAACTGTACAAAAAATTATCATCTCTTTGCCTACGAGGGCCCACCTGAGAATCTTAAAACGCACTTAAATATTAATGCTTTCTTCACACAGGACTGCAACTTAACTTTGGCTTAAAGCATCAGGAACAGACACACACAACTCTGTTGCACAGCAAGTGGAAGAAAGGATTCGGGAACTTGTGACTCTCAGAAGGTGGTGCTGAGAATCGCATCACTTGTTCAGAGGAGGGGAAAAAAATTAAATATTAAGTCTCCATTCTGAAGTTTTGCAAGCTAGACACTGAGGGCAGGAAGATTTCTAGATACTCTTAAAGATCCAAGAGGGAGCCTGTATCTCCCCTGCAGACCCTCCACTCTGTCAGTGCTGCTGACAGTCTCTCCTCTCAGCTACAGGCTGTGCTAGAGGCAACTGATCCCTTCCACAGCCACTGCCTCTCGCCCCACTCTTTTCCCTTCCCATCACCATAAACCAGTGAAAAATGTTGTTTTCCTTCACACACACGCTGCCAAGCGAGGCCCTGCCAGCATGTACAGCTGCTCCGCAGGCCAGGGACGGAAGAGGAGCCCTCTCCAACTTGCACCCTGACAAGGGGCTGCAGCTGAAGGGGACGCAGTTGTACCTCTGCCACCCAGACGGCTTTGAACATCGCCTCACCGAGATGTCTACTGAGTTTTTAGTGACAGTACACTGCAGCACACATCTGACAGCACCACTGCCCCTCACATTATTTCCCGCAGCTCAGCTATAGCCACAGACCAGCCTCGTCAGCATTCCCATTATTATAGCCCCTATACAGCCCAGGCTTTGTTCAGCGCTGCTGTGCTATATGCCATACAAAGGGCTGTCCCTGATCCAGAAGATCTTCTCTTTAAAGGACTGCGCTCATGCTCAAATGTCAGCCTAAGCTATTCCAATCACCCCCACTTCCCCATGCAAGGATCAGAGAGCTTTAGAGGTTTCCTTCCTTTTGAAGGAAATAAGTTCTTTTAACCTATTGGAAGAGTGCTATTACTTTCAGAGAGAAAATACTCCTTGACACAGAGATAAGGCTTAAGCAGAACCACAGGACGGTTTCTGTTCACCAGAAACCACTGCCTCATCTCCATTATATTTAGGACTTCATTGCTGTGACTAAAGGTTTAGGTTTTCATAGTTATTTTAGAAGAGCGAAACACAGACACCAACAGTAACTGTGTTTCAGCACTCTTGAGCTGGGACACTGAGGGGGATGCAGCAGTTCTAGTTGTGCTGTAACCACAGCTAATTGGATCTTCAAGCCCTCTGTCCCTCCAACTCCAGGCTCACAGTAACATGGAGCCTCCCCCAGAATTCATGCGATCTGGGGCAGGTAATGTGCCCCACCACCTACCTCAGCTGACAGTGGTGGGGGGGAAAGAAGCCAGTTGAGCTAAAAAACCCAATGTCCTTTCAGTTTTCAGAACTGCTGTTACTTTGCCAGCACTGTGGCTCAACAAGCCCACTGGCAAGCAAAGCCATCGAACAGAGGCAGCAAAGGTAGAGACATAGCTCACCTCTGCTGCCTCCCCTCACATTGCCGCAGCAAGGCCCGCCACAGCTCACAGGTCGGATGCCCCCGGGAAGGCCAAGATCCTTCTGGCATCAGTAACGCAGGGGCTTGGACTAGTGTGTGCAAAGACCCTTTTGGAAGGGGGCAGGAAGGGAGAGGAAGAAGGATGGATCTCGTACTAGATAGAAAAGGAGTAAAACAGGGCAATATTAAAACAGTAACATCTCTGTAAGCTGATTCCCCTCCTAGAGGGTTGTTTCAGAGCTTACAAAATCCCACCATGAGAGGAAGAGTCAAGGGAAAACTCATTATGGTATTCTTAAAGCCTCCCAATTATTTTCTAGCTACACCCCACTGTAGCATCTTCCACAGCTCCTTTTGCTCTTTAGTTAGTTGTTGCCTTCAGGGCTGAATTCCGAGAAGAAAAGCTCTATTCTCAATGGAGCTCATCTCTGGATTTTGTATAGCTAGGGAAAGTGTGGTTTGAGACCAGGGGACCCACACATTTGTTCCAGAACATGTCTCACAGGGAACTGGCTTGTTCCACACCCACAGCAGTCAATGACTGGAAACCTGCACACACCTTAGGGGGGAAAAAAAAAAAAAAAAAAAAAAAAAAAAAAAAGGCTGGCTTTCTGAGAGGCCACCATACGCATAACCTTTGCCTAAGTGTCGCTTTACCAAGCTTTTATGCCTGCACGTTCATTAGAAATGTTAACACAGCTTATGTTCAGCAGACTTCTCAGGCAAGTTGTAAATCTCAAAATGACGCCATCAGGAAACAAGGCATTTTTGTTACCTGCGTCACCAGTAATGCACTTATCTGACAATCTAAGATACCAAAACCTGTGCTTACTGACGCTCTCCAAGCAGCCTGCAGCCTGGCAATATCCAAGCAGGGATAGATTTGGAAGCTGCGTTCACACAGCCTCACTCTGCTTGCAACCTCTGTGGACCACAGGTCCATGTGCATGAGACACACCAAATGAGACAACTCCGATGCAGTGAGGCTGAAGAACTTGTACCAATCTGTATTTCCTATGGAAACAAGCTGATGGAAGTACACCCCACTGCCTTCAGCTGAAATCGGCCAAGCTGACTCAAATCTGGCAGCTCATCTCCAAAATAACTGAGATCCTACAAGCCCTATGAGAAAAAGGCGACCAAGTAGAATCAGAAAACACAAGGCTCACATCTTGCTGGACACCAGATAAAATACATATGAGAAAGCTCTTTTAAAACACCCCAGCATAGGGTAGAGTTTCAGTCAATCAGACACAAGACACAAACCATAAAAACTTCACAGGGTGCCAGCCACAATAAAGTTTTGTTTAACTTGGTGCATTGTTTTCTTCTTCTAAAAGAAGTCAGCCAGACATTACAATGCTAACAACACACATTAATATCAAATTACTAAGCACAGCCTGGCCTCTTCCTCTCCATGAAGATGCTCTCGTGTTCATATTTCCCTTACTCTCTTCCCTCAGTCCTGCAGCACAGCTTCTATCCTCTCTGATGGAAAAAAACCCACCGTTTCCAAACCATTACAGCAGTGTCCAAAGTTTCACTCATGCAGTTCTGTGCCAGCAGCCTAATTTTCACCCCAAACCAATATTAATCCTTAACACCTTTCAGCAAGGCAATAGAGTTGTACATGATACTAGGCAAATAATATTCTTTCACATTACTGATAAAATATTTCAAACGGACAAGGCAAGAAAACCAAAGACTAGAAATGGAGTAACACGTGGGTAGCACCCAGACGTGCCGTGGATTTGTCCTACTGACAAAGTTGTAGCTGCTACAGAGCTGCAGAAACAGTTATAGCAGTAGAATCAAAAGCCATTTTCTGACATAAGAAGGTGTTCAGAAGATACATAATCTATCAAGACAATGCAATAGCAACTAAATTCAAGTCTAGAAACACTAACACTTCTGAGGATATAGTTGAAAAGGTATCAGAAGTAAGAAGAGTACAGGGCATGGGACCTTTCTGCTGGGGAAGGGAAAAGGTTTAAAGTCACTATCCTAGCTAGTAACAGCTTGCAACTGCTTACCACCTCTCCCTCCCCTTGCAAAACTGCGTAGGATCAACAGAGAAACGACTTAACACTGCAAGGTTACTGGAGAAAAAGTCAGCCTGTGCAAATAGTGCCCAAAGACTTACAATGCCCAAGAAACAGACAAGCAGTTATTGCCCCAAGCTGACACAAGGGTCAGGAAACAGGAGCACTAATTCTCTGTGCACAGCGTGCTGAGCCAATATTTGAAGTGTTGCGGGTGCTCTCAGCACCACGGAGCCCAAGATCCCCTGGAATTGACTCCTCAGCAGTCCCTCAGCTCCGTTTTGGGGTCCCACCGGTTAAACCCTGCTCTGTTCTTGGCTGAGAGGGTGAGAAAAGAAACCAGACCCTCCCATCGCTTCGCCCCCAGTTAGGCTGGAGCTGGGTACAGTGGCCTCTGTTTCAAAGGGTCAGCACTCAGCACCACAGCACCCATCCTTCTTCACGGGCAGCGTGAGGTCTCGGACACCAAGTGGTTCTGCAGGCGTTTGCCTCAATTAAACAAAGTTTGCTGAGTGCAGCGTGGCTGCACAGCCCTCACTGTCTCCTCTTTCATCTGAATTAAGTGAAACATGAACCAAACACCTGTAAATAGTCAAAACAGATGCTCCCCCTTTAAAATATAACATCCTAGAGAATGGGATAACAGCATGCAGTGGGTCCACACCTGAGCTCGACCCTAATTCCAAACATCAGTTGAAAAAACCAGCTCAAACAGAACTGAGAATTGCTGTCAGCAACAGACGCAGACGAATGTCACCAAACAGACCCGAGCACGAGCGTAGCTCAGGGCAGCGCACACGGCAGCCGCTCTGCGCCAGCTGCTGCGGGCAGCAGATTTTGGCAGCAGACACGTTCCCTCGTGGAGATGGGCGAGAGGCATCAAGCAGCCTCCCCACACCGGGGCAGAGTTAAAACTTGGCAACTACTTGCCCTGACCCCAACTCCCTAGCGATCGTGGTGCCCTTGCCACAGTTGTGGCCCTCCCTGGCCCCACGGCAGGGCTGCACCTCCCTGACACCTCCCGCCCGGGCTCACACCGGGCACCGTGGATCTTCCACCATGAACACGTCACCAGGGCAAGACTCTTCCGGCAAGTTCTCCCGTTGCCCGGTTGCCTCTCAAGCCGCACCCCATCGACATGCCACGGGGAGACCCCACACGAGGACCCTTGAACGCCACAGCGGGCCACCCGCGGGGCAGCCGGGGCCTGCGAGCTCAGCCCAGGCTGGCAGCAGCGCGGGGGGCTCCCACCGGCGACAGCCCCCCGGGTCTGCCCCGCTGTCGCGGCTCGGAGGCGGTGGGCCCACGGACCGCGGCCACGGCCGGGCAGGAAACTTCGGCGGGGGGCCCGCGGAGGGCAGGCCCGGCCCGGCCCGGCCCCGCTCCCCGCGCCCCCCGCGGGGTGGCCCGGGTCCCCCCGACCCCCAGCCCCGCCGCGCCGCATCCGCCGGGGAGGGGGGAGCCCCGGCCGCGCCGCCGCCGCCGTCACCTTCTTGGGCTCCGAGCTGCCCGCCAGCCGCGACTGCAGCTTGCCCACAACTTCCAACACCGACTCCGCCATTTTTACTGCTGGAGAAGCCGCGGCGGCGGAAGCGGCTTCACCGCCCGCTGGCCACACGGCGTTCCCCGACCGCCGCCGCCATCTTGGCTGCGGGCAGGAAACGGAAGTGGCGCAGCGGTTGCACCGGCCGGTGGCGGCCATGGCGGGTGAGGTCAGAGTTCAGCGGGTGCCATCTTGGGGCCTGGCAACGGCGGCGAGCAGCGCCATCTTGAGTGCTGGCAGGGCGCTGCTTGGGGGCCCGCGGCAGCCATGGGCGCCCATCACTGGGACGGTGGTGCCACCTCCGGCCCTACCGCCGACAGGACGGTCTTGTCTGAGACAAATGTCTCATCATACCTGTTCCCGTTGCGTCCCAACAGCTCCACCACGGCTGTTGGGAGTGAATGGAAAGTAGGTTTCTAAATTAATTCGCAGCCAAAGGCAAATGGAGCAGGGCTGCAGCTGCCCAGGCTGAGGGCTCCTCAGCTCAGGGTCTCGGAGCTGCCACCCCCTCCGCTCATTCAGGAAAGTGGGGAAGGCATCAGCAGGGTGATGTCCCCCCAGGTCATCCCCAAATGTCCTGGTGACCCCTCTGGAGTGGAGCCAGGCCTTTGGCAGTCTCCACATCGCCTCACCCTTGGCAGCGGCCAGGTAATCATGTTCAGCCTTTGGTTTACTGCCTTCTCCTGGTGCTGGCTGCGACGATGCCCTTGGCTGCAGCAGCGTTACCTGAATCCAGCCCTTCCCATGTCTCTGGGGACTCGGCTGAGGGCGGCTGTCCTCACATCACCCCAAAAGCCTGCTGTAAATGTAGAAGTGATAAGAGCAGTCAGCTGGCTGGGAGGGGAGAGGAGGGAGGAGGATGTTGTGTGGGGAAAGTTGAGGGTCTCTGTCTCTCAACTTGCAGAGCCCTGTGCTGGTCAGAGCTTCCCCTTGGACTAACCGGTCTTAACAGCAAGGTAAGGAGCAGACCCAGCCTATAGATGAGTCAGGGAGAACCAGGGCTCGCCTAGCAGGGTTTGCAGAGACCTTGCGTGGGGCACGGGAACTGCTGAATAATGGAAATAATGGCACGGGGAAAGACTTTGTTGTTTTCTAAAATGGGGCTGGAGGAATTATTGGCAGCAAAATAGTGCCCAGAGCTGCGCTGTCCAGGTAGTTTGCCAGGTCAGCTTGGTGTTTGCTATGACCCAGACCCTGCTTGAATGCAGAGCTGGGAGCACAGGCAGGTAAAGGAGAGGGACTCTATGTCTGGTCAGATATTAAAGAAAATAAGCTTGACATCTTTCCAAAGACACCGTATCACCCTGTATAGGTCCTGCTTTGCTGTTAACTCAGTAATATGGTGCAGGGCTGAGAGGTTGTGAGGACAACTACTGTCTTTTAAGAGAAGTTTACACAGCTAGAAAAAAATCCCTGTCTTCCCTCCTTTCTGTCTGGGCCCTTTGAAATCTCTTCAAACCATTCCAGCTCCCTAGATTAATCCAGCAGCCAGGATTAATCTGTAGGAAAAATATCCCTTTCAAGTCACTACAGTGGTATTTCAATCAGAAGCAGCAATGATGTCCCATTTTAAATTAACTGCAGGTAGTAAAGGTCACTCTGCCCTCCTGCAGCCAGACACTGGCATAACATGAACACGTGCTTCAAATCAGAGTCTGTCAAAGGTGCCCAAGGGGACAGGCAGGATCCCACAGACATCAATATGAGCCTTAAACTTCTCATGGTTCCATTGTACTTGTATGAAGTGTAATGCAGTTAGAAAACCTCTGTTTTATCCAGGAACAACTTCCCCCCTTGACTTCTGAGTGGGGTGGACAGGGGATGGAGAAAGCCAGCTGCATTGCTGGGCTTTCCAGAAGGAGTTAAGAAGGCTTTCAGAGCTCAACTGTGATGTTGGGCTCCACACCAGGCCCACAGGAGCTGCTGAGCACTCTCTAAAACGGGTCTGGAGCCCCTGAAAGGGGGGTGAGCAGTTTTATGGACAGAAGCAGTGGCTTGCTGCAGACACTGTGCTTGTTTCTGTAACAAAAGGCCAAAATCAAGGTGGTCTGGGGAGCAGAAGGGATTGGGCAGATCCTCAGTGCAGCCTGGTGGGACCTGACAGCCAGGTCACTTATTTCACGAGGCCAAACCCTCCTGCCCTGGCAGGTTGCTGACCTCGACCTGGCATCTGTCCTGCTGGGACTGGTCTCAGCATGGGGGCAGCAGGACAGCCACCTCCCTCCAGGACAAGTCCTGCTTCTCTTTGGGTTTGTTTGGCAGCAAGGATGTTCTTGCAGTGCTGTATCTCAGAGAGATGCAGGTCTGAGGGATCTGGAGAGAAAGCCTGGAAAAACATTTTCATTTCCTGGGAAATTCCAATATTTAACCTGTATTTTCACTTAGAATCCAGCTGAAAAGCTGAAACTGCAAATTTTCCTGGGGAATGGATAGTCAGAACAAAATGCATGTTTGGAAGCATCAAAGCGTTGTTGCTCTGAAAGGGTAAATCCCATTTCCTTTTCCCAATCCTGAGCTGGGTGTCAGAAACTGTTTCATATTCAAACACAGAGAGAGAGAGCAGCATTTGTGTCCCAGTTTCAGAAGGACTGAAGCCCGCTCCAGGATATGACACTGTGATAGACGAGCTCTCAGTGGTGTAAATTGGGGTAGTCCCGTGAAACTCCGCAATACCATGGATGGCTCAAGTGCCTGGGGCTTTGCTCCTGAATCCCCTTGGCTTCTGTGTTGTCCCTGCTCCCTCTGCTCACCCCAGGCAGCTGAGCTCAGCCAGGCTGGTGCTGCCGCTCTCCCCCTCAGACTCAGCCCTGAATCCTCTTTCCTGGCAGGGACTTTCACTAAACTTTTCCCTTCTTCATACTTTTGCTGAAGTCTCATAATGCCCTCCTTCTTCTTTGCCCAGTGCTAAATACGAGCTGATTACTCAGTTCCAAGAAACCTGATCTTTATGGCCAAGCATAATAAACAGTACCCAGACATGTGAGACAGCGCAGTAACAGCTATTTCTGGCTGGCAGATTTGTTCCCTCGTATATTGGCTGCTCCCAGCTCCCTCAGAGGAGCTGAGGTCACTGCTGAGTTTCAGACTGGACTTTCAAACTGGAATTTGGGAACATTCAAAAGCTGGATTTTTGCTGTTGTTGATTTTTGTTTTTTCCCCCTTTCACCTGCACTCTGAACTGGTCACCCCAAAGGGCAGTTGGCCCCACTGGTTACCCAGCAGTGCCTTGCTGTGCCCACGGGGCTGAGGGGGAAAAGAACACCTTTTGCTATACGGCTCTGCAGCACTGGGGTTCATCTCACCTTGCTGCTGTGTGGGAACCTCTGTCAGAGCTGCTGGGACTTGATTCACCCCATCTGACGTGTGCTTGAGTCAGGCAAAACACACGCTGCGATCGCTGTCTGGCTCTGCCTGGAGTCTGTGTCACCCCAGACAGCGGAGCTGTCAGCAGGGCTGAGCACAGCCCCACACCCCAGGAACCAGGGGGTGCTCCCAGTTTCCCAAGGCAACCACCCAAAAATCCCCAGTCCTTTTTTAACACAGCGAAGGTGCTGGTACTGGTTGAGAGTTGAGGATCCCCTCTTGCAGTCATGGCCCTCAATGCCTTTAACGCAGCTCAGAGGGGGTACAGGGCTTTGGAGGTAGTTTTCATCCTTCCCTTGGCCTGACCCAAAGAGTATATGAGTCCGTGAGAGTTTTTCCTTTGCTTAACTGAATCTTAAAGAGCAGAAGGACACCTTTACCCCTGCTACAAGGCTCCTCGCCTCTCCTTTCTCACCAGGTCCTGTTCTGATTCTGCCAAGATGGCACCTAAAAAGAAATCCCCCAAGAAGCCCAAGGTGGCTAAAGAAGATGCATCCATCACCCCAGTGATGGTGGAAGATGCTTTGTTAGATGTTGAACGCTTCAATCACTTGAATAGTTTGTACGACAGCGGCTCCAACGGCTTCCACTGCACAGCCACAGAGGTTGAAGCACCAGACCACGGAGCCAGCCTTCTGGAGGGGATGAACCAGATGCGCCAGAAGCGGTTCCTCTGCGATCTCACCATTGCCACCAAAACAAAGTCCTTCGAGGTGCATAAACTCGTCCTGGCTTCCTGCAGTGAGTACTTCCACTGCCTGCTGCAGAGGGACCCTCAGCTGCACCGGGTGGAGCTCCACGACGTCTCCCCGCTGGGCCTGACCACCATCATCACCTACGCCTACACGGGGAAGCTGAGCCTCTCGCTGTACACCATCGGCAGCACCATCGCCGCGGCCACCCAGCTGCAAGTGCCGGCACTGCTGAACCTGTGCAGCGACTTCCTTGTTCGGGAGATGGCCGTGGAGAACTGCGTGTACATCGCCAACATCTCGGCCACCTACGGCCTCAACCAGGTGAAAGACGCCACATGGAAATTCATCCGGGAAAACTTCCTGGAGTTCTCCAAAACCGACCAGTTCATGAAACTCCCCTTCGATCAGATCAATGAGCTGCTGATGGATGATGGCCTGCAGATACCCAGCGAGGTTGCAGCTTTCCAGATTGCCGTCAAGTGGCTGGAGTTTGACCCGAAACGGGTCCGATATGCTGCTGACCTCCTGAGCAACATTCGATTCGGCACAATCTCAGCTCCAGACTTGGTCAACCACGTGCAACCTGTGCCACGCATGATGCAAGACCCGCAGTGCCACAAGCTCCTCGTGGATGCTATGAATTACCACCTGCTCCCCCACCAGCAGAACAGTCTTCAGTCTCGGAGAACCAGGATACGGGGAGGCCAGAGGGTGCTTGTCACAGTCGGGGGTCGTCCAGCTTTGACCGAGAAGGCTCTTAGTAGGGAGATCAGCTACAGGGATGCAGAGGGAAACTGGAACAAGCTGACGGAGATGCCAGCAAAAAGTTTTAACCAGTGCGTGGTGGTGATGGATGGATTCATCTACATCGCGGGTGGTGAAGACCAAAACGATGCCAGGAACCAGGCCAAGCACGCTGTCAGCAGCCTGAGCAGGTAAGATGGGCTCCACCTGGCCACGCAGAGCCTGGGGAGGGGTTCAGAGCTGGGCCGTGTCTGCCTGCGCCCCAGCATCCCCCATGGGGCGAGGGACGAGTGCGTCGGGAAGGTTCTTCTTTGCTCTCAGTAACCAGTAGGTGGGTCTGGCCTCTGAGGTAACGCTGCCAGGGAGGGACAAACGCAGTGAGGCCCAGCACAGGGTGCTGGACTGCGGGCACGAGACCTGCAAACTGCTTCCAGGTGTTCAGTCTGCGTAAGCCCGGCCTGGGCTTCCCCTGGGGACTTTGGCACCGGGGCTGTGCTGCCCATGTCCTCCAGCAGCGCACAGCACCAGTGCAGGATGAGGGCAAGGCAGGGCCTCTTTGTATCTGCGAAGCCCCTGGAGAGATGGGAGGGCTCATTATTTAGAAGTAGCCGATTTTGTTACTCTGGGGAGCTCCCCTTTTCGCCTGCTGGCTGTTCCTCCAGCCAGTGCCAGCCTTGACCCAATCTCTGGTTTCCCGGGATTCCTTTTAAGATTTACTGTCTGTAGGATTCCTGTTGCCCTTCAGGCTTTCTCTTTCCACCTCCATTTCTCTCTTCATCATTTAAATGACAAGGTTTGTTTCCTAAATCCCCATAAACCTGTCACTGGATCGCCAAGGGATTACTATTCAAAGAAAGGAGGAGTAACCATGGCAACCTGACATGCAGTATTTTGTTTGCAGCCTAAACCTAAATTTCCCAGTGGCTCTGCCCATGGCTTGGCTCAGCTGCTTGAGGTTCCACACCCAACATTGGCAGTGGCACTGCTTGAGGCCAGCCCTTCACGTCCCTTGGTCACCACCCCTCGGTTAGGATCCGTCACTGGGCTCTTTCTTCTGCACCAAATGAGGTTTTAGGACCCACTGGCAGGTCTCCTTTCTATTTCTGGCTTATCCACCTTTCCCAGCATGACCTGAGTCCCCGTGGCATCACTCCGGGGACACAGCAGTTCCAGTTCCCTCTGCCATCTCCTTATCATGTGCCTGGCTTTGGCCTGGCAGGGTGGGCAGGGACCACTTGTCCCTAGGTCCTCTTCTACCTGCAAAGACCCAACAGAGGGGACAGTGACAGTGCCAGGGGACACCTCAGATCGGTAGCACTCACCATTTCCAAGCCAGGCTGGAGCTTGTGGTGGGAGGAGCATGCTGGGCTGTCACAAGGGTTAGAGCAGCAGCAACCCCAGCAGGCGCAGGTAGGATCCAGTCCCATGCAGTGCCATCGTCTCCATCTGTGCTGCCTGTCCAGATGTTTTTTTACGACTAGAGAAGACAGCGAGGCTCTTTCAGAGCACAGGTTGTCTCCTCTGAAGGCAGATGTCTGTCAGGCCCGCTTCTCCCCATGGGTCTGATGCTGGTCCTGGACAGACAGATCTGCCCTTGGTCCCCCAGGTATGACCCACGCTTCAACACCTGGCTGCACCTGGCCAGCATGCAGCACAGGAGGACACACTTCAGCCTGAGCACCTGCAACGGGCTCCTCTACGCTGTCGGAGGGCGCAATGCCGAGGGCACGTTGGCGTCTGTCGAGTGCTACGTCCCCACTGCCAACAGCTGGCAGAGCAAAGCGAGCCTGGAGACACCCCGCTGCTGCCACGCCACCACCGTCATTGACGGCAAGCTCCTGGTCACCGGCGGCTACATCACCCACGCCTATTCCCGCACCGTCTGCTGCTACGAGCCCAGCACCGACACCTGGAGGGAGCAGGCAAGGCTCAGCACCCCACGGGGCTGGCACTGCGCGGCCACCGCGGCCGGCCGAGCGTACGTGCTGGGTGGCAGCCAGCTGGGTCCCCAGGGCGAGCGGGTGGACGTGATGCCCGTGGAGTGTTACAGCCCACTGACGGGGCAGTGGAGTTACGTGGCGCCCCTGCCCACGGGGGTCAGCACGGCCGG
This sequence comes from Strix uralensis, assembly GCF_047716275.1. Taxonomy (NCBI): domain Eukaryota; kingdom Metazoa; phylum Chordata; class Aves; order Strigiformes; family Strigidae; genus Strix; species Strix uralensis. Next base: position 5,478,480 of record NC_133996.1, read on the forward strand.
GGTGGCTCTGCTCGAGGGGCGCTTGTGCCTGGTGGGTGGCTGGAACGAGAGCGGGAAGAGGTATCAGAAATGTGTGCAGTGCTACAACCCTGACCTCAACGAGTGGGCTGAGGATGAGGAGCTCCCTGAGGCCACTGTGGGTGTCTCATGCTGCACCATCACCCTCCCGCGCTCCCTGAGCTCCAGGTCCCGGGCCAGCTCTGTGGCCTCGGCAGCAGCCAGCACATAAAGAGGCCTGTGTGCCACGTGGCTTATGCCAGCAGCTAGGGAAGGAGACAGAGCTGAGGAGTGTGGGTAGCTGTATGGGGAGGCACGCTGATGTTTGGAGTTACTGCAAAGTCTCAGACACTTTTGTTTTGTCATGGCAAGTTTTGGGCTCTAGGAAAGTGTCTTCTGAGCTGCCTGCATCTCCATCCCGCAGCTGAAGCAGGGATTGCTCAGGCAGGGCAGCCACGGAAGCAAGCAGGGCAGAAGAGCTTTTCTCTTCAGCCTGCAGCACTGTATCGCAGTGTGGACTGGAAAAATGGAAAAAAAAAAAGACGAAAAACAAACTAGAATAACACAGGAGAAATTCTACTGTAGGAATAGTATTGCGAGACACTTTCAAAACAGTAGTATTGGTGTTAGGTACAAAAAAGTGACAGGTCTAGAATAGAACCTGTTGCTCACGTAGCATTTGTTCAAGGGAAAGACATTTAATATTCACTCTTTGAAGGTAGACACCTTCAGACCAGGAACAAAGTGAATCTTGATAGCAAGGAAGAGAACAACTCACCAAGATCTGCTCTTCCAAGTGCTGTGCTCTAGCTAAGCAGAAGGCACCGGGGATGCTATGAGACTCCAGGAGATTTGAGAGGCAAATGGTGCCCTGAAAATAAATTATCAGCTGGAACAGAATCTCTTCACATCTGAACCAGGAGCCCCTGCAGACATATTCCTAGCCAGGTCCTGTTATTTGTACCAAGCTGACAAGTTGGTTTTGAACTCAATCAGTGCTTCCCCATTACTGTAAAAGCAGAGTCTGACCTACAAAATAAGTGACTGGGAAGCTTGAGTTCCCTGGGGCAAGCACTTGCTCTGTGCCCAGGGTCCTCCCATCACTGCATCTGAGACAGTTACCAGTCTCTGTTAAAACCCTGGCTGCCTTTTCAGAAGGCGCAGACCCCCCCTTACAGCGCTGCAGAGCAGACTCGGGCTCCTGGGCTGGATACATCAGGACAAACCGCACCACAGCGCTCCAAAACCTGCCCCGGCAGGTCTGAGATACAGCCCCCAGCAGCCATGACCTGTGACAAGCAGGAGGCAAGAGAGGGGTGGTTATTTCCTGGCCTCAAACCCACAGCCTTTACATCGCCCAACAGCCACACGCTGAGGCCAGTGTCTTCTGAGAACAGGTCTCTGTCACTGGAGCACATGCACACATGACCCTGGTCGGGCTTGTCACCTTCGTCTCAGGCCAAGGCAGCAACGTGCTGCTGAGCATCTGGGCAAACGCTTTTGGTTTTCTTTTTTGCAAAACACAATGAAACCACATCCAGGAAGCCAATGAGCCACTCAAAGGAACCCCAATGTGCCATGAAGATGCCAAGAGCTTCAGCAAAGCAGGCTGATTTTCACTTCCTTTTGCAACTCACCAAAACAGAGCAGCCTGCAGAAGTTACAGTTCACAAAAAGGTATTGATCTTTGAGAATTCACTATCTCCGTTAAAGAGTTCACATCAAGCATAAAGCTATACCGAGGCAAAACATCATTTCTGTTTGAATTCTGCTTTCCTCCGTGTATTTCAGCATGCACAGCACATGCTGCCCTGGGTATTTTGGAACAGGCTCCGTCCTGAACAGCACTGGCAACCTCCCCTCGTTTATAACTCCAACCAGACTTGACAAGGGAACAGTCTAATCTTTGAGACAACACTGCACAAACACCCATGGAGGACCGTGGACGGATTTGGATGGAAGCAAGTTTGTTCCTTGAGTTTTTATTATAATTTTTTTACTGTAAGATGCAGAACCAACCACTAGAGGCAGAGGCAAGGGTGTTGCCAAACTCCACTTGTGTGAGCTGTATTGTCCTGCAGGGAATTTTCTCTTTAAACAATAAAGGCCATTCCTTTGCAGGGAAAAACTGTCCAGCTGTGTAATTAAAACAGTGTCAGTTCACACTCCTGAAACATTTTAACAAAGCAGTCAAGATTCATCCTCTACATTCCAAGCACAGCCAGTAATTGCTCCAGGATTTCTACAGCAGGTTAAGAGCCCCAAGACCTGTGGTGTCAAAACCCCAGCAGTGGTGGGTACAGGCACTCGAGCTCACTCATGCTGCCCACGGAAACAGCAGCGTGATGGGGGGGTTTCTGCTGGCTGATCTCAGCCCCCTCTTGCAGCACCAGGTTTGAATCTCAGCTCAGGAGCCTCGCCAACCCCCCAGGCCTTACCTCAGCCCCTTCCAACCACTCCCGGCGTGCTGGCTTAGACAAAGAACCGTCAGCCACATCTTGGCTTTATGGCTCTGCTTTATTAAGAGAGGATACACATGCCCCTTCCTTTGGCTTTCCATTGAACTTGCCCTCCCCATAGTTCCTAAAACAACCCCATTTTTTCTGCTAATTCAGAACCCCTGGTTTACTAAAGACCAGGCTGCCCTAAGACAGCAGGTTGGTCTGCAGAGGATCAGGACCAGCACACTGACACTTTGTTTCCTCTGGGAATTCACCCTCCAGAAATTCTGCTCTACAACTCCATTGGTCAAAAGTATTTTTTTCCTTCTAAGCCCATCTGCAGACTTTAGTAAAAATTCTACATATTATTTGTGCTGTTGGACAGTACAGAAGTGGAGACTGTATCCATGTAAATCCAACACTCGCTCCTGGAGAACAGCACGTTCTCTTCAAGTGCACAGCACCAGTCCATGGCTTTCTGCTCCCAGCACCTTCCCAGGTCAGGAGGAGCACCCATAAAATTCGCAACAGAAATTAGGGGTTAGAAAATTTTATTTGCTTTTTTGGTAACAGGAACTTCTCATTTACCAGGAAGGATGATGCCATCATACTGTGAGGAAAAAAAAAAACCACACAACCAAGTGAGAAAGCACTGTCAGGTAAAGGTGCAGTACCGCTGTGGTGAAAACTGAGCCACCGTGTTCATTCCAAGCCCCCCAGACAACACTGAAGTGAAACACCAGTTCTCCTTCAGCCTTTCAACCTCGCTGCTGTGCTGTTAACCTCCAAGGGGGGGCATTAAACTCCACTCATCAGCCCAGCTAAACAAGCCAACCCACCCTTCACAGGTTGATCCAGCCTACACTCCTCCCTTTTCCAGTCCCAGGATTTGGTCCCTGGAGGTAACTCTGCCACAGCAAGCAGAACCAGGCATGAGGGAGGGGAAAAAAAAACCAAACAACCCACACATTCAGCAGGAGTCAGCTGGAGCCTGCACTGCATGGGGTATGACCTGTGTAATCTAGGCAGAGTAACCATTAAAGAGCCTCCAGACAGACTGTCCACCTTTTCCATGTCTGAAAAAGTACAAGTAGTCCCCTCTCTGGCATTTCCAATCAAGCTTTCAGCATCTCCCATTCATTATCTGTGGCAGAGAACACTATGGCCAGATACACCAAGTAACTGGTTTTAGTTGGACCACTCCAAGTCTGGCAGCTGAGCCAGGAGCTGTGTCAGATAAACAAATCCTAACCCTGCCTCGTCACCTGTGATCCACGTACACACACCACCTCCAAAAACCGTGGGAGACAGATTTACACAAGGGCTGATACTTCCAGCTACCCTGCAAGAGCTGCTCTTTCAGTTCAGCACACAAAAAAGGGGCATGGACAGCACTCACACCCAAACGCAGCTTCTAGTGCCCCACAACAGTAAAAATTAATGATATAAGCAGTGATCAAGATCTCATCCTGCCCAGTGACTTGTTCCACCCCTTCCACAGTGAAGCATTTTGCTGATACTTGCTAGGAGACTCCTGGGATACAAAAATAAAGGTGGACTTTACCTTCTGCTGAAACCAGCGCATGGCTTCTTCCTTTCCAATTCTGTGCTTGGCTCCAATGTTGCCAGTCCTGCGTTTCTTGTCAGCAATACTGAAGCCAGGCCTGCCCAGCACCTGCCAGGAGAGGAGACCCACAGCACTATTTCATTCTGACATTTATTTATTTTCTTAAACTTAAGAGTTTTCTAGGAGGGAAGGGTAGAATTTCCACATCAGTAACCTCTCATTGTCATGTTCAAGACTGAGAGTGTTCTACTACCTCAGCTAAACTAAGAGCTAAGTAACTTCTGAGCAGCCAGGTAAACCGACAGGGACAGCCCCTAGGTTGGACACCTGAGCACATACACTGACTCAGAAGTCAAAAATGAGCATGGAAGATTCACTCACTCACTCAGAGGCCTCAGCTCTCAAGAAAAGATACACTGAACAGCATTGCTAACATGGACAGAACAGCTTCCCTCTATTTCAGAGATTCAGCATGAGGCACAGCAGAACGGAACGAGTCACACACACCACCCACCACCACTGCTACATGACCCAACCCCAGCCTTCTAGATGCAGAGAGAATCTTCCAGCACTGCAGCCCGTCTTTGTCAGCATTCCTGAAGCCCCTGCTGCGCTTCCCACTGCTGCTCTTTCCTTCCCCACACCTGGCACAGCTGTTCCGGTGCTATCCCAGGAGTACCAGTAAGAGCCACAGTATTTGTTTCTGAAGAGGCTTTGTGAGCCATGTCATATATCAGGGATTTTATGGCAGCCTTGGGAATCTCAGTTTAAACTTGGATTTTGTTGACATTTCTCTATCTTCCAGCACTCGGCCACAAGTTCATTGACAACCCAGCCAGGTATCGTTCTATGCTCCTTCCACACAAGCCCAGGAGCTGCACGGAAGCGGGGAATACGCACCACGTAAAAGTCCAAGCCGTAGATACCAATACTGGGATCGTATTTAATCCCCAGATCGATGTGCTCCTGGATTCCAAAGCCAAAGTTCCCAGTGTCTGAGAAGTTGTTTTTTCTCAACTCGTATTCTCGCACCTGAAACATTTGTTGTCAGTCATTATTGGCTGCAAACAGAGTAAGAAGTCCTGTGTGTTCCAACTGCCACCAGACCCACAACTTACTTACATGCAACAAAGTCTTTAGCTGTAAGATTTTGCTCCCAGAGGCTGCTCATAAATTACAGCAAAGATAAAACCTCAAGAGAAAGCAGCACCTGCACCCACTAGCTCTTAAAGAAGGATAAAGCAGCAACCAGACAGAGAAACAGTGCAAACACAGCAGCCTGTGTACTGGACAAAGCTGCTCCTCCATTCCTTAACATCCACAACTGACTTGTAACTAAATCAGGTGCAACATTTCAAAGCGCATATCTTTTCAGCTGGTACAGATTAAGTTTTGTTCTTTCACAAATCAAAGATCCAGAGCAGCCAGATTCTCACCTTCAACCCCTTCTCCAGAATCTCCTCTGCTTTGGCCCCACGAACTGTGCAATGAACAGCAATCTTCTCATTTCTCCTGATTCCAAAGGATCTTACAGTGTATCGTGCTGTAGGCAGGAATAATTACACTTAAAAGCTATTCAAAGCATTCCCACCCAGGGGATTTAGAGCTGGTTTAAGAAGAAATAAAAAATCACTTTAAAGGAAAGAAAAAAGAACTAAGGCAACCATACGCTCCCTCTTCGGGGATGAGGGCAGAGCAGCAGCCAATGTCTGGAGGCAGAACTAACCTGACAGAAACGACCACCAGCACCCCGATATTTAAGGCCCCCAATTCTCACAACAAGGCCCACATCAGAGCAGACCTCCCCACCTCCCTGGGAGCCGCACGGCCACTTCACCCTCTGCATACTCAGGAGAGAAAGGAAAACAACCACCGCTGAAGCCAAAACCCAAACTGCTCCTTTGCAACTTCCAGGACACGCTACCCCCCGCTTGGCAAGGGAACCCACCCCTCACCTTTGGAGAAGACGGGGGTCTGGCCCGTCAGCTGCTCCAGCACTTTGGCCGCTCGGGTGAGCCTGTCCCCGCTCTCCCCAACGCAGATGTTGAGGCAGAGCTTGCGGATGCGCAGCTCCCGCATGGGGTTCTCCTTTTCACCTTGGTCTTGCTGCGGAGAAACAACACGGGGCCTAACGGGGGGTGCCCGGGAGACAGCCCCCCGCTCGCCCCAGCCGCCGGAGAACGCTCCGCCACGCCGTTACCGTCGCCTGACACCGAGCCCTGCTCCACGCCGGGGGCCAACCCCAGCCCCGCCGCGGCGGCCCAGGCACCGGGCAGGCCGCGACCTGTCATGGCAGCCGCTTCCCCAGGGCGGCCCACCGGCTGCTCCCTGCCCGTACCGGCCCCGCAGCTCTCCCCCCCGGCCTCCCCCGCTCCCGCCCGCACGGGCACTGGCCCGGCCGGGCCCCGCCGAGGGCGGATGGCGGTGGATAGAGACGACGCAGCCCGACCGCGGCCCGCTGGCGCCGCTACTCACCGCCATGACGGGGGCGGGGAAGAGATCAGCCGGGCGCCGCCGCGGGGTCTTATGGGGCGGCGCGAGAGGGCGCGGCGCGAGCGGCGGCGCCCCCTGGCGGCCGGAGGGCGGCCGGCACCGCGGCCGGTTGCCGTGGCAACCGCGGGCGGGAGCGGGCCCTGGAGAGCCCACGCCGCCATTTTGTCCCCCAGGCCCGTGGGGGACAGAGGCGCGGCAAGGCCGCCGGCCCTGCCCATCCTCAGCCGAGGCTGGGCCGGGGCCCGGCCTGCGCCACCGTGAGCTGCTGCCTCAGCCGCGGGGTTTGCTCTGGGGAGCGCCGGCGGAGATGGTGGCAGAGGGGGCTGGGGTCCTGCCGGGAGTCCCGGCCTGACGCTGAGGCCGGGAGGGATGAGCCACAGCGGTTTTGCTGGGAGATGCCGCACCAGAAGGTGTTGGAGCTTCTCCACTCCCAAGCAGCATCGTGTGTAGCTTACCCGTGCCTGGCTCCCGGAGCTTCTCCCACCCCCACACCCCTGAGTTCCTTGAACCAGACCTGGGCAAGTGTTTCAATTTCACTTTGCTCTTTCAGGGAAGCATTTGTGGGTTTCAGATCTCTGCCTGGGATCTGGATCCTCTTTTTGCACCATTTTGACTTAATCTGGAGCAAGTGAGGAGTCGCAGCCTACTCCCTCACTGCGGTCAGCTGGGAGCAGAGCATAACACAGCTTCTCTGGGAAGGGGGCAAACCAAATTCACACCTCTTCTTGAGTCCAAACAACTCTTTCAGTGGCCACATCTTGAGCTGAATGCTTGCAATGAGGCTCTTGCTCAGTAAGGATGACACCAGCTCAAGGCTGTACCTGCTTATCCCCTTCCCCGCCTCTCAGGGGCCACGCTCAGGGCTGACAGGCTGAACTCTGTAATGCTCTCTCTTACTTTTTGCCCCAGCTTCTAAAATGGGATGAAAAATGAATGAATAATCAGCTTGTCTCATTAAGAAGAGAAAAAAGTGTCAGGAGTCTCTGTGCAGAGGGCGTGAGAAGATGCTAGTTAAAAAGTAACGTTACGCTACTACTTCATTATTGATTTACTTCACCTAAGAACAGCTTTGCCAGAAATAGCCACAGGCTCCTCACAGAGCTTGGCTGACAGCTTTACCAGCTCTCCGTGGATCTCATTTAGGGTCTGCCCATGCTGCAGCGTTCCTTCCCATGGGCAGAGGCTGAGGGCAGGGTTAAATGCACGGCAGGCAACACTGGTCAAGGGCTGGTGCCTCCCCAGGGGAGCAGATCGGGATCAGAAGGTGAACAGAGCTCGGTGAAGGTGCTGGGTGCTTCAAGAGTCAGAGTGTAGGCAGGGCTGCGTACTCATGCCATCGCCTGAGGATGCTGCAAGAGCCCCGGGAGCAGGCAGGAACACACGGCTCTTTGCTGCGCAGGTGAGAGCAGTGGAGGGGGCTCCTGCCTGCCCCGTGCCTGTTTGCAGCCCGTTCCCTTGTGTACCTTCCCATGCTCGTGGCTCTCACTGCCCAGCAGTGTCCTCCCTAGCCCAGTCTTGGATGGTTCCGCTGCCAAATGCTATGTAGAAGATCAGGCCAAACAGGTTGAGGGCTGCAGATACGAAGAAGGCATTCCTCCAGCCAGTCTGGAGATCCTGGGGGGCCAAGAACAGATCAGGATGGTGTCACCCTTCCCTTCATCTCCATGTAGTGATCACCCAACTACTGCCACCCGGTTCACTGGCATTAAACTCATCTCCATCCTCTGCTTGCTACTAATACCAACGACAGAAGAGCTTTGCTCAACTCAAGACATATGCCAGGCCCCCTCTTGTTGAAGATGCATTTCCTGCCTTGGCATTTTTGGAAACACTGTGTGCTGTGCTGAATTTAGGAAGCTTTCCTTCCTGGCACAGAGCTTCCCCCTCACCCCACTCCCTCAGCCCTCTCCCCATCTCCAAGTACATCCAGATGGGGCCCATGTGGAGCTCTTCCTGCTTTCTGAGTCATCCCCATGTCCTCAAAATGGTCCAGAGCTCTGGTTTGCCAGGTGCTACATTGCATGTGTTCGTTGGGAGAGGGGGTTGGCTTGGAGTAATTTTTGATTCAGTGCAGAGAAAGGAATCCATCTCTGAGAGCAGACCTGTGTTTTCATCCAGGGACATGCTTGCAGCTTGCAGCCCCAAATTACCTGGCCGATGAGAAGTCCAACTGCAGTAGGAGCAATAATTCCTGCGACTATGCCAAAGGTATTTGTGATTCCCAGCAGGAACCCTGCATATCTGGGGAGAGGAAGCAAAGATTTCCTGAGTGAGGCAGAGAGGAAACTGTCACAAGAAGGGAGATGAGTAGGTGCTGCCAGTCCCTTCCCTCATCTGCATGAATAGTGCATGTCATGCTGAGCAACACTAGGATCTTCCCTGCAAGACTGGGGGGATTTTAAGCCTTTATGCTCCCCCTTAGCTTACAATGCCATCAGCTACAGAGGATAAGGGAAGGGAGAGCAGGACTTGCAGAAGCCTTGGGGGATTGGGAACAGGAAGGACGCAGAGCTAGGGAAGGCACAGAGGTGAGACCCACTTACCTGGGTGCTATATCGATGTGGTTAATATTGATGCCTGCTCCTGTCAGGCTGATTATTGTCAAGGCCAGTGTTAGAAGGACCACAACAACTGTGGAACTGCAGCCAATGTAAGGCACAGCCACCAGGAAGGCGGCTGGGAGAAGCATCCCTTGGGAGGAAAAGGGGATGCGTTTTATAACAGGCCACACAAGTGTGTTGGAAAGGCTGGACGGCAGATGAAAGCTCGTCCTTACCGAGTGCTGAGAAGAGCTTCCTGATGGCTGCTGTGCCAAGCACTCGCCTGGCCAGGAGGAAATCGGCCAGCAGCCCAGCCAGGATGTGCCCCAGCCCGTTCCCAACATAAGGCATGGAGGAGAGGAGCCCGTTCTGCAGAGCAGAGAACAAGGCATTATCGTGTCCATGGCATGAAGCCATGGAGCCAAGAGCAGGGCAGCACTCACCTCTCTGAGGTCAAAGTGGAGGACGGTGCTCATGAACGTGGGCGTGGAGGTCAGCAGCATGTAGAACAGCCAGTCTGTGCAGAAGCAGGCAATGGTGATTGCCCAAAGAGGCAGTGATTTAGCCATGGCCACAAGTGGGAGGGAGTGGCCATGAGAGCTGCCCTGGAAGGAATAAAACATCAGCCAGTGCCTCCTTTCCTGTCTCACATTCCCCAGACAGGCTGTCCAGGCTTTCCTTGGCCTCTCCACCTACTGCTGAGCAGACTGGGACTAGCACTGGCCGTGGCAGAAGGAACCCATGTGCGCTGCCTCGGAGCAGTCCCTTTGCCACGGTGTCCGCAGCGTAGTCAGTGGCGGTTAAAAGGTTTGCGTGTACCTGGTGAGCCAGCGACGACATGATGTACTCCTGCTCCCCGGCACTGATCCACGGGTGATGTGCAGGGTCCTCGTACACGAGGAGGAACCAGCAGAGGCACCAGGCACAGCCCACGGCACCTGTGAGGAGTGGGGCTCTCGGTGCCAGCTCCTCTTACGGTGAGCTGCGGCAGTGGAGAGCCAGCGGGATGGAGGCTGGTGCTAGTGAAACGGCGAGTGTGGGAAGATGGAAAGGGACAAACTCCCCTGAACCCATTGCTCACAGGGAAAGGGGCTGCGTTGATGGCACAAAAGGTTCAGCAAAGGCACGTTCTCTAATAGTACCCCAGGAAAATGGCTTCAGCCTGGCCTGGCGGGTGAGAGGGGAGCCCAGAGCTCTGTGTGGGACTAGTTAGGATGGAGCTGATCCCACAGGACTCTGATGGGGAACCTTTAGGAGCTCTGCCAGCAAATGGTCTGCAGCGGGTTCGGAGTAGAGGGACATGATGGGCCATTACTCACCAAAGATGTAGAAGACAAAAGGCCACCCCAGACTCTGGCAGATGATCCCAGCCACAAGGAGAGCAAAGAATGTCCCAAAAGTGCATCCTAGGGATCAGAAACCAGGAGAATAATTTTAATGGGACTTTGTGTGACCAGCAGCGAGTGGGACAGACCTCCAGCCTGATTTGTGATGGGCAAATGTGGTGGCACAGATGAAGTGCCTGTGCAAACAATCACCCTTGTATCCAGGTTTGCTCCCTTCAGTGTCCATGTTCCCTCTTCTGCCTCAAGCTGACCTGAGCTGAGGAGACAAAGAACACACAGGATGGGAGGAGGAGAGGCGGAAAAGCTGAACGCTGCTAACGCTCTTTGCCAAGGACCTACAGACTTGAACTTGAGGTTACTACAAGGACTGGCTTGGAAAGAGGGGGGTGAGAGGAGATCCTGCACTTACTGAATCGGTGGTATGGAAAAATCTTTGTGTCTTACCAGCATCAGCGATGTTCATGAGCCTGCTGCGTTCCAGCGGAGGGGCCCATTTTGCCCAGAGTGTGTACTGAGCTGGAAATATCACTCCCTGAAAAGATAACAGGGGGGTATGGGGGGAAGAGACACGGGAGCGCAGCCAGGGCTAACCAGAGCAGGTTTTGTAGCCACCACTGACCTCAGCCAAGCCCAGCAGCACCTGCAGCCCGATGAGGAAGCTCACGCCAAGCTCTGCTGCTCGGGGCACGAGGAGGGTGAGCACGGAGGAGAGCAGGAGCCCGCTGCCCAGGATGGGTTTCCCCCCAAACAGCCCCGAGCAGTACCCACCCAGCGCCTGCGTGAGGCCGTAGCCGTAGAAGAAGGAGCTGAGGATGATTCCCTGAGTCTCAGCGCTCCAGCTATACACGGGGGCCTGGGGGAGACAGAACTTGTCAGACAGAGATCTCTGTTGTCCAGGCTCAGACTCCTCCAGAAGGGGAGAAGCAATCAGGAAACGCAGCCCTGAGCACAACAAGCTGAGCTCTCTGCTCCTTCACCCCCCTTTGTCCTCAGGGCTTTGTTCTGCTGCTGCTTCCAAGTCTGTCCTCATGCAAAAGCAAGAGTGGACTGAGCCCGGGAAGTGGCTTTCAGTTATCTGCATCTGCTTTCCACTTACGTCCTGAGCAAAGCCAGGGTAGGAGCTGCAGGGAGCGCTGCCGGAGCAGCCGTGGGGATGGCTGCTGTTAGTCATGGCGACGATGGCGATGCTGAGGCTGACCCGGAGCGCGTAGGCCATGAAGAGAGAGATGTGCAGGACCAGGGTCAGGCCACAGCGAGTGGAGCAGAGCCCTGCGAAAGTAGAGCACCCACAAACCAGGGCTGGTCAGCGAGGCCTCTCAGCCCCTCCTACAGATCCATGTCACCTTACACAGCAATAAATGGCTCTTTCCAGGTGCCCTCCAGGCATCTGCCACCGAGGCCCTGCCCTCCTCCTTGGCAGGGATGGCAGTTTGTATCTCCGGACGGAGAATGGAAGGGCAGGAAGGCAAGGAGACTTGACGGAGAATGGAGGGGACGCGTCAAAGCCTGACATTGTTGGCTCCCAGGCCCTGCTAAGGCTGCACTTCAGCCCTCTCCTCCCCAGGGAGCGGATTTACCTGTGCGGGAGGAGGGCTGCTCAGCAAGCAGAGGGGCTTCATCCTGCTTTGCTTCCGGCTCCTCCCCTGCCTGCGCGTTGTCCGTGTGGCGCTGCATCCTTTCCTGCCTGCAACGCTGCTGCCTGCTTCTCCTCAAGATAACGTCCAGCCCTGTTGGGAAGCAAATCTCAAACACCAACAAACACAGGAGCAGCTGGGCAGTGACCCCTGACGTTTCTTCCCAACGCCATTACCGGCACGGCAAGAGTGGAGCTGGCTTCCGGTCACAGATGCCTGCGCTGCTGGCACAAACGCTTTATGAGCCCAGGGATCTACAGCAGCCTCAAACCTCGCCGGGTCGGCCTTGTTTGCACCTGTGGTTTATAACCCTCGACCACAACAGCCTGGCAGGGCAGCGAGGTCTCTCCCACCCCAGGGGGCTCCTGCAGACGCCCCAGGGGTACCCACTGCCCTCCCTTGGCTGGTGTAAAGGGAGGCTCGTTCTTCGCCCCATCCCGTCCCCCCGGGGTAGCTCACGTACAGGGAGAGGTGTCTCCCCCAGCCCAGAAGGGACCAGCGGGGCCGTGGGTCTCCTGGCTCCGTGTCTCGGGTGGGGAGCGGGACGCAGGCACGTGCTGTCGCAGGATTTGGGATTTCAGGAATCTGGCTGGGATGGAGCAACGCCGGGGCTCGAACCCGCGCTCACTCGGCAACGCCGCGGCCCCGCCCCGCCCCCGCTAGACCACGCCCCGCTGCCGATAGGCCCCGCCCACCAGTCGCGCGTCCCGCCCCGTCTGGTCCCGCCCCCGCCAGGCCACGCCCCCACACCTGACCCGCGCCGAGCGCCAGTCATGTGCCCAGTCAAGATGGCGGCGCTCAGGGCGGCGGTGCTGGTGCTGCTGGGGCTGTGCGTGCGCTGCGCGGCTGCCGCCGTCCCCCTGGTTATCTGGCACGGCATGGGTGAGCCGGGACCGGCAACGGGGGGCGGCGCCGATCCTCCGGTAACGGCTGTGTGGGCGGGGCGGCGGTGCTTAGCTGGCCCGGCCCGCGGACGGGGCCGTGCTGGGACACGAGCAGGCCCGAGGGGAGCTCGCAGGCCGCCCCCGGCCCCGCTCCGGTGTCCCGCTCCTCCGGGCTGCGGGTTTCTGCGGAGACCGGGAGGTGCTGACCCTCCTCCCCCGGGTCCGTGTGTGCGTTGGCAGCTCCTGGCCCCGTTGCAGCAAGGGGGGGTCTCGGTGTGTTTGTGGAGGTGAGGTGAGAGCCTGGGCGGTGGCATGACGGTGCTTCACGGTGTTCCCCTTCACAGGAGACAGCTGCTGCAATCCCCAAAGCATGGGCTACATTAAGAAAATAGTGGAGAATAAAATACCAGGGATTTACGTCCTGTCTCTCAAGATTGGAAGCAATCTGATACAGGTAACTCACTCAGCTGTCACTCGCATTTCTGCTTGGCAGGGTGGCGGCCAGCGTGCGATGGTTATTGCAGTCTGTTATTAACACGATTCCACAAGGATTCGTGTTGTGCTTTCCCTGCTAATTTTTTTCTTCTTTGTGAAGTAAACAGCTTTGACAGGTAGAAACCAATAAAGTCTAGATAATACCTGCAGAAAAGAACTGGGGAAAACCAAATCCCTAATCTAAACTGGATTAATATGAAAATCCACTGATTTAGCATTATTCAGTATATATCTTCAGTATAATAAAGATACAGACTTCTTCTGTGCCTTCATTTTTTTGACAGTTTTATGTAGCCCTACAGAATTTCTTTAAATAGTGTCTCAGGATAATGTGCAATGTATGTTATTTTGTGGGATCTGGAGAAGATGGGAGAAGTTTGATTTTGAATATTTTTATTGTATATATATTATATTTATATATTACTTTATGTATATACACACACACAAAATCTGAAGGGACTCATTGTCAGGAAGTTTGGGGAAATGTCACTGTTTCATATGAGACAGTTTTGCCAGGCAGAGTAGGAACAAAGACGTGGTGAAGGGAAGTCTCAAAACTTGAATTTCGCTTCTGTCATTGTGAAAGTTAAGGTCCTCTCCCAAAAGCAGAACTGTTAGCGACCTATTTGCAGAGATTAAAATAGCGTAAAACATCATAAAGGGACAAATTATACTTTCTAATTTGGCTAATCCATCAGGATATGGAGAACAGCTTCTTTATGAATGTGAACGATCAAGTGAGAGAAGTGTGCAGCCAGCTCGCAAAGGACCCTCGCCTGAAAGGAGGCTACAACGCAATGGGCTTCTCCCAAGGAGGCCAGTTCCTGTAAGTTTACACTTCTCTTCCATTTCCATCAATTTCTGTTGGGGTTTAGCTTCTGATTTAAAACTCTTTTGAAGTACTAATCAGATGTAAAGTGACAAACCCCTTCATAAAGGTAGGAGCGCTCCAAAGGAGGCAAGAACGTGTTTCCCTGTAGCCCTCCTACCAGGAGGGGTTAATTCTCTTTGCAAACCTTACCAAAGTGCAGGAGCAGTGGCAGCTCTGTGTGAACCAGCGCTGGTGGCCTGGGTGGGCCAGTGCCGGCTCAGCTCCTCCCTCTTTCTCCACAGGAGGGCAGTGGCCCAGAGATGTCCTTCTCCTCCCATGCTCAATTTGATCTCCGTTGGGGGACAGCACCAAGGTATCACACTCCTAACTGCCTTGAAGGGTGGGGGGCTCTTGTTGGCAGGAGGAATGATTTTTTTGGCTTCTTCCTAAAATCTGACCATTTTCTTCTGGATTAAGCTGCCCCTTTGTTCTTGTCTGAATCTGGTGATCTGCTTTGGCCCAGTTGTTAGCCAACTACATTATCTCCTGTCTCGGTCTTGCTTAACTGGCAGTGAGAAGGGACCTTTGTAAATAGACGACTTATTGCCTGGGTGGAATTCCTGTATACTTTGGAAGCGCTTGGGATTAGTTGTTCTGGGAGAAGAAATTTCTAATTACAGAGCAAAGCCTCTGTGAAACTAAATCTTCTGGGTCACAAGGATATTTTGCAATTGGTGTTTGGAAGGCTAAAGCCCCAAGGAAAGGGAACTGATTTTTGCAGTAGATTAATAGAGAGGCAATATGAAATGGAATTTAAGAGGTGTACAATTAAGAGCGGCTGGCAATGAGTTTCAAATACTCTCCCCTGAGAAGTTCCATGGCTTGAGTCTATTTCTTTGTAGTGTAGTGGGAAGGCTTGTAGGGAACCATCCTGAGACCTCCTGGGAACACACCAGGCAAGCTGGACGGCTTGTCTGCATGCCCCCGTTCTCCAGAGCAATACCCTCAGCTCCAGAACATCATCCATTATCTTTGAGTGTAATAGTGCCCAGGGGCAGGAGGGCTGTCTAATGAGATTGCAGGATTAAAGGCCGCCTGATTCCCTGGGTAATTCTTGCCACTGCTCTGTAAGAGGCTGGTTCTTTACCAGCCAGAGGGATTAAGGGATTTCAGTTTGGCTCAGGGAGCTGTTACACGTCTCCACACCGCAGGCGTGTACGGTTTGCCACGCTGTCCTGGTGAGAGCTCCCATATCTGTGACTGGATCCGGAAGACGCTGGATCTGGGCGCCTACACACAAGCTGTTCAAGAGCAGTGAGTACAGTCATCGGGCGGCAGTGACGGCAGCCGGGCCCACGTGAGCAGCTCTGGGCTTCCGCTCTGATCTTTGGTTTCTCTGTTCTCCAGCTTGGTACAAGCAGAGTATTGGCACGACCCTCTGAAGGAGGAGGACTACAGGAAAAACAGCATCTTTTTGGCTGACATAAATCAGGAGAGGGTAAGGACCTCGCTAATGATTAACAGGAGAGCAGAAGCCTTAGCGCTGAGTTTATTCGTTTAGTTCTCCCTGGCAGGAGTTTAGCTGGAGGTCAGAGGGGAACATTTTTTGCCCTGCGTGCCAGGAGCGTACGAAGTGTTTTTGCTGGTAGATTTATGAATGAGGCTTGTCCATGGCAGAGCAGTTCCTGCATCACCACGCTCTTTCGGAGCCGTTGGTGTAGATGTGCCACGTGCTCAGTCCACCCATCACCTTTCAAGGGGGTGAATCCCCCCCTCTGCCCTGGGAAGGTGGGGGGGCCCATCCCCTCTTTACAGCCTGGATGCCACGAGCACAGCCAAGGGAGGCTGCTGGCAGAAACACACGTTCCTGCCTCCGAGGCTGCTGCGGTCCAGGGTTTCCTTTGCAGGTGCAGGTGGTTTCCCCGACCTCTCTCAGTGGACTCTCCGGTGACTTGGGTCTGTTCTCTGCTGCTCTCATCCAGGGCATCAATGAGACGTACAAGAAAAACCTGATGGCTCTGAAAAAGTTTGTGATGGTGAAATTTCTCAATGATACCATGGTCGATCCTCCGATCTCCGAGGTGAGGCAGGCAGGGCGGGTGCTACTTTTGGGTGACATTTTTGGTGCTTGTTTCTGGTTTGTCCTTTGGTGGCAGAACTTGAGGTTGGCGAGGAGCAGGCTGAATGCAAACATAGGCTTTCACCAGATGCTGGTCAAAGCCTGCTTATCTCCTGGGAGCCCTTCAGCAACCGTTCCCTTGTTTTTATTCCGACAGTGGTTTGGGTTTTACAAAAGCGGCCAAGCCAAGGAGACCATCCCGCTGAAGGAGACCTTGCTGTACACAGAGGTACGTTCTGCTGGAGGCTGAGGGGTTTCTGCTGTTTCCACTCTGTGGTGTCTCTGGGGCCTTGAGGAGCTCCAAAACCCACACCTCTGCCCTCCTCACCATCTCTGCCATTCCTGGGGCGTCGCCTCCTCTTACCAGTAGCTGTTTGGGAGGGTGTTTCTCTCCAGGCCAGTGGGAATTGCAGTGGTTGTCTCCTTCAGCATGTGTTTAATGAACTCCACTCCTTTTTAAAGCTTTTCTATAAGAGGCATCCCAAATGGTTTTTCCCCCTCTATGAGGAGAAGCTTTGAAGAGCAGAGGTGAACCCCTCCAGCCTGCCAGCAGTCTCTGACCATCGGTGCTTTCCTCCACGGCGGGTTCCCCCAGCAGTGCCGGCCTTTTGGCCATGGCAGTGCCCCGGGAAGTTACGGTCATACTTCTCTCTGCAGGATCGCCTGGGGCTGCAGGAGATGGACAAAGCAGGAAAGTTGGTGTTCCTGGGGGTGAAAGGGGATCACCTGCACTTCTCAGAAGAGTGGTTTTACACCACTATCCTCCCCTTCCTCCAGTGAAACCGAGGGGAGGCACCCTGGGAGAGAGCGCACTGGGGAGGGTCTACCACTGTAGTTAATGCAGCTGCTACTGTTCAACAGCACTTTCTGCGTACAAACCTGCGGGGAGCTGGGGAAGGGGAAGAAGAGGGGGTGTAGCTCAGCAGTTCCACACTGCAGTAAGAGCCCGGGATTTGTCTGGATGTGATTATGCTGCAGTGTGGGTGGACTGGGCCTCGCACTAACCCTGAAGCACTCCATCCTGCACAGGCCCGGGTAAATCTTCCTTCAGTTCTCAGAGCTGCAGCTCACTTGGCGATAGCAAAACGATTATCTGCACGAGAGGGGTGTTTTCCCCGTCACCTGTTCCTCACAGGTCACAACGGCAGTATTAACCTAGATCACTAGTGTAAGGAGGCTGCACCTCTTAAGGGGAGCAGCAAGTAGACTTACAGGGCTGTATGCGGAGGGAAAATAGTGCAGCCTCTCCTTCAAGATGGGGAAGGGGCCAAATTTAGGGGTTTCAGGGGAAAAAGGAGGGTTTTG
Organism: Strix uralensis; assembly: GCF_047716275.1. Lineage (NCBI taxonomy): Eukaryota > Metazoa > Chordata > Aves > Strigiformes > Strigidae > Strix > Strix uralensis. Next base: position 5,496,112 of record NC_133996.1, read on the forward strand.
GATTAAGCGGGTATTAACGGCTTGAACAGTTTTCAACTAATGGCTTGTTTTGTGCACTTTTGTACAGCAACTGAAATCAATAAAGACCTTTACATCTAACCAACTAAAAAAAAAGAGGCGAGATTTGACAACTACTGCCAGTTTGGTTTGAGGGGAGTGGAGGAAAGTCCACACTTCCCCAGGGGGACAGTATGCAAAGCAGTCAAGGCAGGGTCAGGCAGCAAGGAGCATCCTGTCCTCCCTGAGGTCCTGTGTGCCCCCAAAGAGCAGACAAGAGCCACTGTAATGAGCAAGTTGGCATTAACTTTATTCTATCTTCTGTATAATCTTAAGTACATAAGAAAGGTTTTTTTCACAAGCCTCAGGAGAAGACGAGTACAAGTCACAGGACAGTCTCAAAATAAAAAAATTGCATATTTTTTTTTTGTAAGTTTTGTCCTAGAGAAAAAGAACATTGACACTTTACAGAGGAAATGCTTTTAAGATATGCTTATGCCACCCGAGGCGTTGGAAAAATGAAGGTCAAAGCACGTGCAGCTCCCTTTATGGGTCAGTACAGTACTGTGTGACTTAGATCCATCACTCTGCTCCAGGGCCCTGGAACAGAGGCTACGAGCTTCCACCAAAGGAAAGAGCCAAGCAACAGGGGCAGGCTGAGAGGATTCACTTTATGGGGACTGATGGCAGATGAGGAAGAGAGTGATGAACCCACCTGATCCAACTTGGGTATTTTACAACACTGCACTACTGACCCTGGAATGAAGGAGACCCTTCCTCTGCAGAAGGGGACAGGTTCAGAAGAACCATCCTGGAAGACTGAACCTGAGAGTTCAGCTGCTCTGAGAAGGAAGCCCTGGGGCAAAGATTCCCTTTTGAGGTTGGAGGGCTCACGGAATAAGAGGTGCTCAGCTCCAAGCTACCAGCCAGACTGCTGGGGGGGGGGGGGGGGGGGTAACCGCCGTTAACTCCACTGCAGTCTTCCTGTGGCACTGGTTAATATAAAGCCTCCTGTCATGGCACAATCAGAAATACACTGAGCTAGTAGGAATGATGAAAGAGAAATGAGGGTGGAATGCTACGGCCCAGGTCCTCAGCCTTTGGTCCAACAAAGCCATTCCCAGGTCCTGTAATGCCACCAGCTCCATAGAGCTGGAATTAGCAGCTTCCAGGACCTTCTTGAGACATGTGCCATAGCAACTGGGTACTCTGGACCCCGACAGACCATTATTTGTTAAAAAGGGGACAACATTCCTCTCACACGAACAGTTTGCTTAAAGGCAATACAAAAAAAAACCCCGAACAACACTCTGAAAGCCAACTGCCAGTACTGGCTGTGAAGTTCACTGAAAATCTGACCTGATCAATTGGTGCAGTTAGATCAGACAAGGGGAGGAAAAAAAAAAATACACCTTCCTGCTAATAGATGTGGACAATCACTGACCCGCCACCTACACCAAACCCCAGGCAGAGGTATTTCAGTGACGGCAGGTAGCTGTGTCTCTCGGGTAGAAGAGAAGCAGTTTGAGAGCAGAAAGGTACAAGAAATCTAAGAGAATCATCTGAAAGCAGATTTGTCCCACAGCAGGGCCAGGGGAGGGCATGAGCCTTGGAGCTTTTCTGCTTAGCCAGCAATTTCTGTCACAGTGGTAACCAACTTCTGACCGTTCCACACTGTCTTGAACTGTTCTGGGACAGGGAATTCAGTCTGGAGGGTAAAAATAGAAATCCGTTGTCAAAAATCAGTTTATGACTGAGACCAGCAATTACTCCCACTGCTTCAGGCACTTCTTTTCTTAGATACATGCTGTGTCCCTTCCTGTACCACAAACACTGCCTGTTCTGCCCCCAAGAGATCCCGAGCAAACAGCAGCTCTCACAAAACTATCTCACTATAAAGACAAACGACTTGAGTTGCTGTTTTTAACATCTGATCATCATTCGCAACCTCCACAGTCTAGACTTGTCCCTCCAGACCTCACTGTAACTGACATTCCCCGCAGGGCTCAAAAATACTAATTCTGCCCTGTGTTACCCCAAGCAGAGCTCCCCAAGGATTTTAAAACTAACACTTACAAAGTCACCACCCTCTGTGGGAATAAGGACGTTCATCTCTGATGACTTGGCACTGACGATTTCGCAGTCTAGGGAGCTCTTGCTCAGATACACGTGGCAACCGTCTGTCTTGTTGATGGAAATTGTTGGCACTTTACCCATTACCTAGCAGAGTGGTCAAAGCAACGGTTAGAGGAGCTTGAACCAGGCAACCACAACATTTTTCTTTTACACTTGCCTTCAAGGCAAGAGGTTTGACTCCCACCCCTCACCACCGCAGACTAGCTGGATTCAAATACTCCCACCTTTGGCAAAAATCTGAAGTTATTTCTTGTTTTGGTCTCTTTAGAACAAAACTACAGTGAACGTTGGGCAAGTTGACCATCCCAAATCAGATACCAAAACCAGAATCAGAGTAGATTCTACTGCCGCCCACCTCAGAGACTAATCTTTTACCTAGAGCCCTGAGGCAGCTCAGCGAGGCCAATTTCAGTCCTTTCCTAGCTGCTGGGCAGGGTGAGCTGCAGAGCAGCAGGACAGAGGGTGTTTCATGAATGTTCTCCACAGATACACATTCCTGTTCTGGAAATAAAACTACTCCAAGAAGCACATGCTACAGACGCCCTGTTGTACAGTGCAGCAGTCACACTCCAGGCAGAGAATGGGTTGTAGGCACTCACCTGAACTTTAACGTCCCTGCTGTTTATGATCTCTACAATGCCCACCACGTCATCGAACACCAGACCCAGCTTCTTACAGTTATCTGCAAAGACAGAGCAGGTCACAGAAAGGTTTTGGAGATTCAGCCTTCTGCACACACACACCAGCACCTAGAAGCAGTTTTCAGGGTTTCTCCACTTACCGAGGGTGATAGAGTTGATCTTGCCTTTGATTTGGAGTGTACTATTTGTGCACTTGAAAACATACGCTACCTGCTTCAACTCTGTGTCACTGATTACCAGGTTAGTGGCATTCTCCTGGTTTTCCTGAAAAGGCAGGAAAAATGCACTCGATTTTTGGAACGCATACCAATTAATCCATGAGAACAGCAGGGCGGCTCCTTTAAAAGCAAACTGCAGCACCTTCAGGCTGGTGCCTCTCACAAGAAAGGTTTTCAGGAGACCCCCCCGCCCCTTCCCTGCTACAGAGCTCCCATCTCTCAACGCACTCATGCTGACGCCAGGCACTCACCACTCTCCACTTTTTGCCCTCTAATTCTAGCAACGCAGGAGCCTTTGGAGAGGTTTTTTGGGAGGGATTAGCATTACAGGCTGGTTTGGGAGCAGTGAAAGGTTTGGGTCCACTTCTCACAGGACCCCCTTGGTTCTTCAGTGCTGGATTCTTGTGGGTCTTCATGTCATCTGACACATGTCTTAAGCCTGCAAGAGAAATCAAACCTGAGATCCAGCTTTCCTCCGAGAACACCGTTCCACAAACACCAGGCATCAGTAATTACAACCACCAGCATGGTAACATTTTTCAAAATGCAAATAAATTAATAAGGCTAGGTCTAAGCTGAGCTCAAGCGTGAGTGACAGCAAGTGAAAGAGCAAGCAAGAAACACTGATGCAGTATTGACGAGAACACCAGATGTACTGTAGGACCAGAAAATGCCAGCTCTTTCACTCTGCAGCTGGAAAGAGCCCCAAGCCAAGCACCTCGCCTTTGTTTGACGTCTGTCCTGATACACGAACCAGGTAACACGCAGAAGAGATAAGTTCTGTGCAAATATGAATAGGTGAAAAACGGCACCTTTTGTACTGGAGACGTGCAAGCAGCCAAAGGGCTCCCTCTCTCCATTCCAGCTAGATTGATCTCTTGCTACACTTGACAGATGAGACTGAGAATTCTCTCTCAGATGTGCTCCCTTTGTCCCTGTGAACTGCCTCAGGGCTGCTTCTGGCTCCCACAGCCTCATCCTCAGACCAGACGGTCTTTTGTTACTGCAAACCTACTTCCTAAGCAGGTGCGTTGAGCCACAGCAGCAAAACAAGGATTCGCAGCACAACGGTACCGTCGCTGGTGGCTGCCCTCCCGCCGTGAGCTACTTCCACCTACCAGAGGTGATGCCTTCTCCCCGGTTGATCTGGGCGAAGAGCGCGGAGCGGGAGGCAGAGTCGTCTGTGCTGCAGCTCGTGGGGGCAGGAGCGGGCGGGGGAGGAGGGCCTGGTGGGGGAGGCGCAGCCCCCGCTGGGGGAGCGGATGGTGATTTAGTCCCTTCTGTTGCTACAGGACCCTGTAAGAGGCCAGCAAGAGGAAAGGCAATTGCACAAGCTCCATAACTGCTGCAATAATCGTGCAATACTCATCTAAGAAGCTCCTGCAGATGCAGCCAGCACTTACTGTTTTGCTCCAGGTCAGCCCTGTGGTGTGATACTCTTTGATATAGGCCTGCAGCTCTGTCCAGATATTCAGATAAGCTTTCACCCAGTCCACTTGCTTTTTATCTCTGAGGACACAAGGAGATCATGAGGTGCATTTGCCATTAAAACCCAAGGACTACAGTTCTTCACAGCTCTCCAACCTCTTGGCCGACAGGCAAGACCCAGCCTGGAGCAGCACAGCAGCCTCACACCTCCAGCGCTGCGTTCCAGCTTCAGGATTAACCTGGCAGCTGCAGGCAGGCAGCCCCAGCCCTGCTCTGCGCCCTGACTGACCCATTTTAACTGGGGAGTCTGGTACTTCCAACAAGACCCATTCCCAAGACACAACCTGCTGCTCTGGGAAACGGTTCAGCCCCCAGATGATGCTGAGACAAGAGTGAGCAGCAACGCACTTGCTATCAGAGATTCCAGCTGCAGCATGAGTGCAAGGAATCTTGTCCCTAAGGATCAGGAAAGAACAGCTAGGTGAGGCTTTATAAATATACCCTGCCTTTAAAAAGAAGAATGAATTAAAGACCAAGGCAGCTGTGGTTAGATACTGGAGTAGCCCCTACACACCCTGTTAGCTGTGTTCAATGGCATCGTTAAGAGAGAAGGTGAACTTACACATCCTTGTACTCCTTGAGGATCCGGTTGGTATAAAACATGGCAGCATCAGTCATTTCCTTCACATAAGGACCAGGCTTCGGAGCCTAGAGAAGAAAGAACACATTGACATGGAAGAGCTGACCAGGGAGCCAGACTTCTCCCACCAGCCCAAGGAAACCACTTCCCACTGGAGTTCTTACCATGGCCACCCAGCCCAGGGCGGGGATGCTCTCGCTGACTGCCGATAAGTGATTGAACAGTTTGCTACCACGGTTCTTCTCCCTGAAATTCTGCACCGTCTGGATTTGCTCTGAAATCGGCTTCAGAAGTGATGAGAACGCATTCTGCAGGACAAGAGAGACAATAACAGTGAAGCACATTAGTATTGCTCTGGAATGGCCGCACATCTTCATGGGTGGCTCTGCTGAGATGATGGTCACTCGGAGGAAGATTCCAACTGGCACAAGTTACTGCTGCAGCTCCTGTCCAGGCTTGGCCCTCCCCATGAGCCGAGCTCGATCCCACCACCTAGCTCCCCCAGGGCTGAAGTCATAGCTCCCAACCGGATTGGTACAATGGGAGTACGCCAAGAACTGTGACTCATGTTCAATCCAAGAGACACTGACAAAGCTTGTTAGTAACGAGGACAGAAATAGCATTTGCCTTTCCTGGATTCTTTTGTTCCAAGACAGTTTGTCAAATTTTTCCTCTCCTGTACAAACCCTCAGAGAAAGGGGTGCTATGCAGGTTTTTGCAGTCTGGGATCTACAGCCTGCATTCCCATCTGAGTCGCAGCAAGTTCTCAAGTCACCCTATCAAGCTAGACTTCAGGATTCAAGTTATTTCTCAAGTCAATCTAAGCCTTCAGGATTTGGATGACAGGAATTTTTCTTTGTGTTGTCCACTTGGAATGCTGACTGAAAGTGCTTAGAAGTCTTGTGGTCAGAGCAGAGCAGCCAATTACACACTTCCAGAGATGCCTTTTAGGCAACTCTTCTTTCCTTTAAGATCAGAAAGTCTCCTGCTGGTGGCAGCAGCGAGGGACAAATTTGGGCAAAACTTTCTTTTCAAAGCCTCGGCTTTTCCATTTGCTGTCCCTTCCTCTGTTTAGATGAAAACAGAGAGGTTCCAAGGACCACTGGCTAGGCTACACTGCCAGAAGCTCCAGCCTAGCGCCACTGGCAAGTAACATGATAGCGAAATTCTTTGCCACTAGCGATGAGAATTCATACATTCTGCATTTCAACCTGGCTACTCCAGAACTGACTAGACTCCTGCAAGACAACCTGCACAAAGACCTACACTAGATTAAGGCTGTTGTTTGTTCATAACCCTTTATTTAAATAATGTGTCAGTGGAATTTGTAAGCAGATTCTCAGACTAGAGGCTATGCAGAGCAGCATCCCAGCAAGCCCGGTGAAAGATAAACAACACTCCAGTGCTGAGTTTGGGGAAAAAGATGCAGATCTATTTTGCGGTGAATAGGAAAGTAGCACAGAAATCCAGCTACCACAAGGTAACAGTAGAAGCCATGACTGAGGCAGATAATAACTGCAAAGAAAAGCAAGGTGGGATCCTGTTGCTCAGGAAAAAACAGTTCTCAGCAGGGAAAAGCCAATGCATTCAGGATCAGATTCTCAGTCACACATCCTGCTGAGAAGCAGCAGCCTAGGGTAAAGTGTTAAATTACTCGCTAAGGACAAATCAATCCTAAAAGCCTAGCTATTATTCAGAGGCCATTCAGCAGAGACAAGTGTCTGTTATACTTCAGGAGTTTGATGCCTGAAAGTCTATAAGCATCACATAATGAAAAGCATGCTCTAGGCAAATCCCACTGTGGCTCCTGTCTGCGATAAGTTCCTGTCTGCAGGTTGCATCTCAGGGAACAGTGATTGCGCCGTGCTGGTGCCAGGTGAAACTCGAGACAGACGCTGTGAGATGACACTCACAAGCTGCTCCAACAGCTACAGAAAACTCGTTGCTCTAATGACTGGAAAACGACAGTTCTGCAGCTCTAAGAATCAACCTCCAGAATCCTGCCCAGTATCGGGTGAGCACACGGAACAGTTCACGCTTTCAGCAAGTGCCACCAGTCCTCCTCCGGTTCCTCGCTTGGAGCAGCTGCAACGGCCCAGATTCCCCTACACTTGCAGTCGTCCCCGGCTCCGAGGTAAGAGCATACAAGGTTTCTGAGATGTGATTTCCCACACTTACCTCTGTTGGCTGCTGATGTTGAGACGCCATCACCAGAAGCGCCCTCTCACTCATCAAGCCCGCATGAACCATCTCAGCCTAATAGAGAAAAATATGAGAGAACTTCCCTTGTACCCAGCGTAACGCTAACAGTCACTCACGGAGAGTTCCTAGTCTGTAAGGAAGCTGCTATGCTGATCTCAAAGCACATATTTTCAGAGACACCCATCCTCAGAGAAAACTCACAAGAGCACAACAGCTCTTGGGCTGGGTAGTTTACAGGCCTCCCAAAGGCACACACCGAAGTCTACAGAGAGCGCCAGACACCTAACTGCCAAAGATTTCAAGAAGGAGGTTTGATTTGTTGTGTGTGTGTAGGTGGCAATCTGCTGGAGGTTATCTGGGCATCTGCATCTGTTTTGAATCCTCAGGGATTATAAACATCCTAGAATACGGCGCTCAAGGAATGCAAACACTGACAGCAAACTTGGCCCTTAACAGCTCTGAAGAACAAGCAACATCTATTTAGAGCAGAGGGAGGAGAACGTGAGTCCTTACGTGCTTCTGCACATCCCCGCCAACTTCTTTGCTGATCTTGATGTATTCAGCTACTGGGCCAGCCAGAAGGGCATCAAAAGCCTGCACGTACTGAGCCACCCCTGCGGAGAAGGAACCAGAGCACAGGTATCACCGAGAGGCAGGAGGCTCAGCCCCGAGCACGCAGCTGAACGCAGACGAGGGAAGCGTTGCAGGCGCAGGAAGTCCTTATCTTAGCAGGATGGTAACCGCAGGCACCTCTGCGTTTGCACAGTATCTGCTGCAAAACTCACTTCCCCTCTGCACGCTGGCAGTTCATCCAACAGCCCTTCGCACGCCCTGTGCGAGCGCCGCCCGCTCTGCCACAGCTCCTGCTGGCGCCCGACACTGCCGCACCGCCCGGCTTCAGCACAGGGTGACGGGGGGGGGTGTGTGTGTGTGCTTTGGGCCTCACCTTTGGAAGAGACATCTGCACACATGCCAGGTCCTTGGCACACCGTCTCCAGGCGCTCCACAGCCTTCTCCAACCGTTCAACCAGTCTTTCCATATCTACCGCTGTCCACAACCTGCAGACAGAAGAATTATTCGTGTCCTCTGACAGTATAAAACTGGTAGGCCAAATATTGAAGAGGGTTTAACAGCTGTCTGGTACAAGCTCTACCAGTTCCAGAAGAATAATTTCTACCTAGCACCCTGATGATGGGCAGCAGGGTACCCTCAAATTAGCAGGAACGTTCGGATTTCACAACAGCCATGCACACAGCCACTTTCTATTGCCACAGTCACTCTGTAATGGCCACATAGTCTTATTCCATTGTAAGGACTTCTTACATGTACAAGGACACTAAAACTTACATTTTCTAACCTTGTACTCACACCACTCAAGAAAACAGAAGCCTGCACAGAATCTCACTGCAGCCAGTGCTTGGCCAAAGTCCCAGCTGTGACCATACAGCAAATCAAGTACAACTGCTTCACTGAGAGTTCACAGACTTCAGGTTAGAACTTCTGGGTTTGATTCTGCAAATGCATCTGCAGAGACCTCCCACAGTCCTGAATTCCTCCAAGGAACATCTGTAACTCCAGCATTGCTACAGCACAGAGCATCAGCGTGCAGAACGAGCCACCCTGGCACATGCAAAGATGAGCAGCTGCAGAAGCTAAGGCGGCATCGCTGCTTCTACAACAATGCGCCCCTGTTCATCCTCTCCCTCTGCAGACTTTGGTATCTGAACTGCAGAACAGACTCTGCAGGCACTGCACAGGAAAGAGATTTAGGTACGTAAATCATTTGCAGTGTCTCGTCTGCAAAAGTCTTAAGAGTCATATAAACTTTCCATTAATTACTGCTTTGCAGAGACTCTGCACCAAGGAGCAAGACAAGTCACGCTCCAAGCACACTAACGCACAGGGAATGCAGGGAGGGAGCAGCAAGTCACCAATTGCATTTTTATCTTATCACCACTCATCCAAAGATTTTACAGTATGAATCACGACTACAGCCTGGACACAGCTTCCTTCTTACTGCAACAGTCTGCGAGAGCTCAAAACCCTGCCTGGAAGGGAAGGTCCTTCCCAGCACACCCAAAAAGGAAGGCAGGGTTTACCCAGCTGCACCGATGAACTGATGCTAGATCTCCCTCAGAAAAGAAACCTGAAGTTCTAACTAGGGTTTTGCTTTTGCTCACAAGTCTTCTCAGCCCTGCTCCAAAGTGCATGTTTTCACCCAATTTCCAGAGGATGTGGGGCAGATCCAGCATTAGTCACAAGCAGCACTGATGTCACAAGACAAACAAGGCCGTTTTCCACCCTTCTTTTGCCTTCTTGCATCAGGAGAAACAGCACCGATGTGGGGGGGTGGGGAGAGGCCACCCCCCTTCCAAGAGGAAGAGTGTGGTTTCCTTCTCTGTGCAAGAGTGAGCCAGCGGAGACACTGTGCCTAAAACTGGACAGCAGTAACTGGATGACTTCCAGATACAAAAAAAGTTCAGAGAGGCTGAAACTTGTGGGCGGTCACCCATATAATCAACAGTAATGAATACCTCTTTTTTTTTTTTTTTTAAATTCTGTACAATGTAGGAATCCTGACCACAGGATCGTCAGCGCTCTGCTGCAGCCGAGGACGACGCATCCAGAATGGGGCTCACGTCTTCAAGTGGGAGCGCAGCCAAGAGCTGGGCTCTGCCTCCCCCGCTCCCAGCACACTAAAAGAAGGGTGGTTTTTTTTTTTTCCCCAAAAGAGCCACCTGTTAAAGAAACTCTCCCATGCTTCAAGAGCACAGCAAGCTAGAGGGGTGTAACGCAGGGGTTTCAGGAAGGACACCAGGTTTACTGAGCTTCAGGCAGACAAAGCTGCTGTTCTGCACCACTGATCCCCACCACATTCCACACGAGGCTCTAATCTGATCAGCCCCATTACCGAGTCACAAACTGCATTTCAAATCAGGATTACAAACCAGAAAGTCCAGATGGAAAGCTGCTTCCGACCCCCCGCAATAAAACACGCTGTTGCGAGGAGCAGATCGCATCAGTTCTAAATGCGCTGTCGGGATTAATGTCCTTTAACAAGAAAGGATTCCTTGAGATTCATATTCCTTCCAGTCCCCTTGCCGTTTGACACGTCCTTCCCGGGTTTTCCTGACAGAAGCCATAAACTCACAGAGCTTGGCACCAGCTTTGTAAACCTAGCACTATCTGGCAGATGGTGAACTCATTTTAATTTCTGTTTAATGGGCAGCACTAGGACAAGTTGCAAGATAAGTCACTTGGTAAACTGGCTGCAAAATCAGAACTAAGTGGAGGCAGCACAAAGTCCTAGAGCAGGCAGCTATAGCTCAGTTACGCCTCGCTAAAGCTATCTTGACTCACCCTTACTATGCTCTTTGCCCCGTGAATGCAGCTCTTTCTGCTATCTACATACCCATCCAGAATGAAAGAAAAAGGTTTAGTTGTAACTAACATCAGCAGTCCGAGTTTGCAATCCGGAGATTAACATTTAGCAAGGAAAAAAAAAAATAAAAAAATCACAAAGTAGACCTGTCTGGGCTACATCTAAACAGTGTTTTGTCACTTTGAGTGCAGAATAATTTGTCAGTAAGTGACAAACTGACTTCACAGATCTCAGTACAGTACATATAATCGGATCTCATTTGCCTTCTTTAAAGAGGAAGCTGAGACACACAGATCACTGAAGATTCACTTTTGTTCAGCACATCATCCTGTGTTCAGGAGGAATGAGAAAGGCTTCCAAGCTACGCCTGCAGCCGAGGGTTAGAGTTCTCTAGCTGCCAGGCGTGGAGTTGAGATGAAACGCTCCCTTTTGGGACTATACTGCCGGATTTCAATCTAGGTCTTGTTTAAATTCAATTGAACTTTGATTACCAATGGAGCAGAAGCTATGGACTCGCAGCAAACACATATTTCACCCTGGGCCAGAGAGTCCATTCATTTTCATAGCACATTTGGTTAAGCTATTAACTAGCCTTTATTTCCATCAAAGCTTGGGAACATGGTTTTGAACACACTGTACAGCAAAGAGGCTTTCATCTACAGCTAGACTGTTTTGATACACTGATCAGAGCAATAAAGGGAAGGGATTTTATTTGTAAAAACACTAGCTATCCCAAAGCTGATCCTGTATAACAACACAGTAAGAGGAGTTTCCTGTTTGGAGCACATCAAGGAGCCGGTGTCTCCCAGCCAAAGACTGGTCCTCAGAGGAGCAAGTGCTCATAAAACCAGCAGAAATGAAATTCTTCCGGTTGCCTGAGACACACTAACCTGAGTCCCCACTTAGACATTCTGGAAGACGCAAATGTTAGTTTTATAGCCAAAGCAAGTCAAACCTACGCCTCTGTTTAGATTCAGCTTTCGTGAAGCCTGACAAACTGCTGTCAGCAACACGAAATTTGCATCAGCTACTTCCTGTTTCTACAGGCAAAAGGAATAAAGATGGGGCGACTAAATTAAGAACATACCACAGTTTATTTCTGAGCTGACACTGGAATATCTCAGGGGATCAGCTACCAGATGATTTCCAACATTTATATCTTCCAAAAGTCCAAAGAATTTTTTTTTAAACAGTTCAGCTCATCAAGTAAGGAATTATTTGAAGCAAGACAGGACTCAAATGCCTGAATTTAGTCAGTTGTCAGGACCAGCCACGAACACAAGACAGCTACTGCTAGTCCCAGCAGCTGCCAAGACAGAGATCTCTGCTGTTTATAGTACAACAATACTTGCTGACACTGCTCCAGAACCCACGGTGTCTACTTCTGGTATTTCAGATCTACTTTGTTTAGCAAATCAGAAGTGCTTTAAAAAAAAAAAAATCCACTTGGACCTTATTTAAGCTCTCCCAAATAACAAATTCTACTGAAGTCATTAAAAACGTTTTTTTGGTATTTTTAATCAAACATTAAAAGACAGTTAAAGTATCACTTTGCTCCACGCTACAGCCAGCACAAGGACTCCTTTTTCATCACAATTATATGAAATAGGAGATTTGCACTCGCCAGACTCTGTTGCTACGCTCCTCTCATTTCCATTCCCTGTCAGGGCGATGAATCCACCAGGGAAGTAACTGAGGATCTCAGAACTCAGCTAAATTGGACACAGTACCAAGCTCCAGATCAGGAATTCAGAGCATCGCCCCTCGTCAGCATCCCTCCTGAGCTGTGCCTGCTCAAGCAGAGGCTGCTTGGCTGAACTTTGTTACATGAATAATAGGGGATATTTTTGGCTTTCAGAAAGCTCAGCAATATGCCGGGGACACAAGGATCGCCTCAGAAAGAAAAAGGGAATACAGCAGTTTCTCGACGTCACAGATTCCTGGTTTTCAGTGACGTGTATCTATAGCTCAAGTCTTGAAGAATTCCAGAATCCGATGCGCAAAAATCCCGTGACCTGACACATGAAACATCCATAACGGTTTTTTTCATTTCAGTAACACAAAATCCAAAGCAATCACTTACAGTTTTATCCCATCCTAATCACCACCAAAACGCAAAAAGGCAGAAGAAAAACCAGCAACAGGCTGAGACAAGAACTAGCCCAAGCCCAATAAGATGGAGAGTACCTGGGAGCACAAACTGCAGAAATATCCTCGCTTCGGGCTGCGGCAGATCGGTCCTGTCGCAGAAAGCTGGATACATCACCTGGGCACACACACCTCCCTGCCCCAGCGAGTCACCCAGCAGCTACCGGCACCGGTAACGCACCGGGCCCGCCGCTTTCCAACCCTCCCGCTCGCCGCATCACCGGGGAGAGGCGGCTTTTGACCGAAAGCCGCCCGCACGCCCCGACCCCTCTGCCAGGGGACGGAGCCAGAGCGGCCCCAGCGAACAGGACTAAAGGCCTCTCGGTGGGGCTGTGGGGGCAGGTACAGGCCCCCCCAGCCCGTCCCCCCCACCGGGACGGCGAACCCCGCCGCAGCGGGCTGAGCAGCGATCGACCACGGCGGCCCAGACCCCGATAATTTATACCCCCCGCCGCCCCGGGGCAGATTTCGGGCGCAGAGACACCCCCGGGCCGGGCCGCCGCGGCAGGAAGCGCCTCCGCTCGGCGCAGGAAGCCCCACGGAGGCCCGAAGCCGCCCCACGCGGTACCACGGGCGGCGGCGGCGACCCCCGGTAACAGCCCTACCGGGGAGTTTTCACCATTCCGTGACTAAATTAACCCGAAACCACCGCGTTTAACGGATTTACCCCCAACAGCCCGCAGGAGCCCCTCCCGCCTCCCTGCGCCCGTCCAACGCGACCCCAGCAGCGGCGGACGGGCCCCCCCCCCACAACCCGGGCGGGCCCGACCCCTCACCGGCGCCCTCCGGTCGGCCCCGGCGCTACCGCTGGCGGCTCCCCCCAGCGGACTCCTCCCGCCGATACCAGCCCCGGGACAGGGCCCGCAGCCCCCGCCGCCGCCCCGGCTCTCACCTCCCGTTCGCGCTCCCGCTCCCGCTCCGCCGCCGCCCGGCGCCGCCCAGCACCCCCCGCGCCCGCCGCTTCCGGCCCCCGCCCCGCGCGCCGGAAGTGCGCACAGCGCGGGGCGGGGCTTCAGGCGGCCACCGCCCTGCCATTGGTGGGGGGGTAGGGGGCGTGGCCGGAGAGGGAGAGGGGCGGGGCATCGATTGGGGGTGGGGCCACGGAGGTGCTTGGAGGCGGGGGGGCGAGGGGCAGGATGGGGCCCAGGACCCCCAGGGAGGGCCCGGGACCCCTGGAGAGGGCCTGGGGGAGGGTGGTCCGGGGGTCCTTGAGGTGCCCGAGGTCCCCACAGAGGGGCTGGGGGAGGGCTGAGAGCCCCAGCGGGGCAGTTGGGACCCCCCCAGGGCAAGTCTGGGGGAGGGCTGCAGACCCCCCAGGAGGGGATGTTGGGGTGGTGGGGTCCTCAGGACGTCTGAGAGCCCCTGAGAGGGATTGAGCGTGGTTTGGGGTGCTGGGAGGAGACAGGACCCCCGAGAGAGGGGTTGGGCTGGGAGTTGGGGCCCTAGAGATGTGGCTGGGGGCTGTGCCCTGGGCCCCTGGGGTGGGGTTAGATGGGATGAGCCCCCCTTGGGGAGGGGGATCGGCTCAGTCTTGCAGAGACAGGGCTTGGCTGGGGTGCAGGGCGGCCTGTGCTGGGGCTAGGAGGGGGTGGAAGGGGCACATCGGGTCTTCCCAAATGGTATCTGGCTGCGTCGGGGGCAGCTGAGGTCAAGACCCCTCCAAGCTCCATCTGGTGGGTACAGGATGGGAGAAAGTTCCCTCTGGAGAACTGCTGAACCATTGAAAAAAGCTACACCCTCGCCTCGGGGTAAATCCTGGGGGCGCTCTCTGCCAGGGGTGGTTGTCATTGCTGACTGTGTGCAGCAAAGATAGTTTTACTTCTGGTGTGTGCTGGCTCATCCCAAACATCAAACAACTCCTATGAGGCTCCCGTGCTTCCCTGGCTACAGAGCCCTTTGGAGCCTTGTGCTCACAGACCCTCTTTGAGCCGAAGGTCTCAAAGCACTTGGCAGAGGGTGGATAAATATTGTTGTCCCAGCTTTGTTGCTGGAGAGGCTGAGACCAGGGCAGTCAGGGGAAAAATAACTCGGCGTCAGGAAGAGGTCCCTGGAGGCAACATGGGATTGTTCCCACAGAAGGCTCCGCTGTCTGCTTTTACCATTAGGGCTCTGAAAAGGTGTTTGCTGCCATGGTTAGAGAAAGGGCAGCAGTTGTCCCTGCCTGCCGTGAGGGACGGGGGCTTTGCTCTGTGTTTTTGTGTCCCAGCAGCCCCAGGGAGGGAGTTGAAGCCGCCCTCGAAGCTGGGGGTCTGTGCAGACAAGCAGACAGAGCATCTGTCCCGGCGAGGGCTGGGACGCGTCGACAGGATGGGAAGGAGGAGAAAACCCAGCGAGGTCGCCTGACTTCATCACCGCTTCCTGCCCTCTGCTCTGCTACCGTAGATGGTCACATCTGCCGCCGCGCAGGGTGGAAGCGGGGCCTGTCCACGCCCGAGCTCCCGAGCGGAGCTCTGGGCTCTCTCTGGGGGATCCCAGCCGGGGCAGGCGGGAGTGGGGCCAAGCCTGGGATGGGCTGAGGGCTGGGAGCGGGATCGCTGGGAGCGTGGCTCTGCTGACATCTAGTGAGGTTGTCTCCTCCGGCTTCACACTCCCTGTGAGCTGGGGAGGTGTTCAGAACCCCTGGGAGGGTTTGGTTTTTCTGAGCAGCCAGTGGATAGGAGTTGTGTGTCTTCTTGGTGAAGACGCAGCTCACCACTGTCCCCCCTCCCCTCTGTGCAGCCCCCCCCCAGCTCCCAGCTGCTGCCCCGGCAAAGCACATGGAGCCCAGTGGGACCTGCACCGCTGTCCTCGCATGGTCCTTCCCAGTTAGGCTGAAGCCTATAGAGGAGACATCAGCTCCCTGCCGTCACTGATGCTGTTTGCCTGGTTTTCTGGTTTTTGTGCCTCGTTTTCCACCCTGCCAACACCTGATCTGCCTCTTGCAGCTGTCTCCATCATGATCAGACACCTTAGGATCAACTGACATGATGCAAAATAGAAAATAAGGTACAACCACCTCTTTTCTTTAGGTTTTATAGCATCCTAAAACAGTCACAGCAATGAAGCACCAGCCACGTCCTGCCTCACTGGTGCTGGGGGGACCAGTAGTCCTTGGGGGCAGCACGGGCAGGAGCTGTCCTCCTGAGCTGCATGTGTGAGGAGGAAGTGAGACTGGGGAGAGGAACTAGAAATAACTGGAGAACGGGGAAGAGGAAGATCATGGCTCGC
The DNA here is from genome assembly GCF_047716275.1 of Strix uralensis. Lineage (NCBI taxonomy): Eukaryota > Metazoa > Chordata > Aves > Strigiformes > Strigidae > Strix > Strix uralensis. The sequence continues at coordinate 5,512,112 of NC_133996.1, forward strand.
TGGGGATATCGCAACCCAGGCCCAGGCTGGTGTGTTTGCTTCTGGGGTGGGTCCAGTCACCTGAATATGGCTCCTGAAGGAACAAAGATCAAGTTCCTGGTAAGGCTGGGTCATGGAAGACCTGCCTGTTTACAGGAGGACTATGAACCAGGTCAACGCTCTGTGGGGGATCCCAGTGCCCCTAAACCACGCCAGCCTGTGGCCATCACTGTCCTGTCTCCGGGTAAAAGCTTACAGCTTCCGCATACTGCTGCCAGCTGGTTGGTGCTTCGTGCCCCTCTCCTCCACAGGAATATTTGCTTCTTTTTTTAGCCATGAAATGTCTAAAATGCCTTTGTGTCCCCTAGACAGAGCCCTTTGACTTCTTGCAGCCAAAGGAGAGCACTTGTCCCTGCTCTGTTGTGGTGTGAGGAGAGCACTTGTCGAAGCTCCAGCCCAGGTCCTTGTGGTGCTCAGCAGCCTCCGACTCCTCTGCAGGAACAAACAGAATCCTGGCAGGGGCTAAGGCAGTCCTGTGCTTTCAGAGCTCCTTGAGACATCTCTGGTTAAGGCTAAGCCTGAGTGCCGCCTGGCGTGCAATGTTTAATTTCCCAGCAAAGCTTCAACCCTGGGAAAAGGGAGTTTCTTGGTAGCAGGAAACCACGTCACTGCCCCATTAGTTTCTGGCCACGTACTGTAGCACCTTGGCTGCTTACATCCTTGGCAGCAGTGGTTTTGTAAACCATTAACTAAAGCCCACCAAAATAGGTCGGTGCCCTCAGTCTCTGTTTACAGACAAAGTGAGTGACCTCAGACGGGTGACACAGACAAGATGACCCCGGGAGACAGCTGAATGCCTCTGTCCTGCACCCCTTGGGCTGCACAGCTGGCCCTGGGTTAACTCTGCCTTCCCCAGCTGGTGACAGATCCCATCACACCTGGGGATCAGCATGCTAGGGAGGTGGACCTGCTCACCTTGACCCACAGCACCAGCAGTCCTGCTTCTCCCCAGAGCTTCCCAGGCTGAGCTAATTTCCAGCTGGATCTGTTCTCTGATCCAGCCCCTCTGGAGACCATATCAGCACAGTGGGGTGGCCGTGCTGTCAGACACCGCTTTCCATGGGAGCCTGTGCTCGGTTCAGCTTGAAGCGTCTGTGAAACCAGCCCTGGGTGATTTCTGCTGCAGTGTGGGGCACGCAGGTCCCTCCAGCCCCGGGGTCAAAGGAAAACCTGTTTGAATGTTTCATACATCTCTCCTGCTGCAAGATAAACCCAAGGCTCTTTGCCCTTTCCCTGAGGATAAGGAGGGGAGTTATTCCTCACCCTCTGCAAGGAGAGACTTTTCAGACTTTCACTTATCCCCTGTAGGGTAAATAGACACAGTGTGGCTGCTCTCACCTCGGGGACTGCCCCTCCACTCACTCCTGCTGCCTCCCACTGCCTCAGCCAGGAAGGGACCTGCATCTTGGCAAAGTCACCTTTGGTGACACACAGAGGATGTAAGCCCAGTTTTGCAGGTTCATGTGCTGCCCTTTGGAGGCTACAACTGACATTGGCTTGGTTTCGTCCCCTCCTCAGTCGCCTCCCCAGAGGAGTGTTCTGTGGTTGGGGTGAAGGTCTGTCTGTGCCCCATCACCTCCCAGCCCCCTCTCCACCTTCCCCCTGGCACATCCATCCCTGATGGCACGTCACTGGCTCACCTCAGTGCTGCCCTGTGGTGTGGCCAGGGCAGCATCCTCCTGAAATGCCCCTTTGAGAGCTCTGTGCTGCAGGAGAGGCAGAGCTGCCCACCAGTCCAGGCTCAGCCACGGGCACTGGGAGTTGGCACTCAGCTGGTTTCCCCAGGGCTCAAGGGGAGCCTTGCAGCTTGTCTCCGGAGGCCCTGGGAAGGGGTATGGGGTGCACTGACGTACTGTGATGAGTGTCAGTGGAGAGAGGGGTGCCCACAGCAGCCTGCCCTCCCTGCTGAGCGAGCCCTGGGTGCTGGGACGTGGGCCTGCACCCCTGCCAGGCTCTTTCTACGAGCCTCACTACTCCCCTGCACCTTCACCAATGCACAGTGAAAGGCTCTTCCCTTTGTGAACAAAAGGGACCAGACAACCTGGTTCCCTGAGCAGAACAGAAATCCTCTGCTCCCTTCCAGGATGGGCAGCAGTTCCCCGAGTTCAGGGGAACGCTCCCCAAGCCCCTGGCCCCAGCTGGCCCAGGAGCCTGTTAAAGCCCATCAGCTGGGACTCGGGGCTGATTCCCAGCACCCACATATGGTTTCTGGGCAGCACAGCCCCAGCCCATATGCTGTTCCAGGCATCAGCTCAGCAGGTGCTGAGCACACAGCTGACACCCTGCATTTTCCATGTTCTGGCTTTGATTTCACAGGGCCAACGCTGCCTGTACATCAGCCCCGACACGTGGCTCACCCAGCCGGCACAGAGGACGCAGCAGCCATGTAACTCCAGCTCTGCAGGGAGGTGCCTCCCAGACGCTTGGGTGCATTTGCTTCAAGGTTAGTGTAGATTAAGCCGTAGCACAGCTGCTGCTGGAGGCCAGCTGTAGGTGCAGGCAGCATCTCCCCATGCATTTTTGGCCAGGCAGACTTCCCCTGCCAGAGGAGATTTCTTCATGCTTGGAGTGAAAGCCCTCTGTAATCACAACTGAAGCAAGACATGGCCTCTGCTTCAAGGCTGGAGTTTTGCCTGGGGCTCAGTGCTATCACCTCCCATGGTCATTTTTTTCCCCCTATCTATTTTCTTAAAAGCCTCAAATAGAAGAGGTGTGCTCAGCTAGGAACGTCCAGGCCCTGGTTCAAGCTCAGAATCGTTTTAGTCTCTTGAGCCGGCTGCAAAAAACCCAAACAGAGACTCCTCGTGAACCCCACAGAACCAAAAAAAAAAAAAAAAGGAGGCAAAGAATAAAATGTCCCTGATTTCTGTTGAAACTCTTTGAAAAGAAAAGCTTGCAGCAGTCTTTCAAATCCCTGGAGACAGCAGGGCTGCCCACACCCCTCGGAGGCAGCCAGGTCATAGCAATGGCCAGGATGACTCCTCACAAACCCGGCCAGGAGCAGGGCAGAGGTCAGTACATTTGTGACAATCTCCAGCTCTGTGCTTGGCTGGAGCGCTGCCGCCCTCCTTCTCTTGCAGATGGTGCACATGGCACCTACCTGCCCTGCCACAGGGCCTTCAGAGAGCCCTGGCTTTGTCCCCCTTGTTTTGTCCAGTCCTTGTTTCTCTGCTGCAAGCTCCATCCCTGGGAGACCCAGGCCATGGTTAAAGCCGCCTCTTGCCCTCTGCTCAGCACAAAGCCAGCTCCCAGCCTCCTTGCAGCATCCCTTTTGCTTCTTTCCATGACCCACGCCATGGTGGCAGAGTGGGGCCCAGTTAAGCATTCCCAGCTAAGGTCTAATCCCTCTGGCTATTTTTAAAACCCCACCCTCATTCCAGTCCTTTGTACCCAAACCTGGAACAAAGGATGAGCCATCCTTCCTCCGAGCCCCCCTGTGCAGAGGGGCCACTCTCAACTCAGGCACCAACCCCACACATCTCTTGGTGTGACAAATGGGCTTAACAAAAGGCAACAGCCCTGTCCCCCAGTGCAGTGGCCATGGGGACAGAGCGGCAGAGCTAGCCCAGTCCCCTCACACCAGGCATTTGCCCCAGCTGTATGGGTGGCTGCTTCATCTCTGGTGCATCCTCCCTGCACTTACTCCAGCCGCTTTTCCCCTCTGCATTACCCTTGCTGCTGCAGGAGCGTGGTGCTCCTGTGGAACGCAGAGGGCAGGGCTCTCCCTATTTCTGCTGTGGAGAGGGGAATGCGAGAGCAAGGTATAAATATCCATGAAGATTAGCGCTTGCACAGCACTCTGCCCTGGGAGAAAGTGTTGAGTGTCACCCACAGCCCGCATTCCCTTTCTCTCCGCTCCCCAGCTGCCTCTCCTGTTTCCAGCCCTGGGTTCACAATCTCCGCAGGCAGCACTTTGATTTCATTCCTCCCTCCACCCCCGTTCCCTCTTGAAAGAGAGAAAATAATAGAGCCTTTGTTGGGTTGCTGTGGTGCAGGCACCGAACAAGGAGCCACACGGGGGTAAGGGGCTGCCGGGCACAGCCGCCTGCCTGGATTACAGCATTCCTGCACCTTCGGCTCAGGGGAAGTCAATCCTGCGCCCCGTGGTGTGTAAAGGGACCCTGGGCTTGCTGACATCCACAAAAAAAGCAGCTAAACAAAAAAAAAAATATTCCTCCACATCCACACTGCTAACTTCACCCACTTTTATGTAAATTAATATTAATAGGTCCTCAAGTTCAGTTTCTGTACAGATATATACAAATAGGAAAGTTTCATATTTACATCATTAAGTTAATTAGGCTCTATAAAAAAAGAACAGCTTTCCAAGTTAGTGTCGTATGTACAGACAGCAGAGGTGAGCTCACGTCCTTGGCGCGGTCACATTGACAGTGTAATGTACACTAACCATCACCCCGGGTCCCACAGGCCATCGGCCCCGCGCGGGCCAGGCACAGATGGGCAGCGGGCACGAGTGTTACGAGCAAAAGGATCCCACTTCGGGCTTTTCTGCTCTCCAGGACCCGGCAAGGAATAGTGCTTGTTTCTCGTGCGGCACACGAGTACCACAGGGTCAATTTGTGTAATGTACACTACCAGCGCTCTGTGGATCCCGTGGAAGGCACGAGACCGGCACAGATCTCGTGTTTGAGTCGGTGGATGCTCTGCACGGCTTCTCCCAGGCGCTCCTTGACGGCGCACACCTACAGCGGCACGAGGCTGGTCCGGCCCTGGAGGGGCCGAGTCCTTCGGAGAGCCCCGGTGTGAGCGGACGGAGCCAGCCCGGGGTCACACGATGCTGGCCAGTTCTGTGTTGTCCGACTCCGAGCTGCTGTTGCTCTCCTCCCTGGGGGCAAAGGGTTGGGGAGGAGGCATGGAGTAAGCCATGGAGCAAGGCCTTAGTCACAGAGCAAGGCCTGCCTCTGAGCAAATCTCTGCCGCAGAGCTGAGGAGGCTCTGAAGGGCTCAAGAGGGACGGCACCGCCTTGTGCAGTTCCCAAACGAGTTTTCTTTAGCAACTGGGGCGGGTTCCCGTTGATTTCAAACACTTCACGCCATTTCTTTGGAAGTCGGGATTGGAAAAACAAGCCAAGCCTTCTCTCACCCCACCACCCACAGGTCCAAGAATCCTCCAAGACAAGTCACAGGGTGTCCCAACCCGTCTGGGCCTGATCCTGCCCCCACACACCCCACTGGCGTGCTGTGCTTGCTACCTGCATAGCACAAACTGACACTCACCTTAAGTCCTGCAGGGCTTTCTTGTTTTTCCTCCTCTTCTCCTCGTCGATGGGGTACAGCTTGAACAGGAGCAGGCCCAGCAGGATCAGCCCCACGGGCACAGCTGACACCAGCATCTTCAGGGTGAAGTGCACCTCGCTGGGCTGGGAGCAGCCCCGGGTCTGGTACCCTGCAAAGCTGCGGACAGAAAGGGACCTTCAGGCAAAGGAAACAGTTTGTAGGAGGTGAACCTGACCTTGCAAGGAGACGTTCGGAGCCACAACTGGATTTAGACCCGCCCCACCTCCCTCCCAGCCCTGGATGCAGAGGTGCAAGTCTTGCCTCCCCCCCTCCCTCCCTGCCCCTCGGCTCCATGCAAGAACTCACTCTAAGCTGAGTGTGGAGATGCCCAGGGAGACCCCAGAGGTAAACTTGGTGAAGAAGACATAGAAGGAGAAGAAAATGGCTTCATGGCCATGGGAGTCAGGGTGCTGCAGCTTGAAGTCATCTACAACGTCCGGGAGCATGGACCTGTGCAGACAGCAGGATGGTGAACACTAGAACTGAGCCAACAAAGCATTTCCTCTCCCTGCTGAGAGGATTTCCCTCCAAGAGCCTCATCTTGGGCTGAAAACATTGCAAAAAACCCTCCCAAGGATTTCTAACCACTCCGGCAGGCCCTGGAAGTACCTTACCCAGCTCTTGGGGTGCAGTGCTGAGGGCACCAGGACCTCACTCACCAGGGCAGGAGGAAGGCAGCTGCGACGCTGATCCCAGCTGCAACGGCCACGATGTAGGTGACGATGAGGTTACTGTCCAGGACAGCCACCACGATGAGGAAGGGGATGGCAGACTGGATAGGGAACAGAAACCAGGTTGGCGTCAGGAGTGACTGACCCAGACTCCTTGGCCTTTCCCCTTCCCTCCCCTCCGTGCCAGCCCTCTGACTGCAGGGATGGCCGGGGAAGCAGTGGTGCAGCCCTCCTCCCAGAGCCCCACCGCAGCCATTTCTGCTGGCCTGGGCCACATCCACGACAGCACAAACAGCAGGATGAGGGACAGGCGCCAAATCATCATCAGCAGCAGCCCCTGTCCAGCTCTGGGCCCTCTCGGAGGGACACGGCTCTGCTCACCCCACATGGGAAACACCATCCTCACGTGCACCTCTGCACTCGAGGGGACCCACTCACCGAGATGCCCACGTAGACAGCTGTCTTCTTCCCAAAGCGGGTAAGGAACCACTGCCAGAGGGGAATGGTCAAGGTGGCCGAGAGCTGTGGGAAAAGAACGGGGTTGTAGTGTCACTTGCTGGCCACGCTCTTCTCTGGGGGAAAAGCTCTTCCCAGCAAGGAGCAGCTCCATCATGTTTCCAGCTTTTTCCAGCAGCTGATTTCCACATGCTCCGAGCTGGCACACAGCCATGCTGTCTGCTCCTGCCTTCACCCATCCCTCGCCTGCCTCCGCTCCCAGGAAGGAGAGCTTGCAATTAGAGCAGGCGTGTGGGGCCACCTCCTCTCCTGGTGCAGAGCACCCTGGCACTCAGCACCGCTGTCCTCAGGGCACCCGGCCGGTGCCAGCACACCTGCCCAAACAGAGCAAGGGCCCGACTCAGTCCTCACTGCTGGGAAGGGACTTGATCTTGTCAGTGATTCCTGCACACAGCATGGCCAAGAGCCAGGCTTCTGTGAGGACCTTGGCACCTTGGACCTTCCCACCCCATTGAACAGGGAGGGTGGGAAGAGCTCCCAGGGATGAGGCAAGCTGGAAAGGGCTCCCAAGGAGCTGTTTTGCTCCATCTTCCTGCAGTAAACACTGAGATCCTTTTCTCAAGGCAGGGGGGAAGGGAGATAAGTGGCAGGATTTGGACAAAAGGCCCCCACGGCTCCTGGTCTCCCCTGTCTCTGGCTGCCTTCACAGGGGAACAAAGGCCTCGCTGTTCCTGCGAACCCGCCTGGCCTTTGCAGGACATTTGGCAGCTCCTTCTCCCTCCCCTCCTCCCAGGGGACCTTCGGTCACTGTCCCCACGGCAGACCATTGCAGCCCCACGGCCTCCCTCTCCTCAGCCCACGCCAGGTCCTGGGGAGAACCCACAGGATCCCACAGCCTGATTTCCACCACAGTCCCAGCCCCAAGGGGCTCCAGGACAGGGCCATACGCACCATGATGGCCAGGAGGATGTTCTGGAACTCGTTGCGGAAGCCCAGGGTGTAGGTGCAGAAGAGGGCAAAGTTACCCTCCAGCAGCTGTGGAGGAAGCAGGCAGTGGTTAGGTGGGGACGGGCACCCCAGCCACCCCGGAGGGATGCGCGTCTCCTCGCTAGGCCGCACCCAAAGCACAGGCAGGGGAAGAAAGCGGCCATTCACCGACCCATCCGAGGGCATGAGGCCACATCCTTCCTCTCTGCCTGGATCAGCTCCAGTTCATTGAGCTGTCGCCTCACATGCTCCCAGCCCACGGGGATCCTATTTGGGCCCTACGCTGCTCATCCCCCAACCTTCCCCAAGCTGTGCTGCTGCTGTACCCTCTCCCCAATCCTTCAAGCCCGGCTGCGCTTACCATGAAGGCCAGCGAGGTGAAGAGGAAGCCGGCGATGAGCTTGATGTAGGCCCCGTGGTTCATCACCAGCTTCAGCCCCTGGAAGAAGGAGACAGGCTCGTCCGACTGGAGCTCAGAGGACTCTGGGGAGCAGAGCAGATCAGCCCATCGTTAGACCCACTGAAACAGCACCCTTGGGTGCAAGAGGTGCAGTGCCTCACGCCTGCTGCTGAGCACCCTGCACAAGGCCCTGCCCACCCACAGCATCCCACCCCAAGGGAGTCAGGGCAATGCTTGTGGGGACCTCCCTGCCCTCACGCAGGCGTCCCTCAGCTGCACGGAGGGGAGAGCATGGCCTGATTCGCCCAGGATAAGCGGAGCTGGTCGCAAAGCAGAGGGAGGGAAGGGCAGAAGCTACTGGACTTTGGATATCACCTCACCCCGGGATGCCCTAACTGGCACTAGCAACCTTGGCCAGGCAAAAACTTTGCCAGATAATGTTTATCTCTGACAGTGCAGAGCAGAGAGCTAAGTCCTCAGGGCTGTGCTCTAACGCACCCGGGAGATGCTCTGGCCTCCTGCCCACGGTGCTGCCCTTCTGCAGCGCCTTCCCCAGCCCCCCATACCCCGGCCTCAGCTCTACCTGCCCCTCCCCTCTGGGGCTTGACCCACAAATGAGGGACTGAGAGCTCAGCCAGGCTCCTGGGGAGCCCCTGGCAGGAGCCACAGCGTTCCCATGAGTTCGGAGTGCTCCAGCGTGTCTCAAGCCTCACCTCTCTTCTCCCGCACGCCCACCGACAGGATCACGGCGCAGAGGATGTAGAGTCCCCCGATGACCCCCGCAGCGATCATGTAGGCATTTCTCTGTGCAAGAGAGGAAGGAGCAGTGAGGGAGGGGGCTCATCCCAGAAGCCAGCCCAGTCGAAAAGGCAAGGAGAGTATGACAGGGGCTGCCAGCAGGTCCTCCCCAGCTTACAGTGTCTGTGAGCGACCCGGTGTCGTGGGTCATGTTTAGCTCCTCCATGGCCACCGAGGAGTTGGTCTTGCCGATGAAGAGGGGGCTCTCAATGCAGGGAGTAACCACCTTGCCCACGATCTGGCCCTGGATGGCGGTGCCCAGCACAGTGCCCAGTACTTCCACCGTCATACCTAGAGGGAGAAGCCAGCAGGACTGAGCACAGCCCTTGGGCACCCAGGGCCTGGGTGCAAAACCCTTCTCCACAGCAGAGCCTCCCCAGCTGCAATTCTTTGTGCTTCACCAGGAGAAATAAGCCAGCCCAGCTCTCCTACAGCTCCCTCCAAATTGCCAAGTGATAAAGCTGTGGGGAAGGAGAGTGTCTGCTGGGGAAACTGAGGCAGGGAGAGAGGCCAAGACTTGGTCATGCTGCTCCCACTGCTGTATGACAGAGCAGAAGGAAAGACGCAGAAGCTCGGATGCCCCATCATCTGCTCCTGGCAGGTGGCTGTAACAGGGACCACCTCCCCCACCAGCCTAGCTCTTGCCAGACTAGATAAGGATGTCTGCTGGAGGAGCTGGGGAAGAGGAACAGGAAGAGCTCGACCAGCTGCAACTCAAGCCCTGAATGATGTTCATCACACACCATCCTTGGGGTGGGGTGCGACCAAATGAGCCCTTCCAGCAAGGCATGTGGAGGAGGATCATCCCCCAGTGAGAGCTGCAGCAGAGGAGCTGAGCGCCAGCTCCCCCCAGCCATGGCGAGGAAGGGAAGGAAATATTCTTACGGTAGGCAGTGGCTGAGTCCCGCTCGCTCTGCTCCCTGCTGATGAACATGGTCAGCGCAGAGTAGGGCACGTGGAAGCACTGCAATGGCACGAAGAGAATTACCTCAGGGATGGGAACCTCTGTGTAGTTCAGTGAGGTGAAGGCAGGATTTGTCCTCTTCATCCCTCACCCACTGGCCCCAGTGCGTGCAGAGCCCAACTCACCGTCACAAGGGTCTGGAAGATGCAGTAGAAGACAAGGTACCACATCACTTGGCCTCTGGAGATGTCCGGCACAAACCAGATGAGGAAGTAGGAGATGATGGCAAACGGGGTGGAGAAGATGATCCTTTGGGAAGACACAGTGTCAGCCTTGCAAGCACACAGTGCCTGGGTAACCCCACCAGCCCAGCTCTCCCCACTGCCACACACCCAGTGGGGTTCAGGCATCTGATTTTGGGGCGTCCTGAGCTGCCCCAGGGTGGCCCACCCTGCTCCAGCCCTTGGACAGGAGGTGGCTGCCACAGGGGTGATTCAGACCAGGCTGAAGGCACCAGCTCAGGTCTCACAGGGTGGGAAGAAGAGCTTTATTTGCAAAAACAGACATCCCTGCTTGGATGGAAGAGATTGATTTGCTCCTGCCTTTGGCTTCCACCCCCAGCCCCGACCTCTCCCCCAGGCAGCACGGCTGTGTGTTCAGCGGGATGTAATCACCTCCCTCGTCCCGGCAAGGGCTGGGGAGCAGCCAGGCAGGACAGCCCCGCAGCCAAATGCCTCTCACCAGCTTGGCTTTGCTGTCAGCCCCCCCGAGCCCCGGTCTCGGGGTCACCTCCGTTCTGCTGGCAGGGATGGGGCAAACCACCAGCCAGCAGCAGGCTGGCTCCTTCATCCACCCCTGCTCAGCTTCCCGGAGCTGCGGGCAAAGGGACACGGGATGCAAAGCGCAACAGAGGATGGGAAGGGATTGCTCAAGCGCTGGCAGCAGTCCCAGCAGGGCCAACGAGGGTGATCGCAGCGAGAAGCCACTCGGAGCATCTCCCTGCTTCATCCAACACATCTCATAACCCTTGTCCTGCTGCAACCCAGACAGGGAACAGCCCTACCCTGCACCAGCAGCCTGGGGACACCACAAGCACCCAGGTCCCCCCATCACTCGGGAGGGCACAGAAGGAATTCCTCTTCCTGGAGGGAAGCAAGCCAGGTGTCGAGGTTACATCCACATCTGTTCAGGAGACTGATTTTGTTTGGGGATTTACAAGCACCCCGTGCTCCACAAACTACAGGACAGGGGCTGCATCCTGAAATGAATCCAGCGGAACCGGACACAGGACAGAGCCATGCATGGTCAGGGCTGGCCCTCCGCCACTCCGCTGCCAGGGTACAGCGAGATCTTTCCGTCCGGGCTGACGAACAGGACGCAAAGTTTAAATTTAAGAGGGGGGGGGGGGGGGGCGGGGGGGGGAGGCAGAGAACGAGAAACTGAATCACCATGGATGGAGAGCCGGCAGAGACATTGCACAGGACCCAACACATGCACATTTTTCCAGGCGCACGTCACCCGGCGGGGGGAGGAAAGGGGCGAGCCAGCCCCAGCCACTCCTCTCCCGCGCGCTTATCGCCACACGCATACGTGGAGCCAAGGGAAATTTTGAATGAGTCACCACAAGCGCGCAGCGAGAACCACGTCACGCTTGCCATGGGTGCCAGCGTGTGTGCGTTGGGCGTGCCAATCCCCCCCCGGGCCCACCCCAGCACTGGGACCTGGGTGCTGAGCCCTGGCCAGCAGCTCCTGGCAGTGGTAGACAAGTGACTGCGAGTTACCCCTGACCGAGGCCGAGGTGATTAAGACGCTTGGAGGAGGCCGCCGTGACGCGCTCACCCGCTCATTGGCCACGGCGCGATGGTGTGTTCCTTTGTGCCACGGCTCGCACACCCCTTCCCGGCCCGGCGGTTAACCGTTTGCAAACGGCTGCTGCCCCGGAGAAGGAAGGTCAAAGCCGGGCTCTTCAGTCACCAACACATCAAGAAAAAGTTTAGTCACTGGAAAGTCTGGAGTGGTCAAGGAAACGGGGAACTGCTCAGGGCTGGGGACAGAGCAGGGTCCCCGAGGCCAGGGGAGAGGAGGCAGCAGCCTGTGGATGAGCTGCTGGGACAAAACGTGCCAAAATTGTTTCAGAAAGAAAGAACTGAAAGGGAGAGAGGTCATTGCCCCCAGGGAAGGTCTCCTCTCCCTTCCGAGGAGCCAGAGCAGCCCCGAGCTTTGAGCTAGAGCTGCTGGCAGCCGGCTGGGGCTTGGCCTCACAGATCAGACCCTGGCAGAAACTTCAGGCAATAAAGCCTCACACACGGGGGGGTTACACAGGGTCACCTCATGGGTGATGAAGGTTGGGGTCAGGCAGCGGCCTCCGAGACCACCCTGCAGCTTCTGGCTTTGCACCCAGGGAAACTGAGGCAGCAGCAAGCAGCTCTGCAGCCCCACTGCAGCCAACAAACCTTGAGTTCGGGAGCTTTAAACTCAGCTCAACTCCATCCAAACTCCTCACAGCCGGCTGCCCTGGCACTGCTGAGGGGCCCAGCACAAGTTGAAAGCTCTGTCTAATTTTAACGAAGCAGGAGCCGTTTGGAGGAATGCAGCCGCTCCATCCCCACCCCCTGCCTCGAGGACGAGAAGTTACGGAGAGCGGAGCAGCAGCGGCCATCCGAGCGCGCGTGGCTATCCCTGCTCCGTGCAGGCAGCCCTGCTCTAATCTCCAGACCCCAGACCCTGCCACACGTGTGGCTGCAGAGAAACTATTTCAGGCCATGTGTGGAGCCTGGCTTTAACAACAGCCAACTGCCGCTGCCCAGAGCTATTCCAGGAAAGCCCAGAAACAGAGGGTATAATCTGCAGGGGAAAGGACCGTGTCCCTCTAATTCCACTTCCCCCGTTGCTGCGTTGTATTTCAGCAATCCCACAGGCACCCAGGACGTGGGTTATTTAGCAGAGGACATGCAGCCATGTCCACACTTAGGCATTAGCACCCTGCAACGCTCCGTGTCCCGCACAGGGGCAGGGTTTACAGACGTCCTGAGTCTGCCCTGGGTGCAGGCACGAGGTTTTTGGGGCTTTGCAAACCCCTTCCCATCCGCTCCAACTCCCTTCCGCACCCCTTCATGCAGCACCCCGCTCCCAAGGGCAGAGGAAGCGCCCACGCGCAGACACCCAGATCCATGACAGCTCTTTTCCTGCCAGAAGAGCATCCTCGTGACTGTCAGCCGGCACCCCACCGCGCGTCGACCGCACACACCCCCAGCCCTCCTCCCTCTGGGTGCGAGGCCACCTGCTCTGCTGGCAGTGTGGCCCGGCCACCAGCCAGCGCTCAGCGACCGCCACGGAAACAAAGTCCAACATCGGAGCGTGGCATTGGGGCAGCTCTCAGGGAGGCTGGAGCTGCTGCAGGCACAGCGACACGGAGGAAAACCGGGTTCAGCTCATACGGGCACGACTTAGGCTCAGAGTAACAGGCACAGACTTGAAGCCCCAGCTTTTGGCAGCACCTTGGGCTTTTTGGGGCACTTGGCATCTCACCCGGATGAGATAGGGCATCAGTATGTCCTGCCCTGCAAACCTCACGCCAAGGGACACCCAAGGCTGACCGGAAGCGCTGTGACACATCAGGCAGGGATGCGGGGTACTACACGCGGCTCTTACCAGGGCATCAGGCGACCGAAGCGGGTCCATGACGTTTTGCTGATGAAGAAGCCCACCATGGGGTCTGTGATGGCATCCCAGGCTCGCCCCACAAACAGGATGATGGAGGCATAGAAAGGGTCCAACTGCAGGAACAAGGTCTTATGTCAGGGAACGCAAACCCCCGTGCCCCCGGCTGCCCTTCCTGAGCTCCTCAAAGCCCTTCCCAACCCCGCTGCCATTTGGGAGCAGGGGACAGGTCCCTCAGCCTCTCCCCCTCTACAGTGGGATTTGAGGCACGATGACCCAGTCCCTCCTAGCGCTGCCCCACCACACTCCCACACCAAACTCCTGCCGTTTCGGCACTCATCTCCCCAAAACCCACCCCACAGCCAGCACGAGGCCGCTCCCACGGGCACTTCTCCCCATGGCTTCCCTCCTTATTTCACACCGACCCAGAACGCTGCGGGTTTGTGGGACGGATCCTACATCCCACAGGACCGACACCACGAACCCGTTTTATTGCCTGGGGAACCCCAGCTCCACACCTGGAGTGGAAACCCCCAGCCCGCGACTCCTGCGTGACCGTGACCGATCCTCCCCCCGCAATCTCCCCAGCGGGGGCCGGGGCACTGCCAAGCCCCAGGCAAAGCGGCACCGGGGGCTCCAGCCCCCCCATCGCTCCAGCCCCGGTCCCGGTCACCCCCCCCCGCTCCCGGCCGTACCTGCGCCACGTCCAGGAGGTAGATCTGGAGGAAGAAGCCGAGCGCGCAGCCCGTGATCTGGTAGGGAGCCCCCCCGACGGCGTAGCACAGCTTGCTGCACACCGACAGCCGCTCCCGGCTCTCCTGCAACCGGGCTCGGCGTTAGAGTTACCGGAGAACACCCTCAGCGCCAACCCGACCTCCCCCAGACCCCCCGGAGCTCACCCTGCGGCGGGGCTGGCGGCAGGCGGCCGGCAGGAGCCCCCCGGGCCGGGCCCGCTCCGCGCCGCCGCCCCCGGCCATGCCGTGTGCGATGAATGGGGCCGCGCTGCCGCCCGCCCGGGCCTTGTACCGGCACCTCCCCGCCCCGGGAGGGGCCGTACCCGCCCCGCTCCCCGCCCCCCCGCTTCCCTCCCTCCCCAGAGCAGCGGCTGCCGTCTCCTCTTCCTCCTCCTGTCCCGGCCCTTCCTCCAGCCCGCAGCCCCTTCCCTTCGTCCTCCCACCCCGCCGGCCCCATCCTTCCTCCACGTCTTCTCTGTCCCCCACCCCTCACCCCCCAACCCTTCATCCCCACCCCTCACCCCCCAACCCTTCATCCCCACCCCTCACCCCCCAACCCTTCATCCCCATCCCTCACCCCCCGCCCCTCATCCCCCATCCCTCACCCCTCACCCCCACCACTCATCCCCCCACTCCATCCCCATCCCTTCATCCCCCCACCCCTCACCTCCCACCCCTCATCCCCCATCCCTCACCCCGCACCCCTCACCCCCCAGCCCTTCATCCCAACCCTCCATCCCCATCCCTCAACCCCCCCCCATCCCCCCACTCCATCCCAGCCCTTCATCCCTTCCCTTTCTGCACCGCCCCACCCCTCCATCCTCCCCCCCAGGTGCCCCCACTGATGCAGAGGCTGAGCAAACACTGCGTTGCCCTACAAGGGGACAGGGCTGGAAGAGGCACCGTCACCGTCCCTGTCCTGTGGGTTCCCAGTGGCACCAGCCAGTGGGAGCTGGAGACTGGAGACCCTCAGTGCCAGCCCCAGCGTAGCCCCACTCTTCCCCCTCCTCTGTAGGGGGCTGTAGTGAAGCAGGAGCCCCCCCCCAACATCAGCACCCATGGCCTCTGGCTGCTGCACTGCAGCTTCAGAGGGTGACAGTGACTCCCAGCACCTCTCCCTGGGCCACCTGCGGTGTCCCCTGTGCTGGACGGCCACGTGGACATTGATCCCAAAGCCCCTCAGCTGTTTGCCCACCGACGGGCACACGTATGCCCGTGTCAGTGCCATGTCACCACAGTGACAGCCACCAACTCTGCTTGGCTCAGGCCACTGGGGTTCAAAGATCACCCCGAGATGTGCCACGAGATGCAGCTGCATAGCGGGGCCGAGCCAGCGTGGCCAGTGTGGCACCCGGTGCCATCGCCTGATTGCCACTCGGAGCTGTCCTTGCATTGGGACAGGGACAGGCAGGGAGGAAAGGCAGGACAGGCAGCTGGCACTGAGCAGGGACCGAGCGGGGGCTGGGGACGAGCGGGGTGGGTGGCTCCTGGCATGGCGCGGGGGCACAGCAGCTCCGGGAACTCCCTGGTTTCGGGAGCGCTGAGCTGGTGTCACCGTTGACTCACGGTTTCCGGCCCCTCGTACGTCTGCAGCGGGTTCCCCCGGCGCTGCCACGCATCACAGCCCTGCGCCCCCGTCACGCTGGACACTCGGGGATGCCACTTGCTGGGGTCAGGGGCCCGTGCAAGCCTTCAGGCTGTCCAAATTTGTTCAGTGACACAAATACTGTGAAACAAGAGGGGAACGAGGTGTGGGCAACACCACTCGTCCGGACAGTTGGGCAGAGACCTGCCTCAGGCTCCTCGTCCCGCTGTGCCGTGCTGGCTCGCGTGCGTCTGGTGTGTGACACCCTGGTGTGAGCTGGAAGCCCCCCAGGAGAACAGAGCCTTGTGTTGGGGACGGGCTTGTGCCTACATCTGTTGGCACACTCGTGTAATGAATTGGACGGGCTCTGCTCTCCCTGAGCATCAGAGCTCAGGCGATTGAGATGAGCGTCGTGACCCTGCGCTGCAGTGAGCAGCATGAACACTTTAAGGGGTCTCGGTTTCGGGGTCTGTTCTGCCTCCTGTGCTGGGTGGTTGAGAGGTGTGTGGCCGTTCAGCATGGCTGTGGCCAGCTCGCTGCTGGCTCTGGGTGCTGGCGTGGAGCAGAGGGCCCTGGACACCTTCTCCCTGGGGATGACCATGTCCCCAGGCAGCAGCAGCGTGGCTGCTGAGGACATCCACCTGGGTTTGTGTCCCTGCCTGAGCCCAGTCCTCCCCAAAGCAGAGATTTGGATACCCCGAAGTGCTCTGCTCCCCCAACACACGTAACCAGGGATCTGCAGAGGAGACGTGTTGGAGTCAACACCCTCCAGGCTCGATGTAGGGTCCCTGCTCTGTGCCTCAGTTTCCCTTTCCACAGAGAAGGCCTCATGCACAGGAGCAGAGGGGTCTCCCTTGGTGGCACTTGCCTGCCCGTGGGGAGGGGACACAGGACTTCCTGCAGACAGCAGAATCTCATTCTCAGGTCCCCGTTGCGCTTGCCCCCAGCGCTATTGCTCTGCTCCCTTTGTCCCAGGGGCTTCCCAGCTCCTGATGCTTTTGGCATTCCTGTCCTTGAGTAAAGCGCTGAGAAGCTGCCTCCTGGGCAAACACGGCTTTAGGGGAACAATGAGCCGCCCTTTGTGCTGGAGATTGTGCAGAAAGACCGCAGATAGGGATAGCCCTGCCTTACATATGAAGTAGGAGAAGTAGAAAGGCCAGGATTTCCCCGGATTAGGAGGATTTTCTCCCCCAAATCTGGTATTGCACAATTTCCGGTGGGGGATTTTAGACCTTCCTCCCAAACAGATGCTCTGGGAGATCCTCAGACCAATAAATGAGCCATCAACGGCTGATCCCAGTGGGGATGTCAGTGCAGCAGCTCCCGCCAGGCTTGGGGACTCCCAGGACCCCACGGTGGTTGGGTCTAGGCCATTCACAGAGTCACCCTTGGCACCAGGACCAACTCAGTGTGATGGTTTTGCGGGCAAGACCAGAGCTCAAACACCCCGCTGATGGCAATGCTACACCATCCCGGCCTCCCCCTCCCTGAGCTGGGGACACCATCGGGCTCTGGGAGTGACTCTTCAGGGGCTGGGACCCAAATGCTGGCCCCGGGGACATGGTGCAGCCCTGGGGACAGGGATAGGGATGGGAGCTGCTCCAGCAGATGATGGCTCTGCCATCCTGCCTGCCACCCACGTCTTCCTGCTGATGTGGAGCTGGCACAGCCCAGAGCAGGAACTGAGCAAGCGTGAGCGCACCCGAAACCAGACAGCCCTGCCAGGCTGGGCCAGCCGGGACAGGGAGGACGGGCTTGGGGACATACGGCAGCGAGCCCATCCCGGAGTTGTTGGGGGGCTGTGGGCTGCAGGCCAGCCTCAGTGGGGCTCCCCAGCTTAGGGAGAACGCTTGCCCGCACGCTGCAGAGCTTCTCCAGGGCTCAGGGTATCTGCTGGCATCAAGCATTGAAAAAATGGGTCTGGAGGGGTGAGGAGGCAGCAGGGCTGGAGCAAATGGTGCATTTTCCTTCCTCTTCTCTGGACTTCACTGCCTGCTAAATGCAGAGCGGGTGGCTGCACCCCCAGGGCGCTGGGCCTGCTGTGACCCCAGGGCTGTGAGTGCTGTCTCTGTGGGGCTGAGCAGTATTTTGTGGTGCTCCCGTACCCCATGGGGACTCGGGCAGGCGTTTCACAAGGGCCCAGCCAGCCCGTGTGGCCGCTGCCCAACATCTTCACGGGGACAAAGGGGACGCATTGCATGGCAGCACATGGCAGCTGCCCTGTGCTGCCCAAACCTCTCCAGCGTGGGACCCTGGGGAGTGTGTTACGAGGCTGAGGGGGACGAGACGGGGCTGGGGTGTGTTGGCACAGGGGCTCACAACCTCCGCTGTCCCTGGGGACCTGGGACCTCTGCGGGGACAACGGAGTGACTCTGCTGCTGCAATGGGATGGGGACAGCCAGAGGCAGAGCTCAGGGCGCCCCCGGGGACACCCGTCAGGCTCGGGGTGGCTGTCCACCATGGGGAAGCGCTTTGGGGTTGAAGCTTCAAAGTCCAGCCCTGCTGTCAATGGGGATCCAAAGGGCACGGGGGGCCCCCGGGAGCTGCCTTGCATCATGTGCCGGAGCCGCGCCAGCCGCCGGCCGAGCCACGGCAGCTCCGCCGAGCTGTGCCAGCGCCGGGGGCACGTGCTCGGTGATGGCTGCGGCGCCGTGCCAGCGCCCTGCGACTGCGGGGCGCGGCGAGGTGTGGGCCTGACCCGTGGGTGGCCCCCCCCAGCCCTGTCCACCTGCGGTGCCACAGCTCCCCGGGGCGCTCACCACCCACCCAGCCCTGTTTGCTCAGTGTGGGCGCTGGCAGCGAGAGGCTCTCGGGTCCTGTTTGCCGAGTGCCTGGAGAGGCCGGGATGAAAGGGCTGCGCGGCCCCTCCAGCCCTCTCCAGCGGTGCTTTTGCACCTTCAAAGCATCCAGATCCCCTTGAAGCCAGGACAAGCTCCTGCCTCACCCTGGGAAAAGCCAGAGACATCCCTGAGGCCAGCAGGGAGAGGAAGGAGACGTGGCCGAGAGCTACAGGTTGTAGCAGCCTTTGCTCCTGTGCCCGGGGATGTTGGTGTTGGGGCAGTGCCAGCCCTGTCCCCAGTCCTGACCCTCCGTCCCTGCCGACCCCAACGGCACTGGGGCAGGACGAACCTCTGCAGCCTTTAATGTTGACAGGGCAATTTGTTTCCTAAAAAGAAAGAGAGGACTTCCCCGTGCTTCCCAAGGAGGGTGGAGGGCTGGGAGCAGCCCTAGGGTGGGAGAAGCCTGGCTGGGGACACCCTGGGGGACAAGCCCAGGCCTCCCAACCTGGCTGGGGACCAGGGCCAAGGCTGGGACTGGAGCACAAAGGGAACATCAGCCCCGGCTCCCCGGGACTTTAGGGGGGTCCCAGAGCTCCTGCCTCAGCCCCGCAGGCATGCGGGTGGGATCGGGATGCTCAGGGCTGCTCTGGACGGGCCATGAGGGCATGTAGGGTGCTGCAGCCGTTGCAGGGACCCCACAGCACCCTCATGGCTGGGAAAGTGCAGCCCCGCGCCCAGCACCCTCCCGCTGCGCTGACCCAGGGGCTGGCAAAGCTTTGCAAGCTCAGCTGCAGCTCCTGCCAGCAAGGAAAGGTCTGAGGTGGCCCTGGGGCATCCCACATGCTCGGGGATCCTGGGGACAGGCAGGTGCCACTGCCAGCCCGGCTCCTCTGCCCCCCTCCTGCCCTCTCTCAGCTTGGCAATGGGGAAACTGAGGCACGGATCTGTGGGCAGCGGCAGCACCGGCCCCCCTCGGCGCTCCCCGCCGGGCCCCGGGGGTGCCCCGGGGGGTGTGGGGGGGTGTGGGGGTGTCCCCCCGTCCCCGCGGCCCCACGGGCCGTCGGTCCCTCACGGGCCCCGGTGCTGACCGAGCCCAGCAGGTGGCGCCCAGCGCCCGCCCGTGGCGGCGACCGGAGCCCGGGGCCCGGGGCGGGGGACCGGGGGGGTGGGGGGGGGGCGGTGCTGGACAGCGCTGGGCAGCGCTGGGATGTGCTGGTTCCTGCAGGGCTGGGCTGGGTTGGGCTTTGCTGAGGTGTACTGGGCTGTGCTGGTCCATGCAGGATTATGCTGGGCTCTGCTGGGAAAAGCTGGACTGTGCTGGGCTGCACTGGGCTGTACTGGGCTGGGCTTTGCTGAGGTGTATTGGATTCTGCTGGTCCATGCTGGTCCGTGATGGGCTGTACTGGGCTGTGATCTACTGAGGTGTACTGGGCTGTGCTGGTCCATGCAGAATCATGCTGGGCTGTGCTGGGAAAAGCTGGGCTGCACTGGGCTGTGCTGGTCTGGGCTTTGCTGAGGTGTACTGGGCTGTGCTGAAGTGTACTGGGCTGTGCTGGTCCATGCAGGCTCATGCTGGGCTGTGCTGGGAAAAGCTGGTCTGTGCTGGGCTGCACTGGGCTGGGCTTAGCTGTGCTGGTCCATGAAGGACCATACAGGGCCATGCAGGGCTCTGCTGGGGCTGGGCTGCACTGGGCTGTACTGGGCTATGCTGGTCACTGGACTGGGGCTGATTGCTCCCTGCAGGGCCAGTGCTGCCCCAGCCACCCGCCCCCCCAGCTCCCAGTGCACCCAGCCGGGGCAGATCCTGTGGACCTGACCGCACTGGGTGGCAAAAGGAGGGTGCTGGGGCTGAAGGGGGCTAACGCACGCTGCTGGGGGGCACCTGCTGGTCCCGGGTGGGCTTTGTAACAGCAGGTGTGTGTGTGATGATGCCACGGTCGAGGCGAAAGCCTCACTGTGTTTTCACAACATTTATTGCCCATCCTGGAGGGCCCTCGGCAGTGGAGACATCCCACCGCGCTCGCGCGGGTCCCCAAGGACACAGTGTGTCTCTCCGGACCCCCAGGCTGGATGTGCCGGGGCCAACGCTGGGGCAAAGCTGAGTTTGGGCAGCAAGGATGGGGCAAAGTGCTGGTGGTGGGAGCTGCGTGTGCGGGAAGGGCTCTGCTGCCCCCAGTCCATCCCTGGCTTCCCTCCGGCCCGTTGCTCCTGGCTTTGCTCCCAGCCTCTCCGGACGGTGGTTTCGGAGGGGTGAAGCTCTCAGCTGGGCCTGCGAGGGCTTCGGTGGCTGTGGGGGCACCCCCGTGGGAGCACCCTGGGCAGGATGCAGATGCTAAGTGACCCCACTGCTGTCTGGGGCTGGAGCTGCTGTGCTGCCTGTGTCTGCAGGGAACAGCCACGCAGCAGCGACGGGCGGCTGCGGCAGAGGGTGGTGGCTATGCCCCAGTGTGGGCTTGGGAGCCCAAGGGGAAGTGGGGGGACACCCAGGCAGGGGGGGTGGGTGGGAAAGGGCACCCGGGGGTGGTCTGTGGCAGTGGGTGACGCCTCTCTGTGACATGTCCCCATTTCCCCAGATTGTCATTGCGCTCAGCCGAATGTCCCCAGGCTGGTGGCACAGGGTGGCCCCAGCCAACGTCTTCTTTGGAAGAGTCCCTCCTTAGCGCTTGTGGGGGGGCCCCCTCAAACCCCGGCCTTTCGGACGGGCTGAGGATGGCATCAGGAGCTGGTGGGACACTCTGGGGGCAGCGCACGGGGGGTGGCTGGTTAATAGCCCCGTTAGCATCCCCGTTAGCAAGACCGGGGAACCCGGGGCGGGGGAGGGGGGGCGGGCCACGGCATCCTTCACACCGTGTCCCCCCGGGGGGGCGGTGAACAGGGTATATCCCCGCCCTCTATGCAAATCTCATCCCGGCGATTGGCGGCCGGGCGGGGCCGGGCTCTTCAGACAGGCTATAAGAGCGGGGGGGAAAACAATGCACCCGCCGTCCCGGCTCGGTGGCTGGTGCCGCCGTGACCCTCATCGCCGGGCGAGGTGGGTCCACTGGGGGTTCCCCCGCCTTCATCTATGGGGCTGGGGGTGCCCCTTCCCTGAGCGGGGCTGTGGCTCGTGCTGGGGGGGGGGGGGGAGTGTGTGTGCCCCCTTTTCTTTCTGCAGCTCCCCCCCATCCATGCTGAGATGGAGTTTGACTCGTACCAACACTACTTCTACGACCATGACGCCCAGGAGGATTTCCACCGCTCCACGGCTCCCAGCGAGGACATCTGGAAGAAGTTCGAGCTGGTCCCCACGCCCCCCCTCTCCCCCCTGGGCCCCCCCGGGCCGGAGGAGCGCTCCGGCTGGCTCTCCCGCTATTGCCTGGCCGGGGAAGAGCCGGAATATCTCATCGGGACGGGGCAGATCTTCGGGAACCTGAGCGCCTTCATCCTCAAGGATTGCATGTGGAGCGGGTTTTCAGCCCGGGAGAGGCTGGAGAAGGCGATGACAGAGAAACTTTCCACGGGCACGCAGAGGGCCACCCCCCACAAACCCTCCTTCGCGCAGGATTTGGGGTTCAGCAGCTCGGTGAGCGAGTGCGTGGATCCCGCCGCCGTCTTCCTTTGCCCGCTGGCCGAGAGCAAGATCCCCGCATCCTCGGGATCCGAGGGCCAAAGCGATTCTGGTAAGGGATCCATCCAGCTGCGGGCTGCCCCGGCCCGGCCACCCTCCAGCCTTGCGTGGAGGACACGCGTGTCCACACATGTGCGTGTCGGGAGCCTCCCGGCGCCTTTGTTGCGGCTCCAAGCGAGCCCCAGTCCCGGCCCCACGAACAAAGCGGGCTCGGCTGCTCCCCTCCCGCGGGGCTTCTGCTCGGGAAACCCCTGCCCCTCACAGGAGGGGGCGTGGGAGTCCCCCGCGCCCGCTGCGTGGGGCTCTGGTGGCCCCTTTCGATCGCCACGGCCCCACGGGAGCCTCGCGGGCAGGTTGGTGAGGGACAACTTTGCCCCTCACCGTGGAAAGTTTGCTTTTTCTTTTTTTTTGAGCGTTGCAGCGTGTTCTGCCGCCGGCTCGTAACCTCGGCTACTTCCCTTGCCCCCGCCCCCGCCCCCCCCCTCATTCACAGGGCCCACTCGAGTTTTCTTTGGGAAAAAAGCAAAATATTCCCTGGGGCCGGCGGGTTGCGGAGCTGCGGCCGCGTGTCCCCCCCCCCCCGCGGCGGTGGCTCAGTGGGATGAGCAGGAACATCCCGCATCGCCGTGGCGCGTCCCAGCCCACCCCCGGGGCACGTCTGCTTGTCCCGCGTGGGCGAGGGGGTGTGTTTATACAGAGGGGGGGTCGGGCTGAGAAGCGGATGCCTCTTAAACCTTCCAGCCAAGGGCAACGCGGAGCCAACCCCCCCCCATCTCAGGCCATATCACCTATTTTCAGTCCCTATTATTTACACACACACACCCCCCGCGGTCTCCCCAAACCCACCCGCGGGGGCTGTTTCCCTCGCTCCCACGGAAGCCGGACTGACTCGGTTGCCCGTGGAAGCGCTGACGCGGCCCCTTGACCCCGTTAATAAAACTGCCGGTGGCAACGACCTGCGCCGGTGAGTCACGGCGCGGGACGGGACTTAATGCCATTAGGAGCCCGGGGACGGTAAGCGGGTCGCGGGCGTTAAGAGGCTTAATCCAAATTGGGGGGTTGGGGGGTGGTTGGAGGGGTGGGGGGGGGTCGTGGGGGTCCCGGGGTCGGTCCCGATCCGGATCCGGCCGCGCCACGTGGGCGCCGAACAAAAAGCAACAGATTGCAAACAATGAGAGGGCCGGAGCTGATGGACAGGGGCGGGGGCCAATGGGGTGGTAAGGCGGCCGGCCGGCACCGCCAGGCAGCCAATGGGAGGGGGGGGCTCGGGGGGGCGGGGCCCCGCGGTCGGACTTTTATTAATGAGCCGTTGTGGGGGGTGTGTGTGTGTGGGGGGGTGTGTATACACGTGGCTGAGACCGGTCGGGTTGTGACACTGATGAGCGATGCCGTCGGCCTGTGTAGGGGCAGCGGGTGCCCCTCCCAGTAGCTCCAGTAGCAGGGTGGCTTCGGCTTGCTGGGCAGGACCCCCCCAGAGCCTGAGGGGGGGGCCGGGGTGTGGGTTGGGGACCACAAGCAGGAGCGTGCCCTGGAGGCTGCTCCTGCGGCCACCGCTGGCCCTGTTGCAGGAGGGGTGGGGGCCAGGCCTCTGTCCAAGATGCTGGTGGGGGTTTGGGCATCTTGGGGGACCTTTAGTGAGCAGCTCTATTTTCCCTCAAAGTCTAAGAAAAAAGGTGGAAGCGCTTCCCTAAAGTGAGAGTGATCACAGGCATCTCTGGAGCCAGGTCACCACCCTGTCCCCAGGGGCCAGCTTCATCCCATTGGGCTTTGCTGCGTGGGGACAAGCTGCAGTGACAACAGGCAGGGTGCTTTGGGTCCAGTTGTGCTTTATTTGGGTCTTGCTGTTCACAGCTCTAATAACCTCCCCCCCCTCCACTGACTCTTGGGCTTGGGATGCCTTCGAGGTTCACCGAGTCTGCTGGAGGGACCCCTTCAGCTCTCCCTCCCCCCCTGCCCTGCAGGGGACTGTCCCCTCTGTCCCCGGGGAGCCTGGGCTGAATGGGGCTTATCACTTGTGAAAAGTAACAAGTCACCGAAGTGGGAAGCTGGAGCCAAGGGGAACAAAGGGCAGCTCTGCCCCCACATCCCTCATTTACAATTCCAATGGGCCATGAAAGCGCCAGACCAGGATGAACTTTGGAGTTAGGCTGTCCCAGGTCCCTAGCATCCTCCTCCTGTCACACCCCCCCCACCCCCGGGCAGGTGGGCTCGGGTGTTTCTTGCCTGATGATCCATTATCCTGGACACATGTTGCTCCTGCTGGAGAAGTGAGGCAGAAGTAAAGCCCTATCCCAACTTCAGGGGATTGGGTACATGAATGTGGAGGGAAAGCTCCCTCCCATGCATTAGAAATCACGTAATCCATTCTGGAGATCGCAGAGTGGCTTTGCAGTGCATGAACAAACTTTTGTGGATGGCAGCAGGGAGATCCTCTGCAGACAATGGGGTGACCAGGGGCTCCCAGCTGATGCTGACTTCTGTTTTTTTTTTTCTGCGTCTGTTTTGAGCAGAAGGTGAGGAGATTGATGTGGTGACGGTGGAGAAGAGACAATCGCTCAGCCTGAGGAAGCCAGTCACCATCACGCTGCGCGCCGACCCCTTGGACCCCTGTATGAAACGCTTCCACATCTCCGTCCACCAGCAGCAGCACAATTACGCCGCCCGCTCCCCGCCGGATGCCTGTTCCCCGCCGGAGCCACCCCAGCAGGACGAGGATGAGCCACCGAGCGCTGTGGAGCCAGCCCCTGCCATCACGCTGCCTGAGCCCAGCTTGCCGAAAGCCGGCAGCAGCCCCGGCTCTGACAGCGAGGACGTGGCCAAGAGGAAAAACCACAATTACCTGGAGCGCAAGCGGCGCAACGACCTGCGCTCGCGCTTCCTGGCCCTGCGGGACCAGGTGCCCGGGCTCGCCAGCTGCCCCAAGACGCCCAAAGTGGTGATCCTGAGCAAATCCTCTGAGTACCTGCAGTCGCTCATCAGTGCCGAGAGGAGGATGGCGGCCGAGAAGCGGCAGCTGCGGCTGCGGCAGACCCAGCTGCTCAAACGGATTGCTCACCTGAAGGGGCACTAGCACCCCATGTGCCCCCCACCCCGGTCCCTATGACCCCTGTCTCCCTCTCAATTTGCACATTTTTTTTTTGGTTGTTTGTTGAACTGTTGGCCCTGGGGGCTGGAGCACGTGGCAGTTGTTGTATATGGGCTGGCGGTGGGAATGGGGCCAAAGCAGGGCCCCCCCTTATGGCATCATCTGGCTGGGGCTGGCTGCTTGGCACCGGGTGTTGCAAGATTTCCCCTGTCCCCGCTGTGAAGCTTTCTTAAGTGACCGCTTCAATTTGCGGGCTCAACTCCATTCCCCCTCCCCTGCACCCCTCTCTGCCGTTTGCCACTGACAGCATCGCTGGGAGCTGCCCTGGGTGACCATTTTGCCCTAAATATCCCAAGCAACCATGGTCTGCTCTGGCTCATGGAAGCAGGTGGAGCTGGACATGGAGAGCCCAGTGGGGGGCTCATCTCCGGATGGATCCTCACGGAGGTGGTGACAGCAGGGTGTCTCTCACCAGGGTTAACAGCACCCCGTGGGCAATCCCCTTGCTCGGCTGGACCGTACCTCACTTTTCTTACCACTTCATGCAGTAGCTTGTCTTGGATTTTATGTTCTAGAAACTGCTGCTGTAACTGCGAGTCTTATACTGGAGGCTGTGTTTTTATACTGTATTTTTGTACCACTTTTTGAGAAGTATTGGTAAAGAGTTTGCTTTTTTTATATATATAAAAACTTTTTTTTGGAGGGGGTTCCTGCTGCACTTTAGGGAGATCAGGAAGGGGCTGGCTCCTGCTGGACCCTTGAGCTGAGTCCTCGCAGAGGCCAGTTCCCCCCTTGCAGCTCTCCAAACCACCCGTTTGCAATAACAGGGGTTTTTTTCCCCTTTCCCATCCTTGTGACCCCCTTTCCCACCCTTGTGAGCACCCCCTCACCAGCAGCCACTTAAAATCCCCAGTGAAGCTTTGGGCTTTTCAGGGAGCCTGGCTGGAGGGGGCAGGTTGGGTGCATGGGGGGGCTGTGCTGCCTTTGAGGCTTCCCCCTGCTTGTGCCATCCTGCTGCCCAACCTGTGGTGGGGTATGTGGGTGACAAGAGTCCCCTGTCCCCTCCCCAGGGTGCTGGCAGGGGTGGCCCCACAGGATGGCACCCTTGGGTCCCCGCTGACCTGCTGAGAACCCTTAGAGTTAACACTGTGGTCGGATTTAGCACTTTCTTCATTACCTCACACTTCATAAATAAATAAGTTTGCAACAGCCTGGGTTGGCTTTTTCCATGTAGGTGGCTGTGGGTTTCCATGCATCACGTCATGATGCTCCGGGGGGGGGGCGGGGGTGGGGGCTGGCCTGGCTGCTGTGTTTTAGGGTGTCCCAGCCATGAACAGAAATGAATATATTTTGCACCGGGGCTTGGCTGCCTCACTGCCAGCAAGACTGAGCTCTTTGTCTTGACTTTCTCCCAGTGATCGAAACACAAGTGGTCACGGTGGTGGGGCCAGGGAAACGAATCACCTGGATTATTTTTCCTCCTTTTAAGTGGCTTTATTGGTAAGGAGGGGCAGAGAGCCCACGCTGGGCTCAGAGAAGGCTTTGGTGTAACTGTAAACCCCGCTAATGGGGCTCGGGGCGGTCGGTGTGGGGCGGTCGCTGCCCTGCGGGTCAGGGACCGGGGCTGTGGTTGGCAGTAACCCTATAGGGAGGGGGGAATGCAATCCGCTCGCTTCGAGGGGCATCGGAGAACTTCATATACCCAGATCTGCCGAGTGGATGAAATTATATATATGTGTGTTCTCCCTGCTGTCCCTGAACCCGATGCTTTTGGGTTTCCTTCATACTGGTGGCAAAAGTCTTACTCTAAATGCAGGAGGGACACAGGATCCTGTTACTGCTGAGAAGTCAGAAGAGAGGAGCTGCTGCTGCTGCTGCAGGAGACTCAGTCACCCGGAGGAAGCCAGCCTTAAAAAGCAATGATTCTGCACGGACGCTCTTAAATACCCCTTCCCTTTGGTTCCGGCAATGTCTCACGCTTTCTGCATGTTGCATCACGCTGTGTCAAAGCTTTTTAGAGCTGTATTAAAAGGTGCTCACAGGAACCACAGCTTAAACATGAAGCAGGGTGACCTAAATCTGACACCTCGCCCATGCGCAGAAAACAAAGCCCAGATATACCAGTCCCTCAGATGTTTATTTTTGTTGTGTGTACACTGACACTTGCAGACTGGTGTCTTTTTTCAGCTCAAGGTGACCCTCCCAGTAGCATTTTTATTAAGGTGTGCTTTTCATTTTCATGCTGAAGGCACACAGGATGCTTAAAATGTTATTTTTCTGTCTTGGAAATGATGTGCAGATCCTGTGGCCTGAGCTGAGACCATTATCAGTGGAAAATGTAGTCGGTCTCAAATCAAACTGAGGAACAGTTGCAGTTTTGCACATACCCTTGAGTTCTCCTGCTTAAAGCCCACATACATAAATATATATCTGCCTGAAACTTCCCTGGTTACTAAAGCAGATGCCTCCTCTCATATTGCCACGGTAAGGACCAGGAAAGCAGAGTGACAGTGCGTTTAAGTGAACAAAATAAACACACAGGGCTTTTCCTCCATGCTGGTTCAGTGCTACAATTTGCAAGTGTTGGCTGTAGCCATCACAATTCAGCATTTGCCAGGGCTGACAGTTATTTTTTTAACACACATTGCCCTGCTCACACCCTGCTCCTTGTGACTCACCCACCCCCTTGCCCCTGCTACCACACCCCCCCAAACCGCCTCTGCTTTCCCACCGCAGCTTGACTCCTGCCAGCCCCGGTTTGGCGTGGGGCAGCCTCAGCCGGCCCGGGGATGCTGCGGGCGCGGTGCTGCCTTCACGCCTGGGCTGGCAAATTTTTAGGACAGTTTCCTGAGGCGGTGATAATCCCTTCCCCTCGGAGGGGGGCTGGCTGCCCGCACCCCTCCCCAGCCCACAGCCTCCTGCTCCCTGTTGCTATGGCAAAGGATGTGTGTTGCCAGGGAGAGAGGCACCGCGGAGATATACCCTCCTCCCGCTATCTCCATGGCAACCGTCTCCCTGCCTTCCCGTCCTTCTGTTGCCACGGAGACAGTCGCCCGCTCCTCATGTCCTCTTGTTGCCGTGGCGATGGGGAGGACGAGCCTCCGTGGAGGCTGCGGTTGCCACGGCAACGCGCTCCTTTCTGTTGCTATGGCAACAGCCCCACTCCTCATCTTTCTGCCCCGTTGCTATGGCAACAGCATCCTTTCCACCCCACCTTACCCCCCCTTCAAGGTACCATGGGGCAGAACCCCACGTGTGGACACGGCCCGGGTGTGGGGGGCCGGGGGGCTCTGAAGGTGAGGGGTGCCCGGGGGACCCGAAAAAGGGGCCGGTGGCGCGGGGATGGGCAGGGCAGGGGACAGGGATGGGGCCGGGGGCGAGAGGAGGGACCCGTGCTGGGGACAGGAACCCCGCCTGGCAGAGGGACACAGGGCACAGGGCTCGGCCCCCGTCCTCCCCGCGGGTGGCCCCGGCCCCGGCCCCGGCCGCGGCCCCGTCCCGCCCCCGTCCCGCCCGCCCGTCCCCATGGCAGCCGCCGGGCCGGGCCGGGCCATGGCGGCGGCCGCGCTGTGCCTGGGCCGGGCCCCGCCGCCGCCGCGGCCGCTGGTGGTGATCCTCGGCGCTACCGGCACCGGCAAGTCGGCGCTGGCGCTGCAGCTCGGGCTGCGCCTCGGCGGTGAGATCGTCAGCGCCGATTCCATGCAGGTACGGCCGGGCCCGGCCTGCGGGGGGAGGCCGGGAGTAGGCCCGGGGGAGGCCCGGGGGGAGGCCGGGGGAGGCCGGGAGTAGGCCCGGGGGAGGCCCGGGGGGAGGCCGGGAGTAGGCCCGGGGGAGGCCCAGGAACCGGGAGGCGCCGGGGCCAGGCCTGGGGCTCGGGGAGCGCCGCGGCTGGGCCCGGGGAAGGCCGCGGCCGGGCCTGGGGACCGGGGAAGGCCGGAGCTAGGCCCGGAATCCCCGGCGGGGCCCCGGGCCTGCCTGAGGGTGCCGCGCGGCAGCCTGGCCTGGTACCGGCGGGGCAGTAGGGCCTGGTCGGGGCCAGGAGAGGCCCAGCCCCGCGGGGCTGCAGGCCGGGCTCCCCCGGGGACCCCAAGCCCCGTGGCTGGGTGCCTGTGCGGGACAGCCCTGGGGGATGGATCCTGCCCGGTGCAGGGCCCGGCCTGGCCCCGGTGCCCCGTCCGGGTGGTCAGTTGTTTGTTTTCGAGTGAGCGCTGTCACCATCTCCTCTCCTGCTCTCGGGGGAAGCGCGTGCCGTGCCTCGCCTGTGCGCGCTGAACGAGGCGGCACGACCAAAACTGCAGAGCTGGGCTTGTTCAACCTCCCTTCCCCCTAATAAATTCGTCTTTTGAAAGGAAACCAAAGCAAGAAAGCAAGGGTGTTTTAATTTTAACCCACAAACAGTTTCGCGGAGGTGTAAGGAGCAGTTAGACGAAGGGAACGCAGCAGCTGGAGTTAATAGGTAGGAAGCGATACCCAGGATAGCTCCTGCAGAGCTGGGTCTGCTGACATGGACCTTGGGTCGGGACGTGGTGCGAGTCCTGCCCAAGAAACTGCAGCTGGACCCGGGCCTTGGGGTGCTCCCGTCAGTCAGGGCCGGTCCCTGCGTTGTGTTTCGCGTCCCGGCGGGGAGACCTGGCGAGGCAGCGGTGAGTGAGGCTGTAACGTGGCAGCTGAAGGCAAGCGCGTCCCTCCTCGGTCACCAGCAAAGGGACACCAACGAGATATGGGAAGGAATGTTAAAAATGATATTTGCTACTTGCCAGTGACAGTCTCTGTGGTCTCCTCAATTCTTGCAAGCGGCAGCGTGGAATATATCAGTCGTACGCTCAGGGTCAGTAAACACAGAGGAACCCAGCCTCATTTTTTTGGTCCTTATTGCATTCAGCTTTGTCACAAGATGTAGATTTCAGCCACCGCAGGGATTTTGTTATTGTTTAGCAAAATATTTTCCTTCCTAATCAACACTTTCACTGTTCTCTTTCTATAATGCCTGAGCTTTCCATCAAGTTTAATGTTTAACATATTTATTATGCTTTTTAAAAGGGTGTTTTCTGCCAACACCCTTTGCCCTTTGTGCTGCTCAGAGATCGACTCTCGCTGTCCTGCGGCCACCTCCTGGTTTCTTGCACTGGGCTGCTGATACTGGTGCCTGTTTGTATCCTAGAGAGATAAATTTAAAAACTCCCTCACCTGAATTTGGAGCAAGCAGACGGAAAGCTTTAATTTTATGTAATGTTTTCCTTCAGCTCTTGGGGAAAGAGTGTTTGAGGTCTGAGCTGAACTGACAAAATCCTGCAGGGGCAAAATGTTTGTGCAAGATGCATGAGCTTTGTCCAGCGCTGCCTGGTTGCGGGCAGCTGCCTGGCTCAGCCGTTGTGAACCACCAGGCATTGCTGGTGCTGCGAGCCCTTAACATGTGTTCCCTAACGAAGGGCTGGCACGTCCGTCTTGGTCTCCTTGAGCCCGGGGTGGGACTGCCTGAGCCCGGTCTGGGCTGGGGCGGCTTTTAGACAGCTGCCGTTAAGTTTCCAAGGCGAGTTACTCTGCTCTAGTGTCCGCATCAGAAATGTCTCTGAGCAGAGCTCGGCTGGTGAGGTTTTACTAGTACTGACCTTCCTGATCCGGACAAGCCCTAGAGCTTTTGTTTGGTTATTCGTGCCTGTTTGTGTCCTATGAATGCCGAGGTTCTCAGACCTTGCAGTAACCATCAACCCAGCCTACAGCAGGGTTTAATATTGGGGAAGCGGCTGTTGGCTTGAGTGAATCTGCAAACACGAGGCTCTTGCTGCATCCTGAGCTCTGCCGCCGTGGCTGGAGCCGACTGGCATACTGCGAATTCTCATTTCACACTGGTGGATGTTTTGAAGCGTGTATTTTGTGCTCTGGTTGTTTCAGGTCCCACTATGGGAATGCAGGCGCTGGGAGGACTCTGTCTGCAGGCGCCCAATGGCATCCGGGCTCGAGTGGCTCTTGTCCTCCTTTCCTTTTAATCTCATTCTAGCGTGACTGTGCAGCGAGAGCTGAGCAGCTTCACTGCTTTATGCCGTAGCACAGCGTGCTTTCGGCACGGGAGCCCTGCCTCTCCACGGCCCCGGCTGCCTGAAGGCACAGCCCGGAGCAGCGTGCGTCTGCGCCTCCCCCACCGCGCTCCACTAACCCCCGTGCCCCGCTTAGGCGGCCGCAGCCAGCCAACTGGGTCTGCTTTCTTGCTGGCTTTGTTCCCGTGGAATATCGTCTCCCCGCTGCATATCCCTCTTGCCATGCAGAGCTGGCTCTGGTGTCCTTGCGGAAGAGTCGACGGGTTTTAAAAATCCCATTGCTCATTCTCGACTGACAGCTGCCAGCGACCGTGTCGCCCTCAGCCCCCTCTGTCCATTCATCGCTGCAGCCCGTGCGGGCTCTGCGGAGCTCTGACAAATGCTGGCAGTGTTTTGGGCAGCTGCTGGAGCTGGAGCCAGGCTGGGGAAGGGGCCGGGGAGCCCCGAGCCCACCTGTTCCCACACACAGTCACCCCTCTATCTCCAGGGTGTTTTCGTCACCGCCTTGAGTCTCTGTGGTCAAATTACAGATTTAGCTGCTGCCTGCATGCAGCTCAGGAGCTCTGGTTAATCTGATGGGCTCTTAATCTTTCTTTTTGTCCTTTCTGTTGCCATTTGTCATCCCAGTGAGTTTCCTTTAGGAGTAAGTCATTCCCTGGGGAAGTTAGGCAGGGTGAAGCCAGTCCCGCTGCTTCAGTCCTGGGTGAGCAGTGAGTGCGCAACGATCCCGGTGCCAGGGTCCCATCCGCTCCCGATCCCACTGCCCCTTCTGGATTTCACACCTTGGACTGGCGATGCAGCCCTTCTCCGGAGGCTGTTGTAGCACACTGGGTACATTTGCCAGTTAGTGTGTAAGTCAGGACATCTTCAGAGCCTTTGCTGACATCCTTCTCGTGGCGGGGATCAGAGCAGGGAGTGAATCGTGCTCTCCTTGCACCCTGACATGGTTTGGTTTCTCCATGCCACTCTCCAGCTGGGAGATCCCTTGGCCCCTGTGAAATCTTCACGCTTTTCCTGGCCGTAGGTGGCTTGGATGTGTCTGGGGTCCCTGTGCTGCACAGCCATCGTGTCACCTTCTCTGCTGTGCTCCCTGCACTCAGGGCAAGGACAGTGCCTTTCCCCCTCCAGTGCAGATGGTGACAAAGAGACAGAGTTTGGGATTGTGCACGAAACTGGTGGCAGAGCGAGGGTTTGGGAGAGCCCACCCTTCCTGGGCTGCGGGCTGAGGATTCTCACAGGCACCGTTCCCTGAGGATCACTGGTGTTTTTGTCTCCTGCCTCAGTTTCCCCACCCTTTAAAAGGGGAGATGGCGCTGACCTGCCAGCAAAGCGCTGTGAGCTGTGGGGCTGACCTGCCCGTGGGTTTCAGCGGCAGAGGTGGGAGGACGCTGTCAAGGCTAAGCATCTTTAGTCCCTGGCTTGTATTCGGTGCCTCGGAGGCCTGCTGCTCCAGGCTGTCGCTAATCTGTTTTGGGGCCTTAGAAAGCAACAAAGGCTTATCTGAGCTGCTTGCTGAAAATAGAAATGAGTGTTGGGAGGACGTCTCGGTGCGAGGCCCTGCCGACAGCCAGCTGGTGGAAACCTTCTCTGGGCTTTGCTGGGTGTGTGTAAAAGGCCGCCTTTGTTTCCTCCCAGCCCACACACTGACACCGCATTCCTCCTCTTGTTGCCAGATATTCGGGGAGGCTCTCGGTGTTTAATCTCCAAGAGAACCTTGGGAGATTGGAGCCTGAACTGTAAATCCCGGCTCTGTCCGTGCAGGGCACTGGGAGCTCCTGGCTGCCTGCGAGCCTCCCTGTCAGCCTGGACTGTGATTTCAGGCAGATGAGTGGGAGTCGGAGGAGCTGGAGGGCTGGACTGGCCCTTGCCGGGGGAGAGAAGGCACTGAGCCAAAACTCACCGAATTCAAAGGCTTTGGGTGCTCAGCCTGGGCTGGGGAGTGGAAGGGGATCGGAAGGGGATCGATAGGCTGCAGCCAGCCGCGGGGCATGTTGGCAGAGATCTGCCTCCGGGGCCTCTCCTGCCTGCTCGCCATCCCCTGGAGCCAGCTGGGTTTCTGCAGGGCAGAAAGGAAGAGCATTTGGTTGCCCTTCTGCTCCCCACTCGCTTCCTGCCCCCAGGCGAGCCTTTCTCTGCCGAGGGACCAGAAGCAGGAGCTGGCCCTGGCCCTCCAAGCAGCAAGAGTTAAGCAAGATGGGGAGTGTCTGCCGGGCTGCAGCCGGTTCAGCCGCCCCAGCAGCTCGCATGACTGCTCCAGGCAGGGATCGGGCTTCCCTGCTCCACTAACCTCGGATCGTCCCTTGCTGCCACTCCGTGCCTTCTGCCTGTGGGTCACCTCTATGTCACCTTGTCCTTCTGTCTGGGACCAGGGGAGGCAATGGGTGGAGGCCGCGCTGCAGCCAGAGGCTTGGCAGCTTCTCTGAGGGGATTAGAGGGAAATTTGTTTCTGGCTCTCTGGCTGGGGTGGTTTCTGGCTGATGGAGGAGAAAATGAGTACAGCCATTTCCAGTCACTTCTCCCACCAGCCTAGTTTATCCCAAGCTGGGAGACTGCTCCGTTCAGGAAGGTGCTGAGAGCTGAACACATCCCTGTGACCACAGCACGAAGCAGAGCCTTAGCCACTGCCTGGCACGGAGGGTGCTCGGTCCTTGGCACGGTGCAGAGCTGGGCTGGACAGAAGGGCTTTATGTGCCCCACTGCGACCATGTGCCTGCTGCCAGCACCCTCGGGGTGCGGGTCCCCGCTCTGATCCCTGTTTGTCTGCAGCTCTGCGGAGCCTCGCAGCACCCACAGACAGGTGTACCCAGGGTGGTGCTGGGGCACAGGGGCACCCCACGCTGAGGAGGGTTGTGTTTGCATGCTGTGGGGAGCAGACCAAGGAACCTCCTCCCCTCTGCTGGGTGAAAGATGCTCTCATCGGGAAGGGCTCTGCTCACAGGACCCAGCCAAGCCGTGGGGACGGGATGCCAAGCTGAGGTGGCTCTGGTACTTGCACCGCCTGGGTCTGCGGGCTGAGCTGTGGCTGTTGCTTTATGCAGCCTGGAGGGGGGATTTGGGCTGTGGCTCGGATGCGGGCTGCTGGGATCGCAGGTTGCCTTGGCTCTTTCCCAAGAACGCTCCCAAGAGGTTGGTTTGGGTGGTTTTTCTTTCTGCTGTGCTCTCTAGCTGGGTGCCAGCATCTCTCGGCAGTGCTCTCCCAGGGTGTACATCCCAAACTCGGGATTGAAGACGTACCTTGAAGCAGCGAGGTGCTGCTGGTTGTGCTCACCAGTGTCTCCTGGCACCTTGGTACAGTACAGTGCCTCTTTTCCCCAGGGGTCACTGACCTGCATCGATGTGTTTTGCTCCCCTCTGTATCTGGCTGGCTCAGTGAGAGCAGGCAACACGCCAGGCTTTTAAAGTGTGCATGAGCTGAGACCGTTGGTGTGTGTTTAGGAGGCTGGATGAAGTTGCATTATGTATCCAGAGAGATCTTTGTGTGGTTACGGGAAGCGGTGATCCTTGTCCCCAAACGAGACTTGGTGCTGTGCTGGAGACGTGTGTTTAGAGAGAGGGACACCTGAGCTTTTAGCTGCAACAGCAGCAGATGAGGAGATGGCAGCTTGGAGGCAGCTGCCCTCATTGTTTCAGAGCTCTGTGCTTCAGAGCTGGGCTTGGCTGGTTACGCTGACCGGGCTCTGACACCCTGCTCTGATCTCTCGATCAGCCTTTCCATCCCTGACTGCAGGGTTAGATCAGACCAGGAAAGCAGTTGTGAGCGGTTGGACTCATGGTTCATCTCCCGTGGGCAGGAACAAACACCAGAGAGAGGCAGTTTGGCCCTGGCAGGAGCAGGCGTTGGCGAGATTCCTGCTGCCTTGCCTGAACAGGACATGTGCCCCTGCCTGTGCTGCTCCCTTCTCCAGAGACTGGCGAGGGGCTTGGAGGGGCGATTGAGACAGGGAGTGGCTGTGCGTGGGGGAAGGAGCAGTGGTCAGTGAGGGTTCTGCGGGATGCAGAGGTGAATCACAGGCTCTCCTCTTCCCCAGGTGTACAAGGGCTTGGACATCATCACCAACAAGGTTTCTCCCCAGGAGCAGCGTCTGTGCAGACACCACATGATCAGCTTTGTGGATCCCCTCGTCTCGAACTACACGGTGGTGGATTTCAGAGACAAAGCCGTGGCTCTGATATCCTTTTACGCTGCAGCCTGCCTGGCCTAGCAGATATGGACTTCCCCCCTCCACAGCCAGGCCTGCAAGAGAGATCAGTGTTTGCATCAGCCTTGGGCTTTCCATGTTGCAGCTAACTACAGTTTTCAGAGGATGCTGCTGGCGAGGGGGGCTTGGAACTTCTTTTACCCAGCTAACGCGCAGGGCAGCCGCTCCTCAGGGCTGGTTGGGGAAGATTTCTACTGCACCACAGCAGTGCTGAGCTGGGTATTGCCCTCCCTGGCAGTCCCTGGGTGTCCCTGAATTTTGGTGGTAGCTGGCACAGGTAGCAGAGGAGAGTGGGAGGTGAGGGACACCTCTAACCCTGTCCTGCAGCCTCACTGGCTCCTTGGGGCTGGGAGAGTGGGGTCTGGGCCCCAGGCTGCTGCTTCCCACAGCCCTCCCTCCCTGCCATGCATCTCTGCTTACGCTCCCTAACTGTGGCACATAGAAGATATCTTTGCCCGAGACAAGATCCCGATTGTTGTGGGAGGAACCAACTACTACATCGAGTCCCTGCTCTGGAAGGTCCTTATCAACACCAAGGTACCGTTGCGGGGCTGCGTATCCCTCCGGGAAAGGGTGAGCCCCGTGTTCAGGACAGGCTTCCTGCCACCAGGCATGATGCTCCCCCTGCTAGAGTGGGGCGAGGAGAACCAAAAGCCCCTTATTCACCCTGTGGGTTTGGGGGAACTTCTTGCTTGTGCTAGCCTTGCACGTGGGTGAGTGGGTTGATTCAGGGCTGTCTCGTGCCCCACAGGAGAAGGCCAGCACAGCCCCTGGGCTGGTCACTGACAGAAAAGTGGAGCTGGAGCAGCTGGATGGCGTTGAGCTCCATCGCCGCCTGAGCCAGGTGGACCCTGAGATGGCGGCCAAGCTGCACCCCCACGACAAGCGCAAATTGGCCAGGTGAGCTTGGCGTGCTGGGGGCAGCGGGTGCCAGGGCCCAGCACCCCTTCCTGAGGGAATTGTGTGCCTGGCAGCACGGCGGGATGGGTCTCGTGTCCCAGGCGAGTGCTTCTAACCCCTTAGCAAGGTGCTTGGGGACCTTGGATCACTGGTGTTGGGGAGCTCTCTGGGATCTGAGACCTTTGGCCACGCAGCCCCCAGCTTGAACTGCCTTTGGGCTCCAGGACAGCACATTGCTCCTGGCTTGTGTGCACCGGGGCTGCTCCTGCTGCGGTGCCCCAGCAGCAGGGTTTATCTGGAGCTATTTAAAGAGCAAGCTGCTGTGCTGGCTGAGTAACATACCTGAGCTCTGTGGGAACAGCACTGCAGCAAGACCAGGCTTGCTGCTTTGGCGGGCCCATCCCAGCCGAGCCCTGGCCCGGGGGGAGCAGAACACCGCCCACCCCATTCGCACGGTGCAGGGGGATGGAGGGTTGGGCACCCTGCACAACTTCCTCCACCTCCCTGGTTGGGCTGGGCTGGGCTGAGCTGGTGCTTCGCAGCATCAGCAACGCTGGCCCCTTCCCTGCAGCTCTGCTTGGCTGGAAAGGGCAGGGCTGGAGCCAGAACCCTGTTCCCTTCCCTGCAGGGCTTGTCCCAGTGCCAGGCAGGAGTGGGTGGCTGTGCTCTGGGCTCCTTGGGTACCATTGCTGTGCTCTGCTCTGCGCTGCACCCCCAGGACCTGGGTGTGCTCGGGATGCTGGGCACGGGAGGAGGCAGAAACCTGCCCTCCCCCCACATGAGAGGGTTGGATCGTAGCGAATGTCTGCGGTTCCCTTTGCTGGAGCCCCCGGGGCTGCTGGGGAAATGGAAAAGCTCATCCTCACCCAGCCTCTGAGCTCTGTCTGTCTTGGCTTACAGGAGCCTCCAAGTGTTTGAAGAGACGGGGATCCCCCATAGTGAAATCTTGCACCAGCAGCAGGAGGAGGAAGGTGGGGGGCCCTTAGGTGGGCCCCTGAAATACCCACATTCCTGCATCTTGTGGCTCCATGCAGACCAGGCAGGTGAGAGGGGGCTCCCGGCTGGCTGGCTGAGGTGACGCAGGATTAGGGCTGACTCCCTGCTCCTGCCCCAGCCTCCTCCCTGAACAAGGCAGCAATTCCTTCGGCATCAGTGGGCGCGGCAGAGGACTCGCTCCCCTCGCCTGCTGGGCTCTGCCTTCCTCGGGTGGATTGGGAGCCTGGCAGTGCCAAGCCGTGTCCTGGCATGTTGTGCAGCCGTGGGCCTCCTGAGGGCACGGCTCCCAGTGGCTCCCAGTGGCTGAGCGTGTCCTGCTCTCTTCCTCCCAGCTCTGGACCAGCGGCTGGAGAAGCGGGTGGATGACATGTTAGCTGCAGGACTGTTGGAGGAGCTGCGGGACTTCCACCGACGCTACAACCGAGAGAAGGTGGCTGAGAACCGGTGGGTGAGACACCAGCTCCCTTTCTGCTCCATGCAGGGCCTGGACCAACTCTCCCTGCAGCACCTCAAACGTATCGCTGCTCCCAGCCCTCTCCTGGCAGTGCCTGTGCCCGCAGACGGGCCGAGTGCCTGCCTCTGTGGGGGCACCATCAGCAGAGAGCTCTGAACCAGCCAGATCCTCCAGCAGAGTCCCTGTGGGTCTCAGCATTGAATTAATTTTGTCTGGACCATACCTGCCAAGTGGCGACCGTTTCCCTTCAGTAAAAATTACTTGGTGCTGGTGAGTGTTCACACAGCAAAGCTGACATGGGCTGGCACTGATGGCACCAGTCTGTGTCCCTGTGTGTGCCTGGCTTGGCTTGTCCCCTGAGGCCATGGGCTTGTGTCACCTCTGGGGGGTCCTCTGTGGCGAGACGCAGAGACCTCAGCTATTATGGGGAAGGTTGAGGTCTCCCACTGTTCTGAAGGAGACTGCCTTGAGCCCTGTCTCTTCTCTTATTCTCCAGGCAGGATTACCAGCACGGCATCTTCCAGTCCATCGGCTTCAAGGAGTTCCACGAGTACCTCGTCAGTGAGGGGAATTGCTCACCTGAAACCAGTGCCCTGCTGCTGCAAAAAGGTGGGAGGAACACCCTGCGTGCCCTACGTTCCTCAGCCCCACGCAGCTTCAGGTGACACTTCTTGATGGTCTGAACCAAGCTCAAACCCAGGGCAGGTCTTGTTGGGGTTGAGCTGCACCTTTCTCCATGCATTTTCCTCTTCTACCAGCCCAGAGGAGCAGGGACTCCTTTTTCAGTGCTTGGAGAGCATCTCTGGGCACACCCAGAGCAATTCCTCCCTCCTTTCCCCCAGGCCTCCTTGCAGGATGTACTGGGCACAGCATAACTTGGGATCTGGAGCTGGTCCACTGGTGACCTGGGTGATGGGACCCCACCTGGGGTATGAGTGCTGTGGAGAACAAGGCTAGAAGGAAGGAATGAAGCAGAACTCGACATCTGGTTCGGCAGCAGGATGGTGGGAAGGGATCTGGGGATCTAGCAGATCACAGATGAGTCAGCAGCAATGTGTTTTTTGATGGCATGTGTTGTCCTGGAGTGTCTGGACAGATGTTGTTAGAGGGGAGAGCTGCTCTGCTTCTCGGCACAGCGGAGGTCCTGGGCGAAGTCAGTCTGCTCGAGGAGGGTTCGGTGTGAAGTGGAGATGGAGGCTGAGGAAGCCACAAAAATGATAAAAGGCTTAAAAACAAGTCTGGTGCAGAAGGGGCTTGTTGTGTCTGCTCAGGAGTCGGTTATGGAGGGATAGGGATACGATAAGTCTCCTACTAAATATTGAAAGGTTGTACAGTGATAAACCATCCTCTGGGCCCACCGTGGGTAGGACAAGGAGTCCTGGGCTCTGTTTGTGCAGACAAGTATTCAGTTAGGCGTTATGAGAGCAGTGCAGCCCCTGAACAGCTTGTCCTACTTCCTAAAATAAAAACAAAGCTTTTATTTTTCACTCCTTCTGTTTCAAAGGGATCCAGGCCCTGAAACAGGTGACCAAGAGATATGCCCGGAGGCAGAACAAATGGGTCCGAAACCGCTTCCTGAGTCGTAAGTCCTCTGTTCCTGCCCTGCCTTGCCATCCCTGCTCTCGCATCTCGTCTCATCCCTCCTCAGCACATCTTCTGCTCCCAGCTCGAGAGAGGAGAGCAGTGGCTCCTCTGTTCTGGGGCTGTGTGTGTGGGGGGGGGGGACGTGAATCTGGCAGAGATCAGACAATCCTGCCTGGATCCTTCCTGCTGTCCTGGGCTGCCCTGGCTCTGCAGGTGTCTGCTGCCAGCCAGATCCCTCCAGGAAGGCACTGAGTGTCCCAGTCCAGCCACGGGGCTCAGCCCCAATTTCTTCCCACATTTTTGGGTTGCAGAGCAGCTGCTCGGCCCTCCTGAGGCAGCCTACCCGGCACTGACCATGTTTATCTTGCCCACAGCCTCTCTGCTCAGGCACACAGGACACCAGCTCCTTCTCACTGCTCCCCCTGGACCCCTGGCTGCCTGTCAAGGGCAAATCTTCCCCTCCCAATAGAAACTGGCCATCTGGATGGCCAATACCCCAATGGAACAGGGTGAGCAAAGGCCCAGCTCCATGCCGGGCAGCAGTAGATGGTGATGGTCACAGTGTCTCTGCAGCCTGTCCTGCCAATGGCTCCCAAGGGGCTTGGGGAAGGGGTGCCCAGCACGGTCCCTCTCCCCACACACCCCCACACGATCCCAGCACAGGATGAAAAGCCCAGTTGGCAGCTGCCCTCCAGATTAGGAACAGGAGCCCACTGGCTGCTCGTAGCCTGGGCCGCACTCACCGCGGTGGCTGGGAGCCAGCAGGACTTCCCCGTCCCAGCCCCAGCTTTGGAGCAGGGCCAGTAGCAGCAGCTGGGAGCCGGGCACTTGTTGAAAGGTGCTTCGTAGGGGCAAAACAACAATAAAATATGTTAAAACAAAAGGCAGGGAGAAACTCGAATCAAAAGACGGGCTTTGAACGAGGTGCAAGAGCTTTCCTGGAGCCATGTGCTTGGTGGCTGTGTCTCACCTTTCTGGTGGCAGGTGTGCTTCAGATCAGCCCAGTCGGGAGCTTGTTTGTGGTTAAGGCAATAAAAAGCAGCACCTGCCGGAGGCTGGCACGCGGCAGCCTTTGATGGCTTTGTCCGAGCGGGGCCGTGTGCCCGGTGCCTGTGGGCAGGTGAGCCATGGCACGGCGGCGACGTCGCCGGAGGGAGCAGGCGCTCTCTGATTGCAGCTATCTCGCCCCAGCTGGGCCGCAGCAAGCCCCCGAATGCCCTTGTGCCGGGCTGGGAGAGGCCAAAGGGGTGGCTTTGAAACCGTGCCTTGTCAGGTCGAGGCATTAGTAAAGTATCTCCGGCTGTGGCCGGCTACTGTGAGCCAGGAGCGTTGGCCCCGGCAGCCACACAAGGAATTACAGCTCTGAATGGGAACCAGCACCCACACTCAGACTCCGTGCCTGCATCTCCTTGTAAGCTTTGTGTGATGGCGTTGTGCCTGGATGTAGCTTTTGATCTTCTGCAGCCTCCTGTGGACCACAGCCATGATGAAGTGTTTGCTGTTATGATGGGCTGTCGGCGTGCTTGGATTTCATAACGCTGTCCCAAAGGCAGACAACCATGGAGATGCTTGCTTGAGGTCTTGGGTGTTCTTGCTATTTGCAAGAGTGGTCCCCCCTGAGCTGAGTCTCTGGTAATTTTGGCTCAACTCCCCTGAGTCTTTGGTAATTTTGGCTCTGGAAAGGCTGGTGCCATTTGCTCTGAATGCTGAAGGACAGTTAGAGAGGAAAGAGCAGATCCCCCCCAGCTCACAGCGTAGCCCCGTGGGTGCTGGGACACAGTGCTGGGGGGATTCTGACAGTGACCTGCCTTTCTGTGTCTCCATAGGTCCTGGGCCCAACGTGCCGCCGGTGTATGGCTTGGAGGTGTCTGATCTCTTGCGGTGGGAGGAGGATGTGCTGAAACCTGCTCTGGAGATTGTGGAGAGCTTCATCCAGGTACTGGGTAACTGGAGTTAACACGTGAGCTGTGGCTGAGAAGCCAACTTCTTGATAGTCTCCAGGCCCCATAACTTGACACTTATCTCTCCCATGAGCGGGGCTGTCTGTGTACCTGTCCAGCCTTGGGCTTTCCTCACAGTGGCAGAGGGTTGTTTTCTAAGCTGAAAATTTCTCCCAATGCACCGTGCTCTGCTCATCTTGCATGGTAAAACTGCAGTGTCTGTCCTGCTAATCTTAGCGTCCAGGTATGGCAAGTTCACATCCCAAACTCTACCAAAGTGAACCCAGGCAGCAAATTTTCATAGTAGAAACCAACTTGAGACGTTATTTAATCTACAGGGACGTGAGCCCTCAGCAGAGCCCGTGAAGATGAAATATGATGTAAATGAGAACAAACGGAGTCATCGCGTGTGTGAGCTCTGCGACAGAATCATCATCGGGGACAGGGAGTGGGCAGGTAGGATCTGGTGAGGAGGAGAGGAGAGGATAGGGCCTGGGAGGGGGCACGGCGAGCGCAGTTATGTGGAGAGATGGAGTGAGGCAGTTCTCCGAAGCAGAGCCGCTTCCTTGGCTGTCTCCGCTTGGCCGGATGACCCTCGGCACATGATCTTGGGCTTTCAAGGATTGTTTACAGCCCGTGTATGAAAGCAGCCATTTGCAAGCCCAGAGGGGGTGCAGGAGCTGTGCCACAGCAGCCATCTGTCAGGCTTCCCCCCCCTTCCCCGGCACCCAGTAAACACTGCTGCTCTCTGCCCTCATGCCAGACGTGGGGATCTATACGTAGCATCAGGCCTCAGAGCTGTCTTGTGTTTAGTCAGCGCTGCTGGTCCTTTTCAGCACTTTAGATACTTTGTCAAAAAACACAGAACGAATAGGTTTGTTCTAAAATTTTGTTGTCTAAAATGAAAGTTTCTTAATGTTTTAATAGCTCAGTTTTGCTCCAATATCTCCTATTCGCGTGTGTGTTTGTTTTTTTTTTTTAAAAAAAAAGTATTCCTAGCTGTAATGGTAATAGAAAGGGATTTTCTATTTTCAATAGACTCACTTTAAAAGAGCTCAGCTGGAACCAGATTAACTCAGTGAATTTATCTGTGCTCCGAGGCTCATGCTGAGAACCAGAAACAAAAAGTAGTGGAGAAACTGGCTGCAGAAGTGAAACTGGTAAATCTCCATGTGTTGCCCAAATGCAGTGTATGCAGGCACAATGCAGAGATAAATTTCCCAGGTTGTTGGTTGTTGGATTTGAACAAGTCACTTATTCCTATTGAGCCAGGGAACTGCTGAAAGCAAAGATGGGAGTTGGCTCAGAATAGGAAGCTCATTGTGGTGAGATCAGTTGTTGTTTTAGCCAGTCTCAGTTTGGAGGGGCTTTGAAGGAGCTCTGCCTACTCCAGAACTAGAGGACTGAAAGCTATCGGGGTCCGTGCCCTCCTCCCAGGTCCGGCAGGTTTTGTGACCAAGTGGGAACTCCTCAAGATTTCCCCAAACACTACAGCAGCGACTGCGTGTGCTCCAGCGATGTCATCCCAAATTCTGATAGATGACGACAATATCCTTCTCATCCAAGACCAGCTGTTGTTCTCTGCATCCAGCTGAATTTGGCTTGAATCCCCAGATGGTGCGAGAAAAATGGTCTAAAACCTGGGTGTTACAAGTAACTGCAAAATATAAAAGCTCAAAGGGAAGTGAAAACGGTAGTGGGAGCTGAGTCGATCTGCAATCTGGTCTGTTTTCTTAAGCCGAGTTACAAATAGTTCTGGAAACTGCTTCCCAGTACCCCACTGGCTCTGGAAGATTTTAAAATTTTATCTAATTTTACAATTTGTATGGGCTTAAAAGAGCACACCTACCCCGACAGCAGCAGCAGTCAGCGCTTCTTCCGACCACTGTAAGCTCTGGTGCTGCTTGAGACAAATTGTAAGAGGTGAGACTTTTATTTCAAGCTGAGGGTGACCCTACAGCGTTGTGATAAAGCAGCAGCTTTGCATGTAATTTCATCCTTTGGCAGAAAAGGATGACTGGAAAACACCTGAGGGCCTTGATTCAGTGAGCACATACCCTTGCTTAATTAAGGCCCTGCCTGAAAAGTTTGCTGCTTTAATTGCTGCTCTGATCTCTTGGAAATAGCAAAACCGCCCTGCTAGGATGGTACATTGGTCTGGTTAGACAAAGCGCCTTCTACTTAGATAATACCACTGATACAGGAGGTTTTGCAGGAGGTGTTACTGTCCTTAACTATGTGATTTCAAACAGAAATTCATCTCCCGCTGCCCTGCTGTGTCAGTACAAGTTGCATCCTTGGGATTACGCCTCTGTTCCCACCCGGCTCCTGCTGAAGCGCTCTCGTAGCCGAGGGCCTTGCCCTGGAGTTATGCAAAAGTGTAATTATGCTCCGGGCTCCATCCCTAGCCGCTCTGTAGGTGTACAGGATATCCCCGGTGCTGTGGTGCAGGCATCTAGGCTTACAAATGATCCTGGCAGCGCTCCATGGGGTGGCGGAGAGTTGCACAACCTCTCCCGCATCCTGCAGTGTGCCGCCTCTTTGGTAACACTTTCCTTTCTCCCGTCCTCCCGGCGTCGTGTCTCAGTTGGGAGCAGACGTGCTGGGAGAGTTGAGTCCTGACAATCTGGGCTTTTTTTTTTGCATATAGAGAACGAGGATTTTTCCCTCTCCCAGTCCTTCCTGCTGTTGGGAGAAGGCTTGGAAGAGTTGTCCCCCTCTGAGCCCCGATAGTTTGGCTTAAAAGTGTCCTGAGAAATGGCCAGGGCAGGGCTTGGGGGTTCACTTTTCCGTGGGAATGAATTGTGCGGGGGGGTGGGAAGGGAGGGTGCTCTGCGCTGCGCGGGGGGGATCAGGTCGGGTGTTTCCTTCTCCAAGTTCCCCAGAATTAAACGCTCTGTTTGCCTTTTCCTCCAGCTCACACGCGATCCAAATCCCACCTGCACCACCTGAAGAAGAGAAGGAAGCTGGAGGCTGCCAGCCGTGCTGCAGAGGCTGAGGGGGACAGTGGGGGCACACAGACCCTGGCCGAGGACAGCAGCTTGCTTTTGCCATAGGCCTGCAAACCAGCCGGCGAAGGGGAGCAGCCGCGCTTCCACCCGCACGGCGAGGGAGCCATTTAGTCCTGGGTGGCCTTGAACCGAACGAGCTGAGTCATTTTTTTCAGGATGAGGCAGGTGTGTAAGTGACGGCCAAAGGCTGTCGGCTCCGTCAGATCCTCTTCATGCGGCCTCATTGCGCCATTCCCATCCTTCCCAAGCCCTGCCTGGAAAGGGCTGGGCCCCGG
Source organism: Strix uralensis (assembly GCF_047716275.1). Lineage (NCBI taxonomy): Eukaryota > Metazoa > Chordata > Aves > Strigiformes > Strigidae > Strix > Strix uralensis. The sequence goes on from NC_133996.1 coordinate 5,556,510, forward strand.
GGCCAGGGTGCTGGGAGCATCCTCCCATGCCAAGCGTTAATTCCTGCCAGAGACGCAGCGTTATCCTTGGAATAGTTGAGCCGATCTTGCTGGCATGCGAACGTGTCGTTCTCCGAGACAGAAATACCCGGCGCTCCTCCGGCTTGGCCAGGAGTGCGACTCCAGAGCTGGGTCAGCTCTTACTGCCTTGATTGTGGAGAGGAGATTTTTTTCTTTTATATAAAAATAAAGTTGCAAGATTATTGGGGGTTTCCCTCCCTGTTAACAAGTGCAGTTTTCTTGCTCTTTCCACGCTCTAGGCACGGGGAAGGATGTCCAGGCCTGGTTCCTTCTTCCAGTCACCTTTTCTGCAGCTTCTGAGGGAGCTGAGCAGATGTTCTCAGCTCGGTGGAGGCAGCCTGATCCCTACGCACATAGCAGGTGCAGAAGGAGCTGGCACCTGTTAAACAGGAACTTGGAAATGATCTCATCAAGTTTGCAACAGATGAGTCTGTCCTAGTTAAAGCTGAATTCCCGGGGGTTTACACTGTGGTTTGGCAGTGGGAACCGGCCCGGCATTTGAATCTGTGTTGCTGAGCAGCGAATTCCTTGTGCCGCATCCGCCAGGCAGTTGGTCTCCGCAGCGTCGTTCCTGGAGGACGCGAGCGCCGTCTGTGCCGCCCCACTTCCCGGCGTGCCGCTCTGGGTGCGACCGGGAGGGCCTTTTCCAGGGCATTTGGGATTCTCCTGGCAAAGGCAATCAAGACGGTTCCTCCTGGGAGGGTTTTGGGTTGGTAGAGCACAAATCTTTCCTTCAGCTGCTTGCGATGCACCGTGTGGCAAGAGCCATCTCCTGGGGCTCAGTCTGCGAGGGGAAGGGCTGCGTGGGTGGATCTGCCATCGCCAGCTCTGGAGGTGCCTGCTCTGGTGGGGATTAATTAGATTAAACCTCCACTTTGTGTTCCTCAGCACTGATCATTACAGGGAAGGGATCTGACCCCTGTGCTCGGCACTGGTGAGGCCGCCCCTCGATGAGTGGGTTCAGTTTTGGGCCCCTCACTCCAAAAAGGCCATTGAATGACTCGAGCGTGGCCAGAGAAGGGCAACGGAGCTGGTGCAGGGTCTGGAGCACAGGTGTGATGGGGAGCGGCTGAGGGAACTGGGGGGGTTTAGTCTGGAGAAGAGGAGGCTGAGGGGAGACCTCATGGTCCTCTCCAACTCCCTGAAAGGAGGGTGCAGAGAGGGGGGATGAGTCTCTTGAGCCAGGGAACCAGCGCCAGGCCAAGAGGGAATGGCCTCAAGCTGCGCCAGGGCAGGGTCAGACTGGCTCTTAGGAAGGATTTCTTTGCAGAAGGGGTTGTTGGGCGTTGGAATGGGCTGCCCAGGGCAGGGGGGGAGTCCCCATCCCTGGAGGGGTTGAAGAGTCGGGTTGAGCCAGCGCTGAGGGATCTGGTGGAGTTGGGAACGGTCAGGGTGAGGTTCATGGTTGGACTGGAAGAGCTTCAGGGTCTTTTCCAGCCAAGATGATTCTGGGATTCTGTGAATTATTTCTGTGGAGCGGCTGCCTTGGGCCATTTGATAGGGGTGTGGGGTGGCTGGGGAGCTCGGACTGAAGGGAATACACAGGGAAGAGCTGGGAATTTGGGTTGGCTTTTCTGTGCCAGCACTGGGCAGAGCTGGGCATCAGCTTTGAAGTGCTGGGCGCTGCATTTGTGTCGCTGGGGCTGTGCAGCGCCAGCTGAGCCTCTTCTCCAGCCCAGACTTGTTTGCCATCCCCGCTGACTCAAGCGTACGTGGATCTGGGCTCAGCCCAGCACTGGAGCACACGGCCGAGGGGTCATGGCGTGGGACTGTGTTCTCCTAGCCTGGACGGATGAGGTGCAGGTGAGGCCGGGTGTAAGGCCGGGTCTAAGGCCCCATTCGCTGCTGATGTGCTGAGCACGGTCAGCACAGACACGTTGAATCATCTCCCCAGACCAGGCTGGGATCACCGGGGCAGCTCTGTGAATGAGGGGAGAGATTATCTGCTCTGTCTCCTGAGTGCAGTCAGATGACCATACTGTTAGAAATGGATTTAATATCCTTAATCGGTTTAATATGAACTTTGTTATCCCCACAGATAAATGTTTTTCCTCTACCACAGTAGCTGCTAGTCTGCCTCTTCTGGCCATGAGCCTGCTCCTGCCAGGCTGTGCTGCAGCCAGAGTTGGGCAGGGTCCCCCAGGCCTTCCCCCTGCTCTGTGCCGCCCGCTGCGGTGCCTTGTGTTCCGGGGAGCAGCTCCCAGGTGTCCCAGGAGAACGGGGCTCTGTCATCCTTCCTTGTTCATGCTGTGGCTGGACCAGGAAATGGAAGGTGGAAGCACACCCTGATCCTGCCAGCAGCAAGAGGCAGGTGAGTTTGCTTTCTCGGAGAGGTAGGGGCTGTTGCTGAGGACACAGGTTTTTATTTGCCAGCATCTTGGCGATGATTTGCTCTCCAAGGAAGAAACTGGTGTCTGTTTTACTTCTGCTGTTCGAAGGACTCAAGGCCGGGACTGGGATCGAGCTCCTGGCAAGGGTCACACCAGTTCCTGGCACTGGCAGGTTGTTCAGCTCCTGCTCCTCTCGCTCCAGGCCCTGCCTGCCTCCCCGGTCTCCTGCAGAAGGGACAAACAATGCGAAATCCCTCTCCAGTCCTGGCCGGGACTCGCTGAGAAAGTTGTTGTGGTCTCAGGTTTCAGGCTGCTGTCAGTGCCGAGAGGTTTGGGGATGGGGAATGGCACTTCCCTCCATCTGCCCTCCGCTAATCCCCAGACAAACGCAGCTCTTCCATCTGTGCAGCCTGAGCCGCCGAGCCCATCACACCAGCCACTTAATCTAAATGGCTTTGGCCAAAGATAAGGTCATTAATTACACTGGGATTAGAAAACAGTCCAGGCCTGGCGTGGTTTGGCTCGCCATCAATTGAAGTCCTCAGCACCTTGGCCCGGCTGAGCATCGCAGCTGGAGAGCTTGAGCTGGAAGAGACCCGTCCCCTCGCTGATGGGGCATCGTCCCCAGGGCGCTGCCTGTCCTCCGAGGAGTCCCCTCGCTTGGGTGCTGGTGTTTGGGCCTGGTGCTGGGGTGGGCTCCTGCCCCCGGCAGAGCTGGGTGCCAGGCGGGGTTGGTGATGCAGGTCCCAGGGGCCAGCCCCGGGAGGAGCACAGGGGCGCTGGCAGCCAGTGCAGCCCCAATCCTCGCTTCTGACAGCCAGAGGTACACAGGCAGCGTCCCCCCGTCCGCATCCCCATCGCTCGCTGCCTCCAGCCTCCCCCAGCCCCTGCCGTGGCACCACATCACGCTGGGCCCCTGCTCGCTGCCCGCGCGGGCAGGTGGGGCTGGCTGAGCCCCGCTGCTCTCGCTTGTGGCGCCATCCCCAGAGCTCGAACCAGCCAAAACCCCTTTGCTGATCTCAGATCCAACATCTGTCTGTAGTGTTTGAGGACTTGCGCTTGCCTCTGTTTCCTCCAGCTTTTGGTTCCCTTTTTTTACCATGTTTTGGCTATAAAAGGCTCCGGTTGGCTCATCCTGCAGGAAATTTCTCACCCGTGTGCTGTGTGGGGGACAGCGGGAGCTGAGGCCACGGATGGGGCATGAGTTTGGCCTCAGCCCTCCCCTCGTAAGGAAGAGGCAGCACCGCAGGGGGCCGGGAGGGACGTTACAGGCTGCGGCTCTGCGCCAGGAGCCGGCCGGTACTGGGGCACGGTGGCACAGCTGCCATCTCGCCTGGCACCGGTGACCAGCTGGTGTCTGTACCCGTGTTTGCTGGTGGGTTTAAAGGATCCGACTGTCCCTTAACTCCAGTTGGAGGTTCTGGGTGATGACACTGTCCCAGCTCTTCCCACCCCAATTCCCACACTGGGAGGACAATCCTGTCCCGGTTCCTTGGACAGGCTGGGGACCATCTGGGGAACGGTGTCACCTGGGGACGGCGGCTCCTGCAGACACACGGCAGCTGCAGCCACCGAACTGAGCCGTGTCCTGGCCTCTTCTCAGTTCCCAGGTGGGATCGTTGTGCTGCAGAGCACGAGGGGGATTTAACGAAGCCCTGGGTGATGGGCGCGGTGGGAGGGAGCCCTCAGCGCCTACCTGGGGTCCACAGGGCTGGCTGGCATCGCTGCCATTGCCGGGCTGGTGGGCAAAGGTAACTAACGGGGAAACTGAGGCACGGCTGGTGCGTGGAGCTGCTCTGAGAGCTGCGGCAGCTGGAGCAGGGTGTTGCGGAGCCCGTGGCCCATCTCATGCCTTGGCGGCGTTTTGGGCGGGCTGCGAGGAAGCCGTGTCGCAAGAGCCTAAAAATAAAAGGAGCGGTTGGCCAAGGTTGTGCAACAGCGTGTGCGCCCCGTGCCGCGCGGGAGTTCGGCGGCTTTGGCGGCAAAGCTCGGGTGTGCGCGGCCAGAGCCTGGCACCAGGCCCGGGAAATGCCGGGATCCGAAGGGCTGGGGGCTGCCAAGTCTCCCCCTGTCTTTGTCCCCTTCTTGTGCTGCTCCTAATCCCCTGGGGCTGCCGTGGCTGGGGGGGGGGCAGGTGGGTGCCTGTGCAGCTTTGGGGATGTGGGGGCCGAGCTGGGCTGCGGTGGGTGGGATGGGTGTCCCCATGTTGGCACCCTGAGCAGTTCAGGGGGTTCCAGAGCTCAGGGGGCTGTAGGGACCCTGCCCGTGCGCCCCGCAGCTCATGCTGGAGACAGTGGTTGTCGCCCATTGCACAGGTGGGGGAAACTGAGGCACAGGCATGCCACCAGAGAGCCACCCTGCACGAGGGCTCTGGGGTCCTGGTATCACATGTGGGGTGCCCATCGCCCCCCAGCAGTGGGGGGGGGGCCGTGCAGGGCGGTGAGGGGAGGCTGGCAGTGCAGGCAGCTGCCCGCGGCTGCCTGGCGGGAGGAAGGCTGCGGGAAGGAGAGCGCCGTCGGGCTGGCGGGACACCAAACCCCGGGGGGCTTGGCCCCGCGCCCCAGGAGTGTGGCCACAGCGGGACGAGTCCAGGGGTGTCCCTGTGAGGGGGGTGACGCAGCCCCCGCCACGGGCTGGCACCGGGCCCTGTGCTGCGGGGTGCCCGTCGGGGCCTCCCCCAGCTCGGGGGGGTTCAGGGGGGGTTCGAGGCCGAGTGGGTCCCCCCACAGTAGAGCTGACACGAGGGGGGGGCTGCCGGGGCTGCTTTGTCACGGTGTCACAGGGCCATCTGCCGGCAAAGGCACGGGCCCCGTGGCAGCCAGCCATGGCCTCCAGCTTCCTCCCAGTCCTCCCAGTCTGCAGCTGCTGGGGCACTGGGGGAGGAGGGTGCCGTGGACGGGCTGGCTTGGGGGCAGCTGGGGGGGCAGCACCACCATGGGGGGGGGCAACCTGGGTGCCAGCCCTGGGCCGTTGTCCCTCCAGGAGCTCCTGGTCGCTGGCAGTGTCATGGTGGGGGGGACACATGGCTGGGAGATGGGATTTGTCCCAGCAGGGACGGGTCCCCAAGGTGTCATGGAGGGGGGATGTGGTCCCTGGGCGGGGTTCGGTCCCAGGGGTGTCACGGACGGGGCCCCGGGGACCCTGATAGCTGGACACGATGGTCCAGGTGCCTCCAGCCAGTGCAGTGCGGGATGGGACACAGCAGAGATGGCCCCACTCCGGCCACGAACAGATTAAATGTCATTTTATTTCACACCCAAAAAAAAAATGTAGAAAAGAAGAGGTGAGTGGAGATTTAATTACTCTCATTAAAAATCTACCAGGTGAGACTGAGCCGTTTCCACCAGAGTCAGTGCAGATCTGCAGGGATGTTTATTCCTCCTCCTCCGCAGCTGGATGCTCGGGGATGAGGATGGGGACAGGGGTGACACGTGTCCCTTTCCCCCCTCCCCAAGGTGCCCCCGTGCCGTGGGTGCTCGCTGCCGCTGGCCCCATCAGTGCATCCCTGCCCGGACCCATCCTGCCTGGCCCCAGCACCCTCGGCACGGTGTCCCCATGGTGCCACCCGCACTTTGTGTCCAGAAGCGGGTGTTAATTTGGGGGGTGGGGGTGGGAAGGGGAGGCAGGAGCGCATAGTGGGGTGACCTTGGGCCATTTTGGGTTTTGTTTTTTGTATTTCTTATTGTCCCTTTTCCCTCTGTACAAAATGAGCGGTATGGTCATGGGAGTAGGTGACACGGTGACGTGCGCGGGGTCGGGGCCAGCTCCGGCGGCCGCCCCGCGCTCACTGCAGCAGGGCCCGGATCTGTTTGGACGTGGTGTCGTCGTTGAGGTGCCGAGTGGTGTACCTGGGCAGAGAGGGGACGGTCACCCCGCAGCGCCCCGACCCGCTCCGCCACCATCCCACAGCGCTGTCGGGGGACGCCACATCCTCCCCCACCCCGCCATGTCCCCCAGCCTGGCTCACCTCAGAGCATTCAGGAGCCCCTCGGTGCTGGTTGAGGGTTGGTCTTTCAAGACTTTGATGCAGCCTTTCATCTGGTGGGGGGGAGTGAGAGAGGCTGTGAGAGCCTGGGTACGCTGTGAGGGGCTGCCCCCCCTTCCTCCCCATCCTCCTCCTTGCTCCTTGTGGGGGGATGAGTTCCCCTTTGGACCAGCTTGGACAGAGACGTCCCCACAGGAGACATCCAGGGAGAGGGACCCCCAGGCATCACAGCTACATTGGGATGAGGGGGACGGCTGGGACCGCCCCCCCCGGTGCACCCCATGGGCACTCACATCGATCTTGGATGTCTTTGCAAAGGCCCCCACGGGGTGAACGTGGTCATAGAGGATGATGACGCCGACCATCACCCGCATGCAGAAGAGGAGGGTCTCGGTGTTGGTGAAGCGGCTCCGGTACTCCCTGTGCCAGGAGATGGGGCTGGCTGAGCCCGGGGGGGTGGCACAGGGACCCCAGCATCAAAATGTCCCCCCCCACCCTGGTCGGGGTACTCACGGGGTCTCCAGCATCACCCTGCAGACACAGGCCATGGTGCTCAGGCAGTCGGTCGTGTCCTCAATGGGGAGAGTCTTGTTCTGAAACCCAAGAGGTCCCGGCTGCCATCTCCCCTCCTGACCTCTGCGTGGTGCTGGGGCTGGAGGGGGCTTCCCTCACCCCGAGGGTCCCCCCCGGCCTCGCTCACCTCTGAAACGAACTTGGTGGTGGCATTGCTGAGTGTTTTGAGCATGGGGGTGGCCTCGGCGTAAAAGAGGGACATCCTGTTGGCCATCTCGTTGTTGACCTCGCTCTCCGCGTCCAGCTGTGGGTGGGGGGGGATGACAGGGGCCATTGGCATGGCTGAGCCGTCCCCAGTCCTGTGGCCCCCCCGGGGGGAGGCCATCCCTGGGTGGGGGGGTGACAGCACCGTCCTCTCACCTGCAGGTTGTTAATGCGATTTCGGCTGATGGTTCTTCTGTAGTAGCTGAAGTCGTTCTGGATGGCGGGGTTGGTCATCTGCGGAGGGGAGTCCTGTGTTTGGGGCGCGGGGCGAGCCTCGGGGGTCACAAGGGACTGTGCTGGCTCACAGCTTTTGCACGGTCCCAGTTGTGGGGACGCCGTGGGGCCCCCCTCAGCCCTTGTCCTGCACGGGGGGCACGGGGAAGGTACCTTGAGCTCATCAAAGCTGAGGGTGAAGTGGAGGATCTCGGCGAACTGCTTGGCCAGGGCTTGCTCCCGCTCGAGGTGCTGGGTCGGGGCGTACGGGGGGCTGGTGAGGGCCTCCAGCAGGCTCCGCAGGGCATTCTCTGGGGACAAAGCACCGCTGGTCCCTGTCCCCGCTCCCATCCGCCTCCCCGGCCCCAACTGAGGCACAGGGCAGCGTGGCATCCGCAGCTGAGCACGCCCCATGGCCGGGGCTCCCCCCAACCTGCCCCGTTCCTGCATCTGGAGAGGGATGCGGGATGCAACGGGGGGGATGCAGGGAAGGGGGACGGAGGCTCGGGGCGCTCACCCAGCCGCAGGGAGAACTCGTAGAAGCGCTTCAGCTTGGCGACGAGGGGGCAGACGGCGCTCCAGGCCCTCTCCTGCAGCCGCAGGTCGCCGGGGTTTTGGATGGCCTGTGAGGGGGAGAGCACCAGCCGTCGCCCCAAGCCGTGGTGGGTGGGTGGGCAGCGGGCGCCGGGGCTGCACCCACCTCTCGGATCTCCTGCCCGGCGCCCGTGTATGACTGCAGCTCGGCCAGGACGGCCTGTGCCTCCTCCAGCACGGCGTTCACCTGGTTCCACACCGCCGTCTCGGCCTCCGTCGGCTGCGCATCTGCAGGGCAGCGCCCCGGGGAGAGAAACCCGGAGGGCTCTGAGCGGGGCCCTGGGCGGCGAGAGCCGGGGTGGGGTGCCAGCACCCCGTCCCACGGCTCTCCCGCCAGCCTGCAGCCCTTCCTGGCGGGGTTTCTCCCCCTGATCCGTCTCCTTGCCCAAGCTTGAGCCAAGCCGTGGAGGGGGGGGGGGGCAGGTGGGGGTGAGTCCTGGCTGCCCTGTGACCGCGGTCCTGCTCACGGGGGTCCCCGAGCAGCCCCCAGCCCCGGGCTGGCCCCAACGGGCTTCAAACTGCCCCGAGGAAGAGGTGCGGAGCGATAGCCCCCGGCCATGGGTCTGCCCCGGCGGCCACGGCCCCCCCTCCCCGGGGAGACCCCCGGCCGGCAAAGGTGGGGGGAGGACGTCTGGGATGGGCGCGATGCGATGGGCGACGGGTACGAGAACTCAAAATGGCGTGGATGTGGAACTCAGAATAAGTACGAAACAAAAAAGGAAAATAAAAATCCCATCTCACTTTCAAAGTCAAGGAAAAAATTAGGGCCTTGGTCAAGTTCGTTATAAGTCAACACTTTAAGAAGGTTCCCCATGTGAAACCTGCAAGAGAAGAAACAAGAGGAAAAAAGCATGATGGTGAGGTGGTGCTCGGGGAAGAGGTGCTGGGCTGCGGGCAGCGGCCGCCGGCGGCTGGAGCCCCCGTCCTCCCCCCGCTGCTCCCAGGGGGCTCAGGGGGCTCCCGGGGGGCTCGGGGGGCTCCCCGCTGGCCGGGGGGTGACCCCACAGCTGCTCCCGGCCATGGGCTGCAGCCTCTTCCCCCCCCCAATGGTGATGAGCGCTGGCAGATGGGGTGATGAAGAGGAAGGAGCGAAGGGAGGAGAGAGCCGCCGGGCTCCGGTGAGGAGGGCGAAGCAGTGAGCGAGTCCCCGGAGTCTTGGCTACAGGCATCCCCGCGCTCTAGCTGCGGAGCCAGCCCCAAAACAGGGGGTCTGGGGGAGCCCCCACAGCCCCGTCCCCATGCCGGGGGGCTGCGGAGGAGGCTGGAGGTGGATGAAGGCTGTGCTGCCTCGAAGGACCCAGGAGGAGCCAGGAAGGGCCCTGGCTGTGGGAGCGGGGTGGCTGCGCTACCCCAGCCCCGGCTATTTTGGGATGTGCCGGTGCTGGAGGTGGTGCGGCGAGCTGTGCACGGCCTCTCCCCGCCGGGGCCGGGGCTGGGGCGAGCGCTTGCTGCTGCACTATTTTTACCCGCCTCGCTCTTGCTCTGAGCTGCACCCCGGGAGGAAGAGGTGGAGAGGGAGGAAGGAGGAACCACAGGGCTGCGCCGGGTCTAGCATCCTGCCACAGTGGCCACCACCTCCCGTACGCTCCCGTGTCCAGCCCGGGAGGTCTGAGAGCCCTGCTCTCCTGTCCCAGTTAGCCCGGGCCAGTGGGAAGCTGGGGCAGGTCCCCAGGCTGAACCGGGGTCCCCGATCCCCGTCCTTCTTGGCAGTGCAGGCAGCATGGATCCTTCCCTCCTCCTTCCCCAGCACCCCCGGCCTCCAGGCTGTCCCCACCATGACGGTAGCGGGGGATATGCCACATGGCCACCCAGGGCCATTGACTAACAGCAGCGGGCATGTGCCTGAGGTCCTCGTGGGCCAGGTCCTGCTGCCGGGACGTATCCTGCGTCCCTGCCACTCAGCTGGGAATGTCCCCCTGCGCTTCCAAGGACGGGGCATCTCTCGGGGTCCTGCTCCCCTGCCCCACTCAGCCCTTTGTGGGGCACGTCTGGGGCTGCCCCGAGGCATCTGGGGACACTGGGCTGCTTGGGGACACCGTGCCTGTCCCCATCTTCCGGAGAGCAGCCGCAGCAGCGGCCCCGGCCCCCTCCCCGCGCCCACCCTGCTCACGGGACTTACTTTCAAAATCCAGGAAAAAATGAGGACAGTTTTCTAAATCTTTGCCCAATACCTTTATCAGGTTGCCCATGGCCAGCAGACCTGAGCGAGAGAAACAGAACAGAGTGGAACAGCACCGGCGCCGCTGGCCGGACACCCCGGCACGCCCGAGCCCCCACCGCTGGCCGCTGCCGTGGCACCTACCTGTGCCCGTCCCGCCGGGCTCCGCACCCCACGGCCCCGCCGTTCCCAGCCCCGCACCCTCCTGGCCGAGGCACACGGGTGTGAGCGTCTGCCGAAACGCGGCGGCTCTCCCCGGCGCTTCTGCCGCTGCTGTTTGCCGGGGCGGGGAGGGAAGCGGGGCGCCAGTTCGCGAGCGTCGGGCTTCCTGTGGGTGCCCCTGGCCACGCCGCTTCCCCCGAGGCACCCCGGTTCCCCCGCCCCGGCCCCCCACACTCGGCTGGAGGATGGGGGGCTGCTCCAAGTGACCCCCACGGGGTCATGGCAACTCCCCCCGATTGACGGAGCTGGACATCCCCCATTGGGGAAGACCCCAATTGGGATTTCTACCCCACAGACTCGATTTGGGGGTCTGATGCCTGCGCCGGAGCGTCCCACCCACCCCACAACCACGGCCCTGGGTCCTTACCTCAGTGCCCGGTGTGACGGTGGCGGCTACGGCAGGAGCAGGGGCTGTGCCACCCGCCTGGATCACTTCATGGGCCGGCAGGGACCTGAGGGCAGGAGGGCGGGAGGGTCAGGCCACCCCACCAGGCACCCCCCACCCTGGGGACCTGCCAGTAGGTGACCAGACAGTGGGACGCTGGCTCTCCCCGCCCCGGCTCGCAGCCCTGCACGCTGCCGCCAGCCTTCACCTTATTTGCCTCCATTATTTTTTCATTGCCAGCAGCCGGTGTCGCTCGCCGGGCTTTCCTCCGCACCCCTTGGGGGACCTGCCAGCAGCTCGGGGACAGCCCCGGGGCTGAGCCATCTGTCCCCATCTTTCCTCAGAGGGACCAAGACCCCCAGGGATGACTTTCCCGGCACCGCTGGTTGGGTTTTCCACACGTTGGATGAAGATCCCTTTATGCTGCTGCTGAGCCACAACCCAAATCCTGCAGGTGCTGGGATGCTCCCCAGGTTCCCCCATTCCTTATGTTTCCCACAGGGATGTGGGGGGGGTTGGCCCCACGATGTTAGCGGGCTCCAGGAAGCAGCCGTGGGATTCAGCAGGTCGTAATTAAGCGTTTGGGTTTAATTAATGTGGCTGGGGAAGGGGAGAGGGAGAGCTGGGGGAGGCAGCAGCAGCAGGGAGGGTTGGAGCAGCCTCGTGCCTGGGATGGGGCTGCTGCCCCCCAACCCAGCACTCCCAGCTCAGCCCCAGCGCAGCCCCTCGGCATCAACAGGGATGGTTCTGCCTTCCTCCTCCTCCTCCTCCTCCTCCTCCCAGGCCCGGTAAGCGGTGGCTTTACATTGAGGCCACATGGGACGCACCAGCCTGATGCCAAAATTCAAGCTGCTTTGGGGAGCCAGGGCACCCACAGCACCCCCCCTGCCTCAGTTTCCCCACGTGTGGTGGGTGCTCGTACCCCATAGTGGGGTGTAAAGACACCCAAGGCTTCCCCGGCGCAGTGACCCTGGGGTTTGTCCTGCTGAGTGCTGGGGTGTTTTGGAGGGGTGCTGGGCCCTGCAGGATGGTGCTGGGTGACCCTGGAGTGCCTGGGGCAGCCGGCGGGGTGGGAGATTCACACCCGCTCCCCTCCGACACGTGCTGCGATCCCCGTGCGGGTGTCCCTGTGCCCGCGCCGCGGTTGTCCTTGACGGTTGGCTTGGGGCTGGGATTTGTCACCGCTGAACTCTGCCTGTGCCCAGGGTGGGGGCACGGATGGGTCCCCACAGTCCCCGGTGTGGGGACGCCCCGGCGTGAGCCCGGAGCCGTGGCACAGGGGCTCGGTGCTGGGTGGGAGGGTGGGGATCGCTGCAGCCCCCCTGGAATGGAGGGGTGGCTCCGCTTGGGGCTCAGTGCCTGATTTGCACCGTTTCCTTGGCCCCAGGTGCCTACACCCCGTGGTGGCCCTTGGCCCAGGGAATGTCCCCCTGCCCGGGTGGCTAGTGGGGAGGGCGAGGGGCTCCCTCCACTGTGGGCTGCCCATTGCTGTGAAGCTGAACTGGGGGAACCACGCGCCCCAAATCCACAGGGAAAGGCACCGCACCCCAGCACTGATCTCATGGCGGGGTGCGCTGCTGGAGGAGGGCTGCCCGCGAGGGGTGCAGGGCCGGAGGCAGTGGGTTCCCCCCCCCAGCCACACCCGAGGTGGCCCCGGGTTTTGTCCCTCCCTGTGGTGGCCTCCCTGCACCCCCATCCTGCTCCAGCACCCCCTCATCACCCTGCACCGCCACCTCTCCCCACTCCCCCTGCCCCACGGGGACCCCACAGTGGCTGTCACCTCCATGGGGACACCCCAGCTGATGGGGTGAAACCCTCCTCCTGCTCCAGGCAGGGCCAAATTCTGCACCCAGGAGCATCGCTTCCCCCCCCCCCAAGCCTGGGCTGGCTGTGCCGAAGGGACAGCAGTGCCCCCGGATCGGGCCCACCCCGTGTCACCCAGGGCCGTTTTTGGGGCTGTGCCCCTTCGCCGCCGGCAGCATCGCTGTGGGCACCGCAGCCTGGTGCAGCGCCGCACCCCCGGCTGGAGATTGGGGTGCCCCTTCCCCTCTGCTCGGCTCTGCATCCCACAGCCCCCCCCCACCCGCTGGGTGCCCACTGGGTGCTGGGCCCGGTGCCCACCGCCACCGCCGAGCCCCTCCTGCCCGCTGCCCCCCACCCATGGCCACGCCGGCATCACCGCAGCCGTTGCAGGGTCGGACACGCGGTGCCTGAAGGTTTTTCATCGGGTGGGGGGGGACCTTGTCCCAGAAATCAGGGTGCTGGGGCCAGATCCTGCCCCAGGGTGAGCTGGAGCACCCCCAGCCCTGCCCAGGGTGGAGTTGGGGCTTCTTGGGGCTGTCACCCCCCCGCGGTTTGGGAACCTCCCTGGTTGGAGGGAGGTGTGGGTCCCCCACCATGGGGCTGAGTCCCTCCCCAAGTGGGGCCGGTGGGGTGCCGGGGGCCTCCCCTCTGCCGTGCTGCGGCTGCGGGTGAGCGGCAGGATTTACCGCAGGGCTGCCGGGGAGCTGAGCCGCAGCACCCAGCCGGCGCGGGCGAGCACCCAGCCGTGCACCCGCACCCACCCAGGGCCACCGCGGGGCTGCAGCAACCCCGGGGTGGGGTTGGGGGGGGAGCTGCACCCACCCCATCACCCCCAGCCCTGCACCCAGCAAGCGTTGGGGGTGCCAAGAGGGATGCCCTGCGAGGGGCTGCTTAGCGGTTTGGTTCTCCGCAGGGAGACAGCCAGCGGCTGCCAGAGCCCCCCACCCTGGTCTCAGGCCTGGTGGCAGCCCTGTCCTCGTCCCCCCCGTGGCGGCCCTCGCTCACCGTGGCGGTGGGGAGCTCGAGGCGTGGGCAGGCGGTGGCCGCTGCCGGTTGTCTGCGGATGCTGCCGGAGCGCGGGGTGTCGGGGAAGAGCCGCCCGCCGTGTGCGTGAGCCGCCCTGCGCCAGCTGCCGAATGCACCACAAAGACCACCATAGCCCCCCAGCCCCCCCCCCCACGCCACTGGTGACGGTGACGTCTCAAGTGTGAGGGAGACGGGGACGCTTAACCCCCTACGTGCCGGCCGGAGAACCTCTGCGGCCTGCCAGGGCGAGGGCTCTGGGTCCCGCTGGGGTGATGCTCCTTGGTTTTGGGGGACGTGGTGACACCGGGAGGGTGCCTCTGTGTGTCCCCCCCCTCCATCAGAGCCAGCCCGGCTCAGCCCCAGCAGCCTGAGCACCCGCAGCTTGCTCTGAGCAGGGGGAGGGAAGCCCCAAATATTTCTTTGCTCCTGCCCCAGCCCATGGATGGTATCACTCCCCCCCAGTTCCCTCTCCGGGGAGGGGGACAGTCACCAAACCCACCCGCTGCCACTGCCACGGGGCCAAACCAGACGCACTCCCTGGGAGCCCCGTTTCACCCAGGCAGCACCATCCATCCCCCCTTGGCTCCCCCCCCAGACTGGGGCCAGGAGGGGTTTGGGTGGCACGTGCTGGCCCAGAGCTGTTCCCACAGGGTGATGTGGGAGGTAGGAAGCAGGTGGGGAACCCCAAAATTGGAGCAGGGCTGCTTTTCCACCCTGCACCCCTTTTTCCCGGGCCAGCACAGCGCATCACTGTAGGGACATCAAGAGGGACCCCCAGTGTTGTGGTCACCCCAGGTCCAGCTTGCTCAGTGGCACCCAGAGGTGTTCCCCAGGGACACGGCGTGGGGGGTGACAGCAGCTCCTCGCTCCTTTGCAAGGGCATTTGTGCACAGCAAAGCACTGCAGGGGTGCCCACCCTACAGCACCCGGCACCAAGCCTCAGCCCTGGGGCGCAGCAGATAGAGAAGGGACCTGCTTTGGGGGCGGCGAGTGACTGGGGAAAGGCTGAGGCTGCTGGCAAACACAGCTCAAAAGGAGGGAGCAGCAAAAGAAACGGGCAAGCGAGTGAGAAATCCCCGTTTTGCTCCAAAACTCTGCAAACCACAGTTGAACCCCAAACGCTGCCCGCAGCGGGGCTGGCACACGGTTCCCCTGGGATGTGCCACCCATGGCAGGGCTGTGCCGGGGAAAAGCCACTTGCAGCCCCTCCCGATGTCCCAGCATGTGCCCGTGGACCACCAGCCCCGTGCTCAGGCCATTTGGCTGCTGCCCAGTGTGCCACTGGAAAATGGGGGTTTTGTGGGGTTGCACTGGCTGCGAATGCTGTGCACTGGCCCCGAGGGACGGTGACCATCCGTGTCCCCAGCCCTGCCCAGCTGACCCCACCCGGGGTGATGGGTCCCGCCCTGGACTGTGTCATGGGGACACTGGTGGGAGAGGAGCGTTGGGGGGTCACCAAGGGGCTGGTTGAGCTGCCGATGCCCCGAGCACCAACTGTGTCACCGCTGGCGGTGCAGCGGGACGAGGGCTGTCAGGAGGCTGGGGTGAGCAGTGGTGACTCCTGCTCCCCACGGCTTCCAGCAGTTTGGGGGGCCTGATCCGACTGCAGCAGCCCCAGGCAGTGGGGGGCTGTGGCTGCAGGGTCCCCCCATTGGGTACAGCCCCCCAAGCTGTGCTGCTGCAGCCCGTAGCCGCTGGGGGAAGCTGCAGCCCTTTGCATTCGGCAGTGTCACTGGATAATGAAGATTTTAGGAAACGGGGAGGCCCTGGCAGCTCTGCACCCTGGGCACCCCGGAACAGGGAGCTGGGGTGATGCTGCTGCAGGAGCGGGGAGCAAAGGGCTGCCATGGAACCAGTGCTGCCTGCAGAGGCGGTTGTCCCCTGCTCCGGCAGCCTGGTGTCTCCTCCGCACTCCCTGGGCCAGCATCCCAGTTGAGCTTGGGCTTAGGTTGGGGTTTGGGGTGCCCTGATCTGGGTGCTGGGCTCAGCCAGATGCTTCAGCCCATGTGCTCGGGGTCACCAGTGTGGCCAGCCCCGCATGAGCCCAGGCATCTCCGCAGCACCAGGACTTGGGGTGTCACAGCCCCAAAATATTGGACACCCCAGTACCCCACAGCCACCCTTGTCCCTGTCCCCAGGGCATCCCTTTAACAAACCACCCCCCCCGGTGCTCCCCCATCTCTTCCAGCTGCCCCATCCCCTTCGGCACACCCTGTCCCATGAGCTGAGTTGTGCCGGTCTCAGCCTTGGCAGCCGTGGTGCCTCAATTAATCACTTATTAATTTTTCAGTCCCCCTGCGCACCCTGAGCGCGGGCGGTTTGCAGTGGCACTAATTGATGTCTTCTCTACTTTGGCGAGTAAGAACCAGCAGCAGGTTGCCCAGCCAGCACTGGGGGGGCGGGGGGCTTGTCCCCCCCATGCTCTTGGGGAGGCTCATGGAGAGGTTTTGGGGCCAGGCAGAGCCGTGTGCCCAGTGCCCGGTGGAGGCTGCTGGAGTGACCTGAAAATCACGGGGCTCAATCACCCCACCCCAAGTGGGGGTCCAGCCCCGGAGCGGGGGCATGGCCACATCCATCCATGGTGGGGGGTCCCAGCCCTCCTGCCCCCCGGGAGGGTGAGTGATGGATCCCTGCAGCCCCTGCTGCACATACACAGCTGCAAATATTTGTGTCTTTTTGTAAGGCAGCCCTCTCTCGCCTCCAGCTGGGGCAGCTTCGTGCAGTCACCTCCGCAGCGAGGGTGGGTGACCCCGAGAGCAGCGCTGGGCCGGGGGGTGCTGAGCCATGGCGAAGGGCAGAGCACCCCACAGCACCCACAACCCCACCAGGGACCAGCCCATGGCTCGATGGAAACTTCATCCAAGCTCAGTGGCCGCCAGCTGCGGAGGGGCTGCTGGTGGGGGGGGGACATGGGTGGCACTGGGATGGCCAAGGTCACTGGGAAGAGCCGCCACCGATCGCCATGGAAACGCTCCACGTTCGGTTCTGGAGATCAGAGCGGTTTTCTCGGCCCTTTCCCCGCTGCGCTTCAGCTGCGGCTCTGCCAAGCGAGGACCGAGGTGTGTCCCGGGGCCCCCCGGTGCTGGCAGCGGGGCCCTGCCCTGGGTGCCTGACAGGGGGATGCAGGCAGCGTAGCCCCTGCCAGCCCTGAAGCACCCCAAGGGAAGCGGATTTTGGGGTGTTTGGGGATCAGCCACACCAGGGACAGGAGCCAGAGGCAGGTGAGTGGGCAGAGGGAGGAGGAGGAGGAAGCAGGGAGGCAGCAGCAGAGAGTGGCAGGAGGGGCAGGGAGGGCGGGGGGGGCTCTGCTCTAGACTGGGGACCAGTCAGGCACCTCTGGGCAGGCAGGGCCGGCAGCATCCCTGGTGCTGAACCCAGCACCCCCCGCATCCCACTGCCGGCATCGCCCCCCCATCCCTCTCCCAGCATCCTCCCCAGCATCCCCTCCACTCCCCCCCCCCAGCATCCCAGTGTCATTTCCCATCCCAGTACCCCCCAGTAGCCCACCTCGATCCCCCCCGCGGCCCCTCCCGCTTGATTGGCAGCGCTCCCAGCCAATGGGCGAACGTTGCCGCCGGGGGGGCGGGCGGCCCGCGGCTACAAGAGGGGCGGGAGCGGCGCGGGTGGAGCCGGCGGGCTGGACGGCGGCCCCTCCGGTACCGGCACCGGCTCCGCGCCCCGCCCGGCCCCCCCAAACCCGAGCCGCCGCCTGCCCGCGCCGCACGACAGGTAAGGGCCGTCGGGGCCGGAGCCGCCCCCCTCCCGGGGCTGGGACCCGGTTTCCCCGGTGCAGAGCCGGTTCCAGCGGGTGAGGGGGCCGGTGCCCCGGAGCTTCCCCCCCTCTCCCCGGGGGTGGGCAAAGCAGCCCCCGCACCCACGGGTGCTGCTGCCCCCAGCCCGGCCGCCCCATCCATCCCCTGGGGCCGGGCCCTGTGCCCCTTCCCCGCTCCGCAGGGTGCGGATCCCTCGGGGTGGTGCTGGAGGCTGGGTGCAGCCCCGGGGTGGGGGGGGACACCCGTGGCGACCCCCCCCTCTGTCCTGTTTTGGGACCAGCAGCCGGTGACCGATGATGATATCGGGACTTTGAGCCAAGTGGTCCGTGCCAAGCGTGTGATGGCCCTTCTGGCTACTGGCCCCAGCAGCCATGTCCCTGTGTCCCCTGCCCTGGCGTGGCCTGCGCTGGGCCCTGCTCAGAGAGGGGAATCAAGGTCTGTGGTCCAAAGGATGCTCTTCTTGAGTCCTGGCCTCTTCGAGGGCTTTGCTGGCAGGGTAAGGGGTGGTGCTCCTACCAAAGGTCCACGTTGCTGTTCCCTCACAGGAAAAGCTGCACCGGCTGGTGGGAGATGCGGGAGCACACGAGCATGGTCCATGGTGGGGATTAATCGGTCCCTGCGGGTTTAGAGCCGGACTGTAGTGCCGGGAGGGCTTATGCA
Organism: Strix uralensis; assembly: GCF_047716275.1. NCBI lineage: Eukaryota > Metazoa > Chordata > Aves > Strigiformes > Strigidae > Strix > Strix uralensis. The sequence continues at coordinate 5,574,496 of NC_133996.1, forward strand.
GCTCCACAGCCGAGCTGGGGATTGTTGGGGAAGCGTTGTGCTTCGTGGGCGTCCGGATGTTTCCTCGGCTCTGGCTGCTGAGGGGTGGTGGGTTAAGCGCTGCCGCGGCAGACGGTGACAGATGCTGGTGGGATGATGGGGCAGGAAACAGCCTCTGCCTGCGGGATTAGCTGGGAGCGGGGCTGGCCGGGAGCACGAGGAGCCCCACATCGCTGCGGGGGGAGGCGTGTGCCTGTCCTAGGGTACCCCCATGTCCTGCAGCCCACATGGCCAGGAAATCAGATGCTCGGAAGGGAGATGGTGCTTGGTCAAGCTCCAGGTGAACTTCTACACAACTTTCTCTTTGGAGAGGGAAGCTCCAGGAGCTCTCGGCAAGCCATCTGCTGCTCGGGCTGAGCGGCACCGGTAGCCAAGGCTGCGTGGGAGCGGGCACGGCGTGTATCGGAGCAGCTCCGCATTCTGCCCACGCAGCTGCAGGCTTGCCAGCGCTCCGGCGCGCCGTGCCGCAGGCAGCCCCGCGGCAGAGGGGTGCCTGGCCGCAGACCCCCTCCTCACTCCTTGGAGCGGGTCAGGCATTGCTGCGGCCGTTGGATGCTGCAAGTCAGATGGTGCCAGTGAGGTTTTTCCCTGCTTTAATGGCAGACTGTTGCCTCGTCTTTGTCCCATCCTTACAGAGAGCAGCTGGGCACTGTGGCCTGGTAAAGGTCATGTGAGTTCTGGGTCTTCAGTTGCTTTTTGAGTGTTTTTCTGCAGTCCAAAGGGAGCCAGCCTAGGAGATGGAGGGGAGTGAAGGTGATGCTGCTGGTCTGCCCCAGGGCCAGCTCCTGCACATCTCCAGCTGCACAGGCCACAGCTGAGCATGGGCACCAAGCTTGTCCCAGTGCCCCAGTCACTGTCCTGGCATTTGACACTGCACGGCCACCCATCAGCTGGGCGGATCAGCTCCAGTGTGGGGAAGAGGGATGTGGGGTTGGCCAGCTGTTGGCTTGGAGCAGGGCCTGGGAGCACCAGCCCTCCCCATGCCTGGTGTGTAGGAGCCGTGTGTTTTCCCTCCCAGGGGCAACCATGGGCAAGCACAGCAGCAAGCTGGCCCCAGAGATGCTGGATGACCTAGTGAGGAGCACGGAGTTCAGCGAGCAGGAGCTGAAGCAGTGGTACAAGGGCTTCCTCAAGGACTGTCCCACCGGCATCCTCAACCTGGAGGAGTTCCAGCAGCTCTACATCAAGGTGGGCTCCAGCCGGGGATCCGAGTGCTGCCTGTGGGGCTGGAGCACCCTGCTCCTGCTGGGGCGAGGGTGCTGCTTTGGGTGCAGCCTCCGCGCTGAGCTCCCCCTCCCTGTTTCGATCTCTCTCTTCTCTCCTCCCTGCAGTTCTTCCCCTACGGAGATGCCTCCAAGTTTGCCCAGCATGCTTTCCGCACCTTTGATAAGAATGGTGATGGGACCATCGACTTCAGGGAGTTCATCTGTGCCCTGTCTGTCACCTCCAGGGGCACCTTTGAGCAGAAACTCAACTGGGCCTTTGAGATGTACGACCTGGATGGGGACGGGAAGATCACGCGCTTGGAGATGCTGGAGATTATTGAGGTACCAGTGATTAAAATCAGCAGGGGTAACTTGCTTTTCCCAGGCTTTTCCTGGCTATTGGGTCACTTTTGGCACCATATAATGAGTTTTCCTGCCCGGAGCCTTGTCTGAAAGGTACCTGGGGTGTACCTGATTGTAGCTGTGCAGCAGCACAGCTTGTGCCAGCAGCTAACTGGATCCCAGTAGAGCAGCAATCCTGTCCCCTGCCTTGTCCTGGGATCTTGCACCCATCCACCATTCCTGCTCTGGTACTTTGCTTCTCTTCTTGCTCCAGGCCATTTACAAGATGGTGGGGACTGTGATCATGATGAGGATGAACCAAGATGGGCTGACGCCCCAGCAGCGTGTTGACAAGATCTTCACAAAGATGGACAAGGACAAGGACGACCAGATCTCCCTGGAGGAGTTCAAGGAGGCAGCGAAGAGTGACCCCTCCATCGTCCTCCTCCTGCAGTGTGACATGCAGAAATAGAGCCCTGGGGGCTCATCTCTGGACTGGCTGCAGCCAACCTCTGCTCCCTGTGACAGTTTCCATCCCCATTTTCTGCTGAGTCCCCCCGTGCCCGCTTGGCCCCAGGTGTGAGCCATGCTCCATCCTTCCTGCCACCCATCCACCTCTGGTCCCGGCTGTGTACTGGGCAGCCCATGGTCCATGGGCTGTAGCTCTCCCTCGATGGCTAGAGCCTGCTCTAGGTATTGCTGGCTTGAGGTGACCCCCAAACCAACCCTCTCCCATCCTGGGGCTGGACTCCCTGCAGCCAACTGTCCTGGATCCCCAGGGCCAACTGTTCCCATGTGCCTGCTGCTTTCTCCCTGCTTTTCCTTGCTGCTCTGCCTGGTCCATTCCCTGATCCAAACTGAAAACAGCTCTTTCCCCTTTCTGCTGATTCCCCCTGCTCATTGCTTGTGATGCCTCCAGGGAGGCTGAAACGTCCCAAGTCCTGGCCTTGGTCTTTCCTTCACTGGCAATTCCCTGCAAGGCTGCCCAGAGGGGCCAGGGCTGGCCCCAGGGTGCTGGGGAGCTCAGGCAGGGTGCTGCACCCTCCCCAAGGGCTCACTGCCTTGACTCCCCCTGCCCAGCTTTAGCTTTTCCATCTCTGCTTTTGCTGCTGGGAGCAGCCAGGGTTGGTCAGGGGACTTTAGGGGAGAGCAGAAGTGTTCAAGGCCACCCCTGACCGTGGCCAGTGTCTGATCCCAGAAGCCACCTTCCACCCTATCACCAGTGTGAGCTGGCAGAGCAAGTGGGTGACCACAACTGGCCTGGCAGCATCTTGGATGCTTTGTGGAGTTTCTGGCCATCCTGGATATTGAGGTGATGCCTGGGGTCCCCAGTTGAAGGTAGAGGTTTCCCAATATCTCTGTGGGATGCCCTGGGGCAAGGTTGGAAATTTGGGTTGTTGAAGGCAAGTTCTGGTGCTGCTCCTGGTGTGTGTGGGGACTGGTGGGTCCTGGACTGGGGCTGTGGAGAGGTGTGGATGGGTCCTGTACCTGCTGAGCCTCCTGGCAAGGCTCTGAGGCCACAAGAAACGTGTTTGTCTCCTTCCTCCCCCCATCCCAGCCTGCTGCCTCCATCCCTCCTGCCCCAGGACAGGAATATTGTCACAGATCGGTATTTAGTCTGCACGTTGTGGTGTTGATGACTGTAATATCCGTTAGGAGATGGTGATGTTGTTATCTATTTTTTTAATGGAAAAATAAACTGTCCCCCATGTGTGGTGTTCCCCCCCTGAATGACTGACTTGGGGGGCAGCTGGCTGAGGCAGCTATGGGGAGAGTGAGAGGACAACACTGCACTCCTGAGCATCATTTATGGGTCTCATCTGAGCTTGTGACACTCCAAGGGATGGAGAAGCCCTTGGGGACAGCACAGTGGGGCTCAGCCTGGGCAGCCTTGCAGATGGGTGAGAGTGTGACCCTTCAGCCACGCAGGCAGCCTTGGGGAAGGGAATGTTATCTCCTGGGGGCAGGTAGGACCAGACATCCCTGGTCTGTGCTGGAAATAGGTTTCATTTGTCAATCAGGAGCTGGACCCTGGCTGCACCCTTCATTCAGGGCTGGGCACAGCCAGAGGACCCGGTGGCTTTGTCCTGGGTCCCATCCCAGCGCCATCAGGAACTGGGACCCGCTATCACTGTATCTTTGTCCTTCTCAGCCTCCTCTTCTCCACCCCCATCTTCCCTGCACATATTTTCTTCTGGCCTTTCTTCTCCTTCAGCAGCCTGCAGAGACGGTGGCTGTTGCTAAGGAGCTCTCACCAACTTTAAATACTCCTCTGTAGTTAATCAGGCAGGGCTGGCTCCTGGGCGGCAGCGCTGGCTCCCGGCTGCGAGCCCAGCTACGCCGTGCTGCTCACCCCATCCCGCCTGGCTCCAGCGTGCGGGGAGGTGTGTGACTTGGCTTCCACCCTGAAAATCACCAACATCTTGTCTGTCCTGCAGCAGCCAGCACCTGAGCACGGAGATGGGAGGATGCCAAAACCGTAGAAGCGTGTGTATTTTTAGGAGTGCTGCTGAGGGGAGAACTCTGCACCTTGGGTTTGGCGGCCGTGCTCGCCTGGGCTCTCTGGGAGCGTGCGTGTGTGTCTGCAGCTCAGCGGTGCCTGGGGAAGGAGGGACGGGGCAGGTTGTCACCACTGTGTGGGAGCCTGGGGACGTGCCAGGGCTGAAAGGGCAGCAACTCAAGCTCGAGAGGGGACTCTGAGAATAGTCTCGGTGATCCTGGGGCCCTCAGAGCTCCTGCTCCCCTTGGGGCCACCCCAAAGGAAGCTCAGCTATTTCCCAGGAGGGACCAGCAAAGGCTCTGGGTAAAGGGAGTCTCTGAGGCTGAAATGATGATAAACTCCCAGCAGGGCATCCCAAAGGGTTTGGGATCCAGGCAGCTGGGTGAGCCCTGGAGCCAGCCCTGTTCACCAGCAGCCAGCTTCCCCTGGCTCTGCTCTCCTGGTTGAACCTCAGTGCAGGTGAGGTTGTGTTTGATCAGTCTCATGGGCAGAGACACAGGGGTCCCCAAGGCTGTGGTCCTGAGGGAGGGTCGGTTGTCAGCTGCTAGCACAGAACTTTGGGCAAAACCCTTCTGCTGGCCTCAGTGCTGGGGCTCTGTGATCTCCTCCCAGGCACTGCCCTGTGCCAAGTGAGACAGGGTGGGCTCCTCCATCACTTGGCCTCTCCTTGCTGAGCAGTTTTGGTCTCTGGGGTACACTCCCTGCACCCCGAGGGCCTCGGGGCAGGGTGGGGGGGTGTGTCTGCTGGTCATGGTGCAGCTTTCAACCTGAGCTGAAAGCTGGGCTCTGTGCACAGCTCTGTGGCTGGACTCGGTCCCACCAGCATTGGTGGGAGAACGTTTAGTGAAGAGCCTTAATTAATATCCACGCTCCTGCCATTCACTAGCCCACAGGTTACCCTGGCAGGGAGCAGAGTGCGAGCGTGCCTGTGACCCACATCCTTCCCCTCCAGCTCCCCGTGCTGCCCACCCTTGTGCCCTTCCCTCTGCCCGCTCCTCTGGCATCGGGGACCAAACCCCACTGACCCCCGAGAGCGACCTGGTGTCTCCCATGGGTGCCCTGTCACCTCCTTCTCTCTCGGGTCCTCCCGAGACTCTCTGCTGATGGCACCTTTCTCCCCCAGCCCTTTCCCTTTGCTCCCCGGGGCTGACTCTGCCCTCGAGGGGCTGCGGAGCGCTGCCCCCGGTATTTGGGGGGGGGGGGGCGGCGATGGAGGGGAGACCGCGGCGGGGCGGGCTCGGTCCCGAAGAGGTTAAACCGTGTCCCGGTGGGCTGAAACCCCGGAGCTTCATGGGATGCCTTATAAAGCGCGCTCCGCCGGCCCGGCAGCGGCTCCGGGAACTCCCGGTACGTGCAGACTCGCCGCCGCGCACGGACCAGCCGCCGCCGGTGTCCCGGAGCCGCCGCGCTATGGAGCCTCCGGGCACGGCCGGGGCGCCGGGGCGGCCCTGGGAGGAGGCGAAGGCTTTCTACGACAACCTCGCCCCCAAGAAGAAACCCAAATCGGTGAGACCCCCCGAGGTACCGAGCCGGGCAGCCGCTCCCCACCCCGGGGTGGGGGAAACCAGCCCCTCTGGGTGCCCCCGGGTGCTCTGTCTCCCCTGGGTGCCTCCCCCCATGGGACCCATCTCCTCTGGGTCTCTCTGGGTGCCCCATCTCTTCCAGGTTCTCTGGGGTCCTCCTGGGTGCCTTATCTTCTCTGGGTTCCCCTGTGGAACCCTCTGGATCTCTCTGGGTGCCCCATCTCCTCCAGGTCCTCTGGGGTCCTCCTGGGTGTCTCTGGTTTTATTTTGACCCCCTGTCTCTACCCGGGTCCTTGGGGAAGCCCTGGGTGTCTCTGGGTGCCCCCACTCCTCCATGGAATCCCTTGGTTGCCTGGGGTCTCTCTGGATTTTTCCCCCCCCCCCAAGTCTCTGTGGGTTCCTGCAGGTCCCCGGGGTGTTCCCGGGTCCCCCCCCCGGGGCTGAGGTGTCCTTGCAGAGCGGCTCCGTGCCCCACGAGCTGTCCCCTGCGCCAAGGCGGGAGGCCCTGCCAGGGACAGGAGGGGTGGCAGTGGCAGAGCAGGGGGACAACCTGGGGGCCCAATCCCTGCCGGGGGGCAGCGGGGTGTCACAGGGGGTAGCCGCCCCTGCCAGGCCTGCCTGCTCCGGGAGATTAGAGGGGAAGCCTGCGTTATCTAACCAGGGCTGAGCCTGCCGGGTTTAAACATGGGAGTGCCTGGAAGCATGGCCAGATCGTGGAACAGCTGCGGCAGTGCGGGGCTGGCAGCCTGGCAGGGCTAGCAGCCTGCAAGCCCACCCAGCCACCGTCATCCTCGGGGCTGCGGGTGCCCCTGCAGCGTGGGGCTGAGGCAGAGGTGCTGCCCGCGGCGAGGTCAGGAGCCCGGCACCTTTCGTGGCAAAGCTCTGCGTGTGACCTCTGCGGCGAGGGGAGACGGCCAAGCCCCGCTCTGCGGACCCCGACTTGGAGCAGCCCCTGTGCTTTCCCTGCTGGGGACCCGGCTGCAGCCCCCGGGCTTGTACCTGCTGCCAACTGGCAGCGCTGCTGCCTTCGTGCTTCCCGGAGGAGAGGGACAGCCTGGCTTGGTGGTGGGATGTGGCTGGTTATCTTTCATGCCATGCTCTCATCCTCCTGCGGATGTCAGCCCAGGCTCCTCCTCTTCCTCTCCTTGCAGCGAGCTCGGTGACCAGCACACCCGTCTCTGCTGTAGACCTGGGGAAACTGAGGCACGGGGCAGTGATGTGGTTCGCTTGCACAGCAAACCCGCGGCAGAGCCAAGATCCAGGCACTCGGGCCCTGAAGTTAGGCCATGCCATCCACCCCTGCGGGGCTGGGGACGATGCCTGTGGTGCCTGCCCAGCCCTGTGCCCCTCAGCCGGGGCAAGCTGGGGGCCCCGTGCCTCTGGCCAGGCAGCTCGGCTGCCCTCGCACACAGCTGGGCTGCCGGGCCCTGCCAGGCAGCTGTCACGCCCCGTGATGGATGGCTGCAAAGCGCTTTTCTGTATTATAAATAATGTGTTTGGAAAACTCAAAAATATCTCAGCCATTGCCCTGAACTTTAATCTGATCCCGAGCAGGGGGCTCGCGGCCGCCCAGGGCTCCCTCATGCATGAGGGAAATGGAGTTTTGTGTCATCTGTCTGCGCCCTTGCAGGTGCCGGCTCTGTCCGGCCTCTTGGCCAAACATCTTGGCCAGTCGGAGCAGGTACCAGTGGGGGAGCAGGCACGAGCTGTGGGGGCTGCTCCCTCCTGGAAATGGGCTGTAAGATGCCAGGAGGCAGCATGATTTTGGGGAGAATTTTTGGGGAGCCCATTCCTGGCTGGGAAATGGGTTAACAGGGCATCCCCGCAGCCCACGGGGCTCCCAGCTTTGCAGGGGTCTCCGCTCTTCCCACGCCCTGGCTCCCATGCCTGCTCCGGCCTCGCTGCTGCCAGCTGGGGAGGTCAGCGATGAGACTTGTCACTCTTCAGCAATGCGGAAAATGTGCCCCAGCCTCTCCAGTGACGCCGCACGGGGAGGAGAGGCTGGGTCGGTGGGAGCTGGCCTTCTGCAAGCTCTGCTCCTCTGGGCGCCCCGCTCGTCCCCTGCTCTGCCAGTCCCTGCACCCTTGGGGACCCATCCGCCTCACCAGGGTGCCTCATTTTTGGGATGCTTTAGCTGGGGTGGGGACCCTGCTCGACCCTGGAGTCAGCCCTTCCTCTTCCCTTTCTGTGCCTAAATCTCACACCAAAATTCACTTCCAAATTTTTCATTTGGCCACAAGGATTTGGTCTTCTGCAGCATCCAGGGAAGTGCCTGGAGTTCCTCCAGGTTTTTAGGACAGAGGCGACTCCAGCAGATTCAGCCCTAGGCAATGCAAAAGGATCAAGGGGTGCAGAATGGGGTCCCCACTGTGGCTCCTGCCTCAGCGCCAGCCAGTGATGGCCTCCAGGGGTGGCAACAAAGCCACTGGCGTTGGGTGCCACTGTGGGCACCTGTGGCTCTCATGGGTGGGAGGGCACGGCCCTGCTGCACATCCCAGGAGCGTGTGGGATTTCCAGATGTCTGCCCCTAATCCTTGGGGGGCTGCTTAGGATTTACGTCTGATTAGGAGGGCGATTTAAAGGCCTGCCAGCTGTTGGGTCTGCAGAGGAAAATGTGCCATTTCCAGTCACTACTGGAATAGGTCTTTACCCCAAAACTGGGGTGTTTGGATCTGGGATGAGTTTTGCACTTTATGGAGCCAGAGCCTGCTGAAAAGGTCACTTATGCCTCTGAGATGGGGTTTGGACCTCGTGGACCACCTGGAGCTGTGCCAAGGGCTGATGCTCTCTTCAGAGGGCTGGGCTGCAGGACGTGTCCCTGCTCGTCCCTCCTGCCTGGCTGAGCCCGGGGATGGACCTGGGGTTGGGATGAGACCTTCCCCCATGCTGCCCTGCTCACACTTCTGTTAAACACATCATTCATCTCTTGCTTGAAGTTCAGGATGGTTCAGGATGGTGTCGAGTCTGACCTTCCCGTGGGAAGGGAGGAAGAGGAGCTCATCATGAATCCCCAGGCAGCAAATTGGGTTGGATTCAGCTGAGCAGAGCCCCACAGCCGCTTCCTGGGCTTGTGTCGGATGATGAGTTTTAATCGACCTTGGCTGACCTTGGATGCTGCTCTGAGGGTAAAACAGGGTCTGTCATTTGGAGTGCCCAGACCCTCCAGGACTGAGGCAGCTGGAGCAGGAGGCTGAGCAGGGACGGGGTGCTGTGCAGGGACGGGGTGCTGTGCAGGCTCCACGGCAGCTCGTGGGACTAAATGTGTCCTGATGAGGACTGCGAGCAGGACCTCTCCCATGCACATACTTCCTGTTAAAAATAAAGGGTGTGTTTGCCCAAAAACTCTGATGTTTCCAGGCAAAGTGGGGCTTGTTGGTTTGTTCGCAGCACTCCGATGGAGGATTTGAGGTGCTGTGGTTCCTGTAGTGCTGTGACTTTTTAAAGCCCATTTTTGAATGTCGTAATGATCATCTGCAGTACTAGTAGGGATGGAGAAGCATCCAAACAACCTTGAGGAGGGAACGCTCCCAAATGAAATCTCCACTTCAAAGAAATGTCAAAATGTGGCTCCCTCCTTGCAGAGCAGAATTGCCTTATTTTTCAAATGTCAGCGTTTCTCAGAAAACAGCAGGGCTGTTCCAGCCCAGCCGGAGCTGGGAGTTGCGTTAGCGCCCAGGTGAGACTTTCCTGCAGAAAGTGCTCCAAAGGTGCAAAACTTCCTTGGCAGGAGCAAACAGGATCCAGCAGGTCCCATTCCCGGAGGCCGGGCTTCCCGCCCGCAGGCAGCTGGGGCTCCAGCAGCCCACGCTGGGGCAGAGTTAGGCCCCAAGTTTACGGTTATTTTTATTGCCGTGTTTATTACCTCTTAAATTAACCTCCTGGAGGCTGGTGCCTTTAAATGGCAGGGAAGGGACCTTGAGCAGCCTGTTGCTGTTGCGCAAGGTACCTGTGCTCTGGGCACCCTCCGGGTGCAAGGTGTGTGCCGTGGGGAGATAGAGACGCAAATTCAGGCTGGACACCCAGCTAGGCTCGGCTTATGGCCCCGCACACACATCTCACCCCCTTGAACATGGCTTTGTGCCGTGCGTGCTGCTGACCTACTTTCTGGGCTGGGGATCCTCTGGCGTGGCTGGCTGTGGAGGATGCTCTGCCCTGCGGTCTGGGGGGGACCAGGAGCGGGGAGCAAACGCCCAGCAGCTCTTCTATGTACCTGGATAAGTAACCCAGCGCTGCGGGGACCCGGGAGCAGCACGGAGCGGTGGCAGGACTCCTTGCTGAAGGCTAATGGCCGGATGTCCCAAGACCTTTAATAGTTATTAATATTTTCAGCTAATAAATGGCCCATGACACCGGAGTTATTAATTAATGAGTTGGAGTGCCAAGACTTGGCCCATGACAAGTTAATAGCTAACACCCACTGGGTAGCTAAACGTAAGATGGGGACCTGGCTGTGGGTCACCGGTGGGAACGATGCTGGTGTCGCTGATCAGCTTCTGCGTGGACCTGGGTGATCCTGCGTGTCCTGGGGGTTGTTCACCTGCTTTCTCAAAAGAGCCGCTTCCAAATCGGACCTTATATCTCTGCAAATGCCATGGGAAAGGGATCCCTCTGGCCACAGTGATGTTCTCAGCCTGAGCTAATCTGTGTCTAGTCCTGACTGCCCACTGTTTAATCTGCGTGCTGGGGATTTTGGGTACTGATGCAGCAGCGTTGGAGAGGTGTCTGGGACCCACCGCGCTGCAGGGCTGGCCCTGGGCGCCGCTTACAGGGGGGGTGCAGTGCTGGGAATGGCATGGGGGCTGCCACTGACTCATTCCTGGGTGCGTCTCCGTGCTGGGCAGGATCAGCGGGGCCGGGATGGGGGCAGAGCGAGTCCCAGGGCAGGCCCAGCCCTGCGGGGAGCCAGGATTCCCAGTGCCGATGGGGTACCTTGTCCTTGCCAGGCTGCTGTTTCTGTAAAGCTCAGCCCTAGGCAGGGTGGGAGCTTGAACTTTGGAGCACCTGGGTGTGAGGAGCAGCTGGCAAAGGTGCCCGCCTGCCCCTGGGCAAACGGCATTGCCGGAGGATTACTCACGGAGCAACGTGCTACACGAGGATCCTGGAAATCACTGGAGGAGCTGAGGTGTTTCTGAAGCACTGAGTGGATTTCACAGGCTCCCTGAGGAGATGAATCCCTGAGCGCAGCCAGAGAGTTCGTGGGCTGGGATTGATCCCAGGGAGCATCCCCTGCGTGAGCCCCCAAGCCCGTGCTGCTCTCCAGGCTGAGTCTGCTGAGGACAGGGCTGCCTGCGCCACTGTCCCTCCTTAGGATTTGCCGTTCTGGGAGCGAGGATTTCTTGTTGGCCATCAGTAATGAATTTGCTTTCATCCACGAGGATTAACACCCTTCTGCCCTCCAAGGGGAGAGGGCAGGCAGGTGGGGGTCAAGATGAGATTGACTTTCCTGGTGTCCCCTCTCTCGCTGCCAAGTCCCACTGGAGGCCTCTTGTTGACTTCAGTGGATTTTGGATCAAGCTCTTGAACATTAATAATAATGACTCATAAATCATTGCTTGCGCCACCTGTTTGTCATGTTTCCGCCCACAATAACTATATCAAGTGTTTTTATAAGCTGAGCTGGCATGAGTTGTTTGTCACATCTGGACAGCATCGTGGGAGCGCGGATCTGGCCGAGCCGCAGTGTGTGGTTTTTCCTGGCTGGGAGGGGGAAAGCCACACAAATTCCTTTTGCATGGGGTTGAGTGGTACTCCTGGGATAGCACGTTGGGTCTGGATGGGTCCTGGGAGCCTGTTTGCAGTGGGAGGGCTTGGGCATGGCGCGAGCAGTGGAAAAAGGCTCTTGGGTATCCTGAATGTGTGGGGACGGTGCATCAGGGCTTCATCTGTTGAAGCATTAGAAGATGAGGATTGCAGCTGCCCCATTATCCTCCAAATCGCTATAGAGGTGTCACTCACCCCATGGCCTTTCACGTTGAAAGTTAAGAGATGCCTTCTCGGGCAGCGGGGCTGGGTGCAGGGGCTGCCTCCCCATTTTCTCCCTTTCCCTGCAGCCAAAGCCCGAGAACGCCATCACCATCGCGGTGTCGTCGCGAGCGCTTTTCCGCATGGAGGAGGAGCAGAAGATTTACAATGAGCAAGGGGTGGAGGCCTACGTGAAATACCAGCTGGACCATGAGAACGAGCCCTTCCTCCCTGGGGCTGCCTTCCCCTTCGTCAAGGTGAGCATCCACCCGCCTACACTGAATCAGCACCGTGGTCCTGACCCAAAAGTTCTGGGGAGAGGGGAGTGCTCCGGGGTGCTTGTGTGGGGAAGGGGTGGGAAATGAGCAGCGTGGCAGAAGGGATGTAGCCACAGAGCAAACAGAGGTCAAATAAACCTCCTGGCAAGTGATGTGCTTCTTCCAGGACTGAGGAAATGCTGAATTTTCCAAATTGGCTACTGAGCCCAAGAATTGAAGAAATCATCTCTTTGGACCGTATTTAAAGTTTCCCTTTAGGGAATTCTCATATCTTTTTTTTTTTATTATTACAATTTATTTATTCTTTTAAATTGGCTGTATTTAGCCTTGCTACAGAGTCGGCCAATTTCTCATTTTGACATGTTGAACTGAGACATTTCAAACTTTAAAAATATTTTCCAATTTCTGCCCCAGATTCACTGGATTTAGTGCGGTTCTGCATGCTGGCCCTCACTGAAAGCAAGCTCTTGCCCATTCCCAATGAATAAACTAATCCACTTGGTGGGGAGAGACTTGTTCTGTTTCTGATTGCTTGAAAAACACTTGTCTGTAACTTTGAGCTAATTTATTCTCATCTCCTGATGAAAATTTGAAACCTTTTATGTTTGAAAATAGAAGAGTCTTTTTCCCGCAAATCAGTCTTTTTTTTTCCCCCCAGTTAAAGCTGCTTGCTGATGTCAGCTTGGCTCAGGGTGTAGCTGGGGTTGGGCCAGATCCCTTGTTTTGGTGAAGTGTTTTGCTCAGTGAGAAGGGGGTCAGGGCCATGCCTGGGGCTCGCTGACACCCACCCCCCCTCGCCCTGGGGTGCTGCAGGCGCTGGAAGCGGTGAACACGCAGCTGCGCGAGCTCTACCCCGACAGCGAGGAGCTCTTTGACATTGTCCTCATGACCAACAACCATGCCCAGGTTGGGGTTCGCTTGATCAACAGCATCAACCACTACGGTAAGCTGAGAGCAAACCGTCCTTTGCGCGGTGCCGACGGCTTTTGGGCAGAGTGTTATTGCTTGGCAGCAGGATAAGGAGACATTTTCTCCTGTGTCTTCCTCCAAACCACACACTGAGCCCACTTCTCCCAAATTTCCTGGGCTTTGTGTGGAAGTTGGCTGGTGATGAGGATGCTTTGGCTGCCGGCCATGCTGTTGAGCGGCAGTACCAAAATCAGCTCCCGTCCTGCTGACTCTTGGGAGGCCTCAGGGGAGCAGCGTCAAGGCTTGTTTGGGGGGCAGTCAGGCTCACCCTAGGGTCCATCTGCCCTCAGATCTATTCATCGAGAGGTTCTGCATGACAGGAGGGAACAGCCCCATCTGTTACCTCAAGGCCTATCACACCAACCTCTACCTCTCCTCTGACGCCGAGAAAGTGAGTGGGGCCATTGAAGAGGGTGAGTCTGGGGTCCAGCGTGGAGGGGGGCAGTGGGGGGAGCCTGGAGCCCTCAGGGGGTTGGTGCCAGGGGTGGTAGCTCCAGTGTCTGTCTAGGGTCTGCCTTGTCCCACATCCCATCCCTGGTGCTCCAAAGAGCCTCTAGTTTCCATCGAAATAAGGCTTTCCTCGAGCTCCACAGCTCTTCCAAGGCAAAGGCACTGTTTTTCCCCGTTAATTCTTGTATGCAAAGGGAGGTTTGTCATCTTGGGATTTGTTTTTGCTGTAAAAGGTCTTGGGGCCAAGCTGCAGGCGCTACTGGGTGCGTGCATTTCCTTGCAGTGTTTACTTCCAGCCCATCGTGTTTTGCTTTGCTCCTCAACAGATAAGCCACGAGGCCAGGTCCTTGGGTAACTGCCACCTCTTGCCTCACACTTTACCTCCACAGGGATCGCCGCAGCCACCATCTTCAGCCCCAGCAAAGACCTGGAGGTGTCGGAGAACCAGCTGCGGGTGGCGTTTGATGGTGACGCCGTGCTCTTCTCTGATGAGTCGGAGCAGATCGTGAAGGCTCACGGCTTGGACATGTTCTTTGAGCATGAAAAGGCTCACGAGAACAAGCCTCTGGCACAGGTAGTGCTGGGGTGCAGCCAGAAAAAGCTTCTGGGAGAGAGACAGCCCGCAGGGCTGCTCTCACCTCTGGGAACAAGTCAGGGGTCAGCATGTGGAGTGTGAGGTGGGGTGGGTCCGCAGCCTGGTACGACTGGCCCCTCGCTGTCATTTCTGGGGGTCACAGGGACAAGGGGTTAGCCAGCCTGTCTGACTCTGCTGGGACTGGATGCCTGGAGGAAGGGATAGCGTGAAAATCTGCAAAATTTCTTCTTGCTTTGGCAGGGACCCCTGAAGGGCTTCCTGGAGGCCCTGGGGAAGCTGCAGAAGAAGTTCTATTCCAAGGGGCTGAGGATGGAGTGTCCCATTCGCACCTACCTGGTCACTGCCAGGAGCGCGGCCAGCTCGGGAGCCCGAGCCCTAAAGACTCTGCGCAGCTGGGGCCTGGAGACGGATGAGGCTTTGTTCCTGGCCGGGGCTCCCAAGGGGCCGCTGCTGAAGAAGATCCGTCCTCACATCTTCTTCGATGACCAGATGTTCCACGTGGAGGGAGCCAAGGAGATGGGCACTGTCGCTGCCCACGTCCCCTACGGCATCGCCCAGAAGCACAAGCGGCCAGCGCAGGAGAAACAAACCCCGAACAGCAAGTAGCAGAGCTGGCTGGTCCCACGGCCCCTGGCGTGCGGCACAGACTTCACCCTGTGCACCACGCTCTGACCTGCGTTGCGGTCTGCAAGGCAGAGAGCATTTGCCCTGGCAAGTGCGAGGTTTTTCCCCAGCGGGAGCCTTGTTGCGGGCATAGATGGAGGAGGGGGCTGACGAAAGGCTTCGTTTCGCCTCTGTATTTGTTGCAATGTCGTGGTGTTGTCCCCGTTCCTGGTGGGGCCGGAGGCTGCCCTGCGCTAGGCAGCCCCACGAGCCTTTTCCCCTGTTCCTCCTGCTCTGCACTTGCTTCAGGCAAAATTCCTCGAGGATGGATCTTGCCTTTTGTGGACTGTTTGTGCCAGGCAGGTTTAACCTATTGGTGTTTCTTTAAAATCCCGGGTAATTCCCAAAGCCTTTGATTTACAAAGCAAATGTTCAGGCTGAACTGTTGAACTGGAAAGTTGGGAGCACACAAGAACCCTTCTTGCAGCTTTGAAACAAAATGTTTCTTTTAACTAAAATTAAACCGTAATATTGTTCCTTCACAGACCCAGCCCCTGCTCTCCAACCAGAAAATCTTTCATGTCTTTGTCCTTTCATCAAGATTTTGCCAGCTGAACAGCTTTCCTAAAAAATTTCCACTAAAATTTTGAAAAATAGAAACAAACAGTAATATATGTTAAAAAAAAAAATACTCCTGTTTCCTGCTTGGAGTTTTGGGCTAGTGTATTGTTGGCCCAGGTTTTAAAATTTGGGTTTCACAGTTGCATAAGTTAGCACTTAAAAATAATGTCAGTGAGGCATCCAAAGCCCAGCTCTTGTGTGAGCCATCCAGGGTCTGCAGACACATGCCTAGGGCTTGAATTAAGTTAAAAGCAGGCCTTAATATATTAGGGACATCATTTGAAGTCCATTTAGGTAAATCTGCAGAGAATTTTAGCCTTGGGGTTTTAATTAAAGGAGTCTTTTTTTTCCCTCTTTCTAGGCTGAGCCCATATGAGTTGATAATCTTTTTCTCCTCAGCTTCTTAAAACCTCTGGTGTTTCCTAAAATAGACACCTCTGCTAGTGATGCTGTGAGAGAGAACCAAATCTCCGATTAAAAAACAGGAAGAGAAATCAATTGGAGAGCTGCTCCAGAGTCGGTGTGAAAATCACACTGACATTTCTGCACAAAGCCCCGTCCCAAAGGACACAGGAGAAAAATATAAAGATTATTTCTTGTGGGTTTTTTTTTGCTTTTGGGGTTTTGTTTGTTTGTTTGTTGTTTTTATTAGGCAGTACACCCCATGGTTGGGCACAAAGGATGCCCAGTGTTATCAGGCAGTAGTTTTCTACAGACCATGGGCTGAAGTTTTCCAAGGTATGTGTCTGCCTCTGGCTTAACTTTGCCAGGAGGTTTCAGCTAAAAGAGCTCAGCCCTTCCCGACAGTGAGGCTAGAGCTCGAGTTATCGCACTTTTGACGAATATATAAACAAGCTAGTGATGCCTTCAGTGGCTCGGGAGACTGTTTTCTCATTGCACTAAATCCTGCTCTAGCAGTGAAAAGCAAATTGCACTTTTTTCCCCCCCGAACTGTTTCACTTTGACAGACTGTTATTTGTCACATCTGGGTGATGAGCACCTTAGAGGAAGGTCTAAAATCCAAACAAACAAAAAGTCTTGAAAGAAATGAGTATCTCAGTAACACATTATCAATACAGGTTTATAATAAGGTCTCGTCTTTTTAATGTGAACCCCAGATACTGGGATCTGAACTGTATCTTGGAGACCTGTTTGGCAGCTGGGAGGGGGAGAACAGCCTGGCCTCCCAGTTAAACATTTCCAAGGTGTTTCCTGAGGATCGCACTGTGGAAACCCAGCCAAGCCCAGCTCGCAAACGGGCTGCACTGGGGCCTCCTGCCAGCCTGGGGGGTGACATTGCAAGAGGAATAGGGTTGTCAGCAAGCCCTTAGGACCCTCCCCCCCCCAGGCCAGGGCAGGGTGCTGATGGCATCCGATACAGGTGCTTGTACCGGGTGCTGGGGGGGATGCGGCTTTGGATGAGGGGTGTTGTCAGCGCTGGGCTGTGCAGGAGGAGATGCCCTGTCTGAAAGTGCTGTTAGCTGCAGGGAAGCAATGTGTTGTGGTTTTGGGGCAGGGCCCTGGATCTCAGCAGCTTTCACTGCTGCCTTTCCGGGCCCTGAGATGCACAGGGAGCTGGGTGCAAGCTGGGGGGCAGGGGCACAGTGCAGGCAGGAGTTTTAGTGACTCTGCTCAGGGTCCTTCTGCTGCCAGGGGCTCACTGCGAGACATGGGGCTCAGGAAACGGCCCCCAAGTGAGGTGGAGCTCCCTTTGCACCTCCTGAGTCCTTCCTGTGTGGGGAGGATTTTCCATTCCTGCAATGGCTGCCCCCTTTGGTTTTATCCACATGGCCTCTTATATTATTTTTTTTCTCCTCCATCACTACAACTGGCAGACGTGGATTTGCTGCTTGTGTACTTTCCTCTTGTGCCCATCTGTGACACCCCCTCGGGCTGGGGGAGCGATGCGGTCTCCAGGACCAGCTGCATGGACTGGGCACATCTCCCACCCTGATGGGCCAGTGCGGTTGTGCCTCTTGCGCTGCGCTGGCCAACGACTGGACTTTCCCTGCTGTGTGTTGTTGCTGTGGGTTTTGCTTCATTGTCCTCCAGCGGTTTTTCTTGTGAATGGACTGCCATGTTAATGAAAACCCTCTGGGTGTTTTTCTGTAATAAACTGTGTTGGTCCCAGCCCGGCTCTCTTTTGCCATTCTCACAATGGGTATTTTGGCTCCCTGGTGCAGCCAGCAAGAGAGTCTGGGTTCCCTGGTGAAGGGGTGGGGGTGACGAAAAGGAAAAGGGCCTTTTGGGATTTGAGGGAATTCAGAAAATGTAATAAAAGCAGCTACCTGGGAACTGGAGACCTCTGGGAGAGGTGGGATTCCAGAGTTGAGAGATGTGCTGTGATACAGCTACCTCCCTCTGCTTCGTGAACAGGCTTTTATTGTAACCTGGGATCGTGATGAAGTCCTGGATAAAAATACAATTTGGCAGAAGACTTTTGTCAACTTGATCTTCTCCCAGCCAACAGGTGGGAGGCAGCAAAAGCTTTTTAGAGAAGATTTATTGCTGCTGAAGTACCGGGTTTATCCGAATAGCGACACTGCAGTTCTGGTGTTAGCTCCTCCCTGCCAATAAGGAGAACACATGGGTTAAGGGGAAGCAACAAATTCTCCATCCGTCACCAAATATAGCCAAGGAATGTCCATATGCCCCAGGGGAGCATCTCTGCTATGGGTGTTCGTTTAAGGGATGGGTGGCCCTCAGCAGAGAGTGTTCTTGTGCAGCCTTGCTTGCTGGAATGCTTTCCCCTCACCCATCCCCGATCCTGCATGTTCTTCCACCAAATGCCTGGAGGAAAAATCAAATTCCAGCACTGATAAGGCTCATGTTGCACCAGTGAAAGTCCAGGTGGGCCCACCCAGCCCTGAGAGCTCAGGATGTCCATGCCGAAGCCAGGAGCTGCCTCTGATGTTCATCAAGGCAAAGACTGCCCCGAGCCCTTGACTCACTCCTGGGGACCAGCGTTGGCACTGGGGCCAAGGAGCCAAAGGGTCATGGAGAGATACGGGCCAAGGCCATGCTGGGAGGGAACAGGGAGGTTTATGCAGTTGCGTCTGTGATGTCTTGTCGTTGGTTTGCTGCAAGCCTGAGTTTTTTGTTTCTGTTGCCTGTTTTCTGAGCTTTTTCCTTCATCAGGCATCGAAGGACTTTGCAATGAGTGTGCTTTGAAATAAAGAACATGGAGGAGGAGAAAGCGGAGGCAGAGCTGATGGAGAATTATGCTGCCACTCAGCTATTGTCAGCGCAGATGTTCACAAGGTAATCATGGCCTTTGAATAGCAAGAACTGCTTGTCATGATGAATCCAGGATTTAACCACAAGAACTTGTGGGGCTTCTTGGTGAGGGTGTGACACCCCCGATGACCAGCTGCATGACAGGGAGGTCTGGCAGAGTGTGGACTCTGCTCTTCTGGTGCACACGGTAAGTCATGACACCTCCCTGCCTCAGTTTCCCCATCACTGTATCAGAGATCAGGATGATACAGAGGTAAAATCAGATCTGGAGGATGACTCCAGCTCCTTGCAGAAGAAAATCAGAAATCCAGGAGTGCAGTGAAACCCTATATCTCTGCAGTGATGCCTGCACGCCCAGCAGCAGGTCCCAGTGTGCAGGGGCCATGCAAATACAGGGTTGTCCCAACAGCCCCATGGTGTTAGCCGTGAGGGGTCCCAGGCTGCGCTGGCAGAGACTCCACCTTGTCCCTGCAGTGCATTTCATTTTATGTCCTTTCTGGAGTGCAGAGTAGGGGCCAACCAATGTGAGCAGGGACCTGCAGCCATCCCAGGAGGCTAAAATGTCAGGGCAGGGAACCTGGTGACAGGGTGACAGAAACACCCGGAGTTGGAAGAATAGATAAGAGGACCTGGCGGCAAGAGAACAAGCAAAGGGCACTTGCTATCAGCACTAGCGGGGCCGTGCCAGGATTTGAACAGCCTGACCATCTCGTTCCTTCGACACCGCTATTTATAGCAGTGTTCGTTGATGCCTCTGTCACCGGAGCCTAAAATGGTTCCCCTGTGTGCACCCGGGGCGGCTGGGCTCACTCATCCTGCGCTGGGGAGGCCACCAACGAAGCAGTGACTCAATGGAGCGTGTGTGAAGCTGCTCATCGCCCCGCTGACGGAGGAAGCCGATGTCTCCCTCTGCCAAGAGGCAGCTCCATGCTGGGCCAGCTCCTTGGAAGATGCACCAGACGGTTTCTGTTTAAGGCCTGGCCTCTCGCCAGAAAGAGTCAGTGGGGTAAATAGACCCACCTTCCACCCCGCTTCTTCCTTCGCCCCAGAACTGGGGCTTGTCTGATTCTGTCTGGGAGCCTGCAGTTTCCACAGCTTGATGTTGGTCCTTAAGGTAGCTGTGGGGATCGCTCTGTGCGTTACCCACGCTGGTGGAAATAACCCTTCGGTTACTGGGCTGCAGCAAAATGCAAGAGGGAAAAGACCTTGTAACTGCAGAGCAAATATGCCCCATTCCCTGCCTGGAGATTTGCCTTTTAAAAAACTGCTTCGTTTTCCCAGTTCTGCCCAGGCCAGTGAGCGATGGAGGTGGAGATCAATCTGTCCTGGTGTTTTCCCATTCCTGCAGCGAAAGCTTCGTTACCAGGGCTGCACTTCAAAGCTTTGCTGCCAGTGCTGCGCTGGCTAGGACTGTGCACATAATCCCACCGAGGAGGAGAGGAGGGGGTCTCCGCAGCCCTGGGGCTACAGATGCCAGGCAAGTATGGCTGCAGCCGCCAGGGAGCGATGGCCAGCCCCACGCTGCTGTGACACAACCAGTGCCAAATTTTCTGATCGAATGACTTGAGATGGACATTAGTGTTTAAAAAAAAATATAGAATAAAATCCTCCGGGATCACATCCAGCAGTCCTGCATACAGGATGAGACTTTTGCTTGTTTTCTCTTAGGGCAAATTGCATGGTTATCCCTTCCCTCTGGTGCAAAAAGGGGATGCAGGGCCCAGGACCGGCTCTGAATTTTTAAGCTTTACTCAGTGGGAGCTCACATTCCGCCAGCCAGCGGTACCCCCGAGCAGCCCCGCAGCTGGAACCAGCCCACGCTCGTGCTGTGGCTGTGTCCTTGTCACCGTGGCCGTCAGCAGTGAGCAGCGGTTTTCTCCTCGAGATAAAGCAAACCCGTTCAGGGCCGTGAGGTTAGCATCTGCAGGCAGCAGAGGTGACACCGTCCCCCGCAAAACGGGGACTGCTTGCCGTCACAACCACCAGACCACTGCCTTAAAAATGCCGCTCAGAGGTGGCAAAGCCCTGAGCAAGGACCAGCAAAGTCTTTATCTGGGGAATCCTGTGAGAGGCGAGAATAAATGAGGGAAAACACGCTCTGATTGCCCTGTGAGGGAAACCCGGCTCCGCTGGCCCCGCGTGGCGCTTGCTTTTGGGGCTGCAGCCGTCGGGAATTTGTGCATGGGTGGAAGCGGCCGCATGCGCTGGGAATTCACACCCATCCTGGCAGGGATGTGTTTACCCCAAGGAACGGTGGGCCCATTTCTGCCACCACAGCCGTGGGGACAGGGATGGGGATGGGGACAGTTGTGGTGCCGAGCGTGTGCCACGAGAGGGCGTGAAGGGCTGCGTGGTGTGGTAGGGGGGTGCGATGGTGGCAGGCGTCCCCCCCTCACGGGCGTCCTTCGTGGGCCAACATGTTCCCAGTGGCATCGCCACCTTCCACGGTGCCGCCTGTTGCTCCTTCCCCTTCAGGCGTGTGTTTGGGGAGGGTGTGAAGGGTGTCTCTGCCTCAGCGCAGCCCCAGTGGCCATCGTAGCCCCCAGGCAGTCCCCAACCCATCACTGCGTGGGGTATGTCCTCCATGGGGAAGGGCAGCTGCTTGAAGCCCACCAAGCTGGGAATGGAGACGTGTTCCTGTGCCATCTGTGGCATGGGGCACCATGTCCGTAAGTGCTCATGTGGCACTGAGGTAGAGCCGCCATCTTGAGCACTGTGGGCTGAGGCAGGGCCGCCATCTTGGGTGCCATCTCAGGCGCCACAGCAGGGTGGCCATCTCGGGCACCATGGCAAAGCTGCCATCTCAGGCACCTTGTCACCCGGGGTGACCGGGCTGTGGGGCCAGCCCCCATGGCATGGTCAGGGTGATGGGGGACTTTCCTGCTGGCTGTATAAACAGGCCCCCACTTCCTCGGCGGCTGGGCGGCCCCCTCCAGGTGCGGCTGGGAATCATTAGGAGCTCTCCGCGCCGGGCTGAGTGTGGGAACTGGAAGAGAAAGCTGGAGAGAGGCCTTCTTTCATCTCCCCACTCCCTCCTCCCCCTGTGTCTGCCAAGCCTGGCTTCCTTTTGAATCCTTTAGCTTGTGCCAAGCGAGGGAGAAGGGGGGGGGGGGGAATAAAGAGAAAAAGGGAAGAAAAAAAAAAAAAACCCACAGGAATGTGTCCAGGGATCTGGCTTCATTCAGGCTGCAGAGCCCTGAATACCCCGGCTCCCGCTCGGGGAGCCGGAGGGAGGGAGGCCATGGCCGCCCCCGCGATGGAGGCAGAGGGAAAACAAACAGGGAAGCGGCATTTGCGCCGCGGCTGTTACCACAGTGACTGACAAAGGGCTGTCTGGGAGGGGGCCGCGGCCGCCTCTCCCCCCCACCACGGGACTGGGGAGGCGGGAGCGCCGGGTCAGGGCGCCCCGAGTCCCGCGGGGGGAGCGAGGGCTCTCGGCGTCTGGGCGAAGCCCGGGCCGCGTTTCATCCCGGCATGGGGACGTGGTGCCCAGACAGACGCCCTTGTGTCGGGCCTGTCTCTCAGTACAAAGGCGACAGGGCTGCTCGCAGGGAGGGTGCGAGGGGGAGGGTGGGAGGCTTTTCTCCAGCGCTTCGGGAGGATGGGTTTTTGACTCACTGCCGACTTTATTCCCAGCAAATTAATAATTTCCTCTCGTGGCAACAATGTTGGCCTGTGCGTCTGCGTGTGCATGTGTGTCAGTGTCTCCCACTGCCCTCCCAACCGCGTTTTCCCCTCTCCCTGCTGTGCACGGAAGGTCCACGCTGCTCGCAGCGGACTCCCTCCATCCTTGTCCTCAGCTGGGCTCCTTCCAGCTGTGCGTAACTGTCAGATTCGGCCCAGCTGTGACGGCCGCTGCCTTGGGAGCATCCTGGCGGGAGCACTGGGCCCGGCTGTGAACTGATGATGCGAGTGCTGGAGGTGGCGGGGAAGCACGTTGGGTGGCGGGGAGGGAAAAGCAGCTCTCGGGTTTGCAGCGTGTCTGGCAGAGCGCTTGGCGAAATGGGAAAGCGAGCTGGCAAGCAAGTGCGCGGGGCAGCCACCAGCACACGCTTTCCTCTGCGCCTGCCTGCACAGGGTGCTGGAGACACAGGGCAGCCGCACGACAAACCCAGCATGCCAGATGGGAGCACCGGTCATCCCAGCTGCTGCAAAACACCCGGCACTTAATCTCGCGGTGGTATGTGTCACCCAAGAGTACTTGCATAGCTCTACACGCTCGCATGAGCCCGTGCACACGCGGCAGCCTGCTCGTCCACGCACCTCCCTGTGTGCCGTGGCTGTGCTCTGTGCGGGGCCCCTGCGTGTTCACTCCCATCGCCCTGCAACCCGTTCCCACAGCACCCTGCCTGCACGGCTGCCTGGAAACGGCGCAGGGCTGCCTGCGTGCCTGCCGCAGCACTGATACCTCTCTCTTGTGTGGGCACACAATATGGCATAGAGTATCAGGAGATCTTCTGGGAACACAGTCCATTCCTCTGGCAGCATTGTGTTTTGTTCCTTATTTATATCCCCGGGGTGGTGCCACAGGTGGGCAATTGTTCCAGCTGACAGCCTGAAAGGCAAAGAAACAAGATTTAACTTCCTGCTATTCAATTAGAGAAAGTGAGCATTCATCACCAGCTGCTGGCTGCTGGCAGGAACAGACCCACCCGCCGTGGCGGGCGCAGGAAAAGCTCTCCTCGGCAGGAAAGCTGCCTGCTGCCGCGGGCATGGCGGGCTCCCCGCGCGGCCCGGCTGCCAGCGCTGCTCCAGAGAGCCCCTAGGTAGGGCACGATGCTTCCTCTCCTGTCCTGTGCTGCAGTCGGTGTTCTCTCCTGGGGTTGTTTTTGGAAAGATGATTGCCTGGTCAAAGCATCCACATTGGAAAGCACGAGCGCGGGTTGGGGGGGACACTAAGTGGGGAGCAGCCACGCCAGGAGGGAAAGCCACGAGCTTGCAGTGCTGGAGGGAATGACAGCACAGTGGCTTCCCCGCAGGCCAGCCCAATCCCTGCAGGTTCAGCCTCTGCCCTGAACTCTGCACGATCCCTGAGCCTGGGGCCTCTGTGGCTGAGGGTTGGCGGCTTTGGAAGCCCTTTGGACGTGCACTTCCCCTCCTCTGTGCTTGAAGCTTGTCCTGACCAAGCCAGCAGACGCTGGCTGGTGTGTGGAGAGGCAAGAGATGATCCCCGTCCCTATTGAGGACCAGGAGCCTCCTTGTCTCTATTTCCCCGCGCACGTGTGTGCTCCCTCATGGTATTTTCTAGGCTGGTGAGGGAGGAGAGAGCGCACGCTCCTGCAAGCTCCAAGTAACAAGGCTGCCTCCATCTTCCCCTGTGCTGACTCTGAGACACCCATGAGGCACCCGCTCACCGAGGCCTCGTGGAATCCCCAGCAGTGCCTGGGCTGCAGCGAGGAGCCACGGGACTTTCAGGGGCTTCCTGGCAGCTCCACGTGCTGGGAGCTCAAGGCCATTCCTGCTCCATTTCCTTTCCTCACTCTTCCCCTCCGGAAGCCGATCCAATCGGAGAAGAGTCTCCCGCTGCCTCCTCTCCCCGTCCCTTCCCCGTGCCATCTGTCCCCAGCACAGCAACAACTTCACAGCTCTGCGCCGGTGGCATTTCAGCTAAAAGTCCTTTTGTGCACCTCTTAGCTGGCTTTCTATTTTTAATCCTTCTGTCTCCACAGAGACTTGGGGTATCTTCCAAGCTGGTTGTGATCATCAGGGATACAGTTGGAATCCGTTTTGCATTGCTGCACCAAGCCACACGCACACGTACATGTTCACATGCCTACACGCACGCTGGCTGCCGCGCCAGACATCGCAGCACTGTCACTCTCCCCGGTTTGAGAAGACAGGCGTCCCGTCGGGTAGGACCCAGCTGAGCACAGCACCTCGCACGAACATTGGTTATTACCCCAGACTAGGAAGGTAAGGCGCTGCAGCCAAGACAACCAACAGCAATTAGCCCTTTTGGGAACTCGACTTGAAATGCTGCAGAGGCTTTTCTGTGCGTGCCGATTGCTCTTCCTCCGGTCCTTTGGAAGTGATGTGAGTTGGACATGCCAAACCACTGGTCATGTCTGAGCAAAACTTGGTGCCTCGTGTCATTTCCATGAGGCTGGGAGGGCTCGGGGGGATGTCTGTGAGTTAAAGGCACTTGTGTACCCAAGCAGCGAACGCACATGCTGTCATTACCTCTGCAATGCCATCTGGCCAGCAGCAATGCAGCTAGAACCAGGGCTGTGCGCAGAAGAACATTTTACAACAGAAAGCAATTAACCGAATAAAGCCCTTTTTAAAATCCAGTAATTAAAACCAGTCCCTCCCCCTTGTTTTCCTTTTAAGCTGAAAGTTGCTGTTTACTCATTTGCTTTACAAAGTGTGCCTTGTTGTGGCTTCAGAAGAAATGAAAGTTTGAAGTGGTTAGAGAAGAAAGGCTTTGGGGCTGGTGCGTTCCAGGCAGGGCGGAGGGGCAGGGGCTCTCCAGCCCGGCTTGTTTGTATTTGTTCTTGTCTACTCACAAGATCGCTAAACACACATTTAACAAGTGGTGAAACTGTCTACCAGCCTGATCTCTCCCAGGGTTCATGAGAAGAGGCCTGGCACATTAGCATTGCTGGGGGAAGGGGAGGGGGAGAACAGGCCTTTTGAAGGGTTGGTGTTTTGGGGCTGAGCGAGGGAAGGGCTCCTTGTGCAGGCCAAGTCACAAACAAAGGCATTGTGTTCCCCGGAGCCCTGGGGACTGGCCCCGGGGGAAGGCCAGGGCCTCGCTTCACCAGCCACGGGTTTTCCCATCCCAGCTCCTCTGGTTGCTTTAGCATGGGTGCAGCCTTAAGGCCACCCGTGTCCTTCCAGCGCCCAGAGACAGGAGCAGGGCTGGCACCTCCGGGCTTGGCTCACTGCCCCTGACAGCCGAGAGCCAAGTTGCCCACCGCAGCATGGAGGGCTGCAGCGTTCGTGCAGACCATCCCGTACTGCAGCAACTCGCCTTGTCCGCGTCGCCCTCTCCAGATCTAAAACTTGAGAGGACAGTGAGTTTCTGGGACCTCTCTGTGTAGCCACAGGGGAGCCCTAACCTCGGTTTGGGCTCCTAGATGAGCCAGTAACCCCGGCTGTCAGCAGGGCTGGTGCAATATTAATTATCACTCATCGCTGCTTCTCTGTAAAGTGAGTGCCCAGTGTATTAGTATCATTATGGGTGGGGAAACTGAGGCATATCAAGGGCAGTCAGGACTGAAACGCTGGCGTCATCTGACGCTAACTGTTGGGATGCTCTGCCGATTCTGGAGCAGGAAGGCGATCCTGTCCCTGGCCGTCCTCCAGCCCCGCTGACCTGGGGACGCAGTGACAGAGCCACCTTACGCCTGGCACTCACGGCTGCGGGTCCCGGCCTTGCTGTGGGCACAAGCTCAGGGGGAAAAGCACCATTTTATGGGGCAGAAGCTCTTGCAGAGACAGCAGCACCTCCACAGTGCCCCAGCCGTGGCAGGTGCAGCCTCCCGGTGCCCCATCCCGCGGAGTTTGCACGGCTGCCCAAGCCAAGCCGCATTCCTGGCCGCGGCGGCAGGGCCGGGCGCAGACCCGCCGCGGGGCAATAGGCGTGAGGACACAGCCAGCCGTGCCAGGGCGGCCAGGGTAGCGCCGAGTTTCAGTCGGGCCCCGAGCAGATACAGGATCTGCCCTGTCCCTGCCTGGGGAAGGGTGAGGCCATGGGTTTGTGGGAAAATGTTGTTTTTCCCTCCCCTGGACTGCCCCTAGCAGTCGGCTGGGCCGGCTCTGAATTGCGTGGGCCGGGGAAGTTGGGGGGGAGTTAACAATTGTAGTGCCTCTGGCTTGGAGCTCAGCCACGGCAAACAATCCTCTCCTGGCTGTGCTCCAGATCTGACAAAACATGGAGGTGATATCGTATTCGTACCTACATGCTTTCATCCCAAATCACCTCCCAAAAGCCCTGCATGATTCTCCCGTCTGTGATGAATCCCTCTGCTTAGCCACAGAACAAGACAGCCTGTCCACAGCGCTGCAGCCAGGAATCCCGTCCAGCATCCCTGCGAGGCCTCTGCTTTTGAAATTACAGCTGTGGATCTGGCAGCCAGTGGTGGGACCTGAGGTTAGGAGGTGATGTTGACTGAAGACGTGCGGACAGGGCATTCCAGGCATGCACGGGGTTAAATCAGAGGTGTCAGTTCACGGGGAGGTAACAGATACGTCCTGCTCTTCGCTGCCTCTGGCTTTCCAGAAGCGTTTGCCCTCCCTCCCACATTCCAGCTGCTGCAGCTTTTCACAGCTGGCCGCTCTCCGGGGACATTTCCCAGAGCTGAGCAGGAGGGAGGGGAGGGAGCAGCCCTGGTCCCAGCACAGGAGGGGGGCTGGTGGCTGGGCTGGCTGTCACCCCCCCCAGGGAACCTCAGGCTGGAGCCCTTCACCCCCAAGAGCGGGCTGGCTCAGGCAAACCTGGGCAATCCCAGGTCCCTGGCAGGGATCCACCCTCAGCCCTGGCCCGGAGAGTTTTTCCTGCTGCAGAGAAGGGACATCAATCTTTGCAGCTCACTTATTCCTTGGCCTCCGAAACAGGGGAGCCAATTAGTGCTGGGTGTGATGGATGGCTTAGCCCCGTCCTCGTGACACCCATCCTCTGGAAACGGCTCCGACCACGCAGAGGCACAGCCAGCCGTAGCAGGGGACGGCTCTCGCCAGCCTCCGGAGTCCCAGAGGGTCTCACCGGGGTCCCAGGGACAGGGACAGGCACTGCAGCAATGCTTGCTGAGCTCCCAGAGATCGTGCAGGATGGGAACCAGCCCTGAACGCTGGGCCAGGGTTGATAATTCAGGGCTTGGGAAGAGATTTCCTCTAGTAATTCCCTGGCTTGGCCGTGGCAAAGCCCGTAGCTCTCTGGGGAAGAGCAGACCGGCTCTGGGAAGAGGTTGGTCACCCAGTTTGTGGCTCTGCGCTTGGGGCCAGGCTTTGCCACCGCACGAAAGTGTCCCGTGGGAACAGCTTGCACGGATGCTCCATGAGAGGCCAACAGGCGGCAGAAACCCCATTTCTGCAGCTGGACCCCACCTCCCCCTCGCCGGCATCACCCCTTGCCCACAGCCGGGTAGGTCTGTCCACTCTCTCCTGCGAGACGTGGACGATGCTTTCTGAAACCTGGCTTCCCTCGCACGCAGCTAAACCCATTTAATCCTTCCCTGTCGTCTCCATTGAAGCGACCTGCGAGGGGTCTCAGCACCGTCTCGGCTTCGGCTGCTGCACAGCTCAGCTAATCCTGGGGTGGCTCAGATGGCCCTCGCAATCCCCCAGGCTCGCTGGGGGCGATTATAAACGACTCTCCAGGAGCACAGGCTGGAAAACGGATCCAATTACAGGAGAAGTGGGTTTCAGGGCCCCTGCTCTGTTCATAATGAAGTGTAATCCTAGAAAAACATGTTGCCAATTACACTTCAATTGAACCCAGATAATGATGCTTAGACAAGGCCCAGAAAAGATGGAGTCTGGACAGTGAATTCCTTTCTAATGGGGAAGAAAAGTGTTCCTCCGTGGCAGGTCTGGGCTCTGCTTGGTTCAGGCTCGTTGTGACATGAGCAAGAGCCTGAAATAACCAATCTCTGGATCCCATTTAAATGGTTTTATCAGTGGAAAGAGTATTAATCTCTCAAAAACACATGTTTATGAGAAGTTTAGTTTGGAGATGTATGTATTTTTAACTGAAATCACTTTGGAAAGGGAGGAGGAGTGGGTCTCAGAACTGCTAAAATAACACGTTTCTAATTCTTCTGGTTCAAAGTAACTTTTCATTTTGAAAAGTAAGCTAATAACAGCTCTGTTTCTTGACCACTTTTTATAGTGAAAATTAAAACAAAACATCAAAATTATAGAAACAAAGTGCTATAACCTAAAGCAAATGTTTTATTCTCATTTTGGGGGGGTTTACAAACACTTCTGAAACATCAGCTTTCCCCTCCAACACAGGTTCAGGTCTCTCTTGTTTTACTTTGGGAGGGAGGACGGTGCAGTTCAGTCCCGAAAACGGGTCGTGGGGGCCGTGCCTGGCTCAGCCCCGGCGAGCTGGGCTGGGGCACGTGTGGGCGAAGGGCAGGCGGGAGCTGGCATTTGGCTTTTACGGGAGCTGCCTGCGCGGTGCTGGGGGATCGCAGCCGTCTCGGGGTTGGCGGGTGCAGTGCGGGTGAGCTGGCGGAGATGGCTGAGGCAGATAGGGAGCACCCGACCACGCGGCCTCCGTGCACGGGAGACGGGTGGTGGGGTGGCTTGGCTGGCCCGAGCGGTGACGGGCTGTTATCGCCGCCACGGTCTTTGCAAAAAGGCTTTGGGAAACCCACGTGTTGCCAGATCTCAGCGCTGATTATTTTTTTCAAAATAAAAGGCATTATTTTTGTACTGCGAACCTCCACTTCAGCTCTCTCCCTCCTCCCCTCTCTCTCTCTCCCACACGCACACGTTTTTGCTGCCTTGGGGGATTTGAACAGCACAGGGCTCTGAAAAACAGACTCCTACCTCCTTCCCGCAAGCTCAGGGAGAGCGAGATGCTCTCTAGATGCCGGGCTGCGGGTCAAAGTTTCCAGCATTATGGAAGGAGACAAGAAAACAGCAATTCATCCTAGTGTCATAAAACCTGAAGTTGGGCTTTGGTTGGCTTGTTTTACAGGGTAGGTCTCAAATGCCCTGGCAGTGCCATGAGCTGGCACTTGAAGACACTCCAAGGCTGTGGGAGCGTGGCAGGGGGCCGAGCTCCCGGTGGGACCACCGTGGCACAGTGCCGGCGTGCCAAACCCACCCCGATGCCTCCGAGCGCGGTGCCACCGCTGCCGTCCCGGCCCTGGGCCGTGGCCGTTGATTAATCCCAGGCGAGGGCCCTTTGAGCGGCGTCCTCAAACAGCACCGCGCTTCGAATAAGCTGGTTTCCATCTGAATCATAAGTCTCCAAAAGTGCCTGCGCCGCTCAGAGCCGGGCAGACATGTGTGTGCGTGTGGGGCTGGATGTTGATTTTTCCCTGAAACAACTCAAGGCTTTATCAGTCCCATCTCTTTCCCACGGTTTTCTGTTGCCAGTGAGGTCACTGGTCCCTTTAAACTGGGGCTGAGGCCAATGTGCAGCGGGTGGAAGGGGGGCCGTGGGCAGAAGGGGGGGGACATGAGACGGTTCACACAGACTGTTCCTTTTACAGGAAGACTTGGGATTTCGACCAGCGAGCGGGAGGAGGCGGAGGGGGGGGGGCCCTGGGAACCTGGGAGCGCCGGCGCGGCCGCGTAATCCGTCACTCCCGGGAGATGTCTCATTAACCCATTAACCGGGGAGGTTGGGGACGTGCTGGGAGGAGAAGCGAGGGAAGAGCCGGGGGTGTGAAAGGCAGCGAGCGGGCAGGGGAGGAGCCGTGCGAGGCAGGCACCGCGCTGGGGCCAGCTCCGCCGCGCAGCCCGGGGAGGGACCGCACTTCCCCGAGGACGGCGGGGAAGGACGGCGCTGGCCTCCGGGGCCACGCGTGGGGGGCAGCTTCGTCGAGCCCATCGGCTTCTTCCCCCAGCGCCCCGCGGGGCCGCCCGGAGCCGCCTGAGAGGATGAAGCGGCTGTGCGAGGAGAGCTCGTCCGACACGGAGTCCGACGGCACCATCGACGTGGGCCGGGAGGAGGAGTACAGGTGAGCTCCCACCCGCGGGGACGGGCTCCGGTCCCACGGCGCTGCGACCGAGTCGGGGTTTGGGGTCCCTGCAGCGGGGGTGAGCTCGGCATCCTGCGGGGAGAGGAGTGGGGGGTCCCCGGCTCCGGGCACGGCGCTTGCAGCGGCTCCCTGGCACCGGAGAGCACCGGGCTCCGCCACTGACCCGCCGGGAGTCCCCTGGCACGTCGCTTAACCCCTTCGGGCTGGGCTGGTCCTGCCGTGGGCCAGGACGGGGAGGGGGGTTGGCTGGATCGAGGGTGCTGGCGTCGGGACTGACCCAGCGGGGAGACCCAAGTCGCAGCACAAGTGGTAAAGCTGCGTTACGAGCGGATGGCAATCAAGAAAATGCCTCATTAAAGCCAGTGCGTTTGCCTTCTCCTGCCGGGTGGGGAGAAGGGCAGCTCTGATCTTCCTTAGCAGGACCCCGGTTGCGCCGCACCCCGAGTTGGGGCAGTGCCCCCCCCCAGAGCAAAGGCACCGGTCAGCGGCCTGGATGCCACTGCAGTCCCAGCGATGCAAGGGCTCCTGGGGAATGTGGAAGAAACGAGGAGGTTTTGCATGAGAAACGCTTCTGCTCTGCTGATGCATTTGTAATGCACCAGCTGGGGCTTTGATCTTTATTAAAGAGGGAGCCCGTGCGGTCTGGCCAGCGAAGGCTGCCCTGCTTTAGGCGTGCACTTTCAGTATCGCAGTTCGCAGGCTCCATCCCATCGCTGCTGAGCTGCAGTTTCGGCTCTGGAGCTTTGCTGCTTGGTGAAATGGGAAAGAGCAAGGACAGGATCTCTGTGTGGTCCCCCAGGCGATGTCCTCAGGCTTCACCCCGCTCCCCCACGCTTCGGCTCTGCTGGCAAAGGGCATCCCCCGCTGCCGCTCGCGGCTGGGTTCCCATGCTGTGCTGGCCCTTCACGGGCACGCCCGGGCTCTGAGCGTGATGAAGGAAGGGCTCTGTTATTTGTTCTCATCCAAAAATCAGCTGCTTTTGAACTCTTGTTTCAGTAGCCAAGCGTCCCCCTCCCTCTGCGTCCAGCGAGGCCCCAGATGAATTAATTCCCTTTTGCTGCTTGGTATCCTGGGCGAAGTCGCCCTGGCCGGTGCCAAGCTCAGGTTCTCATGGGATTAAATTCACGAGTCTGCTTCTCACTGATACGGTCGCAGCAGAGTCGGGCTTGTCCAACACGTAATGTCCTGCACAAATTCACTGATCCCTTATGCAGTTTCAAAGTGCATCAGCATTTAACCTGCCTTCGTGCTGCACGTGAAATACATCCCCCCTCTTCACAGCAGTGCAGCACACTAAGTCTATGGTACCCCGATGGATGAAAGAGAGGAATTGTCATAATACTTTATTTCAGTGAACAGTAACAATGAGTTTTTGATCTCTCTCTGGTGCTGCTAATACGTTTGTCTTCTCAAGCCAGTCGTAGGACCAGGCAGCGCTGTGATCTGGTGGTATTTGTGTACGTGTATATTGGTGCTTGTGTCACACAAACACATGGCCAAAAGAGCTGTTCCTGCCCTGATGAGCTTACAGGCCCAGGAAGGTGGGCGGCCCTGCACGGGAGGCTGGCGGATCGGGTTAAATGAAACACTTCCAGGTGGGGAGCGAGGTGGAGCGCGTAGGGCAGAGGGAGGCAGTCGGGCTGTCTGGCCGGGGTTCCCAGCCCATTACCCATCGGTCGGGTGGTTTGGGCAAACCAGTTCCCCTGTACGAGGGGATGAGTCACGCCGGGTGTGAGGCTTGGTTCAGTGTGTGCTGCAAGTTTAGACTCTGGGGTCACTGCAGAAGTGCAAGATACTGCTTGGGTTTGGGGCGGTGGGTTTCTTTGCTTTCTGTTTTGAATAAACAGCCAAAGTTACGCTGTAAATTATAAAATCGAGCAAAGAGCAATGAAGAAAGTTTAATCATCAGAGAATATAGTT
This sequence comes from Strix uralensis, assembly GCF_047716275.1. Classification (NCBI taxonomy): domain Eukaryota; kingdom Metazoa; phylum Chordata; class Aves; order Strigiformes; family Strigidae; genus Strix; species Strix uralensis. The sequence continues at coordinate 5,606,402 of NC_133996.1, forward strand.
ACGGTATCTTTTATGTGGTTCAAATCTGTCAGACATATTTTTAAAATGTATTTTGCAGTAAGCTAAGTCTTTATATCCACATCTGGAACCGTAGCTCACAAACAGCGACGCGTTCAGACAGCTCGGCAAAGAGAGTTTCAAAATTCACTGTTGCAGACTCCTTGAGTGCGTACTCCACATTCCTGCGCTGCCAGGCGAGTTCAGTGCCTACCCCCTGCACGTGTAAGAGCCCAGCGTCCGCGCACAGCCCTTTTTCACATCGTCCGTGCGTTTACGGATGCTGGCAACGCGTGTTCGTACTTGCGAAGCCAGCCAGCACCTATGCCCAGAGAAAGCCCACCCAGCAGACATTCAAATCGGGTACCTGCATGGAGATGAGCGGAGCAGTCAGTAGAAGAACGTGTTATTTCGTCTGATTGTGTAAAACCACTTCTGAAAGCACCTCACTTGGGCCTAACACAATGTATTTTTAATGGGCTGAGTTTGGTCTAGTTTTTGGCGTGCTGCGCAGACAGCACTGTCTCGGCAGAAACATCTTTAATAGACTGCTATTAAAATGCTTCATCAAACTGAAAAATATTTTGATTTGATGGGGTGAACCCAAATGCCCCTTGCCAGATTTGTATGTCTTGCGCGGTCACCGAGTCCCTGCGGAGCGCTGGGCTGGCCGGGGTTGCAGACTGCCGTCTCGCCTGCGTGTTAAACATCGCTGCACCGAGTTTCGTAAGGCGCAGAAACAGCCCCGAGCCAGTCCCGCTTTCCGGAGGGAGAAACCCCGCTTGGGGGAGGTGGAAGGTGGCCCAGCCAACCTCCCCCCGAGCAGAGGGGGTTTGCTCCAAGGAGTTTCCCACGCCCGGTTATCCATCGTTATGGAGACCTCACCGCCGCGGGGACCTAAGGATTGAACTTTGCCTCCCTGTGTGTGTTTAGTGCTGACCTTTGGTGTCTTTAGCCTCGCCCGTGCCCACCAGGCGCAGGATGGTTTGTGGGGCCCTTCTCCTTAGCCTATCTGCCCCTGTGTCCCTTATCCCTTGAGCAGAGCTGGTCCCCGGGGCTGTCGGCCAGCAGGCAGGGTCCCTGCTCTGTCACCTCCTGCCAGGTGTCCCCCCTGCCCAGGTTCTGGCCCCTCTCTGTCTGGTTCAGGGGTGTCCGTGCATTCAGACTATCGCAGCCCACCCCAAAAATTGTGGTTTGTGAAGCGACTCTGCAGGAAGCCCTCAGAAACCACATCAACACTGCTGTTAGCCTCACCCTGAGGAGCACCCAGCCCTTTGCTGCCGCCCTGGGTGGGAGCTCAGATACAAGCTCGTGCTATCGCAGCTCCAAGATGCAAAGACCTGCAGACAGGGCAGGCTCAGACACGAGAGCCAGGAGGTTCACACATGGAGAAAAAAAAAAAAGACCACGACTCCAGAGCTCGGATCGCTGCTTTTCCAGCCCTGTGGAGATGCCAGCATGGGCTGAGATTGGAGATGTGTGCCTCGTAGTGGATGGACAGTCTGGTGCAGAAATCTGTCCCAGGCTGGTGGGAGACTCTTGAAGGGGAGAGAGTGGGATTCGAGTCTCTGCTTGGCTCCCCGTCCCCAATTCCTGAGCTCTGTGTTGTGGGTAAAAATGAGATGGGAACCACAGAAGATATTACTCAGGGGGGGAAACTGCAGATGGCAAACGTGTGTAAAGCATATGTGCAATGGAGGTTTCTCTCCAGCTAGAGCAAGAAATGATTCCCTCTTCTTCCTTTCCAGCCATGTTTCCAGGTCTGTGTCTCCCACTACGACATCTCAGATACAAGCCAGGAAGAAGAGGAGAGGGGTGAGTCTCATCTACGTTGACCAGGGTGGCTGTGCTGTGTCTCGCTGGGGGGTCAGGCTGGGCCCAGCTCTGTGCCAGGGCTCCCCAGGACACCCCCAGTGTGTGTGGGGGTGCTGTTAGCACGTCCCTCCTGAGGGGACACCGTGCAAAATTGACTTTACACCATTTCCTGCTCCATCTCCTGCAGAACTCTCCCCACAGCCATTTTTTGTAGAGATTTGGCCTCAAATCTGGCAGAAAGGGGTGGGGAGAGGGGTGGAGGAGAGCGATTTCACCTGGGGTTATCGCCCCAGTTAGTTCCTTTGCTCAGCTTTTGCACCCAAAACATTTACGTATATGGCCCTGTTGAAAGCGCCTCTCTCAGCCGTCCACAGCTGTTAATGAAGGCTTTAGACCCGTGAGCTGTGGTCCTAAATGACCGTGGTTTCTTCTCTCCACTTGGAAATCTCCCGCAGATCATCGAGAAGCGGCGCCGTGACCGTATCAACAGCAGCCTCTCTGAACTGCGGCGCCTGGTGCCCACCGCCTTCGAGAAGCAGGTGTGTGAGTCCATGATTTCCACCCGTCCTCCTGCGCGGGCTGCGTTTCGGCAGCGTTAAGGGTAGAGCTCTCAGAATGAGAAAATCTGGAGCAATGATAGGTCTTTCTTATCATCATCACTTCAGGGAGTAAGTAGGTGGTGAAACCGGGTGGTAAAACAATATTAACAAATATTCAGGAGCCCTGGGGAGGATAAATTCAATCCAGAAAGTGTTTTGCAGATATGAAGATGCACGGAAATGGGGATTTTCAATTTGCATCAGGGGATCTTGGGAAGGAGCTCTGTTTTCTACTCACTCGATGTAAAAACCAGAGCCAGTGCCCTGGATGGATGTCCTGCTCCGATCCGAGCACTCCTGGGCTTCAGGAAGGTTTTGGGGAGGACGTCACTGGGCAAAACTCAGCCCCTGAGAGGCACAAAGCCCTAGACCATAAAATGATGAATTGCTCTTTTTTCCTGCTCCCAACACACAGGGGTCTTCCAAGCTGGAGAAGGCAGAAATTCTACAAATGACTGTAGATCACTTAAAAATGCTTCATGCCACGGGAGGAACAGGTAAGAACCCCTCTTATAAGCATAGCGGTGAGGTGAAGGTGAAAACCTGGAAGGAAAATTCCCCATCAGCCTCAGCAGCAAGCAGTATCTTGATGCTGCTGTGCCTTGCTGACACCAGCCAGCACCAAAATGAACGCTGCCCTGCCTGCTTCCCAAGGGAAATATTTTTTGAGGGAGGGCAGATGGACATTTCCTGCCCTGTTGTTTTTCATATGGGTCAGCATCCATTTGGCAGACCGGGGTATGTGGGACGGCAAATCCCACAGACCCGCAGGGACGGCACCGCTGTCATTGTCACACATCCCGCTAAAAGCTGCCCAGCCAGGGACGTTCTTAGTCCTGCTCAGAAATGGAGCCTGCTTCCAGAAAAACGATATTAAACTCTTTACCTCCTCCCTGGGATACATTTCCTGCAGCGGCTGGATTCTGCATGGGGACTCTGCAAATAAACAAGGCTTTTTTCCCTTTCTGTTCTTTTTTTTTTTTTTTGTGTGTGTGTCTCTTGGTTGTTATAAGAAGAGAGAGGGAGCCCTGTGCAAAATTCAACAAAGGTCTTATTTGTACTGAGACCTCAGTACAGACCCTCTGTCCTGTTCCAGTTAACAGGATGGAGATCACAGCTCCAGTAAAGAAGCCTCTGGCTTGCTTACCACCCATTTTTGGCTTGCTGGGGACATTGCTGGCATCCAGGCTTTGGTTCAGAGCTGTAACTTGGTCTGGAACATTTGTTTAGATATTCAGTTTGACTGCACTGCAACAAAGGGCTGTATTGTCACGAGAGACCCCGTCAAGCAAAGTGGTCCAGCGCTTCACTGTGCTGTGACATTCTCTGCTTTATTGCTTATCGCCTCATGAAGCTGCAAGTAGGGAGCAGAAGCCTAAAAACCAGCTGCCGCTTGCATTTTATCTTGTTGATTTCTGTGGCTTTGAGCTTCCTTGGCCCAGCGGTTTTGGTTCTGCCACTGTCCCGTGTCCTTCGGCCAGACATCTGTTTAAATGAAGTATAAAGGTGGGGACCCAGGCAGAGGAAAATGGTGCTAAGGTGTGTGCTGAGGAGACACAGCGTCCCGCTGTTCTGCAAGACCAGGGATGGTTCGTTAGCAAAGAGGGACCCAGTGCCCTTCTAGCCCACAGTCGTGTCTCCAGCAGTGATAACTGGTAGAGTCCAATAGGAAAAATTTCTTCCTGAGCACAGTTAATGAAGCCTCTTACTCGTCTCACATGCTGGAGTAAGAGGCTTCATGACCCTGGCAGTTTTATCCCGATGAGATAACCGCAGATGCTATTCTCACGCACGCAAACGTCCAGTCCTTTCGGACACCCACTTGGCTATCTGCTTCAGTAATATCACACGGCAGCAAAGTGCCTCAAGTGAAATACACTGTGCACTAGAGAGGGTAGTGAAATCAAAGCACATTCCTGAGCTCTCCATGGATTTACTGTCATCCGTGTCCTCTCCCTGCAGGCTTCTTAGATGCTCGAGCTCTGGCCGTCGATTACAGGAGCATCGGCTTCCGCGAATGTCTCACTGAAGTTGTCAGGTACCTGGGCATCCTCGAGGGCCAAAACGCCGCCGACCCCATCCGGCTGCGACTCCTCTCCCACCTGAATAATTACGTGGCAGAAATGGAGCCTTCTCCCGTGGCCACTTCCCTCCTGCCCATCCAGACGTGGCCGTGGTCCTTCCTCCACAGTGCTGCTGGCCCCGTGCAAATCCCCAGGAGGGAGGCTGCTCCCGCTCCGGTTGTTTTGACTGCATCTTCCCTGGCTTACCCAAGCCCTGCTGTGAGGCCAGCCCCGCTTCGCCGTGTCCCCAGCGACATGCTGCCGTCCCGCCGAAGCTTCCTGGCCAGCAGGATGGCCTCTTCTAGCCGGAGGGCCCGAGGCGCGGGCTCGTCCACGGCCGTAGCAGCCGTGCCCAGGATGCCGTCGCCAGCGGGCGTATTGAGAGAGGGCTCGTCCAAGAGCAGCCAAATCGCAACATTCCTCTTCTCACCAGCTTCCGCCGGCATCCCTGTTCCACCGGCTTACGCGGCGCCTCCCGCCTTGGGCACTGCCGTGCAGGGACCCGGGATCAGGGTTGGGACATCCAGGATCTGCCGCTCCTGGGCGACTGAAATCGGGGCTTTCTGACCCTCCCCTCCCCTTTGGAGACAGGAATTATTCAGCACTCATTGCCCGCAGGCCTAAGAACAAACTCAGCTGAAAAGGCATCTTTCCTGCTTTGCAGAAGCCAAGGATCCATAAAGAAAATTCTCTTTACTCTTCCCTCCCTCCTCGCAAGCCTTCCTTGCCTCACCATCACACGTCCTCTCCCTCGTGATGCCTGCAAACATAAATCACATCCAATTCGATGCACTTGTCTGCACGCGGCTGTACTCCAGATCCTTCTGGCTACGAGGGAGGGGGCACACGCAGATCCCAACCCTGTTCCTCCTCCAGCAAACCCCTCTGCAGAGCCCAGCGTTGCTCTCCTTTGGAAAACAGCCAGCCCTGAAATACTGTCTTATTTCCTTGGGGACTCAAAGCTGCCAGAGTCTTGCTCACGCCGATTCTCTGCGATGTGTCCCCCAGCTGCAGCACCTAATTTTGGTGCGGTGGGACGGACGCAGCTCACCCCCCTCCCCAGCACTGCTGGCACCCCACAAGGCAGGCTAGAGCCCCCCCAGCTCCCTTAGCAACCTGCCTGCCTGCTAATCCCCATGCTTTCCTTGCCGCATTACCAGCTTTTCCCACTTACGTGCCCTTAAGGTGGAGTGAGGCAACAGCTTAACAGAGCTCGTTCCCACAGCCGAGCTGAAACGCTGCCGTGTCTGCAGGGCCTGCGCTGGGTCCCCGCACAAACCGTGCAGGAGCAGCCGGCCAGGCCGCCTGGGCGGAGGGAGGCTTCTGCAGCCCTTGCTCCTCACCGAGGTGTGAAGAGGCAAGACGGAGGATTTCAAAGGGACGTCTGTCACGGAGGGGAAGGCTCTGATAGCCACGGTGAGAAGAAAAGGCCTTTCCCTCTGCCAGTCTCCCCGCTGGAGCCGTCTCTCCTCCATCCCCCGCTGAACAGCTGTGACTGCAGAGGGGGGCAATGGCTCAGACCAGGCTGCGTTTGAAGTGCCTCCGTCGTTCTCTCTTAGCCCTGCATCCCTCACCCTCTCCTCCCACAATGTGTCCGTTTTCTTTCTTCAGCGCCATGTTTTGGTCTCGCATTGCTCATCCCTCTCCCTGGGCCGGGACCAAAAGCCACTGAGGTTTCACTGCAGACCTCAGCAAGCTCTGGGTCTGCACTTGTCCTGATTCCCGAGAGCTTTTTCTGCCTTGGCCTGTGTGCCCCTAGATCACTGATGCAGCAGATCTGCCTCTGCTCCTCCAGCTGTCCTCCCCTCCTCTCTTCTTCGGGCAGAAAGAACAGAAACTTGAAGCTCTCAAGCCACCATGCTCCTGTGCCACGTCCCTAACTCCCGTGGTGGCCAGGGCAGGGTCTCCCAGTGCTCCCCCTCGTCTGAACAGCCCCCGCTCCCTGCGTCTGTGCCTTGACTTGCTGGGATACACGTGCAGAATAGCCTGGACCCAGTTGCATGCCCACCCCAAGGAGTCTCGCCCACCTCTACAGCACTGTGACACGAAAAGAGAGAAAAGTGTGGAAAGGTCAGTGCAAAGAAAGGTAAAAAAGAGGGAGAAGATCTCTCTTGAATGGGAGAGGCTCTCCCCACGCCTCAGGTCAAACGCGCAGCCGGTTAGACTGTGTGGATGAGCTGGTGTTTTTGCGTTCCTACAGATTGTATCTGCCATGTGCATGTCAATGTATGTATCTGCTATTGTTTTGAAAGTGAGTCCCTCCCAGTTGTTTTGATGAAAGTCACCGCACTTAACACACAGAAATGCCTCCGCTACTTCTCCTCACCCTTGTCCTGAAGTGCCAGAATCAGCCAGGAACTCTCTTTTAATAAAGTCAGAGGAGGTCCTCACAGACTCCGCTTGTTCCCGCAGCTGGTCGGCACGCTAGAGCTCACAGCAAGTAGCCCGGCCTCACTTTACACTGTGCAGAGCTGTTAGATTCACGAGCTGTGACATCCAGCAAAGGTGTCAAATAAAGTCTTTCAAACCCCTGTCCTGGTTGTGAAACGTAGTGTTGATGTGAATCTTTTCTGCTAATCCAGCCTGCCTGGATGACTGCTAGGTTTGCGGCGGGTGAGCTTTAATTCCTGAAAAGCTTCAAAAAATGTAAGATGCAGGCGGTAAGGTAACATCCCTGCTGGGTGTTTTATAGCTGCTGCTCTTGGTAACTCCAGTCCCATGACTTTTTACTTCGCAAACCAGTACGTGAGTCAAAATCATCTGGCAACGCTTGCCCTGAGATTGGTGATAATCTGTGGCTTGAGAACAAATCATTTCATTTAACTACCAGCATCTGCAAAAATGTCAGGGAACGAATCGGGGCCAGCAGAGCCTTGCAGCCAGATGCCTCGGGCTCGCCTTGGTCTCCTGACCCTTTGCAAGCGGGACCAGAATAACCCCTGCTGCATCTTGCTGTTGGGAAACGCTTTGGACTAAACAAAGAGCCACAGCTGAGAGTTTGAGGGCTGTTTTGAGGAAAGGACCAGTAAATGATCCTTCTTGTGAAAGATGCTGGGAGAATTTTCTGGGGAATGGTGGGAATTTGACTTCCTTTCCCATAACTCCTTCTCGCTCCAAAATGCCTTTCAAAACCGCCCATAAATCCCTGCCTTAAGTGCTGTGTTGGGAATTGCTGGAAGGGAGCAACTGCAGCTGTGATGGAGTAACGCAGCATCCGTCTGGAAGCTGAGAGAAACTTCAAGGGCAATAATAGGGCTATTGATGACGGGTCGTCCTGCTGGTGCCTGGGCTGCCCCGACCCGGCTGGAGGCGGCGGTGGGAGCTCAGTGCTCTGGTGTGGCCTCGGCCAGAGAGAGGAACCAAATTACCCTCCGTGGGAGGCAGGCATACAAACCAGCCCCGCGGGCTACAGTGGTAAAACAAAACAGAGACAGTGAAAAAAAAAAAAAAAACACTTCCTGATCTCTGCTGATCAAACAGGAGCAGGAGCGGGTGGGAGGGCATCAGTTCAGGCCCGTGGGGTTTTCTCCCCACAGCAACATGGTGATTAGAGCGGTAGCCCGGGACTGGAGCTTCATTTTTTTTCCCAGGGTTTTCTTTAGCCTAAACGTCTCCTCTAACACATCCTGGCAACTTTTGATCTACCCTGTAGGGGAAATCCCCGAACTCTCCACGCACTCTCTTCATCCTTGTTCTTCAGGCAAAAAAACATAATGAAGAGGCCTATGGGAACGCGTGGGCTGCGTTCAGCGCGGTCCGGCTGGGGTTGCTCGGTGGCATACGGTGGTGTTAAACACCGCTCCAGCTCCCAGAGCGGTGAGGCTGGAACAAAACGGGGCTGGGACGAACAAGCCTTCACCTGTTACTTGGAGGGGACAAGGCCACTTCCAGGCTGCGGGAGATCTGCTGCGCAGCAGGTGCTCCAGCAGTGAGCGAGTCCTGCTCTCCCAAATTCCCCTGCATGGAAAACGTTGCTTATCTCAGTTCTGCTATGGCGTGCCCTGAGTGAAACTCTCTCCCTCCTGCGATGCTGCGTTTTTCTGCTCCTGGTGCAATCCCGGCCTGCCCTCTGCTGGTAAAATCCCAAAGCTAAGGAGGAGAAATCCTAAACCAGGGTCAGCATTTGGTTGAAAACTTGCCATCCGTGTTGAAAAATGTTTTATGATGACGACCAGCGACTGAGACACACGGTAGGAAAGCGGCTTGGGAGGCCTCTGGGTGATGATCCTCACAGCAGTGCCATCGATGGGGATGGACTGGTGAAGATGAAGACATTAAAAGGTGTAACCTTTCTCCAGGCACTGCTGGAGGTCTTGAGAGGGTGAACTGGGAGGATCTTGGGCATCGTTGGTCACCAGGAGCAGCTGCACTCGTGTGTTGAGGGTACCAAGAGTAGTGGGGTCCCTGGGGCAGTTTTGGGCCCGTCAGTTTGTGTTGGGAGTGAAAAGAACCGAGGAGGACACAGGACTGTAGTTGTCTGCATGGTGTCCCCTGGGAGGGGATGCAAATGTCAATAAATATGTTTCAAATAAAAGCCATTCTCAGCGTAGCCACAGCGGCTGCTTGCAGCCAAAGGGCGTTTTATGTGGAAACGTATTCTTCCAGCTCTGCTGTGTTTTGACTTTAGCTGTCAGAGCGGGAGCCGCTCCGAACTCCTTCCACAGCGAGACTCTTGTCTCTTGGGTGGTTTCCCAGATGAGGAGATGCCGGGCTGTGGAGGACTGAGCTGTGCAACAGTGGCAGGCGCCAGGCGTGATCCCACCAGTATGTACCAGCGCTGCCTCCCAGCACGGCCAGCTGCTGGGAGGAAGATGATGAGCTCAGGAGGAGGATGATTTGTGTCTTTAGAAAATAACCTGGACTGAAAATACTGCAAAATATTACAATTTACTTTGCTAATTGTTACCTTTTATTCTGTTTCTCTTCATTATTCCACTGTAATGAAGGGATAGGTATCATATTCCATTTTTATGACAACATCATATCCTCTTTTAAAGCAAATTAAAGGCAATGTAATGTGGAATCGAAAAGTCACAGCAGACCAGCTACTAGCCTCTGTAGGCTATCTTGGTCCCCCTTAACAGGACATCCATGGTGCCTGACGGTCACTGATGAGTCACTGAGTCCTGTGCTGCTGTGTCCTCACGCTCTGCTGAAGATGCTGGAAATGGGTCTCCCTGGAGCTGAATCTCGTGAGCATGAAGCTGTGGGACAGTGGAGGGGGGTGAATCCCTCTCTTGTTCCAGCGGGTTTCTTCTGCATTCAGAGTTGTTCAACCCTCACCCTGGGAAGAGGGACTGACAGCTTGCTTCCACAGAGAGATGTCGAGGACCCTTGGTCCCGCTCCAGGGTGGCCCATGATGTGAGCTGGCGCAGCGCCGGGGCTGCCGCAGGAACTCGCACTTATTTGAGGAAAAATTATGCTCTGAAGAGGAGGAGGCTGTGGGAACGGCTCCAGCTACGACTGCTCCTCATCTCACCATCAGCGACACCTCCAAAACTGTAGCTTGGAGCAGCAAGAAAAATTATCCCAGAGGAATTATTCGCTCTCCTGCTGCATTCCTCTGCTCGTTCTGCTCCTTGCCTCCGTCCCAGCCCCACGGCCCCGCTCTCTCCAGGAGGCTCCCCTGGGTCCCTCCTGTTTCCTGGTGGGACTGAGCTGCCACGTGAAACACTGGCATGCAGAGAATGGGGATGGGATGAAAAAAAAACCCAAAATCCCCCCCATTTCTGGGGGGTCTTGCTGTGGGTGTGTGTCCCTGCCAGCTGCCCCCAGAGGATTGTTTCGCCCCTAATCTGGTCCACCATCCCCACACAGGGACAAGACTTTGGCGTTGCTCGAGCCACCGTGGGATCTGTACGTGGACTGAGCCGTGAGACTGCACAGCTGTCCCCCAAACGCCACCCAGGTGCCATTTTTTGTGGCAACCACATAGATTTGAAGGGTTAGGAAGCTGTTGTGCTTATTTATTGAGTTGGTTGCTGGCTTGGGGGAGGTGGACATCCCTGAGGGGTGAGCGGTAGATGTTGTTGGCCAGCCTGAGGAAACCAGGTGTTGCTGAGGAGCAGCGAGGGGCCGGGGTCTGAAGGGGAGCGCCTGGCAGCGTGGCACTAGTCCCTCCTGGTGCAGGTGAGGGGCCAGAACCACCCGGGGGTATTTGGGATTTCTGGTGCTGGGAGCGTTTTGGAAAGAAATGGAGGCCCAGCTTGTCCTGGGGCACGCGAGGAGGCCGGAGCCAGAGCAATCCTGAGGGGCCGCCATGTCCCCGATGAGGGTCGTCGACCGGCGACCCCAAAATGGCGGGCGGGGGCGCGCGGGTTGGCCCCGCCCCGCCTCGGGCCGGGCGGGCGGTACCGGTCCTCCCCCCCGCTGGGGTCGCTGCAGCGGGCGGCGAAGGCGCGTCGGGCGGCGGGGGTCGCTCCCCGCCGGGCCTCGCCGCCTCCTCTCCGCGGCACGGCGGCCCGCTCACGCCGCCGCGGCGGCTATAAAGGGGCGCCCGCCGCCCGCCGCCGCCTCTCCGCTCGCCGGGCCGCAGCGCGTGAGTCGGTGTCGGGCCCAGCGCCGCCCCGGGCCGGGACCGCAGGGCAGGGAGGGCACGGGGAAGCGCGGGGGCGCCGGGCGAGCGCGGCTCCGGCCCGTTGCCTCCGGTCAGCCCGGCCGCCCTCTGGGCGCTCAACCGCCGCCGCCGCGTGTTTTTATTGCCGCGCTAGAGCCGGATCTATTTTATATATATATATAAAAAAATATAAACCTAGCAGAGAAGATCTAATTTTAACAGAAAGGTTCGTGCAAATATATATTACAGAGAGGATTATTTTTTCTAATTTTTTTTTTTTACCTCAAAAAGTCAAACGGCCTTTGCTCTGGCGAATTGGGGCTAAATTAGACTCTTAAAGCAAAATACGGGACGTGGTTTTAGGGAGATCGAGGAGGGTTTTGCCCCAGAGCTGAGGGAGAAACGCTCAGGAGCTAGCATATAAATTTTGGCTTCATATCTGAGCCCCGCTGTCCTGGAGGCTTAACTTTTTTTTTTTTTTTTTTCTGATTTCCAGGCCTCTCCTCCCCCCTCAGCTGCCCTCTGTCCCGGGGCCTGGCGTGACGGAGCAGCCGTCCCCCGGTCCCCCCCCACTGTGCCCTCCCTCCGGTCACCGGCCTCCTGACAGCCCCCCCCCCCCCCCCAAGCTGTTTCTGGAGGCCCCCGCTTAGTGAGGCTTTTAAATAAGATTTTGAGTTTCTCCCAGGTTTAAATATTTACGAAAAGCTTGACTTAAAGAAACCCCAAGAAGAAACCCCTCTTAGATCCCGGTGGGAGCGCGTGCTGGGTGGAAGATGAACACGGCTGCCAGCAGCTACCCGATGGCATCGCTGTACGTGGGTGACCTGCACCCCGATGTCACCGAGGCCATGCTCTACGAGAAGTTCAGCCCCGCTGGGCCCGTTCTCTCCATTCGGGTCTGCAGGGATATGATCACCCGCCGGTCCCTCGGGTATGCCTACGTCAACTTCCAGCAGCCAGCCGATGGTAAGTGACATAAACAGCCACATCTGTGCTTTTTTTCTTCACTTTTACTCACTTCTTTCCGCTAATTCACACTGCTGTGAGCGTGCACTGCCATGTAGCTGCCTATGAAGTGTTAGTTACAGGTAAGTAATCACTTGTTAGTGATTGTGAAGCTGGAATGTTTTTTACAACTTGGTGTCCCCAAAATACTCTGCAAATGCACATCTTGGTACCATCTCTGATAGACCTATTTCTCTCTTACTGATAATAAACTTTGGAGACTTGGGTTTGTTCCTCACGTAAGAGAATAATCTCTACTGTGTTCTCTTTTGTTCTTGTGTAGGTTTGGGCTATTTGTGGGGGTCTTTGTGCAGTCCCAGCAGAAAAGAGTTGTCAGCGCTGGTTGAATGCTCAGTTTGACTGGCTGAGCCTCTGGCTGCTCACTCAGCCCAGTATTTGGGGGATCTGGTGGACTGCAGGTTGCGGTGTTTGTGTAAGCAGCTGGATGGGTCTCCCAGTCTGGGAAGTGGTATTCTTGTGTCATTGGGAAAGAAGATGTTTTGTCTTGTTCAATGTATGAGAAACCAGGCTGTCTCACATGCCTTGTTGATTTGCTCTTGCCAGACTCTTTTTCATGCTTCGGTTTGGTTCCTGCTCAAGTAGGTCTTTCAGAGCTGAAGCAGAAGTAGCATGTGAAAGATGGGACAGAAAAGGTCATTTTGGAACATGCCTTTTCTGGAAGAAAAATGGGTCAGCGTTTTCTGCCCTAGTTTTCAGAGCCTTTGCTTGTCGACTGGTGCAAGTTTATTGTTCTGTGCTGTGATTTAGCAGTATCTAGATGCGATAGAGACATCCAAAGGACAGATGAGGGAACTTTTCCCTTAAATTCATAATCAGTTCGTAACAACACAGGCTGCAGCAGGGAGTAAACTTTCCATTAGCCTGTAGTAGGTTGTCCTGCTTTATGTTTTTAGAGACAGCAGAGTGGTTTGTTTGTTGCACAGGGTAATGTATCGACTTCGGATCAAAGTATTTGTTGTGTAGAAAACAAAAACGTTATTACAAAATTGTATTTCCGCAAGCCATCAGAGCCTGTGGGATTGAGCTCTTGGCTGAAATGTTTGGATTTTACTATCTGTTGTGACTGTGTGCCATCCTAGCTTCCCTACTCTCCCAGGTCAGAATGCCTTCTGCATGTCCTTTCCCCGGGATGTGGACTGATCTGATTGAGCACTTCTGATCCCTTCTCTTGCTAGGCTGATAAAAAGCTGGCTTGCACCCCAGTGAGTAATTTCACATTCATGGAACTCTCAGAAGTGCTTTTTATGCAGGTTAAGTAACGTATTTGTGTGTTTTAAGACTTCTCAATGAGAAGGAAGGAACCTGAGAGCCTGTATATGTGGTCCTCTCCGTCTTATAAAACCACCTTGGTATGTTCATGTGCTGTACAAGGCTTACCTGCCTTTGTCTAGGCTATCATCTCATTTTGCAGGATAAGAGAAATAAAAGCAAGCAGCAGAGATAAAGCCAAGAAGGAGTTCGGATTGGATAGATGCCGGGGAGGTGGGGTGCAAAAGACTGTAAAGTTCTCTTAAAGTAAAGACCTGTATAATGTGTGTAGTTCTGATCTTAAAAGGGAGGAGTGTCTAGTCACATGTGCTTGCTTTAGCAGAAAAGTTCTGCTCTTGTTACAAAGATATGGCCTTCCAATATTTCAAGGTAATCTTTTATGGTGATAAGTAGTCAGAAATTTAGAGGGAGGTTGCATCATTCTGGGCTCCTGGTGAGGCAGCAGACATTTTAGGAAGTCCCAGTACTTCAAGTGATACTTTGCCAAAGTAAGTGGTGTCTTGTTACTGGTAGGTCTCAGAAGGTCAAGTGATTTAAACCTAATCATTTAGTTAATATCAGGAAGGAGAAATATTCAGACTTGGTCATGAAGAGATCTGTTCCGATATGCTCCTCATTTCTTCTGTCTGGCAAACTGCAGCACGTGTTACTTTGCATAAGTGAAAAACAGCTGCTGTACTAAATGTAATGCAGTGGAACATAAACAGATAATTTTGGAGAGGTGAGCCCACTGGTGGTATGTTGTCATCTCTCTGGAGCAAAGACCTGAATATGAAGAATATAATTCTTATTGTCAAATGCAGAGATTTGGCTTTTGTTTTCAAGGTAGCAGTACTCAGTACTGCCTGCACGAGGGCTTTCTGAGAGAAGGAGGGATCTGTATTTTCTTCCAGGAATGCATAATCAGAAATGCATTTGGACTTGATCTTACTAAATCTGTGAAACGATGGGGAGTGTTCTGTAGCACTGCAGGGGTCTGTTTTGATGTATGGGCGATAGTAGATGCTACAAAATACCACTTAAAGTAATCGGGAAGCTTTGCGCTCTGAAAACTGTCGCGGAAGTTCTTGTGGACACGTTATTAGTATGCTTGAAGTGGCAGTAGGTGTTAAAGAAGTTGATATATGATAGTTTGCATTTCTCTGGCACCTTTTGTGGAAGGGTTGAGTGCTTTGTAAATCTAAAGAAAACGATGTTTTAACTTTTTTGTGTGGTAAATAGGACTGTGTGACTATGGCTAGAGAAAGTCCATAGAGCAAGTCAACAGAACTCATCTCCATTATGTGGGGCCACCGGGAGCTCACGCTGTCACATCCTGAATGTGCTCTGCTCTTCCAGAGTTCCCAAATTGGTTCAAAGCTTGCTTTTTTTTCTTTACATTTTTGTTAGCTAACGGGGTGATGCTTGACCCTCAAAGGGGCTGCTTTCTGGATGTGCATTGTCTAATGTAGTCTGCTGCAGAGGGGTTATTTTTAGTGAAAATAAGCTTTGCTGTTTTTGACTGCACTTCTTTGGCGTAGTAACCAGTGAATGCTGAATACTGAATCTGTCATACTGTGATAGACAGATTAAGGAAATGCTTCAAAGTTCTGACTAGTTCAGGCTCAGCTGTGGTCGTTAATATTTATTCTTTTTGACTGTGAAGAAAGGAAAGAAAACAAACTCATTTCATTTGAAAGAAAAGCTGAACTTCTTTTTTCATATGTTCCTCATGTAATTTAATTTCGTTCCAGGGTTTCATAACACTGACAACAGTCACGACATGACAACTTGGATAATGAAGTAGAGAAACTTTAAAATGGCTATAGAGATAAGCTGTTCTGGAAGTACAGAGAAAATAACATTTCCCAAGCCAAGAAGGAACCCAGAGCTGGGATTAGATAAGTGTCTATGAAGAAGCAAGGTGTAGAAGAGTATAGATAGACTTTCTGTCTCTTCTCTTTCTTAAATAAGACCTGTGTAACATAAATGCAGGTGTGAAGTTAAAAGGGAAGAGTAGTTACTTACATATGCTTCATTGCTAGCAGCATTTTGCTTCTAACCTCAGCGATCAAGGGATTTAAACCTGTTCTGTATGCAACCTCTCTTTAAAAAATAAGTGGTTAAATTTGTGCTATGTGCTTTTGTTGTGAGGTCTTTTTTGCTTAGCTTTTTTAGTAAGCAAGAGCCCAGAGGTTTGCAGAGCAGCCATCTTTAGAGAATACAACTCCTTATGCAGAGTTTCTCATGGGTGAATCTTGGGGTGTGTGTGGTTATCAGTCTTTATGCTGCTCAACCACAGTTGCTAATTCCAGCATTGTGTTTGCTCTGCATCAGGGAGCCTGTAAGGGACATTAATTACTACAAGGCCTGAGGCAAACTGCAAGGAGTGTTCATATGCTTTCCCTATCTAGAAGGCTACGGAAGAGGAGTGAAAAGGAAGCCTGAAAGGGGTTGAGAGTGTGCATAATGTATATGAGTTGCAGTTGTCTGCTGGAAGGATGACAGGAACCAGTGGGAGAGAAACAGATACAGGAACTGAAATGGCTGAAGCTTTGTGGCTTAAATAGAAGAAAATGAGAAGGTGTTTGCTCAGATTAAGGACACGAATCAGATGTGCTTAGTCTGAGTCATTCACATAACTCGTGCTGATCCTGTACAGGTTTTCTTAGGTCCTGGTGTAATACGATTGCATTTCCACCTGTGGGTATGGCAGACCTTCCTCAGGTCAGGGAATCCTTCTAGGGCTTTCTTACACCACTGCTCACAAGAAGTGTCTGAGTGAATTTCAAGCAGAGTATAATAATAGAGTGGAATACTAGCGAGTTACTGAAAGAGCAGTGCAATAGTATCTGCTTAAGTATATGCTGAGGAGGCTTGAAAGAACTGGGGGTCAGTTCATAACTAGTCTCTATCGGTAGCTGCTGCAGAGTGTTTCGCAGTTCCCTCTGCTTGCATGCCACTGCTTCATCTGCTTGTCACCTTTCAGCAGGAGCCCTGTTTCTGCTGCAGATGGTATATACAACTAGTTTGTGTCCTTGCCAACACATACTTCTGGAGGACCTTTCCCTGCTATAAATAAACACTGCCAAATTTGACAAGCCTGGACCAAGTCGCCTGCCGAAGTGCCTACTAGGAATGGACTGCAGGAAGAACCTGGGTTGCATTGATTCAGAGTAGCAGCTGAGGAATCATTTTAGCATGGCAGTTAGTTGCATGTAACACCTTTGACTAAACAGAGCTAGTAGAGTCCTAGCAAGCATAACTTTCCTCCCTTAAGTCATTTTCTTTTTTTGCAAGCCCGGCTACTTCAGGAATGACATCCAGCAGTTTGTTTCCCAGCTGGGTGTATGTGTGAAGGACTGGGGAAAATAGCAATGGCACCACTTCAATTTAAAAAGCAACAACAACAAAACCATTTCAAAGCAAGTGAAAAATTCTGAGAAACTTCCATGCAGTGGTTGACACTGACTTTGGGGGTAGGGAGTTCAGGAGACTTTTGTAGGCAATGTCCCCTTGGAGTTCCTTAGAGGTAGTTCTGTGAAATGCTGAGTAGTTACTCTGGCTGCACTAGCAGAGTCACGTGAAAGGAGGTGTTCAAATTGGCATTTTCTTTGAATTTGCTGCTCCTGAAATCTAATCAAGTATCACTGATTGGAGTTGGCCTGGAAGAACTGAGCCAAACAAATTTGGAAAACTTGGGTTCTGCCCTGTTAATATTCCTTGGTTTTAATGCATGTCTATCCCTCTCTTTCCCTGCTTCATGCTGGGAATTAACAGTCTTTCTTTTTCTCTGCTCACTCCATGCTGGGAGTGTTTTCTGGCACAGAAGAGTCCCAAGCATCTCAATTTTATGAACAAGATCCTAATGTGTGTACGTAATGATCCTTTTAATATATCAGTAGGTAGCAGAAATAGAATCATGGAGGGGGGTTTCAGTGTAGGTTAGAATGACAGTGCTGGGGTTTTAGAGTTTAGATAACACTTCCCTGTTAATCAAATCGGGTGTATGGACTTTTTTCCAGAGTTTTGTCCACTCTTGCTGTCATCTTTAGATTGAGCAACTTGGGAATAATTTTTTAGCCACAAGTTACAGAGGGTGACTCATGTCTTCTTCCCAGCCAGCCACGTGCTCGTGCACATTTTTCCTGACCTGATAGGGAGATGATCCTTTTCTCTTAATAGAAATGAGTATGGGTAGATGTGAGCTTCATGAAAAGCAAACAAGCCAGTCACTTTTACTTCCCTTTTTTCCCCAGGGTTTCCTGTATTTCCTTTCCTTCTTTGAATGGAACAATTTACCTTTATAATAATTAAGAATATAACTAACAAACCCCAGGCATTTTGACATTCATTTTGCTCTGGCTGTTAAAACATTACTATAATACAAATCTAAAATAGGCTGTTAAACCTATGATATACTTAAAAATGTCTAGTGACTGTGCTGCAAACACCTCCCTTGAACCATTAAGTTAAAAAGTCATTGGGATTGGTTGCCTGTGGTATTACCCCAAATGTCTCCGTGAGCTGAGTAAAATTCAGAGAAAGCAATCACCCACATGATGGAAACCTTTATATTTTTAACAAACCACAGAAATCTGTTCTTGACTTCTCTTGCAGCTGAGCGTGCTCTAGATACCATGAATTTTGATGTGATCAAAGGAAAACCTATTCGCATCATGTGGTCTCAGAGGGACCCCTCCTTGAGGAAGTCAGGGGTTGGGAATGTCTTCATTAAGAACCTGGACAAATCCATTGATAACAAGGCACTTTATGACACATTCTCAGCGTTTGGGAATATTTTGTCCTGCAAGGTGAGATGTGGTTACTTTGTCCAATTCTGTTATAGCGGTGACATGATCAGACGCGTCCAGCGTAGGAAGCGAAAGGGGACACCTTTCACCAAGCGAGGAGTGGAGTCTCTGAAAGGCAGAGTAGAGTTGACCAAAAGGTCAGGGATTGCTGAAGTTACATCAGATTTGGTCATGAAGTGCGCAAGTCTGAACACAGATAATGTTTTCCTAGTGTTGAACTTTGGCAGTAACCCATTTTTGTGTGCTGGCCTTGTGTCTGAGCGTGACAGAGGAGAAAACGTGTCCAGAGAGCTGACGTTTTGTTTTCCTTCCGCATATCTAGGTGGTGTGTGATGAGAATGGCTCTAAGGGCTACGCATTTGTGCACTTTGAGACCCAGGATGCTGCAGATAGAGCCATCGAGAAGATGAACGGCATGCTGCTAAACGACCGCAAAGTGTGAGTGTCACAGCCAGAAGCAGCAACGATCGCATGAACCGTGATGCATCTCGGTATTAACAGGGACACACAAGGCACTGGTTCTCCTGGCCCAAGCCTTGGCCTGCTGCCTCTCCACTACAGGGCTGGTGAGTGACCCTGCCCAAGCCATGGCCTGCTACCCCTCCATTACAGGCCTGGTGGGTTTCCCTAACCAAGCCTTGATTTGCTGTCTTTCCACCAGTGGGCTGGGGTGGGTGTCTGTGGCCAGAACTCTCTCCACTGCAGAGCTGGGTGGGTGTCCTTGGCCAACCATAGGACAGGTGATTTTTCTCGTTGGCCTGTGGCCTGTTTGTCCTTCTTTTCTGCTGTCACCCTTTCTTATCCCCATTCCCAGCTCCTTTTACACACTCATTTTTCGCCTTGCTGCAAGTCACACATTGTTTTTCCACTCCTGAAAACAAGCTGCTTATTGGGATTTTCATTCTTTCTTACAGATTTGTTGGGAGATTCAAGTCTCGTAAAGAGCGGGAGGCGGAGTTGGGAGCCAAGGCGAAGGAATTCACCAATGTTTATATTAAAAACTTTGGGGATGACATGGATGATGAAAGACTAAAGGAGCTCTTCAGCAAATATGGTAAATACAGAAATGTTTTTAATGAGGCTGTGAATTTCATGACCCTTGGTAGTTTAATAGTTTATCACGGTCACTTTGAGGCTAAGAAATGCAGAGGATTGAAGTGTGGGTAACAGTTGTGCCAGGTGCTGGACAGGAGGCAGAGGCTGCCCAGCAGATGAGAGAGAGAGAGGGCTGGGTCTATTACATGGAGTTTAGTAGTCTTGAAATAGTTTTATAATATTGTCTAAACCTGTCCCTTGGTAACAGGTAAAACTCTGAGTGTTAAAGTGATGACAGACCCCTCTGGAAAATCCAAAGGCTTTGGCTTTGTAAGCTTTGAAAAGCATGAAGATGCTAACAAGGTATGACTGATTTTTATGCTGCTTGGGCATCTTCAGAGAAGAAAAACTTACTTGGTTTATCATAGAAGCCTGTTACTAAAATGGGAGAGAACTCTGCCTCGGGCATAACCTCTTTTAGATGTGGGAACTTCGAAACCTTTTGCACCTTACTAGCTTGACATTCAAGGGTAACTTGGCATTTCTCCAGATTACTAGATCCACACAGAATGCAGTGGTGTAATCAGGAACGTTAATTGCTGAAGACTAGCAGTGCAAGGCTTAAAGAGGAGGAAGGTGTCTAGGGTGAGAACATTGCTTAGAAACAGTTTTCTCTAAGCAGTATGCTTGTTAAAATTTGGCCTTAATTGCGAGAAGGGGTGGGGATAAATTCACAAGTTGCTGGACGAATGCTTACAGTGGGGTTGTCAGCATGGTCTCTCTTGATAACTTCAGCTTGTCTTTAATTAGCCTGTTGTTACAAGGAAGCAGGGTAAAGGTAATGTGGCAACGTTGGTTTATTGGCTAATAGACAGGTTTACAATGTGAGCTTTGGACAGTCCTGTTCTTAACAGGATCAGATGCTGTATTGCTTCAGCAGTTGATGGTTTCTTCTTGAACCCTCTGTCCAGGCAGTAGAAGAAATGAATGGAAAGGATATCAATGGGAAAATGGTGTTTGTAGGCCGAGCACAGAAGAAGGTCGAGCGCCAGGCAGAGCTGAAACGGAAGTTTGAACAGCTAAAACAAGAGAGGCTCAGCCGGTACCAGGTGAATAGTCTGTTCCTATTCTGAATTTAAGTACCGTTTTGTCTCTTGGCAGACTTGAAAAGAATTGACAAAGTAGTCATTGTTCTATGAGAGATCCTGGGAGTTAAAATGTAAAGGCCACTCCATGGTATTTGGGAGCAACGGGGGCCTCGGGGCCTAGTCTTGACAATGAAAGTGTTTAGGAGGACATGAGAAGTCATGCAGTCTCCTTTACTTTCAAATGGACATACCTAGAAGGACGGAAAGAGACAGCATAACCCTGCACTGCTGTCTCTAATTTTCGGCAAAACTGGGTCATGTCAGAGATCGCATCTGTATCTTTCCCACTCCTTGCAATACAGTCCTGGACTGGGGACACATGATGCAACAGGAAGGCACAGGAAATCCAGACAAGCTCCCTTTCACCACAGTGGGAGTTGTCTCTACGCCTTTGCAACATTTATTGCCTTCAGCTTTGGGTGGTACGAAAGGAACATTATGCTAAATTAAGAGTTTTCAGATAAATTACAGCTCTGGCAGATGGGTGGTAACAGTCGATGTGCTCAAGATTTTCTTTAGAGTTATGAATGTCTGATTGTTCTCTCCCTTCTAGGGTGTTAACCTATACATTAAAAACCTAGATGACACTATAGATGATGAAAAACTGAGGAAGGAGTTCTCACCTTTCGGGTCAATAACAAGTGCCAAGGTATTGTGGGGTTTGGGGGTATTTGGATTTTAAAGCGTGAAGAAGGAACTGTTATCTGACTGAAGGGCAGTTCTTGCATTCTCTGGTCACTGTGGTCCTGAGAAGATCTGGACTAGTAAATACAGATTTCTTTGTGTCGCGGTGGGATTTTACTGAGAACTTGCTTCATTCCCTCATCAAAGGAGGAGGCAGGAAGTGGCAGACATGCTTGTTTGAGGTGACTCCCAATAAGCATGAAATGGCATTTTCCTACATGCATTTAGAGGCTGCACCAAATCTTTCCCATTCCTTACTGTGCAGTGTGGGCCTGGGGACACATGGTGCTTACAGAACAGCAGAGTAAATCCAGACAGGTGGCTCATTCATCGGGTACCTGTCTCTACACCTCTGCAACAGTTATGTCCTTACCTGCCTGACATCTGACATTTAAAAATTACCGATTTTTAGGCTAAGTTCTTGTAATGGCACTCCACTAGCAATTGATCTTTACTGCAGGTGATGCTGGAAGATGGACGGAGCAAAGGGTTTGGCTTTGTCTGCTTTTCCTCTCCAGAGGAAGCTACAAAAGCTGTGACAGAGATGAATGGGCGAATTGTGGGCTCAAAGCCGTTGTATGTTGCACTTGCACAAAGGAAAGAAGAGCGAAAGGCCCATTTAACTAATCAGTACATGCAGCGCATCGCTGGGATGAGAGCCTTGCCTGCCAACACTATTATTAATCAGTTCCAGCCTGCTGCTGGGGGATATTTCATGCCTGCTGTGCCCCAGGTAAGCTGAGCTGGGGTGTTTTTTCAACCTGTCTTGGAGCTTTGATGGTTCAGCTGCAGTGATCTCATTGAGCCTTTCTTATGCCTATAAGCAAATAATGCCTAACAAGGGCTGCAGTCAGTGGAGTGAATTCTGTGACTTCCCAGCTGCCTGTTCTCTTGATGTGAATTGAGTGTTGAGTCCTGGCAACAACTGCCAACGCATGTTGTAAACAGTGTTCGTTATTCACTTGGATGTTGCCTCTGAGCTCGTCTGATCTTTCTTCAGGCTCAGAGCAGACCCACTTACTATGCACCCAATCAAATGACGCAGATGAGACCCAACCCACGCTGGCAGCAAGGAGGAAGACCTCAAGGTGAGCATGCTAGAGACAATATTTTGGTTGTGTGACCCTTCTGGCTGTACTTTCCAACAAGAACAATGCATGCTTTCCTTTCCGTGCACAACCCCAACCTGCTTCCTGTAGCTGACTGTCCTGACTTGCCAGTCGGTTCTGGTTTGAGGATTTCCCCTCATTTCTTCCGCTAGGCTTCCAGGGAATGCCAAATGCCATGCGCCAGTCTGGACCACGGCCAGCACTGCGCCATCTGGCCCCTGCCAGCAACGCCCCGGCCTCTCGTGGCCTCCCTGCTGCTGCCCAGCGAGTTGGTAAGGTGTCTGCCTCCCAGGCTCTTCCCCTTGTCTGTGAGGAAGGAGGATGCTATTGAGACTTGATTTCTGCTTCCAAAGATGGTTGTCAGATACGGAAAACCAAAAGCCACCTGGAGCAAGGGACAGAGGCAGCACCTGAATCTTTCCTGTTCCTTGCTGTGCAGTGCAGGTCTGGGGACAGTTGGTGCTACAGCACAGCAGTGGAAATCCAGATGGGTTGCTTTCTGCTGGTTTGGAACTCATCTCTACACCTCTGCAACATTTACCACTTAAAAAAAAAAAAGTCTGTGTAGGTTATGGATATTGTTTTCAGAGTAGAGCATCCAAATTAATTGTATTCCAGTGAATAGCTAGAAAATATCTTAACCATGGATCCTATATTTTAGTTTTAGGGAGAATAGCCCTTTCCTAAAGTAGCCAGTTGCATTTTGGAGACCAGTTTCTAAAGAAGTACTAGACTCTGCAGGGCATAGTCTGAATTCAACAGTTAATATCAGACATCCCAATTTACTTGCTTGCATGTTGCTACAGGTGTCTGTAATTCTGTTCTCCTCTTTTGCAGGCGTTGGCACCGCAGCGCAGAATTTAGCTCCTCGTCCGCCTGTAGCTGCCCCTGCTCCCAGAGCGGTTCCTCCTTATAAATACGCCTCAAGTGTCCGCAGCCCACACCCAGCTGTACAGCCTTTGCAGGTAACACAGGGGTCTGGGCTGGGAAGTCCCTGCAGTTCCTGCAGTCCAACAGGTTTTACATGCAGCTGAAGTGTTTTACAGAAACTTCAGGCTACTTATGTAACCCAGACAGGCATCATAAGTTGGAATTTAAAAACCTGGCAGTTGTACCTTTGCCAGGAGCAACCTAGTTGATTTATGTCTTGTACTTGCAAGTCCTTTTTTACCCAGATTTGCTGGACGGGTATTTTTCTTGGCTCTTTGCTTTCCCATTTTGCAACCATTCATTCTCACCTCTTTGCCAGATCTTCGCTAAGGTATCACTGAAGGCACCATTTGCTTCTCCCACAAACCTCTGCGTTGTAAAATAAGCAGGCATGGATGTTGCTTTTTCAATTGTGATATTTGTCTCACAACGTTTGATCCAGTTTTTGCAAGATATTTACAGTGCCCATGTGTGACATTATGGGGTTTGAGTTCAGGACTTGGAGGGAGCATGTTTTTGTGAACCGAGGGCACCTTACCTGCCCTTTTCTGAAACTGAAGTCTGATGCTGGTTTGACAAAGATTGTGTTTTAGAAGGAGAGAATATCTGACTGTATTGCTACTAGGCTGATTGCTTCAATACTTATTTCAGAACCCTCATGTCTGCCCTTCTATAGGCACCTCAACCTGCAGTACACGTGCAGGGACAGGAACCGCTAACAGCCTCCATGCTGGCTGCTGCCCCTCCCCAGGAGCAGAAACAGATGCTGGGTGAGTGAAACTCCAGTTCTTACAGATTGTGTTTTACTTTGGAAATCCCCTCAGGTTTCAGGATGACTTTTTAATTGAAACTCGGCTGTCTGAACGGCTGGTTTTTTTTTTTTTCCAGGAGAACGTTTGTTCCCTCTGATTCAAGCTATGCACCCCAGCCTTGCAGGGAAGATCACAGGAATGCTGCTAGAGATTGACAACTCAGAGCTGCTGCACATGCTGGAGTCTCCAGAGTCCCTCCGCTCGAAGGTGGACTGGCCTGTTCCTTTAGATGGGGTGGGCTGTGGGTGGCTTTGGCCCAGAGAGCAGCTCTCACTAGATAACTTGTCTCCTCAAGGTGGAGGAGGCTGTTGCCGTGTTGCAGGCTCACCAAGCCAAGAAGGAAGCTGCCCAGAAGGTGGGTGTGGTTGCTGCTACCTCTTAAACCAGGAAGACTGGTGAGTGTTTTGGACCCTAGCTTCAGTTAAAAGCTTCCAGGATCGGAGTGAATAAAGAGTGATTGTTAGTGAATGCAGCTGGTCTGGAGGCCTGTGTAGGCCTGGGTGCAGCACTTGTCTGATTTTAGTCCACTCCTTAATAAAACAAACAAAAAAACCCCCCTAATGTAGTTTCTCCCAACAGAATCCTTACTGTAGAAGCTTTAGAAATATTCTTCATAAATCTTATTTTAATTAAGCATCAGAAAGATGTTGCATAAGTCCCTGAAGTGTTCCTAGCGGTTGACATGTCAAGGAAGGAGTAATGTATTGAGATGAGTCTTGTGAAACTGCTAATCTGGGAAATAAAATGAGAGGCACCAGATGTTCTAGTGACTTTGAGGCTAAACTGGCTGTTAATGCCCATTCCATATCCTGACAATCATCTGCCTACAGTATGTATTAAAGTGCTGGTGACAGGAGTGTCACTTCACTGCATCGGTCTGTCCAAGCAAATGTGATCTCCTGTGTTTGGAGCTGGCTGTTGTTTAACTTCTGAATAAGATTTTTTGATTCTTCTGACTGCCTCTTCTCTCTTTTGATGATCCATTTTTCTGTGGGTTGTCTGGAGTTGACATCTTCAGTATTTGTGAAGCTGTTGTGGTCAGATGTCACAACTCAGAATGGTGAAGGGTTTTTCTATTTTCATCCATGTATTTCTGGCTTCTCTCCTAAAGAGTTTAACAGCTGTGGGTATTGTCCATTTCTGATGATCCGACAGCAGCTCCTCTACCTTGTGAATTAATTGGGAGCCCTTATGGTCTGTAACACTGCAAGGGTCACTAGCCTGGCGTGAGGTGTGCTGTAACTTGTCTTCCTCTTTCTCTAGGATGCAAAGAAGCCAAATAGCCCCTTCATAGACATCAGCTCAAGATGTTTGAAGATTCTTCACTGTCCTGCAGATCTCAATGCCACGCATCGTATCACATAGTTATATTGCATTTTGTAAATTAATCTTTAAGATCTTATTTAAAAAGCCAACTCTGAAGCTCTAGATTTCCAAAACCAGAATTGAGCTTGCAAGCTTTTCCTTTGTGGTCAGAACAGACCCACGTTTTTGTGTCTTCTAAGGAGGACATTAAGGATTTTAGGTTGAAAGTATTTTGTGGTTTTGGTTTTAACTGAACAATCCAGTTTGGAAAGTCTGGAAAGCATTTATCAATAAAGGAATAAACTTTCACTGTGTTTGTCATCTTTTTCTCTCAATTTGATAAGTAAACGGGATATAGCTTAGTAAAATTAAACTGATGGGCAGTTGTATGATTGGTAGATTAAAATTGTGATTTAATGGAGTTATTCTGCTTGTTAACTTTGGACAGTCACTGCTTTGAAGCTGCTGTGATAAAATTCTGCCACAGGCCCCGTATGCTGGCTCTGGTTAGTGTCTGAGTGGGTGCTGAATACAACTAAGCAGTGATCTAATAGAGGGTTTGGGAGGGGGTTTTCTGGTGAAGTGTAGAAGGGGTTTGACTCCCTTTTTCCTTGTCTGCTGGAGAGCAGAAGCTTTGCTGTTCTCTATATTTCTACGTTTAATGGTTCTGTTGTTTTATGCTCTGGAAGCGGCTGCTTTTGGCAAGGGGCTTGACAATCGCTTTGTGAACTCTTCCGGATCATCCTCCGGGATCAGAACGGTTGTAGCACGCAGTAATTCTGAAAGAAAGAGCAGTTGCCCCGGAGACTGCGGATGCTTCTGCCGAAGGACCAACCTTGTTTCCCCCCGCGGCGCACAGGCCTGCTCCCTCGCGGAACCGAGCCCCGGGCTGCGCGGGGAGGAGCAGAAGGGGGTGTCTGGCTGTTAGCGCTGCTCCGCCTGTCCCCTCGCCCTGCGGGCGGGCTGTGCCCCTCAGACGAGCGGGAATCCCCCTCGGCCCTGCGGTGAGGGGCTGCCCGCGGCGCGGCGGCGCTGAGCCCGGCCGGGGCGGGGAGGGCGGGCGCAGCCGCCGCTGGTTCCGGGGCGGGCCGGACCGCGAGGGAAGATGGCGGCCACCAAGCGGGTGCTGTACGTGGGTGAGTGCCGGGGCCCGGGCCCGCCCCGCGCGGCGCTGGGGGCCGCCGGCGCTGACCGCTGTCCGCCCCGCAGGCGGGCTGGCGGAGGAGGTGGACGAGAAGGTGCTGCACGCCGCCTTCATCCCCTTCGGCGACATCACCGACATCCAGATCCCGCTGGACTACGAGACGGGTGCGTGGCCGGGCCGCGGCGCCCCCGCTGTCCCCGCGGGGCGGGACAAGGCGGGGGGACGCGGGACCCGACGGCTGCCGGGTCGCCGTGGGGCCGGTGTGTGTTTGCTGCCCGTGACCGCTCGCTTCTCCCTCTCCAGAAAAGCACCGGGGATTCGCCTTCATTGAGTTCGAGCTGGCGGAGGTGAGAAGGGGGCAAATCCTTGGGCCCTCCTCTTCCTCGCCGGGCCTTGTCGGGCTGGATCCTCTTCCCAGTGGGGACGCTGCAGTTGATGGAAGCGGGCAGGGGGTCACCAGCCACAGCCTCGAATCTCTCTCCAGCAGCTGGAGCTACTGTTCCACCTTTCCCATTTTCCCATTTGCTTTTCTTATTTTCTTTTGGGCTGAAGCACGGCCACCGCCAGCCCACGCTGCTCCCCCGCTGCCCCTGGAGCTCAGCAGTGGTGGGGGGTTTCTTGGCGTCATGGGCAGCACAGGCTGTCATATATTTGCCATTTCATAATCTCTCCTGGGTTTCATACGCGAGATCTCTCCCCTTTTCCCAAATACTTTATGTAAGTGATAAAGCATCATACCTAAACCAGGTTTACTGGATCGGTTGTGGGAAGACAAACCCCAGACACTGGTTTGGATGTGGCTTTTGCAAGATCCATCAGTGCTTACCCCCCTGGAGTAGATGGGGTTTAGGAAAATTGCCCTTTGGCAATCTTTATTGCAACGAAATGCCGGGGCACGTGTACGCTGAGCCTCGCTTTTAAAGGCAGGGAGAGAAGAAACAGCAGTAATAATTTTCTTCTGCTTTTTTGGCAGGATGCAGCAGCAGCTATCGACAACATGGTACGGACCCCGTGTCCCCTCGCCCACGGAGACGTGTGGCTTTGCCGTCTTCCCGGTAGCACGGAGCGAGCCCCTGTGTGGCGTGGGCTGCACAGAGAAAGCAAGCTCTCTTTTCCTCTGACCTCTGCAGGGATTTGGGGGACACGGTGATTTTTTTTACCTTTTGGTGGGCTTTGTTTTGCTTTTCTCCTCTGCAGAATGAGTCTGAGCTCTTTGGCAGGACAATTCGTGTGAACTTGGCCAAACCAATGCGAATTAAAGAAGGATCATCCAGACCTGGTGAGTTGGTACCCGGGAGGGGAGAACATCCCTGTGGATGTTCAGAGCTTCGTGCATCAGCCTTTCTGCTTTCCCAGACCCCGAGGCTGCATCCTGCCTCCCATTTGCGGATCTTGAGGATCTGAGCAGCATCCTAATAACCAAAAATACTCCTCAAGTCCTTGGATGGAAACACTCTTGGCTGCACTTCTAATTGCCTTCCTGCCCTCTGACAGAGGACACGACACACACACGTGCCAGGCAAAATTACCCACACATCTGGCCACATCTGTAAAAGCAGATACCTGTAAAAGATACCTGCATGGGGGTACTTGCAGGGATCAGGCCATGAGCTTGCCCTGCCCTCCTCTGGGAGGGAGAAGAGATTACTTTCTCCCTTCTTTCCCCACACTCTGTCTTTTGGGGTATGCTGCTGCCCACTGAGTGCTCCCACATCTCGGGTGCAGTCTTGCTGCTGGTGCCGTGCTGTGCCCTGACCCATGCAGCCGCGTGCGTGCTCACACGTGGCCCTTCGGTTTGGTTCCTGTGCTCTGACCCTCCCTTTTGCCATCACAGTCTGGTCGGATGATGACTGGCTGAAGAAGTTTTCAGGAAAGACTTTGGAGGAAAACACAGAGGAGGGAGGAGCAGAGGCCCCCAAACCAGAGGTGCAGGAGGTAGGAAAAACAGCTGGAGCCATCTGTATCCTGCTGTCCCGAAGGCTGAGAGCATGGGGCCAGCTGTCTCTGGAGGCAGAGCAGAGGAATGCCATCTCAGCTTGCGTTTTTCTTTTCCTGCCCAGGGCGAGCCTCCTGCCAAGAAATCACGGGTCAACCCTCAGGTTTACATGGACATCAAGATCGGAAACAAACCTGCGGGGCGGCTGCAGATCCTCCTGCGCTCAGACGTGGTGCCTATGACCGTAGGTGAGGAGAGCGTCAGCCTCCCTGGCGTGGTGGCTTCCAGCTGCGATGCAGCTCTCACATCTCTCCCCCTTGCCCCCAAAACAGAGAATTTCCGCTGCCTCTGTACCCACGAGAAAGGCTTCGGCTTCAAAGGGAGCAGCTTCCACCGCATCATCCCCCAGTTCATGTGTCAGGCCGGCGACTTCACCAACCACAACGGCACCGGAGGCAAATCCATCTACGGGAAGAAGTTTGATGATGAAAACTTCATTCTCAAACACACGGGGCCAGGTAGAGCCACCTCCCCAGGCAGGGGCTGGAGAACAAAGTGGTTCAATATCATTTAAGGGCCACACTTGGGCTGCTCTGATCTAGACCGTGTTGATAGCAGCAGCCCTGAATGATAGTCTACGTTGGCCAAATGCTTCTGCCGCGGTGTGATCTGCTGCGTCATGTATCACCAGCATTCAGCAAGCAGAAATGCAACGTTCACTCTCCATCCACTGTTAATTTCCAGTATTACGTGATGGAGAAAGTTTCAAAGCTGCTTTCCTGTTTGATTTTAAAGGAGGAATGTCGCAGTGTGACTGTGAAAAGCAGCAAAAAGCAAGCAGGTTTATCTCCGTACAAACAGCTTTTCTATTACTGCAACTAAAAATAGATGAGCAATCTCTACCCCTTTCCACCTTCCGTGCTTGGAAGTGTTTCTCTCTTGAGATAATTGGTTTCCAGTAGTTCCTGTGGAGTTTAATATTCAGAGACTTTCTGAGAACCAGCAGCGTTTTGCAGGGCATGGGAGTGGGTTTGGGTTGAAGCCACGGCTCACCTGCTGGAGCTCATCGCTCCTTCTCCAGCCATAACAACTGCACTTTTTGATCACAGGGCTGTTATCGATGGCAAACTCTGGCCCGAACACCAACGGCTCCCAGTTCTTCATCACGTGCGATAAAACAGACTGGCTGGACGGGAAGCACGTGGTGTTCGGGGAGGTGACGGAGGGCATGGACGTGGTGCGGCAGATCGAGGTAGGTGCCGGCAGCGGGGTGGCCTGGGCAGACCTGACCTCCTTCCTGCCTTTAATTCCTGCTGCTCGTTTCTCAAAGGCTCAGGGCACCAAAGACGGGAAACCGAAGCAGAAGGTGATTATCTCGGACTGCGGGGAGTGCCCGTGAGCTCGGCTCTTGGAGGGGGCTGGCTGGGGTGACTCTGGCCCCCCAGCAGTGTCCAGCTCCTGTGGCTTCTGTCGAAATCCCCCTGCAAAGCTTCATGTGAGTGTGCCTGTGGGCGGCGCTGCGGGGCCCCGACCCGCCCAAGAGTCGATGGGGGGTAGATCGCTTCTCTGCCTGCCCTGTCCTCTGCTGCCCTGAGCGGGGCAGGGCTGATTCTGCTGCTGTGTTCCAGAAAGTATGTTTGGTAAAAATAAAACCTAGTTTTAAAAATACTGAGGACCTACCCCTGGCTGTTGAATTCTCCCCATGTGAGGATGGTCTTTGCTTTTGAGCAAAGATGCTTTTTTTTTGTGCCTTTGCTCTCATCTTCTCCCACCTGGTGCCTCCAGGGGAAGTTACCTGTGCCAGAGCAAGAAGAGCAGAGCTGAATCTGTCATGTTTTTTTCCACAGCAGGATCTTGTGGAGGTGTTTTGAGCATGTCCCGGGCTCTGTAGTGTCCTTTCCCAGCAGCAGAGGGAGGCAGGTCCCTGGCTGGCGGCAGTTTGCTGGGAAGCCAGCCTGCTCCATCTCCATTGAGAGGGAGGGCGTTTACTGGGATGTGTAAGTGGGAGAACAAGGTCTGGACAAGAAGCACCAGGAAAAGAAGAAACCCTTTGGGTGATAGAAGAAGAAAAAAAAAAAGATGAGGCTGTAGGAAGGGGTTTAATTTCCAAAATCTGGTTTGCAGAGCGGGAGAGCCGTGAACCTTTATAGTTCCCGTCAGTGGGTGGCTCTGGCCGTGCACCGGGAAGGTAACCGCAGCGTTGGAAAGTGATTGATTTGGGGTTTCCTAGGAAATGGTGTCACTGGGTACTTCTGGGAACGGGTGTTGGTGGGGAGGAAGGGATGTGTGGTTTTGAGCTCGCGCAGGCGTTGGCAGGAGGGCTGGGGCTGCCCGGGCAGAGGGGAGGGTCAGGGGTGCGGGGCCGGGGTGTAGGGGATGTTTTTAAGAGCTTGTGCGATTGGGGATGTTCGGTTTTGCCAACCCAGCTGCTCACAGATCAGGGGTGTTTCTTTTCCATAACAGACACTGCGTTGCTTGTACTCACTTGCTGTTTTTCCACGCTGTTTGGGGGTCGTGCATTGCCCTACAACGGGGACAAGGTGAGATATGGGCACTCAGACGTGATACCGGACAAACAGACAAACCAACCCAGCACTTGCCCTCCTCAGTCCCTTTTTGCTGTTTAAATCTCACATTTTTGAAGGCAGTCTGTGCAAACACCTTCAGCCACACCTGAACCAGGGAGAGCCCTCGCTCCAGGGGTAGCTGAGGGAAGCCCTGGGCTTTCTCTCTGCAGAAGGCACCACGTTGCACGGAGCTACGATTGCATCCTGAGCTGGATTTCATGTGAAATTAGTCAGCAGATAAAATCTTTCCAAAGAAGCGAGACCTTTTCTCAGGAAGCTGGGCATCGGCAGGGAGCAGATCTTTCTTATTTTGGTGGGTTTACTGGGATTTTTTCCTTTGCGTTCGGCTAAGCCAGGTTCATTATTTGTTTAGTGACGCAAGGTTCCCCGGGTACCCGCGCTGAGCAGCAGGCCAGGCCGTTTCCTTTTAAAATCACAGCAAATAAGTAACTTAATTGTGCAAATAGCACAGGGAAGCTGCCTGGGGCCGGTGCGGTCGCAGCCCCGTTGTGAGCCCACAGGAAGCATCCACCGGTGAGCACAGCCGCTCTCCTGGCTGGGGAGACACAGCCTGACCTAAAATTCACATCACAACAGTTTGGCAGGGCTCGTTTTCAAGCAAATAGGTACAATTTTAGCCGATCCTGTGTATTTTTTCATTGCGAAATCCCGTCCGCCCAACAGAGCACTGCTGTGCCGTGACATTTATTAAAAAACAAAGAGCAAGAGAAACTACGTGTTTACTTTCCAAACTAGGCGTTTATTTTATAACAGAGTTGTAGCTCAATATGGAGATTTTTTTTTTTTTTTCCAACTGGCTGAGTTTTGTGAACTTTAAGTAAACAGGAGCGGGTTAGTCAGCCAGCTATTTAATTGGCTGACGGTGTTTTCATTAAAGGAATTAAAAGCGCTGGGTAGAGGTGGGTTAGTTAGACATACACGGCTAGAAACAACCCCAGAGCAACTCGGACGCCGCCTCCCTTGGCCTAATTACCCTTCAGCCCAAACTGCCTCCACCGGAGACTGCAGCAGCCTGTGAGCCAGCAGCGTGAGGGGAAAACACATCAGCCACGAACAAAACAGACACGGAACCAGCCACAAATCCTCTTTCCTATATATATATATATGTATATATGTATGTGTCTCATTAAGTGTGGTAAGAGAATAAAAGTTTTATATTATTTACATCCACTTCTAGGAAGGGGTGGGAGGGATTTAATCTTACTATTTATTATTATTAATGGACTTCGCTATGGTGCAGCCCATGAAATTCCTCTTCCACACACGCAGCAGAAACCCAGTGTCACATTGCTCTGGCGGGGACGGGATGGGATGTTCAGGGATGGGACCCGGCCGTCAGTGGCAGCCACAGGATTTCACCACCATGTTGCGATGCTTCTTGAGGATGACGTTGTTGTTGCTGTCGTAGTAGAGGACGGAGGTGGCGCTGAGCTTTGTGGGGGCACAGCACGCCTTGGGCACGGCCTCGGGCTTCATCAGGTGGACCTGGGGGATGGATGGAGCCTGTGAGCACCAGTGAACGTGGCTCTGGGCAGAAGAAAAAGCATCAACCAGCTCTTAACTGCAAAAAGCCTGGGTGAATGGGGAGATTATTTCCAGCTTTTTGCAAAAATATTTATTCTAAACTCTGGGCAGTCCTCGTTGCAGTTTATATTGGATCGGGGCTCGTGGCACCATGTGGGCCAGGCAGCCCCTTCGTTAATTTGGGATTTCTGGGCCCTTTTCTCACTGTAAATAGGCAAACGGCTAAAAAAAAAAACTCAGGGCAATGCGGGTCTCATTCCTGTGTGGGTGGGGGGTGCTGGATGCTGTTGCAATAGAGATTCTCCTTCAGGGCTCAGTGCCGCCCCAAATTTAACGCACTGCACTAAAAATTACACAACACCTCTCTGAACACAACTGTCCTTCGGCTGGTTCATCCCCTGCTCCGGACACGCGTTATCCCGGTAATTCACTGTACAGCAGGAGCTGGGAGGCTCACAGGCCTCTGGACAGACTCAGCCCTTGCTGGCTTTACCCGACATGTGCGATTAATTTATTGCAGGGGCAGCCGAGCTCTCCCAGTTCGGAAGTCCGGTGTTTTTGCTGTCAAACCCTGCTATTTGCAGCACAGGCCGGGGCTGGCACAGCTCCCCAGCTGCGTTTGCCCCGGCGCTTCCCAGAAGGGCCGGATCCGGGCGCCAGGTGATTCACATCCTGCCCAAACGGCTCCGTTTCGGGAAGAGTGTTGGGTTTAGGGTTGATGGGTGGGTGTAGGGGGAAGGGGACCCCTCCCCACTGCTGCCAGGATCATGCCCAGCCCCGGATGGGGCCTCTAGCAGCTTCGTTAATGCAAAAATTAAACCCCGCCAGGCGACACCTTCAAAGGCTCGGCCAAGGACTCGGCGCTCCCTGTAATTAACCGCGAACACCAGAGCTGGTGTGAGTCTGCCATTGGGAAATCAAACACTCACAGGGCAGGAAATTCCAGAAATTAAAGCACCGGCTGGGATGTGGGGTGGGTTTGGGAAAAATGGGGCATTAAAGCCTTCCTGCTTGGAATATGCTGAGCCCAACATTTGGATGCTGAGCTGCAGCGGTGCTTCGTGGGACCTCGGACCAAACCCTTGCGCACAGCTGGTGAGGAGGAGGATGCACGGGTGACGCGATGCCCTTCCCCACCAGCGGACAGGGCAGCACCCATCCAGGTGGGCACGCACCCTCCGGCGCTTTAGAGGGAGCTGGAGCTAAACTGCACCCTCTGACCTAAATGTTTTCAAACCAAGACATGCTCAGCCCCAAATCCATCTCTTCATCAGGCTCTGACTGCTCCCGCAGGGCCCCCACTGTCCCCCCCCCGGGGCTGCCATCGCACGTTGCACTGACCAGGGACTGCAGGATGGCATGGTTGGTGGCGTTCATGCAGGAGTCCAGCGGGAAGGCACACTCCCCCTCGCAGTAGTAGGCTGAGTACCCCTGCGGGGCGATCACCCAGTCCTGCAAAAAAAAAAAGGGTTTCCACCAGTTACACCATGGGCTTCACCCTTTCTGTGCCCCTTCATCCATTCCCCACCTGCAAAAACAACCCAGCCGGCTCCTCCCCGGGCGGCCGTGCCAGCAGCAAGGGTTTATGTTGATTTTTCGGACTGAGCCATGAGTTGTTCAGGGTCACTGGTGGGGTTTGGGGTTGTGGCAGTTCATGTTTGCCTTCCCCGCGCCCAGCTGCCCTGCACGGCTGCAGATCGCTTTATGGGCAGGAGAAGCCAGGCTGGGGAGAGCCCGGGGGGGGAGGACAATGGGTTTTGTTTTGGGTTTTTTTTTTTTTTGCATTTACTTCTCCCAGTAGACAAGTACCAGCCAGCCGAGGTCCTGAAAGCTGACGTAGAGCTCGTGGCGCCGGCAGACCTGCCGCCCGTCCGCGGCGTGGACATCGTCTGTGGGAGAAGGGGACAGGCAGCATCAGCCCCGTGGTGTCAGCATCCCGCTCCCCCCACTGCAGCCATCCCCGCTCAAGGGTGGGACCGAACCCGCACACTCAGGGTTAGGCCAGAGGAACAAGAGAAGAGAAGCCTCCGTTGTTGAACAAAGGGAAAAGAAGCTTCAGACCAGCCTGAAAGTTAATGCTCCCACATCAGGACAAGGGGATTCAGCCTGGGAAGGGCTAAATCCCAGCTCTGCTCACAGAGGATTGGCTTCGAGGGTTTCCCAAGCTCAGTGGGTTTGGGAGAGCCGGGGCTTTCTGCTCCCCTCCTGCCTGAGCAGCTTCCCAGGGCCGTGACACCCTCCTGGGGCGATGCCCTTCCAGGGTGGCTTCAAAGCCAAGAGCAAGGATGCGAAAAGTCCAATATTTAGGTATTCTGAAAACCCCACCTAACACCACTGCCATGAGGGCATTCGCCCCAGACCCCCTGCACCTCCCAAACTGCAAACAACCCCAATCTTAAAAACCCAGAGCGCTTTGCTCTGCTTCCCTTGGGGCCAAAACTGGGAGTTCTGACAGGGCAAGGCACTAACAGAAGGTCCCTTGACCATGGTGGCAGCAGAGCCCGGTGTTTTCCATAGGGACGGCTTCTTGCCAAAGCTCTTTTTCTTACCAAAAATTCCCGGCAGCTTGTTTGGATGCGGGAGGTCGTTCGTCTTCTTGGGCTGCCGCCTCCTCGGGGGCTTGGCCGCCCGTGTAACGCGCGTGGGGCCGGGGCTCGCCCGGAAAAACGTCACCATGAAGGGCTGCTTGGAGCGGGGTCCCCGGCGCCCCAAGAGCCCTGCCGAGCCCGGGTCAACACTGTGCCCTGCAGGGACGGGACCACGCAGCAGTTTACTCTCAGAATGAACTCATTTGGTTAAAGCAAAGAGAAAAAAAATACAGGCAATTTGCAGCAGAGAGCTGTGGTTTCAGCATGCCAAGTGGCTGCCCCCACCCCGGCACTCCCATTCTGCTGTTGCCCACCAGGAGGGTGCGTGATGGGCAGCTCGCAGGGGTGGTACGGCCTCATCCTGCCCGGCCATCACTGTCCCATGGTCACATAGAGCCAGTCAGGGATTAAAACCAAGTGAGACCCAAGAGACTGATTATCCCCTTTTGCCACTGGGGAGGAAAGCTCGGTGTGCTGGGAGGGAAGGGGGTGGATGGGGCATTCATGGCTACGCTTCCTCCCCGCCGTGGGAGCAGAGATGCTCTTTGTGCCCCTCAGCACCGTGCCTGCGCACATGCAAAAGGCACCATTGGAGCAGATTTGATCCCGTGGTGAGAAGAGGGTTAATCCTCCAGCACACACACAGGAGGATCCCTCCAGGTAAGGAGTTCATTAAGTGCTAATGGGGTTATTACAGCCCACACCAGGAACCCCATTAGCATGAATGCCTTTGGGAGGCTTCTTGCCTGCAAACCCAACTGACTTCTGGCACCTGCAATTCTCCATCACAGCTGGAAATTTAAAATTGCAGCAAGACGAACCCCACCCGTGGTGGCACCAAGACGACTCCAGTTCCTGGGGATTTGGCCCCAAACGCTGCTGGTAGGTTAGGCAGGCTTACCATCATCCGTCTCCACGTAGAGTCGCAGCCCCAGGTTGTATTTCCGATCCACTAACCAGTGGTTGCTGGCGGCCGTGACGTCAAACACCAGCCAGCCCTCAGTCCCGGCACGCAGGTCCTGGACATCCAGCAGGAACAGGTCAGACTCCCTGTGGAAATGGGGAAAAAAATGAGCAGGTGAGTAACAGTACCCAAAGGGCACCAGCACCAGCGATAATTCAGGGAAATGACTCCTCGGTGCTTGTGTCTGTACAGGTCCTGGCACAGCAGGGTCAGGATGGTGGCTCCTCGTGCCTCTGGCTGTGCCGGACATAATAGTGACACCCTGGCAGCTGCCCTGGGAAAAGCATCCTCCCAGCCCCGGCCGAAAAGTGAGGTGTGGCATTGCCCGGTGGGAAAGCGTGGGAACAGCCGCTGCGGCGGTGCTGCTTCCCTCGGCGTTTGCATGGTGGTGGGAGGGGAAAGTGCTGGGGCTGGTGCTTACGGGGGGCCCCATCCCCATCTTCATCCCCATGACCTTCATTCCCATCCCCATATCTTCATCCTCATCCCCATATATTCATCCTCATCCCCATGACCTTCATTCCCATCCCCATATCTTCATCCTCATCCCCATATCTTCATCCTCATCCCCATATCTTCATTCCCATCCCCATATCTTCATCCTCATCCCCATATCTTCATCCTCATCCCCATCCTCATCCTCATTCCCATCCCCACAATCTCCAACCCCATCCCCATCCTCATTGCCCCCTGTCTCCACCCCCATCCCCATCCCCATCACCTGTTGGAGTGCTCGGCGGCGATCTCGTAGATGCTGACATGGAGGGTGTTGTTGGCGTGGCGAGTTACACCCCGCGCCTTGTAGATGCGAAACTCGGCGGCCGTCACCGACTCGCCCGTGGGCACCTGGGTCAGGTCGAACCTGAACTCCTTCCAGTACGGCTTCGGGGAGAAGATGTCCCGGTCCTGCTCAACTGTGGGGCAAAGGGATCAGGGAGGGCTGTGCGCGGCTGCCGTGGCCTTTGCTGCACCACCAGCCACCCCGATGAGCTGATCAAAGCCTGAAGCCCCCCGCCAAGTCCCACCGACCCAAATTGCCCCCGATTTGGGGACAAACCCCACTGGCTTCGGGCCCCTCACTCCGCTGAGCTCTTGGCTGCTGCTGCAAACTCCCATCTCTCCTCTCTTAAGAGTTTTAATTTTTAGCCACACCTCCCCCGTTTTTGCACAATCCCCCCCGACTTTATTTTGCTGTAAACCCACCAGCCTTCCAGCGCTCTTTCTTTACTATTAATTAAAAAAAAAAAAATAAAAAGCACAAAGGCTTGGCTGCAGTGGGAGCACAGAGAGGCTGCCCCTCATGCTGCAGTTTAGCGGCTGCATCCCTTTGCACTTCTCCAAACGGTGAAAAACCCACCCAAAAAGCTGAGCTTTGGGATCAGTGGGACCGTCTGGCGCAGGAATTGGGGATTTTGCAAGCTCTTCTGGCAGGAGGAGCTTGGGGGACAAAATCTGGACAGCCCAGGGCTTGCTGGGACCATCGCTGGGAGTCACAGGTCCCCTCACCCACAGGCTTTGGGCTGCTGAAATTAAAGATTTTCAGCCTATGCAAGACTGAGGTGGGGGGGATTGTCAGGTCACCACTCTGCAAAAATAAAACCTCGCTTTCCTCTGACAATACCTACTTTCTGCAGAAATCCAGAACATGTTAGGAAAGGAAAAATCTGGTGATTAATTTTTTTAAGTCCATAAAGAAAAAAACACTGTCTTTACAGTAATGCAGCCCCACACAGTTTCTCTAATATGTAATTATTTTCTTCAAATTGTTCTTTAAAAATCTTCCAAGCTGCCATGACTGAATATAATTAAAGTGATTAAAGCTCCTCCTGCTTCAGGCACAAAAGCAATGTAACAAATCTGACCCAGCGCTTACTTTTTAAAATAAACCAAACAAATAATTAAATAACTAAAAAAGCACGTTTTAAATGCAATTTTTAACCCATTCTGGGGGGAAACACATTCCAAATTCAATACACCATAAAGTTGCCATCCCTGTTTATATGGGGGGAGCAGCACGGCGCACCCCTCCAAACCGAATGTTGAGATTTTAATTATGCATCTGCAGGTCTTTTTTTTGCCTTCTTTTTTTTTTTTTTTTTTTCCCTTTTTTTTTTTCTTTTTTAAAACCCCACATTCCCTCCAGCTACTGGGCTCACCACAAGTTATGTTATAAAAAAAGCCCGGGGCCAGGCGGGCAGGGGCGGATGCGGAGAGCGCTTCCTGCTCCCGTGGAGAGGCCGCCCGGCCGGCGGCCAGCTGTGGGCAGGAGGATGCTGCCGGGAGCTGGATCTGGCCGATGCACCCCCTTGGGGGACACACACCAGCCCCCCAACCCCGCTCCAGCCCCTTGGGCTCTTTTGTGCTTTTCCATTTCTTCTACCAACCCATCACTGATGGTTTAACACTCCAGGGCCATCAAAGATGCTGCTGAAGCCACCGATGCCTCATGGCTCTTGCAAAATCCTTAAATCCCCCCAAAACACAACCAGAGGAATCACCTCTTTTTTTCTAATCACTCATAAACCCCCCGTGGGAGGTCCTGCAGTCGATCCAGCAGTGACCAAGGTACAAAACAGCGTCCCCTTGGGTTTTTTTGGTCACCTGGGTATTTCATGGGTCACCCCTTTGCTCCCCGGCATCAGGCGAGACCCAACCAGACTAAACACGAGCTCAGAAATCATCGTGTCTTCAACAAAACGAAGCTACGGGTGGACCTTCAGCCAGGGAAGGGCAGAGGGGAGTTTTGTGGCAGAGCCAAGGAGGTCACAGGGACCCAGCAACACAGAAAAAAGACCCCAGGGTGATTTTTGGCCCTGGAAAAGGGTGAAAACCTTTGCTAAAGAAGCAGTTTGTTATGAATCTTCCAATCTATGTGCTGTGGAGGTGATGGAGGAGTCCGAAGCTGAAGGCAGAGGGGGGTGGGCTTGTGGGGACACCCAGGAGTACCCGGTCAGGAATGAGAAAGGCTAAATGGGACCACAATTAGATCTGCACCTTGACGAACCAAATGATCCAGACTTAATATCCAGCTGCCTAGTATTTGAGGTGAGAGACTAGCAGGAATCCCTGCTTTCTCCCCCATTTTGTGGAGCAGAAGAAGGAACCCCCTTGGAAGGACAGGACCAAGGGTGAAGCATCCTCTCCAGTGCCAACACGGGGTTAGTGGGGCAGAGGCGGGCGATGGGGGTGGGACTGGCTGCACGGCAGTTCAGCAAACAGCACCCCGGGGTGACGATCAGCAGGCTGGAGGAGGTTCCACATCGCCCTGGTTTCTGGCAAAATTATAAACAGCTGCAAAATGACGACCGCGCAGCGAGGGAGCGCGTGTCGCATCCCGAAAGCACTCGGCGCCCTTTGGCCAGGCAGAAAAGGGGGTGCTCAAATGCTGCTGGTGATGGGGGTGCGCGGGCGATGGGCCCTCCCCGGCTGCGAGCCCGTCGCGCCTGGGAAGCTGCTATTGATTCGAGGCGGGTTGACTCAGCCGCACCACCAACCCTCAATTATCTGTGGGCGGATTATCCGGATTGTGGATGAGACACACTAAAAAAACCCAACCCAAGCTCTTTGGTCTCTTTGCCCCCTCCTTTGGCATTTACTGTCTCACCCCTAAGAGCTGCTGCATCTTTCCCCAAAGCTGAATGCCACGACTATGCCGTGTACTCCCACCACTCCAAAAAAATAATTAAAAAAAAAATTATATACATACATAAATGGCTGTGGGGCCGTGCAAGCCCTGGCTCCAGCTGGGCTGAGCCCTGCCGTGTGCCCCAGCCCCTGCGTGCTCCAGATCTCGTCCCAGAGATGGGGCGACGGGGCCGCCTGCCCTTCGTCCTGCTCCCCAGGTTATTTTTAGCTGCACTTTTTCATTGTAAACTTTCTCTGTTTCTATAAACTGTGCATCAGTCATAATTACTGGTCCTGGCTGCTCCCAATGGTCCCCATGATCATTTCAGACACTAAATTAAAAGGAAATGCCAGGATATTCAACCACATCAAGTGCTCTGAATCCTAAAATAGGTTTAAAGGAGATGCAGGGAAGATGCTATCCTTTACTTGCAAGCAGGAAAAAAATAAGTTCCGGCGGCTTTCTGAAGTGGGGAGAGATTTAGGAGTTATCCGCAGTGCTGTGAAATGCAGCCGAGCCTCTGCCAGGCTCCCACTTTGTCTCACGAGCGCTTCCTCCATCCTCCTGAGATGAACCTGCAGGACACGGGGCTCAGCACTGGGCACCCCCAGCCTGGCTGCATGTGGCTGCTTGGCCCCCAACTTGCATCCTCCCCTGCTGCCCCAGCCCTGCAAACAGCCAGCTGAGAGTCGCAGGGGCTTTTCTTCGCGAAGCTTTCCCCATTGCAAACACGCACGGTGGGTGCATACAGAGCACCCACACCTCTGCACGGGCTCGTCCCGCTCCGCCACACCTCCCTTGTGTCTCTCGCCCTCTCTGGCAGACCCACCATGGACACCCGGAGGTGCAAACGGCTGCAAAATGAAGTCAAGCGTGGGAAAATCCTGAGCCTGCTGCTGACAGAGCACCTGCCTGGCCACCGAGGCCAGTGCGGGGAGCGGAGCAGCACACCCCAACTCCCTGGCTAAATTAAAGAGGTTGCCGTGAGCTCCCACCCCGCGCGATGGCTCCTCGCAGCACCCAGGGCACTGCAGCCCTTTTCGCAAAGGTGCGCTGCCTTCCTCCCCCTGCGCTCCCTGGGAAGCACACCCGGTGAAGCCAGGGCTTGCCAGAAAGATGTCAGGCCATGGGCAGAGCTGCCCCACGGCTTCATCCAGACGGGCCGCAGGGGGGGTTCGGCCACATCCCGGGGCAGCGGCAGATGCTGGCGAGGGAAAGGGAGGACGAGTGTGTTGTGGTGCCGACGAGCGGTGACGGGGGGCTCGGGCACGCTGCAGCTCTGCGAGCTTCCTCCTCACCTTCCCGTTACAAACCTCTCTGCTCCGTGATTATACCCTGTGCGTAACCGTGACTCACAGCTGGTGGCTCAGCCCCGGCCGAGAAGAAATCTCAAAGCCCATCCTTACCCCAGGCTTAAAAATACAACCCACCTGACTCCTTCAGCACAGAAATAGCACGGGTCAGGTTTATATGAAATGTTTTATCTTCGTGCCGAGAGGCAGCGAGCAGGACGGGATGGGTGGATCCATCATCACCAAACCCAACTGAAGGTGCCCAGTGGCCACCCACGGCCTGGAGGCCCTCGTGGCCTCCGGCCCCAACACTTGCCCAGGCCAGCAGGCAGGCAGGGTGCTCTGCCCGCCCAAACCAGGACGTGTTTGTGCGCCGGGGAGGTTTGTCATTCCCCCTTCCCAGGAAAAAGGTGTGCCGTTGGGAGCCGCGCTCCGGCCCGGCTCACACAGCCCTACGTGGGGTGGCTGCGAGCAACGAGGTCCAAGTGCCCAATGGAGCACCGACTTACCCCATTTGCATGCCCCATCAGGGTAATTGTGCAGCAAATTATGCATGCAAATGAAAGTTAGCCTTCTCCCACAAAAATTTATTTAATTAACATGAAGGGGCTGACGAAGCCGCAGAAATCAAAGCCATTCAAATTGAAGGCTGGAACTGTGCTCCCCAACTTTCCCGGCTGCTCCAGGAGCACCGGGAAGGGGAGCGGCACCAGCACCCCTGCGCCAGCACCGACCCCTCCCAGGAGGCTCCCCCAGCCCCCCCAAACATCCCACCCTCGGCTCTCATCAAACCTGGCCATTTTAAAGCACTTTTTGGTGCTTTTGTGTTGAGTGTTGAGGGGAGCTGGGATTTGGTGCCTCAGTGTCGCCTCCCTTGGTCCCGGCTTCCCTGGGATGCTGAGCCCCCACATCCTCAATGTAGATGGGTGCTGGGTGCCTGCTCCCCTGGGCACCCCTGAGCACCACCCAGAGCAGCAGGATCTGTCCCAGGGAGCTCCCTGGCCTCTTTACACCCACATGTGGCAGAGGGGATGCAGGAAAGGATGGAGAGGACTCAGGAGACGCCGTCAGAGCCCTCGCTCACCCATCCCTCCTCCCGAGGGTGCAGGTTGCCTCCCTGCCCGGGATCCCTGGGGAGGGTTTCTCCCCATTTTCAGAGCACTGGTTGTGGGGGACCCCGTGCAGGGCCTGGAGGGGTACAGGGGAGGTGGTGCTCTCCTTTGGCAGCGAGGCGCAGCAGCCAAATCCAGCCCTGCTCTGAAGAGGCATCCCCAAGCCCGAGACACCAGCCCTATCTGTGGCTCACGGGCCAGGACGCTGGTCCGTGCCTACGAACACCCCCAGCCTTGGCACAGATGCTCCCCAAAAGCTTTGTGCTCAGCCTGGAGAGGGACACCCGAACACCCCTTAAAGCAGTGAGCAGAGGCAGGGAAAAGCTGCGTATCCAAACGCCTGGTCTGTGCATCCCGCTGGGTTCAGGCCACCCCAGTGCCTGCGCATTTTGGGGGGGACCCCTCGCACCCCGAGTGCTTGTGGCCCCGCTGATGCTGGCTGGAAATAGCTCTGCTTTCGCTGCCGCTCACGCAACCGCCTGGAAATAGGACGGTGGCTGGAGCCTGGCATTGCTCAGTAACCAGCTGGACGGGATTCCAGCAATAATTAGCAACCTTGAGGATTTTATTTTGAACCGTGATTCAGTGTCCCACCGCGGGTAATTCGGTCCACCCTGCTGCTGGCACGAGAGAGCCGCTGTCCTGCCCCGCTCGCTCCGCAACCAGGTCACGTCTGCCCACCGAAACGGGGAGTGCAGGGTGGGCGACGCAGCTCCCTGGAGCGGGACGAGCCCGTCTCATCCCACGGTGCTTCCCAGCCTCCCTTGGAGAATTTGGGGGAAGCAGCCCCGTTTATTGCAACTCGGGGACAAGCTTGCCCAGTTGTCCCAGCTTGGTCCCAGCCCTCAGCCCACCCTCGCTGCACGACTCCCCCCGTCTCCATCGTCACTTTTTGAAGCGGAGCTGAGTTTTGTGCCGAGGCCCTGCCAGGGCCCGCAGCGGCTCTCTCCCAGCACCCAGGGTGCAGCCCCAGGGCCACCGCGTCCCCTCCCGCGGTTATTAATTTCAGCTCTGGGCAAAAGAGGCTTTTCTCAACAGGGGAGCACGGAGAAAGCACCCGGGACTGGGGGATGCTCGGAGCTGTCGGTACAACAGCTACAGTCCGCGGCCAGAGTCCGGGCCAAGGTCCAGGTTTGGGTCGGGGTCAGTTCAGTGGCCCGGGCTGAGCTGGCAGCGGGGGCTCCGTGTGCTGCTCCCCGGTGCTCCCCCGGTGCCTGCCCGGTGCTCCCCGGTGCTCCCCGGTGCTTCCCCGATGCCTCCCCGGTGCTGTGGGTGACGACCCGGAGCTCGGCCCCCGGTCCTGCCCGTGCGCTCCGGTCCCCCCGGTGACCCCCGCAGGTTCCGGTCCTGCCCGTGCGCCCTGGTAAGCTCCGGTCCTCCCGGTCCTGCCCAAGCCGTTTGGATCCTGCCCGTGTGTCCCGGTCCCCCCTCTTGCTCCGGTGTCTCCGGTGAGCCCCGGTCCTGCCCAAGTCGCCTAGATCCTGCCCGCGCGTCCCAGTCCGCCCGGTGCCTCCGCAGGCTCCGGTCCCTCCGCACGCCCCGGGAGGCTCCGGTCCCTCCGATGCGCCCCGGTCTCCCCGCAAGCCCCGATCCCCCGGTGTCCCGGCAGGCTCCGGTGCTTCCAGCGTCCCGGGAAGCTCCGGTCCCTCCGGTGCGCCCCGGTCCCCCCGGTGCCCCGGCAGGCTCCGGTGTTTCCAGTGCCCCCGATGCCCCCGCACTCCCCGGTGCCCCCCGATGTCCCCGCACGCCCCGGTGCCCCCCGGTGCCGCTCTCACCCATGTTGACGAGACTGACGACGGTGTCGGCGCGGCTGACGACGCTGCCGGGCGGCGGGCTCTGGGTGCTGAGCCCGGTAAGCACCGGCCGCGACACCGCCGCCTCCTCCTCCTCCTCCTCCGCCTCCTCCTCACCGGCCACGGCGTGGTAGAGATCCAGCATGAAGAGCGGCGCGGCGGCGGCGGGGGTGCGGGCGGGGGCCCGGGGCCGCGGCCGGCCGGGCAGCCCCAGCACGGCCAGGATCTCCCGCTGCACGTCCCGCCGCTCGCCGCCGCTCAGCCGCCGCTGGAGGAAACCGGCGGCGTGGAGGCGGCGGCGGAGGACGCTGCCGTTGCCCAGCTGCCAAAGCACCGCGGCCGCCCAGAGCAGCGCCAGGGCCCGCCACGGACCCCGGCCCGCCGCCGCCCCGCGCCCCGGCCCCATGGCACCGCCGCCGCCGCCCGGGCCGCGCCCCCCCCTCCCACCCCCCCCACCCCCCCCCCCCACCCCCCCCAGCCCGGTGCGGTGCGGTACGGCCCCGGGCACGGGCACGGTCCCGGCCCCGGCCCCGGCCCGCCCCGGCGGGGCGAGGGAAAGGGACGGTCCACGCCGGCGGCACCGCCCCGGCCACGGCTCCGGGACGCCCCGGCCCTCCCCGCCCCGCGGGAGCCTCCCCTGGGGGTGCGCACCCCTGTGGGCATCCAGACCCACGGACATACACCCCCCACTGACACCCAAACCCACGGGCACCCACCCCTAGGGATGCTCAGCCTTATGAGCACCCGAAGTTTGGATGCTCATCCCCGTGGGCACCCACCCCTATTGACACCCAGACCCGTGAACACCCCCCTTATGGATACTCACCCCCACTGACACCCAAACCACAGGCACCCACCCCTACAGATGCTCACCTTTGTGAGCACCCAAACCCTTGGACACCCACCCCTAGGGATGCTCACCCTCGTGGGCACCCAAACCCACGAACACCCAAACCCACAGGCACCCATCCCTATGGATGCTCACTCTTGTGGGCACCCAAACCCATGGGCACCCACCTCTATGGATACTCACCCCCATTGACACCCAAACCTGTGGGCACCCACCCATACAGATGCTCACCCTCATGGGCACCCAAATCCAGGAACACCCACCCCTATGGATGTTCACCCTTGTGGGCACCCAGACCCATGGGTACCCACATTAACACCCATCCCTAGGGATGCTCACCCCCGTGGGCACCCAAATCCAGGAACACCCATCCCTATGGATACTCACCCCCATTGACACCCAAATCCATGGGC
This sequence comes from Strix uralensis, assembly GCF_047716275.1. Taxonomy (NCBI): domain Eukaryota; kingdom Metazoa; phylum Chordata; class Aves; order Strigiformes; family Strigidae; genus Strix; species Strix uralensis. The sequence continues at coordinate 5,651,373 of NC_133996.1, forward strand.
ACTCACCCCTATGGATGCTCACCCTCACCCATGGGCACCCACCCCCATGGCCACCCAAAACCACAGACACCCAACCTGTGCATCCACCCTCACAGACACCCATTTCAGCAAGCACCCATCCCTACAGGCACCCCCCCCCAATGGGTGCTCACCCTGTGCACCCACCCCCAGACACTGACCTCACCGAGCACCCACCTCACCAACACCCACCCTCATCGGTCGGCATCCTCACCGGCGGGCACCCACTCCAGCGGTGGGTACCCACACCACCCAGCACCCTCGCCAGCACCCACCCACCCACCTGGGCCTTTTAATTGTGGGGCTGGTGGTTCCCTGCTCCAGTTCTGCAAGGAAACCCGGGTGCAGACACCCCGGGGCTGGCGCAGCCGTCGCCTCCTCGCACGGGATAAACAGCTCCGGCTCTCAGACTTAAAAAGCTAACACTGTGGAATAAAGTAGGAGGCAAGATTGTTTATTACCGCAAGCAATTTTAATACAAAAATGTGTCTGGTTTTTAAACAATTCATTGGTAGAGCTTCAGTTTTGCCTCAATTTAAACCAATTGAGAGAATCACACAGCAACACGGTCAGAGCCGGAGAGGAACAATATTTAATAAATACAGGAGCTCTGGAGAGTCCCACTCCCCCGGCCCGTCTCCTGGTCACTTGGTCAGTTTGATTTTATTACAAAGAAAAAGTAGCGTACAAAAGCGAGACAGGACTCGTAGCAAGTGTGCTGGTGAGACTCATTTCAAGGACAAGCAACTGTGCGTGTAAGTCCAGATTTCTTCTAGGAGCAGAGGTCACATCAATCTCAGCCTGGTTGGAAGTGGAATGACCAGTTCAATAATAAATAGGAAAAAGAGATGCAGATAAATAGTGATTCTGTAGGGAACACCTTGGTCTCTTAGGCCATCAATCCAGAAGAATCCTCTAATTTGTCGGCCCCACCACCGCTAAGGGATGTATCTGAGTGATCCAGACCTGCAATCTTACCAGCGTGCTCTCCTCCGGCCAGCTTCAGCGTGAACCCCCTCCCCAAACCCCTCCCCATCGCTTTGCTCTTTACAAACGAAGTTGTCGGGACAGTATTTTCGAGACAGCAATTGTCATGACCTTTGCTGTAGTGTGTGCAAATTTTATTAAGTCAAACTCCGCTTTCTTCAGGTAAAACCACATAGCTTTAAAAAAATGGAAACATAAGCCCCAAGTCCCCTCACCTCATGTTTCTCTGGTTGAGGTATCTGTGATTTACAAAAAGAGAGTTCCTTGAACACTGTAGGATTCAGGTCTTTGTTTTTAAATATAATTTACCTTGCTGAGACAGCAAGTTAAGTTTATAAAGATGCATTTAGGAAACAATCCTAAAAGATAAAGCAGGTTCACACCCTGCACCGCGCAGAAATCCTATTTATATTTTAGTTTTTCTTTACACTTTCACATCTTGACCTTTTTTTGCTTCCTCTTTTTTTTTTTTTTTCTTTTTCGTTTTTTTTTTTCTTTTTTTTCTTTCTCTCCCACATTTCAGTTTTCCAGGCCCCTCTCCAAACAGGGGTCACCGAGAGGCAATTTTTATCTACATAAATATTCACATGAAAATAGTAACTTACAAAAAAGGAAAAAAAAAAAAAACCCAAAACAAAAAAAACCAAATAAGGCAGCTTCATAACACAACTTTCTTTTACACTTTTAACAATATAGTTTCTCCCATTTAGAATAAATATACATCCAATGTACGTAGCAGGGTTAAAAATTGGACACAGGTTGTATTTTCTTTCTTTCAGGAGGGCGTGGGTACAGTATTATCTTTTAGGGCCTGGAGTTTTTGGGGTGGCAGTGGTTGTTTTCTTGGACATGGTTGGGATTTTGGAGGGTTTGGCCATCCCCCGGCGCGAGCCGCCCTGCCCGCCGGCCACGCTGCTCTCCGAAGTGTCCGAGCACGCCGACTGCGTTTCCAGAAGGTCAAAATCGGAGGCGTCGCTTCCCCGCCGGCTGCTGGCCCGGCTCCCCGTGCGGCTCCCGGCGCGGCTGGTGGGACGACTGGCTGTTTTTTTAGGATCTGCAAGGAGAGCCGAGGGAGCCGTGAGCAGGCTGAGGAGGAGGAGGAGGATGCCTCTCCATCCCCGGACCGACCGGCACCCAAATCCCCAGCACCGCTGCAGCTGCTTTCAACCACCCCCCCAGTACCTCTCAATCGGGGGGTTCAGCACCAGAACTGTTTCATTTCTGAGCTTTTAACGAAGCAGCAGCGTCCTCCTCTCCCAGGCAGGACACAGCGGTGGCCATCGGCCTCCCCCACTCACTGCGGGCTCCCGAAATATTATTTTCTCTGCCAATTTAAGTAGGAAGAGCAGCGGCAGGAGTTTTTTTGTTTTTACACCTAACTTACCTGCCCGACTGGTTTTGGCACCTGTAGAGACAGGTGAGGAGCTGTTACTGGTGTCCCCAGCCAGGGAGGTTCGGCTGGAGTGGAAGGTGGGTCGCTTCAGCTTGCTGCCCGCCGAGGGGGTCACCTTGGGAGGAAGCACACACAGAGCATCTTTCAGGTGTCACCTGGGCTGTAACGGGTCAAGATCACGCCCGAGATCAGCACCTCGGCAAAAAGATTTGGACGTTTAAGGAACACCCATCTTAATGGTCAAGGAGAACACAAGCTGTCGTTTCAGCAGCGGTTAATAAAAAAGAAAAAAGCTTGGATCCGGAAAATTTGGAGGGCAACGGCAGTTTGTGCGCTGCGGGCTGATGCACAGCTGGTTGTTGGGAAAAAAAATAAGAGCAAAGCTGCTATCCAGCCAGAGGACAGCATCATCTGGGTTCAAAAGCTCCACAAAGAGAACACGAAATCTTGCAAAAATGGGTATTTTAGCATTTAAGCAGCTCAGGACCATTTTGGAAGGTCAAATGCAACATGGTGTCTTGAGAAACGCATCCCGCTGGAGGGAGGCATCAGCGCAGGGTGACTCTGCGAGGAGGGACGTCACCCCGGTGCCCCGGGGGGGTCCACGCACCCAAGGGCAGACAAATTTTAAGAGCAAGGCACCAGCGACAAACAGGGACACAAACCACAGCGAATCAGCTGCGCTCGCATCCTGAAACGGTGCTTTTCCTGACCTTTAAGATGTTGCAAACGCAGGGAAAGCGGCACAACAGGCAGCTCTGCTCCCGCCGCTGCGGAGGAAAGCGAAGGGGAAGGTGCCGGCAGGGCGAGGGCACCTGGATCCAGCTGGAAAGGGCAGCTCCAGCTTCTGGACACCAACCAAAGCTCTTGCGTTTGGGGCAGCGCTGCAGGGTGTCCCCTGTCCCCCGGGGCTTGGGGGGACATCGCTGCAGGGACGGCTCCAGCACAGCTGCATCCCCGGACAGACGTACGTTAATACCAGAGGGCTTTTCCCAATGAGTGTTAAAGCAACAGCTGGGGAGGTTTCCCTCCATCCCCTGCAATTTTGTGATTTTTGGGAAACTGGGAAATCTTGAAATGTCATGAAACTGGAGCTGCAGTGGGGAAGAGGAGGGTGGGAGAGGGGCGGCTGAGCAGCGGGCTCCCCTTCGGGCACCGCAGGAATTCAAATCCATTAACACGTGAGTGCGAAGGTACCACGTCCACCATCAGAGATTTCGATTCTCCTCCTTGATCCTATTTTATAAACATGTTAACAGCAGCAAGCAGGCAATTTAGAGCAACCGGGGAAGTGCTCCTGACCTTCTGATGATTTAAAAATAATTCCTTTTCTGCGTGAAAGCGCCGCCAAGCAAGACGCAGTTATCTTGCCAGTGAATCACCGAGATCTACCCAGGATTTCTCATCACCGATTCACAAGGTCAGGAAAAGTCCACAGGGAGGCTGAAACTTTAGGGAGATCAAGTCTCATCCCGAATTCATCCTCCTGGGAGCATCAAGCTGGTGACAGTGCCGGACACACCAGACGTGCTTCAACACAGTGATAAAAACAAGCGCTTCATAAAAACGAAGGCGATGTGGTTACTGTGCATGCGCTGTAGCTGATTTTCAAGTCTCAACTCGGCTGCTGGATTTTAATTTTTTGAAAGCCAAACACAGCTGCTTTCCCATGCTTAAGCTCTTAAAGCTTGGAAAATTTTTTTTTTTTTAAAGCACAAGAGGATAAACGTCGCTCTCGCGGTCTGAAAGCAGGTGAATGTGAGCTGCAAGCCGTTGGGCTTTATGTTTTATTTAATCCGAGTTAGAAACCCATGAAAAACGCTAACAGTCCGAGCGTTAGCGGTGCTAACAAGCGCTGCTCTACCACAAGGAAAGCGTTAAAACAGGCAGGGGAGCAGGAACTTCTCCGTGCCAGCGGCACTCCGGCCTGTCAGCAGGTCCTCGGGGCTGCGAGACCATACTCTACCTCGGCGCTCGAGAGCTGGAAGTCGGAATAATCGAATCCCCTCAGGGGGGTGCCCGCTTTACTGTTTATCAACCAGGGTTTGTCATAACATCGAGAGAAGTGATGTGGAGTCTGTGAAATGGAAAATCCAAGGGGGGGGGGGGGGAGGGGGGAGAGGTGGGAGTAAGTAAAAAAAAAAAAAAAAAGAAATGGAAAAGTATTTGGAATGGGGGGAAAACGGTACTAAACCGAAACGAGAACCAAACAGGAAATATATAGATTAAAATAAAGGTTAAAAACCCAAACAGATGATGAAATAAAACATGCATGGGTGAATGATGTGGTGGGAGAGACGATGGGCGATGGTTTCTTCCTGCCAGGCTGCGGCCCGGCCCTGCCTTGGGGACCAGGAGCCTTCGGCTGCACGACCAGCGCCGGGGACCCTCCTGAGGAGCCACGAGCGTCCACGCTTGGGCTGAAAACCTGTCCTGCAGCATTCCACCCCACCCATCCCGCAGGGACAGGGGGTTCTCCCTGCAGACACCATGAACATCATCTAGAGACCACAGTAACCATCAAGCCCCCAAGCCCCAACCTTCCTCCTCCTCCTCCATACACCTGCAGCTCCTGATCTCGCTGGGAGGGTTTGGAGGCCACTGGTTTCTAAAGGAGAGGAGGGAGGAAGGTGCCACGCGCGAACCCCACCTTGGCTCCGCTGGCCGGAGTTGCGGGAGAGGATGGCATGGAGGCGCAGCTGTGGTTGCTCTGGCTGGCGCTGGAACTGGATCGCGTCGGGGAGGCTGCTCGGGAGGATGGTTTGGATCTTCGGCCTCGCGATCGGAATGGCGTCATTCCCTGGGAGGCCCCTTCTGGCAAGATGAATTTCTCTCGGAGTTCAAGGTTGGTCCGTCCTCGTGCTGGAAGGGGACAAAGGAGAGGAGACCTGAGGTTTGCACGAATCCAACATTGTTACCAGGGCTCAGGAGGCTCCAGGGGTCGGAGCACGTGTCCTCCTGATGCCTCCCCAAGCCCATCTCCCCGCTCTGCCCTAACCACCTCCTGCCATGGATCAGCTCTTGGAGAAACTGGCCGATTAAGAGCTGCCTGAGGGCCATGAATTCATACTGGATGCTCTGTTATTCTCTTGTGTCTCAGGGAAAGCATCCTGATGGTCTTTAAACACACCACGTTACAACAGTGGCCAATGTCACCTTTAACATGGCTTAAAAATAGTAAGAGCAGCTTTGAAGGGTTGAGATTCTGCTCTCTCACAGCTCCGGGCAGCTCTTCACCAATTTTTGGGAAGAGGTGAGAGAAAAGTGACCACCACTAAAAGCCAACTTTAAAATTTTCATTGAAACGCCTCAAAGAGCTGGAGGGTCTCTCTTCGACAAGAAAGAGGCAACCAAGCAGGGAGAAAGTCTGTGGACTTCAGCTCCGGGGCCAGCTGACGTGTGTTTCATGCTCACGGTGTTCGAAGAGAGAGCAAGGGCACGCACCGAGCCTTACGGGACACGGGAGCAATTTTAGAGTCGATGCATTATGGACCAGAAAGCCAAGAAAGCAATTGCAGAAGGGAAGCACCATGCTAGATAAGCAAGGGATGGAAATAACCTCGATGTCAGCGCTGTAAAACATCTGCTGCAAAGCGTGAACGGGGGAGGCCGGAGGAGCAGGAAAAGCTTGGAGCTTCCCCGGAGCGAGCGGTACACGCTGTAAATCGTGCTGCTTTCAGCAACAGCCGTGGGACAGCAGGAGCAAGGAATGGTTAGGCGGCAGCTTGAAGAAGCCAGATCCGAAGCAATTAACATCTCGGAGACCCCAGTGAGACAGGGACATATGGAGCACAGACCTAAGCTCTCCAAAACACACAGCCCTGATGCACTTCATTCCTGGCCAGCCCCCTTGCTAATCCTTCTCTGTCCCCCGGTCACGGCTCTCGGCCCGTCGCAGCGGAGCGTCGCTTCCAGCCCCCAGCTCTGACCACGATAAAACCTCAAGACAGAAGGTTCTGGAAAGGAGGCGACTCCAGTTCTCTGCGCCCACGGTATGTGACCCCAGCCTGCGTTAGCCCAACCATCCCTCCCAAACGAGTCCCACCAAACGAGCTCCAGCAAGATTTGGGTGGTTCTTCCCTTCTAATGTGCTGCTGCGTCTTCCTTAAGCTCAGTTCATCCAGGAGCTTCTTGCACTTGAATTTTCCTGTTTAAATGCTGAACTGAAACGTCTTTTTTCTTTCACTGCTGGGCTGGTCAATCCCCGGGACACACTTGTGTAAGGTGACCCTTATTGACACACTTCCAGCAGGATGTGGTGCACAAAATCCCCTAAAGAACCCAGCCCAGCCCTGAACAGCCCCACGGACAACGATGTCCAAATGCACCCCCTTTTACAACTCTAATCTGACACGTGGTAATCTGGAAAAAAGAAGGGGGGCCACATTCCACCCTCACGGGCAGAGCCGGGGGAAGAAAGTTAATTTAAGCCACTAGAAGACCCAGCACCAGCAGCACCTCTCGCTGCAAACAGGTATTTATGGTGCCTGGTACTGCACACCTCAGGGTTTCCAAATTAGTTCCTTATGCCACTGCTCCAAAGACAATAAATGAGCTGAGAAAACTTGTATTAGAAATACATCAGAGAGAAATCAAGTGGTTCAAAGTGACAGGAGAAATGTCTCCTTATTCACTAGGATGAGCTGGACCACCAGTGCCCCGTGGTCACAGCCCTGTGTGGCAGTACCACAGGTTCACAGACCCTGGGCCAGAGCATCTTCTCCCCAGAGTGTCTCTGATCAGGATTTTACCATCTCCTGGCTTTAAACCTTTTGAATTCTTTCAGGTCACCTTTATAAAGCTCACTGCATCACCCACAGCCACACGTATGCACCGACCGCTTCAAAGGGAAGCCAAGACCCCCAACACGGCAACGCAGCTCCGCTCACCGGGCTCTTAAAAACAAGAAACACAACCCGTCCTTCTCCTCCTCCCAAGACACCTGGCTAAACGCTGCGAGACTTGATCCAGTATTGCCAAATTTCACGATTTTAAGTCCTGTGGTTTGCTCTGGATCTGTTTTCTCCAGCTCCCGCCTGTTATTTGGATAACTCAGACCCTCTCTGGTACCATCTGGTCATTCAAAGTCGCAGCAGACCAAGTTCTCAAACTCCCCTTACTGGGTGAGAAGACACCAGTTGTATAAACCCCAGGAATAGCCTTACCTCTGCAAGGATCATTCTTCACTAAAAATTCATCCAGGGCCATCCATCCTCCACCGACGCGAACCATGACCGTGCTCCGCAGGATACGGACCAGCCGCAGCTGCTGGGAATCGCCGAACTGCGGAGCCGAGAAACAGTTCAGACAAGGGGGACACAACAAGGGACACTGGGCTCCTTCTCACAGCAGGCTGCACCAAATGCTTTTAGCAATCTATTGAATACTTCTAAATTTTCTCCAGATAGGTTCTTCTGGAATAAGCGCAGGCTGGTACCGGTTTACAGGAGTTTTTCTGCTGCGCGGTTTTAAGATGATGCAACTATCCAAATGCTTTAGTTTTAAAGCTGGGAAGAGAATTTTTTAGAGCAGCAAATAAGATTTTGGAATTTGGTCTCTGGATGGGTTTTATCGGCCAGAATTGTATTTTTTTCTTTTATTTTGAAGGAAATAGAGGCTGGCAATGCCATCACCCTCCTGGTGCAGCCCACGTGGAAAAGAGCCGGCTGATTCAGATCCCTGAGTGCCGGTGAATCAGCAAGGCAAGCAGTGCTGCGTCACCGCTGAGCCAGAAACCTCTTATCATCAAGTCTGAAGCCCAGGGATTTCACTGAGCCTCAGACTTGACCCCACCAGCCAGAAAGCCCCCGCCGCAGAGATCACCCAGTGAGGATGTTTCGGTGAGTGCAGAGTGATGGGAATCCAGGCAGGAATCCTGCAGCAATGTTGATTAGTGATTGCAATGTTCATTAGTGATTTTAAACACCTGTTATATCAAACAAATGCACCCTGAATCAGAAGCATGTGTCTGTTTTTTCAAAGCTCCCTAAATCTCCTGGACAGCCAAGTCCAGGCTCCTGCTTGCCCTCTGCACCGGGCAGGTGGCAGAGCCGGTGCGGGACACCGGGAACCTGGCTCGGACGTAGCAGCTCTGCATCCAGGTGTGATGAGAGAACAGGGGAACCAGCCTTTGAAAGCAAGACCATCTTCAGAAGAATTAAAAAAAAAAGCAAAAAAAAGCAGCAATGTTTTCCCTGGGACGCAAAACCCAAGAGATGAAATGAAAACAGAGAGTGCGAAGCCACACTGAGATGGGTCGTGGCAGGCGGAGGGGCAGGAGGTAACAGCATCTCTGACCCTCCTGCCCGCAGGGAGATGGGACCCTGGACCGTGCACTGGTGGCTCTCCCTGCTCGGGGGGTCCTACCAAAACGTGCTGGCCCCAGCGCAGCAGCGAACAGCCGCGTTCGGCACGGCCACGGTGCCCGCGGGCAGGGAGAGGGCAGGGGAGCTGCCTTCCCTCTCTCCGGGCTCTACGTACTAGTTCTGCACCAGGGACAAGTCAATTCTCATTTCCCCTGCCATAGGTACGTTATTTTTCAGTTGCTGTTGAAAATGTTTCTATAATCACTGCCTAAATTAAAGCCAGAGCTCTCTTGGCTCCGTCCACTTCCGACATCCAAGTTTGTTTCTTTTTGGGCATGTTTTTGGTACCATCATTCCACATGAAAAATATGCTTTTCTATTCGAGCGGGGGCAGAGGGCACATCGTAACGGCACGTGATGCCTCAGTCCCGTTAAAAAATAAAATCAAATAAGAGCTCTGCCCCCCGAACCAGCCGCACTCATGCACGCTGCCCCGCTCAGCCCGGGTCGCGGGGACACATGCAGGTTTTGTGAGCCTTGCTCCGGTTAGGAGTTACTCAGTAGGTGTAGCGGGGACGGGGGTTTAGTTATCGTTACCTAGGGGATTAAAGGGGTGGACTCGGCATTCTCATTCCACCGTGATCGCGATCCAAACCCACCCAGAGCCTGGTACAGCCCTCGTGCAGGTAGTTGTACCCCCGTGATTTCACCCGGGCTGGCCATGATTTGCTACTGGTTGCCATTGACACCCCCAATGTATCCGAGAAAGTAGCCACGGAGAGAAAAATCTCTCAATTTTTGTCAAATCCTGCTTTTTCCACGGAATTTTTCCCTTTTTTCTGCCCAGTGCAGTCTTTTTTTTGGGGCGGCCCTCCCAGCTCAGGCACTCCCCTGTACCAGGCTCTGCTGAGCAGCGCTCACAGATCACATCCTCCCACAGCAACAAAGGACAGAGCAGCATCACAGGCACACAAAGCTACGTGGTTTTTTTTTTTAAAAAAAAAAAAAAAAAGAGGTGAGAGACAGCATTGCAAGGCAAACTGTACCTGATTGCCGAGGAAGAACTACGGAGAGAGAAGAGTTGTGGAGGGAGAGGGGATGGGGAGGGGGGGGGAGGAAAGTCGAGAGGAAGAGGAGGGGAAAGAAAAACAAGAAAAACATTTATGGGATTAACAGTGCAATAACCATGAAAACTGTTAACTGCAGGTAGTTAGAAATCTGTGGGGTTCATGCTATTTGGGGGTAGGGTAGAAGCTCAGGGAGCCTGGGCTGGTGCAGCCAGGGGTGGGGGGGCGAGGGCTGCGGCTCGGCTCCTCCCAGCCAGAGCATCAGCCCCAAAACCAGCGGGCAGGAAAGCGGCAGCTCTGCTGCCAGCTCCTTTCACCAGTTCACCTCGGTGAACGATCTGAAACATAAACAGCGAGCTCGTTACAAAGAGATTCTTTAAGGAAATTATTCTCCCTTCTTCGGGACCGAGCTAAGAAAAACACAGGCGTAAGGTACACTCATCCACGAGCAAAACTTCAAGGGCGGCTGCCGGCGGAGTGAATGCAGCGTTTCACGGGGCCGGCGGGCCGGCGGCCCCAGAACAGGGCCACTTTTATGCTCTCCCGATTCGGGGAACGCCCTGGGGCCGAGGATGACGCTGGGCAAACACAGCCCAGCCACCTCCGCCGGGAGCCGGAGGACGAGGTCTCCATCTCGCCCCGGGGAGCCCAGGGGGGTCCCCCGGCGCCAGGCTGGGCACCCCGTCGGTGATCAGCCCCCCATGAGTGGGAAGGGGGAGCAGGATTTGTGCCGCCGGGGCAGCGTTTGGCCCCCTCAGCCTTACCCGGTATTTGTTCTCGCCGATCTGCTCCACTTGAAATCTCTTGGCACACTTGCACTGGGCCACTTGCCTGGTGACCTGCCATCACCAACAACACAGGTAAGGGACCAGGATTTTGGGATTCTCCCCCAAATACAAGGCACTGCTTGGATAACGCACAGCCCTAAGCAGCCTTTCCTTCAAAAACATGGTAGGTACTGGCAGTACCCAAATATTTTGGGCTCAGCACCACCACAATCCTTTTTTTTCTTCTTTTTTGTCCTCCCTACTGCCAACCCGCAGCCTGAACCACCCCAACGCCCCCAAGCACCCATCTCTTCTGGTGCTTTACCTCATCTTCGATCTTGTCGGCGTCAGTGGTGGGGCGGTAGGCATCCTTGTTGGGATGGAGAGCAGCCACAAACTCATAGTAATCGATGTAGCCGTCGCCGTCACGGTCAAAGATGTCAGCCACCGCCGTCATCTCCAGCTTCGTGGTGGGGAATTCTGGAAAGAGAGAGAAAGGAGTGACTGATGCAGGGACCTCACTCATCAGATGTCGGAGCTGCGTCTCAGTCCTCGAGCAGGGTTGACCTCTCGTCACACTGAGGTGGCCGTTTGCCGAGCTCGTTTCAGGCAGAGAGGGACTTACTAGAGGCCAGGATGCCGTCGATAAACTCCTGCCGGGTGATCTTCCCGTCTTGGTCTTTGTCGATGCGCCGGAAGAAATCCATGACACGGGATTTCTTGTGGTTCATCCAGCGCATATACTTCTTCCGCCAGACATCGAAGTCGAAGTTTGCAAATTCCTTCAACTGGAAGGAAACCCGTGAGAGTCAGTGGGGGAAATCCCCAAAGGAGCAGCACCCCTGGCCCTACAGCACCCTAAAACCCCAGCCTTCAGGTCAGCCCCTGCCCGAGCTCCTGGCATTAACACTCAGCCCCCGCACCGCCCGCCCTCCCGGGAAGGTTAATCTGGGTTTATCCAGACGACCCCCGTTAACGAGGGGGCCACTCCAATGGACTTTCCAGAACAGAAGGACACACAGCGTAGCCGACAGCCACCACGGGGACCGCGCATCATCGACACGGGATGCAGCATCCCCCACGCTGCTGTACGTACACATACGCAGAGATATCAGCTACTTGCACACAGACACACACACACCCCCCGTCTCTGCTCGGGCGTTTGGGGATGGTTCCTCACCCGGGATTTCGCCTAACGACTTGCCAGGCTCTGCCCAGGAGGAATACTCATTGTTGGCATCATTTTGGGCACGTGTTTCCCCTCTCCCTTTCCATCTAAGGAGCTGAGGAGGGATTTCTTGCTCATCCTCCAGGTAAGACAGTGCCTGGGGCACATCTCAGCTCTGCAAAACCTGGCCCTGCAGCTCTGCCACCAGCCTCAGACGAACCAGTCACCCTCCAATTTAAACTAACACCCTTTTTATCCCCCCCCTTAACAGGACTCCCACAACCCCACCAGCTCAAGCAGCTCACAGCAAGGTAATGCAACAATTTTTAGCGCTTTTTTTTTTTTTTTTTTTCTCTAAACATTCTTGGAGTTAAAAGCAACAAAGAAAAAACATTAATACGTATAAACTGAACTGACCTACAGCAAAAGCAACAAAAAACAAAAACACTCACTTCTGGGCATAGCTGCTTTGTTAAGCATAAATAAAAACAAAAATTACATTAGATGTTTGGAAAAGATATAGACAGTAATTGTTAAACTAATTACTAGGAGTAAAGCAGGCCTGGCTGTCATTACCTCTACAGATACCGACTGCAGGGGCACAAAACAGTTCATTAATGTGCAGTTAATTACAGAAGGTAGTTTTCAGCCTTAATACTTCAGGAGTATTTTTTTCTTTTTCTTTTGGCATTTTCAGAAAAGGCAGCAATAACTGTCTGCAAGAGCTGGGCAATTCAAGAGGCAGCACTAATTTAAAATGCTTCTCAACCCCCAGCACTGCTCCCCACTCCCTGCCCCGAGCAGCCGGTGGCCGTTACCTCCTCCAGCCTGTCCAGGGCATCGTTGAGCTTCCGCTGCCGCTCCAGCGCCAGCAGCCAGACCTGCTGCCAGCGGGCCGAGAGCTGGTTTATCCGGGGGTTCTTTGTTTCTGACTGGGAGATAATGGGCATGCTGGGGGGGGCGGCCTGACTCAAAGATTTTCCTGGAAAAAGGGAGAAAAGGAATTGGTTTGAGGTGGTGTTGATGGGTTCAGCAAGTCTGAGCAGTCCGGGAAAGAGCAGCAATGAAATACATTTTATTTTTCACATAGAAAACCTCCCACGGCCTTGCTGGCTGCTCTCCAAAGGGATGCAGTGTCCCCAGGTAGGAGGACGGAGTGATGGATGGCTCTACACCCAACTCCCACCCCCAGCGCTCCCTTTGCACTTGGGAATTCACAGTGGACTCTGGCTTTGAGAAACAACATAACAAAAGACCCCAAAACCTCATCACAAAGCAACTGCAGAGAGAAAGAGAAGAGCAGTGACAGCACAAGCTTCCCCAGGCGCCGCACACCCCAGCACGGGTGTTTTGGCAAATGCCACCTGGATTTTCCCCTCCTGACAAGTTTCAACTGCCTTCCTGGTGGCTGTCAATGCAGGATGCCTTGTTAATTGATAATCAAAGTTAATTAGTTTCCTATGCGTTTCATTTCCTCCCACAGTAGCACGTTTCACTGAAAGCTGCGTATCGAGCGGAGACATACTGTTGCTGCGGGACTTCTCGATGAAAGGCCCGTGGGGGGGCTCAGTAGCTTTCCTCTTGTATGTCTTTGTGACCCGGTCCACGTCTGGCTGTTTCCGTGTCATCTCCTCCATGAAGGACTGTCAAAAGGGACAAGAAAACCTTTGCAGTTTCAAGATATTTTCAGTCTCCTGTTGCTCCAGATCCTCGCTGGGACGTGCCAAGCCCATAGCGGAGACGTGAGTGTTAAGCGATGGGGGCTCGGGGTCAAGCTGTGGCTTGGATCTGCAGATGCTGGAGATCATCCCCTGGGCTGGCTTTGCTCCCAGGTGACAGCTCCGGTTGGGCCACATGCTGTTTGAACAGGGACTTCCAAGAGAAGTCACTGCCTCCTCCATGGAGGGGTAGGAAAATCCACCCCCCGCCCTTCTCCCGAGCGCCTGCTGTGTTCAGCACTGGGCTCACCTGGTGTTCGGAGATGAGGGCTTTGACCTGATCAATATTTTGTGGCATGGGCTCCTGGTCCCGCTGGATCAGGGTTGTCTCAGCCCACTGGATCCAAGCCAGGAGCTCTTCCAGGAGCTCTGCATTCGCCACCAGCTCGGACAGCGCAGCCTCCAGTCTCTGCTGGTGCTGCTTTGCCCACGTGAGGACCTGTTGGAAACACAGAGACGACCGTCAGTCCAGCGTGGGAAACCTGGCACAGGAACCATCACCCTGTGGCCATCCCTGGTGGTGGTGGTGTCCACCAGCCCCTCTCGCCATCAGCCTGGAACAAAGGACTCACCTCCTCAAACCTGGCTCGGATGATGGTGATCCAGTGTTTGATGGTGGTGATGCAGTCGGGGTGGCAGGCAGCCAGGATGACCTCCCCCATGCCCACTGCCGCGTTCACATCCACTCTCTTCTCCTCCACTTTCTTCATGAACTCCTGAAAGGCCCAAATGAATTATTTTGCAATATCGTCCACTATAAATTTTGCTCGGGTTGCCTTTCCGAGCTCCCCGCTACCTTGTGTGCGTCGATGAGGGACTGCAAGGCCTCGGCGTCGTCGGGAAGCGCGCCCCGAAAGCGCAGGGACTGCTCTGCCTCCGAGAGCCACTCCAGCAGCATGTGCACGGCCGTCCTGAACTCCTCTGCCTGTGGCGACAAGAGCATAGCTGTTAGCCCTCCTCCTCCTGAAACAGGCCGCTCCGTTCACTGCTGAGCTGGATAGACAAAGGGCTGAAAGGGACTTTAAAAATAAATTAAAAAAGGGGGGAAAAAAGCCCCGTCGGTTGGCCTGGGTTTGTGCAGCACCAGCAGATGGGTCCCACCATGGCTGGGCACCTCCCTCCCCTCGGCGTCAGCTGCACTGAAGAACTAAATGTTTTTAAAAACAACTACCTGTGCTCTGACCAATTTGGCACCTGGGTAGTTTATTCTGTAAATTGCCTGCTTGACATAAAAACTACTTAAGAGCCTTTGACCTAAGGAAGTATTTCTTTCCAGAACGGGTTATTAGGCAGCAGAATGGGCTGCCCAGGGAGGTGGGGGAGCCCCCATCCCTGGAGGTGTTTAAGAGTAGGGTCGACATAGTGCTGAGAGATATGGTGTAGTTGGGAACTGGCAGTGCTAGGTTAATGGTTGGACTAGATGATCTTCAAGGTCCTTTCCAACCTAGATGATTCTGTGATTCTGTGACCTTTTTTAATTAGCTTCAATCTAGGTCTCTCTCTTGCACTGGACATTAGCAAACACCAGCCTGGACAGTCTCTGATCACCGCTCTATTCCTGCTGTGCACATCGGTGAGATCTTTTCATCCTCCCTTTTCAAATCAGCCTTTTTTGGCTCTTCTTTGGGGAAAAGAATAAATAACTGACACCAACCCATTGCTTTGCAGTTCTCACTGGTAACTGCTGCAGGGCTGGGGTGTCCTGCTTGGCCAGGAGATCAGCCACCGGGCAAAACCTCTTCCCTGAGGTTTGTGTTGACCTCCTGGCATGAACCTGGAGCCCAGCAAAGCTCTGTGAGGTCGTTTCCACCCGTAACCTTCTGCTCACCTGCTTCAAGGCCTGTTCCAGGCGGGTTTGTTTGGACACGGACAGCTTGCACACTGTGTCCCACCGGTTGCTCAGCTCCTGCAGCTGCACCTTCACCCAGGTCGTGTCGTCTCGGCTGTTCTCGATGAGCTCCCGGCCGGAGCGTTTCAGCACCTGGACTGTCCCCGTGCGCTTCCCCAGCTCCTTCTGGAAAACCTGGAGGGAGAGAGGGCAGCAGTCAAGCAGGGCTGGTCAGTCCCAGCAGGTTGTTTCATGTGGGGGAGGAAAAAAACCCAGGAGGGAACATCTGAAATGGTTTGGAACATGGTTTTCTGCACGCACATCAGGGATCCACCACAACCCGGCGCGATGGGAGGGCAGGCAGGCAGGGAGCTAGACAGCGCAGGCAGCTCCTGAGCGCGTTTTGGGGTAGGAGCCCCAGCTTTCCACCCTGGCAGAAGTGGTCAAGACCTGGAGCAGGCAAGTTCTAGTCCCTGCTCAGGCTGTAACACAGCGGCTGTCTTGAACGGACGCCCAAGCCCTGCCCGGGGATTTCAACATATGACCAAGAGAGAACTGCCAAGACCAAAGTTTATAGAGGACTATAAATTCAGCCACCTTTTCAAGACTAAACCCTCAACAGATCTGACTGATAGCATCTCAGAAGGACAGAGCTCCAGCTCCTGTAACCTTCCCAGTAACGTAAAAGTTTCTTCCCACTTCTTCGCCCTGTTTTTGCTCTCCTTGTCCACCACAGCAAAGCAGAGCAGCGAGACACACGGCTCTGCAGCAACTCTGGCTCCTCTGTTCTTTGGCTCCTGGGGAAGACAAGCCCCACTCATGTCTCTGAGAAGAGCTGGAAAAGGCGCTCTCACCTTGTGAGCATCCATCAGGTTCATGACCAGATCCAGGTCACCATGGACAGGCTGGTCTTCAGCTAACTGGGGTTCCACCTTGTAGAGCCAGTCCACCAAGGCCTGCAGCGCATCCATGAACTGGCCAGAGAACAAGAGAGCTTCTTCCAGCTTGTGCTGCCTGCAAAGCAAACACCCCCATGAACTTCCACGAACAAACTCACCTCCTTTTGTCATGTCCCAGTGACCTTCTCCAACCACCCCATGAAATGACCTCCCCTGCTCTGCTCTCCCCTTTGATAAGTCCTTGGCAAACGAGCGCAGCTGGTGCAACGTTAGGGCTGGACTTACCTTTCCACAGATTTGCCACACACCGTGTCCCACTTATCCCGGACTTCTCCCAGTAAATTGTCCAGCTTTTGAGTGTCATCTGGAAGCAAGGCTTTTTCTTTGAGGGCTCTGCCTGTCCTGATGGTGGTATCATAGACGGGTTGCTTCCCGCCCAGTGTCTTCTGGAACTCCTGGAAACCAAAGAGAAAACTGCTTCAGAAAGCCTGGCCTTGGCTCTCTGAAGACACCTGATGCTTGTGAAGGTCCCCATCTGAACGTTTTCCATGGCAGCGGTAGGCATGGACATGCCTCTCCGTGGTCCTGACTGCAGAGGAGATGTTGCCCTGCTCCCCCTCCCAGCGCAGCACCCTTCCACCCAGCGTCCAGCACCAGTCTTGCTTTGGCAAAGCTCTACCTTGTGTTTGGAGAGCTGGAGCTTGATTTTGTCGGGATCATTGGAAATCTCCAGCTCCGAGTCCAGGTGATTTTCTGCATCCTCCAGCCAATCAATCAGTTTCTTCCAAGCTTCGTGGAACTACAAAGAAACAGGAGCAAGTCTGAAACTTAACACTGGTGGTATCCCCAGACCTTTTCTTGTCTCAGGACCTCCTGCCCTCAAGGCTGGCCCTTGGGGTCTGTTGCACCTTTCCCACTTCTCTCACCTGCTTGGCTCGCTTCCTGGCATCATCAAGAGCCCGTCCCCGCTCCACCGAGCGCTGGACGACCTTCTCCCAGCGGGACTGGACGCTCACCAGCAGGTTCTTGATCAACACCACATCCTGCTTTTGACTGAGAAACTTCAGCTGGTTCCCAGTTTGATCCAGCTCGATGATCCGATCCCGATGAGCGTTCACCTCGTTGGCGAACACCTGTGAACAGCAAAGGTGTGTCCTTCTGTCTGTAAGGGGAGCCGGACGGGCCTGCGAGCAGCCCGTGGGTGCAGGGGAGATGAGGTGCCACCCTTGCTCCCTCCACCCCGGGGAGCCGTTGGGTGCTCAGGGCACCGGTACCTTGTGCTCGTCGATCTGGGCCAGCACAGCGTTGAGGATAAGGCTGGCCGGGGGTGCGATGTTCAGGCTCTGCTCGGCCAGCGTGAGCCAGTTGATGAAATCCTGGAGGGAGTTCTGGAAGTCCGTGGCCAAGGCCAGCGCCTCCTCCAGCTTTGCCTGCCGCAGCAGGGAGGGAGAAAGGGAGGGGGGAAAAAAACACAACACAGAGGGTGAGAGCTCACGATCCGCTGTTTCGCAGACAGAGGCAGCCTTTGTGTCCCTGCTGAAACATCCCTCTAACAGGAACCTCATCGCCTCGGCCCGGGAACGCGACTTGTTTACCAAGGGGAGGGGGCTTCCGTGAAAGCCACCGCTTTCTTTCAAAACAAGAATCGTCCCTGAAAGGGGAGGCCTTCATCGGCACACGAGCAGCTGCGTCACCCTCAGCTTCCCAAGAAAGGGATCGCCATGGGGAGAGCGGCTCGGTAAATGAGGTGGATGATATTTCGATAGCAACAGCTGCAGCACTGCAAATTTATTCTGGGCTGAGGCCACTGCGTCCCTTGTTTTATCTCATCACCAGCCAAAAGCCTAGGATGGAGTCAGCTCGGAGGAGGATTTGGCCTGCTGTCTCTCAGAGGACCAACAGAGCCTGCCTTTCAGAGCCGCGGGAGGTTTCTTCCCACCTTTCCTCTAAATTAACCCAAAATGCAATTTCACTCTCATTTTCTGTGTGATTTAACCAACTCTGGTGACTATCTAGAAAAAAACAATAACAGCTTGATGCTCAGACAGCACCACCTGAAAGACAAACTCAACCTGTCCAACCAAGAGAGAGGTTGTCTAAAAGAACCACCCCCAGCCCTCCTCTCCGGCCCCGACTGGCTCCATCCCTCCTGGGAAAGCCGAGCAGCGCAGCAGGGAGCACGTGCTGTCAGAGCAGCTCACGGGGCGAGGCTGGACGGTGCCTCTCTGCCAACACTACCTTTCTCTCCTCCATCTTGGTGCTGACCAGGCACCATTTCTGCTCCAGCAGCGCTACGCTCTGCTCCGTCTTGGAGCCCGAGCCAGAGTCATCACGGTTCAGCAACATCAGTCGCCCCTTGGCCAGCAGCTGACTGTAGACGTCCTCCTTGGCCTTGAGCTGGCTGTACAGCTCCTGCAAGGGAGGCATCACCCAAACGTTACACAAAGGAAGAGCTCGGAGAGGGGACACAGCTCGCTGCGACTCAGGGCGAGAGAAAATTACGTTCAGGGCAGGCAGCAAAGTGACAGCAGTGGGTCACTTTGATCAGCGAAAGGTGGTTAAAGCATCATGATGCTCGTCCCAGGCATCAAGTGCAAAATTATCTCTAAGAAAAGACCAGAGAAACACTCTTCTTCCCATTAGATATAGAAAGGAAAAGTTTTAATGCTGATATTTGACAGACAGGAGCTTGCTGAATTAAAAGCATTAAAAATCTCTCCTAAGAAATTACCATGTGGGCATTGAGTTGTTCCCGGGCAGTTTCTGGCAGACCTCCCGTGGGTTTTGATGCCGACAATTGGCTCTCCATCCTCGTTAGCCACAGGAGGAAGTCTTCAATCTCACCATGGAAACCCTGGGCCTGTTCGGGAACATATTATCGGCCACGGATCAGATGACATCAGCCACCATTGATCATGCGCCAGGGTTAACGCTGTGTTTGCTTCAAAATCAGATAAAAAGGCAGAGCTGGATGTACCAGTGCCTTAAGGAGGGGTATACATGGCATATCCTTCACCACGCGGATGTGCCTGGGCCCTGCCATGCTTCTGGGCAGGCACTGAACCACTCCAGGTCTACGAGTTACGTGAAAAACTTGCATAAAAAAATTCCAGTGTCTCTCTACTTCTTTCCCTCTTCCTCTCCTCCCAAAGCAAAGGGGGGAGCGGACCCTCAGCAGCAACCCACTGCACAGGGTGTACCCCCGACACGTCTCGCTGACCTGCTGGAGCGTGGACTGCAGCTGCTGCTCCCTCTCCTCTGTCTTTTGCAGCACCGACTCCCAGCACGAGTTCAACTTCTCCAGGCGGTTCCGGAGGCTGCTGGCGTCATCCCCTGCGCTCGACTCCAGCAGCTCGTTGCCCGCTTTGTTCACTGTCTCCACGGTCGCTTGGTGGGCCAGGACATCGTTCTTCAGCACCTACGAGAGAAGTGTTGGGCAAACCTCTCTAAATGTGTTGGACACTTCTCTAAAACCCCCTGTTAATTCCTGCAGGCTCTCATGGACTTGAACCCTTCATGAGAAATAAAATCCTGCAACAGGAATAGACTAAAAATGGACCTGGAGTGGGAGTACTCACATGGTGCTTTGCAAGTTCAACCTCGATGACTTTGGGGTCTCCATTGATGGGTTTTTGTGCATCCAGCAGCTCCTCGGTGTGGGTCAGCCAGGCCATCAGCTCCGCCAATGCGTGCTGGAACTGGCCGAGCGCCAGGAGAGCGGCTTCTAACTTGTGCTGGGCAAGGACAGGGATGGAAAAGGAAAGTTTAAGTGATGAAGCAGGTGGAGCATGCCAGCGAGTTTCAGCCCCGCACTTGCGAAAGCCCAGATCTTCTCTCTACCTGTCTGTGAGCAATTTTCTCGCCCAAATTCTCCCAGAGATGTTTCAGCTCTGTCAGTGGTTCCTTTATGATGTCTCTGTCTGTCTCATCTGTAGCTTTTTTTAGCATCAGTTCACCTTGGTGATTAAGCTTTTCCATCTCAATCTGCTGCTGGTAAACCTCCATTTTAAACTCCTGCCAAAACAAGCAGGACAAAAACCAGAACAAAATGAATCACTGGAGCACAAGCTCTGCTCTGCAAAGCAAGAACCGGCCCCGCTCTGCCCGTGTACCTTCATCTCGTTCATTTGCTCCTTAACCGTGTTGAGGTCAGTGCCGACAGGAGACATGTTGCAGAGTTTGATCACGGCGTTATCCAGCCAGTCAAACATGGCCTGCAAGGAGCGCAGACGCCGTTAGCAAAGGGAATGGCAGAGCGTGCTCCCCCCGCAGCTGGTCGGGGAAACCCTACAACTGTGAAACTTGTCTTTGGGGGCAGAGGTGCCTGCTTGGCCAGCACTCGCTTTTGCAAGCGCTTTCCTCCCCTCTCCTGCTTCCAGCACGAGGACCTGACAGCAGCCAGGCTCATCCTGCTGCTTCGTGCGGAAATGAAGCAGATTTGGGAAGACAAATGCAATCAAATATCTGCTCCTCCTTGGAGCTGGTTGTTGAGCCCTATCAGAGGCTGCAAACACTCGCCCAGGAGATGTTTTCTGCTTTGTGTTAGTGCACCTCAGGGAGAAGATTTGCAGTGGTGTTCCCAAGGTCTACCCACTCCACACAAACAGCTCTGCCTCTTACTTGAAGCGTATCTTGGTATTGCACAGCTGACTGCATGGCTTCTTCAAGCTTTTCAAGCCTCTCCTTCCACGTTTTGTTTAGATTTTCCCACGCGTTGTTCATCTGCGGAACACACGATTGCCCACAAAATTCGTTAGGCTCTTCTACTGGAGCTCCCACTTGCTCCTACCTGATGTTATCTGAAGGAGAGGCTGCTGGTTTTCCTACCTCATCAATGCTCTTTTTCACTTCTGGTTTCTCAGTTTCGCCACAGGCAAAAATTAAATCAGTTCCAAGGAGTCGGATGAACTCCAGCTCTTCATGCAAGCCGTCCGTCTCCTCTTTAATAGTCTGTATGTAACAAAGCCACAGAAGAAAAATGTTTATTACTAAATTCTCTTCCAAAATTGCCCCCTGAACAGGAGGGCTAAAGCACGGAGAGTCCTTCCTGCTCTGGTGTGCTGCACCCTGACCACAGCCCCGGCCATGTCCTGCTCACCAGCATCGCCCCCACCAGCCTCGTCTGCTCCCACCTCTGCCCACAGTGGCAACGGGGGAACTAAAATAAGAACATCTGTATTTACCTTGACGTGTGCCTGAACTGCCTGGCTGAAGATGTTGTTTACAAGAGATGTACTGTTTACAGGAGTATTTTGTCAGTACAGGAATTAGTTTTTGAGACTCAAGAGCAGCAAACCAGAGTCAGAATGGTTATAGAAAGGAAATAGCAAGGACAAACTTAGCAAAGCATAAAGAAACATCCCTGCTCCCCCAGGTCCAAGTCAAGTCAAACCCACCTGAAGTGGATTTCACCACTTTTGAAACAACCAACAACATACAAATCCAAGCCCATCCAGCTTCACACTTATCTCCAGTCTAACCAAAATCTAAATATACACTTCCCACGCTAGACAGCACTCAGATGCCTTCGGCTCAGACTGGGAGCAGAACCGTGCAAACTTTCACATCACTCAAAACAAGTGGGCACACGACTCTGGCCACACGCTTGATAAGCTTCCCAAAACAGTAGCAGATAAAGTGATTTAAGCATCATTTCCGTGTCTGGAACAGGGGGTGGTGGTGGTGGGGAGGGATATGTGAAATACGCTTCTGGTTTTTTTTTCCTTGCAGTTCCAAATTGCGATGGAAATAACATTTCATAATCCGACTGCCTGCCTACAAAACTATTTTACAGCCACGCTCATGTCTGAGATCTGTCCCAGTTTAGCTTACAAGCTGGGTACAGACAAGCTCCAGGCTGAGTTACAGTCCCATGGTCCTCACCTCTGCCGCTTCCACCTGCTGCTTGATGATGGAGGGGTCAATGCCTGGGCTCTCCAGGTCGTGGACGATGTCCTGTGTGTCTTTGATGGTAGTCAGGAGGGCTGCCATGTCGTACCAGAACTTCTCTGCAAGCTCCAGGACATCAAGGAACTTCATTTCACGTTCCTCCGCCCGAGCTTTGATGTCTTCCCAGAAGAAGACCATCTGATCCAACTTATCCTGGATTACTGAGGAAGGGAATAAAAACATTCAGTGAAGAAGGAAACCTTTTTACAACTCAAAAGCATTTTGCAAACACTTTCCTCTTAGAAATAGCCAAGAGAATACTCAAATGGGAATTACAGATGACCAGGACTATCAGAGCATTAACTCCGAGGGATACTGAGGGACATGAGAAACTCCAGCTTGCAGAAATAAAGCCTTTATTTATGTGCAGGCAAGCTCAGGGCAAATTTGCCCATACACTCTCCTCCAACGAACTTCTGTTCTGGCCACCTCTAGCGTGAAGTCTATGCTCACTCAGTCCATGAGCTGGCTGTTGAGCTGCCAAGAAAGGTGCCAATTAGTGCCAATCGTGTTGACAGGTCTTTTTGTGCTGGGGATGTTCCTTCCCTCCATTAGATGCTGAATCGACACCAACAAATCATTTCACAGGGGCCACCAACGGTTGCCACAAGAGACCAGCTCAGCGTGAGGGCTCAGCTCACAAATGCTTCTTTCTCCTCTGGCTGATGCCACCCTGGCTGCTCCAGATGGGAGCAGGCACCAGATCTCTCCACACAGAGGACTCATCCTTCCTCCGAAGGCCCGAAGAGCCTCTGAAATACACCCCTGGGACATCAAAGCAAAGCGATGGAGCCACGGTTTGGGTAGGAGAAGCTGGGCACTGCCGCCAGCCCAGCCAGCACCTCCCGTTCAATCCACCCGGAGATACCTTTTGCTGCCAGGTCCTTATCTGCTCCTTGCGATCGGCCGATCAGCTCTTCCCCGCGGCGTTTCAGAGCCTCGAAGGAGGGCTGCAGCTTTTCCAGCTCCACGGTGGCATTTTTGTTCTCGCTGATGCACTCCCGGATCTTATCGACCTCGGCGGGGATGAGGGGCGGCATGCGCAGGCGGGAGGAGAGGGCCTCCAGCGTCTCCAGCATGGGCTCGATCTTATCGTGGAACTGGAGAAGAGCAAGTCCATTAGGGCGGGCGAGAGGAGGTGAAGCGACGCCGCACCGCTCCCTGCGTGCGCGACAGCCCTCAGCGCTGCGCCCAGCGGCCTCTCGGAGAGGACAAACATTGCCTGCAACAGCAACCAAACCTGCAGCCTCCTGCTCACGCCTGCCTCTGCTTTCCTTCGCTGCCAACAGCCCCAGGCTGCACCAGCTCAAACCCCACGTCAGCCATACAGACTCACGGAGCCGGCACCGGCAACCAAACGCGGCAGCGATTTGGCACCGGATTCAACCTTGCAAAATTCACATTTTTGACCGCTGTCCCGCTTCTTGCGGACGGGCAGCGTGGCAAGAAAAACCCGGTTGTTTGAGCATCCGTGCAAAGACGCTGCTGGAAAAGCGCCTGGTTTTGGTGCTGACGGAAAATCTCCCGCTTGGTGCGACGCCAGCGAGAAAACCACCCCGGCAGGGTCAGCGGGAGATGGTGGAAGGCTGCATGCGCACGGGGAGGAGCGAGCTGCCACGGAGCTGGGGCTTCCACAAAAGCAGAACCAGAAAGCCAAGAGTGAGAGGGGAAGCGGGTCTAGCAGGGTTTATCATTATTTTTTTAAAGAAAAGTCAACTTTGGCCTTAAAGATCCCAAAGCATCTCTGCTGGTGAGGAGGACAGCTCTGCGCTCCGGTTGCCAGCTCTGGTCTCTCTCTGCAGGACACCGGTGTCGGTGTTTGCCAAGTCCCAGGCTCTAGCAGCAGAGAGGAGACGGGCTCTCGGGGCAAAGTTGATCGGGACACGCTGGCTCAGCCAACAAGCAGGAGCAAACTGGCAGGTTCAGCTAGAGCAGAAAGCTCTGTGCATCAGTGTCAACCGCTCTGAAAGCAAAACCTCAGCTCTGCAGGAAGCATTCCCAGCGGCCTTCCCGCCGAGACCGGGCGGCAACGCAACGAAAGCCATCTCACAAACGTGACTTCAGGCCCCCGGAGTTAATTTTTAAGCGTGTTCTGCTGAGCTGTGCACGGACCAGAAATAAAAGTCCGGGTGTAAAATAGAATCAGGCCAAAGAAAGAGCGTAAACGAACATCTGTGGTGGTGGGGCTTACCTCTGTAATCTGCAATGGTGGGGCGCAGTCAACACAAGAATGAAATGGGACCATGTGGGGAGGACGGGCACAGGCAGCAACACACACAGATAACACATTCCACAATGGGAGTGAGAGATGAGACGGGACAGGGGTGTGGGGGGAAAAACTCGGAGTTAATACAAGTGCAAACCAAGAGAAGTGACTACACAATACAGGAATAAAAAAAAAAAAATAAACACCCAGACACGACAAAAACCAACTGTGCTACGGTAACACGGGGTGAAATGAAACATAACTAGGGGTCATAAACCCTCCGCGGCAGAAACAATTCACCCCCTCTCTGGACTTTAGCACGTACAGCCTCTGCCCTTCCTTCTCTGTCTCTGCTCCTGCAGTCACTGACCTTCTCTGGAGATGCCCAGACCCTGGAGATGACCGTTAACTCTCCCATACAAAGGATCCCATGGCTGTTGACTGCACACACAGCTTATCAGAAATGAAACTTATCTCTCCAAGCTCTTTCAAGAGGCTCTCTGGGCCCTTCCAACCTTGGGTGGATGCCAAAACAGCCCCTTTGAACTTGCATTATTATTGAGGTTGTAAAAATTTATTACCCTATTTACTATGTCAAGACTCAAACGCCTTTGCCCCTGCTTTCACAGCCAGCGCTGAGCAGCAGGAAACCTCCCTGGAGGTGTCTGACCACTTCGTGCCTTATAAAGGGTTTTACGATCATAACGCTCAGAATAAAACCGCATTGCAAAGCACGTGGCTTCCCCAGGGGACTGCGACAAGAAGACTCGGCTCCTCTGCACCCCAACGTACCTGGGTGGACTGGGAGACGGCTTCGTCGAGCGCGAGAGCCCGCTGGCACACCTCCTCCTTGATTTTGGCATACATGGCCTCAGCCGTCAAGTACTTTTTCTGCACCATCTCCCCTTCCTCGGGGTTGAGGTCCTTGAGCTGCGGTCCGATTTTCAACAGCTTGTCAATATGAGGTTTATGTTCAGCAATGGACTCTCTCAGTTGCTAGGGAATAGAGGGGAAAAGAATATATTTGTTTAAAAATCTATTGAAAGCCGCTGCCTATTTGTTTCACGCAACACTCCAAGAGCAATGAACGTATCTGGTAGTGAACTCACACCGCTGATTTCCTGACCCAGCATCTGCCAAGTACGTGGCATTCAACTCTTCCTAACATGGCTACGGCTCTGCACACACCAGCACATCGCCCGGCACGGCTCCTTCCCCGGCACGGCCACCTCCCGACCCTCCCCACAGCCCCACGGGGGACACCACAGAGAAAAATCGCGTTGCAGCTCTCTACCCTAAAAGCACAAAGTGATTTTCCCTGCCACAATCAGGCAGGAGATCCGAAGGCAGCCAGGCTCCCTTGGGTGCAATCTGTATTTTAGCAAGAAGTGCTCCAACGTAACTAGTGATTTCCACATGGTATGCTCAAGGCACGCTTGTATTACATAGGCAGGATCCCCAAAAAGAAGAGAAAGGGAAGAAAAATCAGAAAAATTCAGAAAAAAGGCGCTCTCGCCCCTGCGAGTGCTGCGCCTCTGTTTAAAGTAGAAAAAACGATGGCGCAGGAGGTGCAAACGCCGCGTCCTCTTACCCTCATGTCCTCCTGCTGCTGCTTGAGCTGCTCGTGATCGATGGCCGGAGGGGGCAGCTGGGAGATGAGGGCTTGTGTCTCCTCGATCCACGGGTTCAGCTCCTCGTAGGTCTCCCAAAACTGGTTAACCAGGACCTGGGCGCGCTCCAAGCGAGCGTAACGCTCCGAGTTGAGCTGGCTCACAGCTTCGTACTGTTGCACCAGGGATTCGGTTTTCTCCTAAAAAAAGAGGGAGGAGAGTTATAGCGAGAGATGTAAAAGGGCCCAGGAAAAGCGCCAGCTGCACGCTGCGAGCTGGAAGAGCAGGAGGTGCCTTTGGTGGCCTTCCACGCGTGCAAGCTGTAATTCCAATTAAAGCAACCTCAGAAATCTCCGCTGTCGTCCCCCCCCCATCCCCAAACACTGCAATAAAAACATGCAATAAAGGAGAGTAATAAATGTAAAGAGATTTCTGCTAATGCTGGTGGGAATTACTGAAGATGGGAGTAATTTTAAACTACTTCAGGCTGTGCAAGAACTGAGCGTTTGCCTCTCTCCCCTCTCTGTCTCCCCCGTCGCAGTAAATAGCAGAGGGAGGTTCACCTGGAGAACAGCTTTTTGTTCCTCCCCACACGTCCCAAAGATCTCATTGCGCTGGCTGAACAGTTCATCCATAGAGTCTTTGTGTCGAATAATGTCGATGGAAAAAGCCTGCAGAAAGGAAACAGCCAAAGAAAGGAAAGAAATCAGAGCCGAGCCCAACCTCTCCCCCCAGCCCATCCACGGGACCCTCCTGCCTGCGCCAGCTGCAGCAGAGCTCAGCGCTGCAGAGACCACGCAAAACTCAGCACAAGCGTCCTGCAGCATGCTGAAAATCTGGCTGAAAATGCAGATTACTGCATGTTTTTCTCATGACTCATCTGCATCAACCCCTTTCTTTCAAAGGCCAGAAAACAGCTCTTAAAATGAGGTATCAGTCCACTTCCACACTCAGGGTCCTCACTGGAGGAAAAGCTCCACCATCCATTCGTTAGCAAACACGTTAATGCCCTGCAATGATGCTCTCCAGAACTGCATCTACCAATAACTTTGTCATTCCCAAGGTCCACGCGATTAACAGCAGGAAGCCAAGCTGAGCTCAATTTAACTTAATGCCTGACGGTTCAGTCCCCCTCCTTTATAACAGTGTCTTCTTTTTCTTTTTTCTTTTTTTTTTTTTTTTAAATCCAATAAGCCCGTATGCTGCTCTGATTGCCGAGGCTGGTAAGGGAAGAAAAGGGCCGTTTATTTAAAGTGCACGTTCTTTCAGGCATGAGCTCATCTCATAGATATAAAAAAACCCCAGCGTCTCTTTGTTCCACGTCTGGCTGCGGGAGGGAAACGAGAAGTCCCCCACTGCAAGGAACAATGAGCAAAAAGCAAATGTAAAAGCACCCTCATTAATCAATATATACATTTCTCTCAACCCTTCCTGCTGCCAGCGCCTGCAAGACCCAGGCAGAGCTTGCTCAGGCGGCCCCAGGGAGAGGCTTTGAAAGGAGCAGCTCTCTCTCGAGGGGAGACCAGGTAAGAGCATCCAGGCAGCCCTAAAGGGCTGTGCAAAGGTTTTGGCTCCTGCAGATGGACAGGAGGCTTCTTCCTTTAGAAGTCAAACACTTCAGTTCTCTAAAACCTCTTTCTCCCTTGTTTTTTCCTTTTACTTACCAAGGACAAGTGTTGCATCTTTCCCTGTGCTCAGTGCTACAAACCCCAGAAGCCTCTCCAGGGTACAGCTGCCCCCCCTAAACAGCAGCCCATCACCCCAACCACATCCCCGTCCCGCCCACAGCAGCGAGCACACACAGAATCACAGAATCATTCAGGTTGGAAAAGCCCCTTGGGATCATCGAGTTCAACCATCAGCCCGACTCTACAAAGTTCTCCCCTACACCACATCCCCCAGCATCTCACCCAAACGACCCTTAAACACACCCAGGGATGGTGACTGCACCCTCTCCCTGGGCAGCCTATTCCACTCTCTGACCACTCTTTCTGGGAAAAATTTTTTCCTCATGTCCAGCCTGACCCTCCCCTGTTGCAGTTTAAAGCCGTTCCCTCTTGTTCTACCACTAATTCCCTGTGAGAAGAGACCAGCACCAACCTCTCCACAACGTCCTTTCAGGGAGCTGTAGAGAGTGATGAGGTCTCCCCTCCCCTTCTCCTCCTCACACTGAACAGTCCCAGCTCCTTCAATCTCTCCTCACAGGATTTATTCTCCAGGCCCTTCCCCAGCTCGTTGCCCTCCTCTGCCCTCGCTCCAGCCCCTCGAGATCTCTCTCATATTGAGGTGCCCAAAACTGGACACAACACTCCAGGTGTGGCCTCACCAGTGCAGAGCACAGGGGGACTGTCACCTCCCTGCTTCTGCTGGTCACACTATTTCTAATCCAAGCCAGGATGCCGTTGGCTTTCTTGGCCCCCTGGGCACACTGCTGGCTCATGATCAGCTGCTTGTCAATTAGAACCCCCAGATCCTTTTCTTCCAGACAGCTCCAGCCACACCTCCCCAAGCCTGTAGTGATGCACGTACCTTCTGCACCTGCAGCTGAGCCGTCGTCTGGTCTTGCTCCAGGCGGATGGGACCGAGGGCCATCAGCTTCCGCTTGGTCTCAGCCACCCAGGCCAGCTCGGCGTCGGCCGCCTGCTCGTACTGGCACCCGGAGCACAGGACACGCAGGTTAGTGACAGGCAGCAGGGACGGGTCACACAGCAAGTTGGGGACAGTGGGAGACGTGAGGGGAGCCAGGGAGACACAGGGGACAAATGTCTCGCCCGGGCGTGCAGAGGTGGGGAGGAGAAGGGGACATCGGGGTGGACACAGATTTCTGACTCCACGCTCCCCTCCGAGAGGAGCAGCAGCCACTGTCCCACGGCCGGCAGCTCCTGCACCTGGTTTTGGGGCACAGAGCACCACAGGCACCCAGCACAGCGGGCACGGCGGGCAGCCACCCTCCTCTACACCCTCCCTGCCCACAGGGAAAGGGATCCTTCTCTTTTACACGATCATTTTGCACATTCAGCTTCGTGGAATCAGCGCTCAAAGCCAGCGAGGGCAGCTATTCACAGTGCTCCACAGGCTCCAGTCTGTGCAGAACGAGCCTTTTTGAGAGGACTGTTCGCCTGGAACAAATCCTTGCGCTATCACTACAGGGAATGACATTTTTCCAGGCCTGAAAGTCACCTGTCATCGGTTTTACACCATCTTACATCACCCATGCAAGCAAAAGCCTGCTGGCGGGATAACACGGTGCTGCACCGGAGTTCCCTGATCCAAGCCACACACAACAGGACCGGTCAGAGACCAGCCCCGCTGCCACACGCCGCTGGCGGGGCCTGTTCATTTTTTTTGGCATTGCTGATGGGATTTGGCCCTCCTGTTGGGCTGTGCTTGCTATCCCTCCCACCACCATCACGCTGCTGAGCCGCTCGCTCCCACTCTCCCAAGAAAACCCGTCAGCCTCCGGCGGGGTAATTAAATTACCTGTTGAGATCTCTGAATAGCAGCATCGATTTCTTCCACCCTCAGTTTGATGGTGTCGCTGACCAGCTTGTAGCGCTCGTTGGTGTCTGACACGAGCTTATCCAGCCCTTCGCGGGCTCGCCAGGGAACCAGCTCCAAGAGAGCTCGGCTCACCTCGTTCACCGTGTCCAGGACGAGCCTGTGCTCCATCACCTCCTTCTTCAGCTCCTGTGGAAGGTACCCATGGACATGTGTCCTTCTCAGCGCTCACCCCCCTCCAGCTCTTCCCCAGCCTCTCAAAACAACGAGCAAACCCCCGCCGACTCCCACCCTCGTGTCCCTGTCCCCCGGGTGCTGCTCTGCCAGCCCCCACCTTTTGTCTCTGCTGGAACTGGGGTATCTGCTCGCCGGCAGGGGACTGTCCCCCGCTAGAAGCCAGCTCGTCCTCCACTTTACTCATCCAGCCGGTGAGCTCCTCGTGCGTGGACTGGAACTTGGTGGCCAGCTGCCGAGCCTGCTCCAGCGTGCGCAGCGCCTTGGAGCTGGCGGCGGTGATGTCCGAATAGCGGGTCTTAATTCCGTCCAGCTTCTCCTGGATCAGCAACACCTCCTCCCCTGCGAGACAGCAGCATGGGGCAAATGATGCTGGGCTGGGGGGCGGGCTGCAGGAAGGTTTAAGCAGCCACTTGCCCTCTTCCCCCCCATTTTAAATAGCTGATCTCAGTCTCACTTTTCTGTAAGTCAGTGGAACTTCACAGCCTATTTTTACAGCCAGGAAGCTACTCTTAGAACTGACATTTTCTACCAGCCAGCATAACGTCCACCTCCTCCCTGTAATAGGAAGGAAGCGTGTCGTGAAGCCCGGCTTTGCCACAAGCCCCAAAGCCACCACAACTCAAAGTTTTCAACTAACATGTCACAGCTCCAAGAAAAAAGGTCTAGTTCACTCTTTACTGCTGTTTCCAAGAGGGCAAGAAACTGTGAGCCAAATTCTTTGTAATCACTCTTCCTGCTACACGTCTCCCACAAGGACAGAGGTCTGTACATCTGCTCCGAGCACACCACATCTGAAGGAAATGCATCGCCCCGACCTTTCTTCCCACTCGTAAACATAAACTCACACCCACGTGGCAACAGCAACAACTGCTCAGTATGGGAAAGCAATATTAGGAAAGGGCTGGGTGTATTTTTAACCTCTTGCCATGTGATTTAGCAGCTGGATGCAATGAGAAAACCCTCCCTCGCGTTGCAGGGCTGCTCAGTGCCGAGCATCACCGTGCTGGTGGTGGGAATCACCCGCTCACGAAGCTGCGAGGTTGGTACCTGGGACCAACCAAGACCAACCAAGGGCTAAAGCTGGAGAACTTGTGGCTCAGCGTCCAGGTCTGGATATAAACCAGCTACTTTGGGAGTATCCAGAAGGAAATTAGACCTGAGGGAGAACATGTGGAGGACGGGGCTTCCCAGAGCGCGCCCAGATCTTCGTGTTACCTGTGGTTTGCTTCAGAAGAGCTTGCCCATTTCTAATGGCTTGGTCCACATTCTTCTTCCTGTTCACAATCTCCTCGTTCAAGGCCTGCACAGAAAGGCAAATCGAGGTTATCCTTCTGCAGGCAGATCCCCACGTCCTCCTGGCCAGAGACACGAAGCAGAGCACGAACCGCTCCTAGCGAGCATGGGAAGGGTGGACAACAGATCTGATACTTGTCCAGTCAACTTCCTCCTGCTACGGGACTTACTGGGACTTCTGGGACCCAAAGGCTCAAATCTTAGAGCAAACCCATCCCAACCCATCGGATACGTGTTACCAAAGAACTTGCCCTTGTATCAGACATAACCTCACTCTTGAAAAGAGCTTGTACAGCCCCCGGGGAGCGGAAGCAGACGGCTTCCTCGGTGGCCAGCCTGGCTCAAAAAACCCACTGGGCTTTTCAAGCTCTCATTCTTGGAAACAGCATCCAGCTTTCTAAAGGCATGGGGTGGCCAAGCTTGCTCAGACATTGTTCACAAAGCAAATGAATCATTTGAAGTTTCGCCCCCATCCCCGCCCCGCCCCAGGGAAACCCATTTTTGGGGCCACAATTATTGTTTTTAACACATGAAATCTCTTTACAATTCTCCAAGCCTAGAAGAGAACCAGCAGTGGAACAAACTTTGCAAAATTAAAGTCAGACCCGGAAACAAAAATAAAACTGGATATATGCAACAAAATAAACATAAACATGGAAGAAAATGGAAAATACCAGCTGGTCGGCATGCTGCTTCTGCAGGACGTCCCGTTTGTAATCCTTTACGGATACCGAGCCGAGCTTGTCCTCGACCTCAGCCAGCCAGTTGAGCACTTCCACCTCCTCCTCCCCAAAGAGCCTGGCGTTAGACAGCGCCTGATCCAGCAGCGCTGCCTTCCGGCAGCACCGCTCGTGGACCTCACCATAGCGGGTCTGCAGAGAGTCTAGTTTCTCTGCCAGCAGCCTCCGCTCAGCGGCACAGCTCAGGGAGGAGAGGGACTGCCCGACACCGACCGCCCGAGACACGTCGGCCGCGTGGCTCTCTATCTCTTCCTCTAGAGCCTGAATGCCAGGAGGATAAAATGGACAACAGAAAGGAAAATGAGTGAAAAAATGGATTAAAAAAAAAAACAAACAACCAAACGTACATGGGGAAACAGAAACAATGAACGCAACTGAAGGAATGAAGGACACATGAAACCCATCCGTGAATGGGCAAACTGCATCAAAATAAAAAAAAATTAAAACAAACACAAGAACAGGAATGTTTTTTCTCTCCAGAGCCGGATACTTTCGAGGTGCAAAGACATCAGTTTAATATTTACCCACACTGGCGGGTTAGAGTTTGCAGCCTTCCCTGTACATAGAGCAGCCTGGATAACTCCTCCAATACTCGTTCGTGCCAAAAACCCCCTCGCCACGGCAGAAACAACCACCTGAGTGGGGCCCGATACCAACCACCTCCATCAGCAGCTCCTGTTCACGCACGGGTCCTACCTTGTGCCGACTGATCTGCTGCTGGATTTTGGCAGTCTGGGTACCGATGGGCTCAGAGTTGGCCAGTTTCTTCTCCGTCACCGACAGCCAGTCCGACACGGGCTCCGTGGTTTCGTGGAACTGCTTCGCCAGGACCAAGATGTCCTCCAGCTGCTTCTGCCTATAGTGAGGAATAAAACACTAAGGAGCAGCTCCCCGCTGGAGCCCTGCATGGGAAGCAGTATTAGGAAGAGGGAGCCAAAGCAGTCCTGTTCAGAGCAAGGTGAGACACCACGGCTGCAAAGGCAGACACAAAAATCAAAGTGGAGAAACTGCAAAATAAGCTTTTTCCTGCAGCTGTGCCTTTAGGGTCCAGTTTATCCCCCTTGGGAAGGTGACAGAAAGGCTCCCCCATTGTGCTGCTCTTCTTCCGTTCCTATCACTATCTCAGAGATCCTCTGACGTGCTCAGCTTGTGGCCAGGCTCTCGGTGTTGCAGAGCTGCTGAGCTTCTGTTCAAAGACAGCCTGGCACTGGTACAAGTCCTAGACGGACAGCCCATCTAGTTGGCAGTGATTTAAAACACTGGGAGGGTCAAATCTGGCCCTCAGAAGTGACTTCGTAACCTCAAATATTGGCTTATGTAGCAACAAGCGACTCATAAACAAGACTCAGGCAGCAGAAAGGTGTCAACAGGATGTCGCTGCTAAAGCTAAATGTTAACGCTTAAAGGAATAAAAATAACATCCATCCCCTGCAGGGAATTTATTTAATCTGAGTTCTTCCCTGCCATTGTAAACCACCGCTATCAACTTCAGTTCCCCAAACAGGCTTTGATTTCTCATGTTTTCCAGCTGTTTCCATGTTTCCAGGATGTATCTGCACAGAAACCTCTGCCAGCTCCCCATGTGTTGTAAGCCCAAGCTCCGGGGCACCGTGAATCGCAGGATGAGCTGGCCCCGTGTGTTTGGCCAGTGGCACAGCCCCCCTCACCTGCCGGCCGCCCGGCCCAGCAGCCCTGCCCAGCGCCGCTCCAGGCTCTCCAGCTGCCCGACGATCTTCTCCCGGTCCGCGGGCTCGGCCGACTGGGCGATCCTCCCTCCCTCCGCTTGGATCATCTCAACGGTGGCTTTGCGATCGTCCAGGAGTCGCTGGAGCAGCTTTAGCATCAGCAGCGAAACAAAGGAGGATAAAAGTTACCAGACTGGATCAGCAGAACCTCTTCTAGCCCTCAGAAATAGCAAATCTCTAATTGTGGCTGCAAACCACTGTAAGCACGGGGCTGGGACCAAAGCCAGCCCAGCACGACAGCCTCTGCCATCAAAACCAGTTCAAAAAAAAGAATAGTAATATAGTAATGTGCTTTCACTTCTGGTCAGCTGTGAAGCGGTCAGGCAGTTGGATGACCATTGTAGGTCCCTTCCAACTGAAATATTCTATTCTATTCTATTCTATTCTATTCTATTCTATTCTATTCTATTCTATTCTATTCTATTCTATTCTATTCTATTCAAGATTCAAAGCACTTTTGTGCCAGAGAAGTTTTCAGACACTTCCCCATCACCCCCCCGCCTTGCTTATCAAGATCAGGTTTTAACTTTCACTTTAAATAAATTTCCTCTTCAAAGTCTCAAGACATCGGACCAAGCCTTGGTAAGAATTCATTTCTAAAACATTTTACCCCGACTACACTTGAACTTTCATCCGCCTGCTCACAAGGGCAGGCGCCGACCCAGGCTGTTATCTCTGCAAACACCGGCACGCCTCGAGTCGTTCTTACAGTTCGTACATTCGTTTTGTCCAAATACCCAAACCGGTACGTACAACGCCAGCTTGCTCCTGACGCAGCAGAATTACCAGCACAAACAAAACTTAGGGCTGGAAAAACACGGCTGACCAGCAAAACCAGCAGCAAACTTCAAGAGGCAGCAGGACAATAAAGTAACGCTGGTGATTTAGACGATGGAGATAGTGAGTGTGGGCAAACGAGCTGCCTGTTGATTACATTAGAACGTGGGGAACCAGTAGAAGAGCCACCAGGAAAGAAGCAGGCTTGTGGACATCCCAGCTACGCCTTAGCTGTTACAGACGGACCCCCAAAATCTTATCTGGCTGTCCAGAGCTCCCCCTCCCATCGAGCCAATCGTTGCCTTGTGCTTGCTCACCTTCTGCTCCTGGATCTGGGCTTTCACCACCTTGTACTCCGCAGAGGGAGGTTTCTGGTTGGAGATGAGCTCCTCGGTGTCCGCCAGCCAGCTCAGCAACGGCTCCAGGGCGTCCTGAAACTTCCCGCAGTGCAACAGGGCCTCTTGCAGCTGAGCAACTCTTTGGGCCACCTGCACCCCAAACACAACCCCACTGCACGGTCAGGCTGGTGATGCATCGATGCCGGAGCCTCAACTCCCTCTCAATGACCCTCTTCTTCTACCAGACCCCAACGAGGCCGAGAAAAACCAGCTACAGCCCCTCCCCATGCTCTCACCTTCTTGTTGAGGGTGTTCCAGCGGGTGTTGATTTCTTCCATGTCATGCTCCAACCCTTGGACGTCACAGTTTTTCCCGGCGCTTTGGATGAGCCCTTGACCAACTCCATTGACTTGCTGTAGTTTTAGCTGGAGGGGATCCACTTGCTCCTTCTGGAACAGCTGGGGATGGGAAGGGTGTGATTTTTATACCTTATAAAAGGTATTTATAACCCGTAAGCTGCTCTTACAGCCCCTCCATCATTCAATAGACACAACAGACTTTCTTCTCGAGGAAGATGCTGTAGCTACTTGCACTGATTTTATTAGAGTTGTGCAAGTTTGTTTAAACTCCTCCCTTGCCTTGACCTAGTAACACAGATGTCGCAAGCATCCTCTGGTGTGGAGCACAGCTCGGGATCTATATGCATCCATCTCTGCTTTTAAATGGGTAAATCCCCTTTTTTCCAAGCACCGGACTGAGGTGGAGAGAGCAAATCGGGGAAGAAATGAGAGCATCGGCTCTGGTCAGCCATCGGATTGGGAAATAATGCTCCTGGGGAACAACTCGAAGCAACTCTCACAGTGATGCCATTGAGAACAGGGACCTGACATCACATGAGTTTTGTTAACCATGAAATTACAGACACTGAGAAGCTGGCTGTATTTCGAAAGACAAAGGCAATAGGCAATTAATGTGCTAGTCGCTTACCACACTGCACATTTGGCATGGTCCTGCCTGGGAATCCTGCGGGGAAAAGCTTTTTAAACCCAAAAAGATTTGATAGGAAAGGGGGAGGAGAGCGAATGAAGCTCCCCATTGTAACAAGAGGTAGCAGGGAAAATCCTGTTTCCGCGAAGGAGATAAGTGCCCTTTATCAGAGCTGTGGATCTGCTGTAACCACCGGCTGACGCAGCCGCCCCGTGCAGGGTCCCGCTCCGGCTCTGCTGGGGCGGCCGCGCAGCCCGGACCCAAGCGACAAGGCTGCTGCTTCCCCACAGCCAACAGCACAAGCCCCAGAAAAAGGGAGTGGAGTCCTTCATCGCTTACTCTGGTGCCTTGGACCACGAGCCCGTCCAGAGCCCGGGTCACCCTGCCCCCAGCGCTGGACAGGATCGGGGCCCTTGGCCCTGTTGCAACATTTTCTCTTTGGGAAGCGGAGGGGATTGCAGCCAGCCGCCTGCTTTCTCAAGCGTGCCTCCTCCTCCTCCTCCTCCTCACGTGCCCGAGAATAAACGGACATTGACGGCTTTGAAAAATTCCCACTCGGATGCAAAATCTCTCCTAGCAGAGCAGCAGCTCGTGGATGGCACAGCTCTCCGGACCCGACCACCTCTTTGCCTCTGAAGGATCACAAGGCAGGCAAAAAACCTCAAACACGCAAAACCAAACTCCAAACACACACACAAAAAGTTCCCAGCCTGAGCAAGAGGGGCTGCCTCGACTTTCTTTGCCCCATTTTCAAACAAAAAGCTATTTCTTCCCATCAGAGCTCAGCAACTTGAGGGCAGGGAGGTACCGCTCCAGGACACGAACTGAGGGGTGTGCTGGCAGACACCGTCCAGAGCTGTTTGTTCAGGGGGAATTATGCCACGGTTATAAGAAATAAATGGTGACATGAAATCACCGATTCCCTGGACGTTTCTCCTGTTACTGTTTATATATGGAGTTGGCTGTTAGAGCTGCCAAACCCACAAAAGGACCAGGCTGATAAGTCTGGCATGTCGGGCTGGGTCCCAGCCCTCTGCACGCTGCAAAAACAAACTCCAGAGCTTCGAAGCAGCCGGGCAGGGAGGGAGCCCTGCAGAGATCCCGGCCACCAGACCACGGCTACCTGCAACACCCCAACCGGTACAGCCCCAGAGCGCGACGCTGCCCAAGGATCATTACAGATAATCACGCTAATGGCCTCAGGAGTGAGCATGTCCAACACACTTGTTTTTCTTTGCTCATAAAAGATTCCAGTGCTTTAGTTCATTAACCTCAGCATGACTCAGCTTTGAAACAAATATTTGACATACACCCTTTGCTGGGCAGGGAAAGGCGCAGAGCGAGGTGTCCTGCCCGGGCGAAGTGGCTGGACAGACATCTTGGCGAGCAGAAGGACATCTGCTCCACCACACCTCCTCCTCGCTCCCAGAAATCCTTCCCAAAGCATCCCCTCGCGTTCTGCTTCCCTCATCTCCCGGGCGGCCGCGCTCCTTAACCCCACCGCTGCCGAACGCAGAGCTCGGCCCCACCGTGGGAAGAACCAGCATCGCCCCGGTGCAGACCTGGAGCTGCCAACGGCTTCAACAACGTTTGAGCAAGGACAGCAAATTTCAGACAACAGACATACAACAGCAACAACGTGACGGTTCTTCTTCCTCGCTGAGGTGCACACCAGGTGCCCCAGCCTGTGCTCACATGGACCCCCCCATGTGAAAACACCTCTCCCAACCCCTCCATGTGCATTTCTTAAACGGGTGGCACAGCCCAAAGGATGAGTAATTGCTACCGAATCGGGATTTTTGGTGCTGACTAACTTCTGATGTCTCCTTAGTGATATTTCTCCTAATCCAGATGGCAGTAAATCAGCGCTCAGCTGTGGGAACTCCACCACCGAGGTCTCTCCAGGCAAAAGCCACTAGCACGGCACGGTAAAGCAAATCCCCAAACGCCAGAGAGAATTTGACCCCCTTCCCACGCACGTTCAGAGCCTCAGCACCTCATTGCTCACTTAAAAAGCTACAGAAAGTGGTGACTGCACAGGACAGGAATTATTTGCACTTAATTTGTTTTACAGAATTCTCTCTTCTAATATATTTTCAGCTTCAAAGATGGGAACCACCCTGCCAGGAGTCAGCAAGAAGGTTTTTCTGAAGTCCGTTATTTATATCTGAGTGACCATAATGTACTTTAATAAGCCAAAAAAGTTGAAGACCATACTTTAGGTCATCAAGCAGTCTTTTGCCTCCCTTACTTATAAAAACACACAATTGCCCCCTGAAACTTTCTGCCTGCCAAATTCAAGCTGAACTCAGGAGGGAGAAGGCTGTTTCGAAGCCTGAACCCTGCAGATCGTGGCTGGGAGTTACCAAACGAGCTCCCATCTCCCACCCACCCCTCAAGTGCAAAATAAAGCGATTTCTGCGCCTGAAATCCCGTCTGCGAGCGCCTGAGCAACAAATACCTCGTTATCTGGAACGAATCCATCTGGTAAAGCAGGAGGCCCTTCTGCAAGGAGAGCAGTGCCGGGAGGTCCCTCTGTGCCCACAGGCACCTCTCCCTCACCGGGTGCTGGGGAAGGGGCACCCCCACAGCTGGGGCGACGGAGGGTGGCCCCGGGGAGGGTTTGTGCGGTGGGTGCCGTGGCAGAGGGTGCACCCGGCAGCTCGTGCAGCTCTGGGGTGGTGGGTCCCTCTGGGGGGGATGGGAAGGCAAAGGGGGGACCATCCATGCCTGACAGCATGCAGGCACTGTCCCAAGCTGCCACCTCTGCTCCTGCAACGGGGTCATCCTCCAAAGCCAGCACTTCGGTGGGAAGGTGCTCCAAGATGGGCGGTACGACCATGTCGGCAAAGTCAACCATGTTGGCAAAGTCATCTGTATCCCCCAAGGCCACTACCAGCCCCCCCGCTGCCAGCGGTGCAGGGCCACCACCGAGATCCCCGACACCAGAGACGAGAGGGTCGGCCGCTTGCGGTGGCACGGTGGCAACAGGCACATCAGCAAAGGGTGGTGGGGCATCTAGAAGCTCTTCCACCGCCAAGGAGGTGGCAGCGGTGGTGGCATCTGGGGGTGGATGCTCAATACACAGTTCCTCAGCATCCGTGGTAAGATTCCCAGTGGCTGGTGGTGTCTCCTGAGCCTGAGGCTCTGGGACAGCCACATCCCCTGGTGCTGGCGGGTCGGCTGGAGCAGAAGGCCCCCCAAAATCCCATGGGGTGGCATCGGGAGTAGGCTGCCCCACAGCAGGTGACATGCCGGGAAGCTCTTCTGGGGCGGTGGGGCTGGCAGCACGTGGGATCCCCTCACCCAGCACCATGGTACAGCACCGTGCCACCAGCCGCTCCTCCCAGCCGCCGGCAAACAGCAAGTCCAGGTCTCCCGGCTGCAGGACGGCTGCTGGAGCCTCCCCACGCACGACAGCCACCTCCACTGGGGACCCCTCGGCATGTGCAGCCCCTTCCAGAGCCAAGCCCTGGCCCAGGGGAACCGTTTCCCATGGGAGACCCTCAACAGGCACTGGGGACGTCATTGGAGCCTCGGAGCCCGGCTCTGATGCAGAGCCGGCGTGGAAAGGCGGCAGAGAAGTGCAGCGAGTATCCCCGCTTTCTGCTGGAGGAGTCTGGCCCTCAGCTCCATCACTCTCTGACCCCAAATCTGTGGCTTCATCCTCAGAAACCAGTTCTGGGATATCCCAGTTGGTGAGCTCTGTCCTTCCAGGCAGAAGGTGGTGGGTCCCAAATGGATCCGTCCCCTCACCACTGGCCTCGTCATGCTGGGAGGGGGACCCCAGCTCCTCCGCCACTGTGTCGGGAGTGGGGTGCTGGCAGGGGCACAGCCCAGCTGGGGCCACTCGGCCGGGACAGGTCTCCTTGGGAAGTTGTGACACTTCACCATCAGGGACCAAGTCTTGGTCATCTTCACCCCACCCCACCGGAGCGCTGGGGTAACCAGCTCCCTCCAACCCAGAAGCTGAACGAGCGCCTGTCTCAGGAGACGGCATCCCACCAGCCACCAGCACCGCCACCACGCAACTGCCCATGAGCTCCACGTCCACCCGTGGGTCAGGTTCATCCTCCTCCTCCTCCGGTACCAGAGAGCACTGCTGGAAGGAGCCCGGCCCTGCCGCAGCCACGGGGCTGGGTGAGGCCCCTCCGTCCGAGTCTGTCGGGGTGACAGCCGAGGTGTCCCTTTCCGAAAAGGGCTCCGTCGCCGGCTCAAGCATGCTCAGCACCTGCGAGCTGCAGGTGACATCAAAGTCCTCCAGATCCGACACGACGGCAGAGTCCGAAGCGCTGATGTCCAAAGGGGCCCTATGCTGACACGCTTCGACCACCGCCCCAGCCAGTTTGGCCGAATCTAGGTCCAGCCCCTCCGAGTCCATCGGGGAGGCTTGAACGTCCACATGGCCAGGGACAGCCCCATCGCCCTCGTCCTCGTTCAGGCACTGCTCTTCCAGCTCCAGGAACATCTGCACCGAGTCCGTGTCAGACAACTCGGGGACCGCAGGGCTGGTCGAGCGCTCCGAACCCGGAGCAAAGTCCTCGGCCTCACACTGCACCGCCGCGTCCTCGGTACAGCACGTGCTGCCAGTGAGGTGGCTGCCAGCACCCCCTGGGGACAGGCAGGACTGGGAGGTCCCTGGGCTGGGGGCAGAGCCATCCGTCGGAACAGTGAATTGTTCCCTTTCTTCAGAAATATCTGCCAAGCAACAGCTCTTTTTCTCCTCTGCCACCAGAACAGCCTTTCCTCTCTCTGACAGCGTCGCCTCCTCCCACTCCTCCATCATCACCCAGCGCTCGTCCTCCTCAAATCTCAGCTCAGACTCCGTTTTCTCCCTGAGATTGGAGGTGATGAGAATATCCAGTCCCGCATCCAGCAGCTCTTCGCTAAGGCACGGAGAGAGGTTGACATTCTCCACTGTACAGTCCGACTCGGAGGCCTCCAGGGTCTCCTGGTGCCCATCGCTGAGGCTTCCCTTGATGAAATTCTTCCTGGCTCGTGGCCAGGTGGCACTGGGGAGCCGGTGAGCCCTGGCCAGGTCCCTGATGCGACCGCGGCCGTCACCGGCGTTCAGCAGGGTCTGGCGCTCATCCCGGGGACCGCCGTAGCCATCTGCGCCAAACTGCTTGGCCGTCAGAGCCTCCGCCATGCCGGATGACTTGGAGACGTGCTCCAAGGTGAGAGACTCGGTCATGGGCTCGCCATGGTCAGGCTGGCCCGGGCGCTCAGTGAGCATGGCGCTTGACTCCCGCTTATCCCGCAGGGAAGGGTTGGAAGCGCCCGCTTCCGACACCTCGCTCAGCGAAGCCCCCATCCTTTCCGCAAATTCGGTGAAGTTGGGCGGCATGAAGGATTTCCATGACCGCCGGTTGACGTTCTCCTTCCTCTCAGGGTTTGGTCGTCTCCTCGGTGGAGCCGGTGCCGGCTTAGAGACGTCGCTGCTGAGCTTCAGCGCGTCGAAGATGACTCGCTCGTCCAACTTCTTCGTTTCTGGTGCCCTGGACTCGAAGACGTTGGCCGCTCCCAGAGTCCCGTTGCTGGATATGGTGCTGCCATCCCCCTTGCCGAGGGTGCTCTTGGAAAGCTGGTTGAGCTTCGATCCCTGATCGATTTGCTCGTTAATCCTCATCGTGTCGTATATCGACCTCTGGGGCACGTAGCAATCCTCTATATAACCATCCTCCTCCTCGCCCTTCCCCAGGCAAGTGCGGTTCTGCCGTAAACAGTCTGGCCGGCTCAGTGGTTTGCCCATGCTCTCGTCCTTACGGATGACGAAACCGCGCCGGCAACCTTTTGCCCGCCACCGCAGGAAGCATCACACGGCCAGCAGGTCCCAACCCCGCCGTGGCAGACTCTTAATCCCAAAACAGCAACGCTACGGGGACGGGAGGGTGCGTCGGCAGCACCGCGCCGGCTCAGCAGCCCGACCGGCGGTCCCGAGCAGTGAAACGCCCCATCTCATCCCCCCGACCCCCCTAAAAAACCCCCATCCATCAGCGAAAACCATCCAAATCCCACAGCTTCGATAAAATATTCCCAATCGCCGTTTGCGACGGAAACCGTGGAAGAGTTTGAAGCTTTTAAATTCTCCTGTCCGTCCTTCTTTAATAACAAAGGCACTGCTTGTCCCGGCCGCTCACGTATCGCAGCCGGAGCGGCGAGCGGCTCCTCGCATTTTCTGCCCAGCTCTGAGTCCCGTGGAAGTCCAGCTGGTCTGAATTAGCCTCTCCCCCCGACTCTCGTGTTTTCATTTGAACTGAGCTTGTCAGCGGATATTCGTACAAGTTTAAACACAGGAAGTTCTTCATTCAGGGCAAACTCGGAGGTTTCCTGTCTCAAAAACATGATGGCATTGTTGTTCCCGTCACCCCGCCGTGACGCTCGGGGCCACCGAAACCCCAAAATCCAGCCGGTTGCCGCGCGGTGGTCGGGGCGCGCGGCGGAGTCCTGCGGTGGAGGAAGGCTGCTGGTCTTCGCTTTTTTTTTTTCTCTTTCTCCCCAGGAAAAAAAAAAAATTGGCTATAAAACGCATCCAAAAATGGCAAGGGGACGGAGCGGCACAAAATCCCCCAAGTTGCCGGGAGCCGACGGGGGGGACGGAGAGCAGCCGCGACCGGAGGCTGCTGCTGCTGCTGCTGCTGCTTCTTCCTCCTCCTCCTCCTCCTCCTCCTCCTCCTCCTCCTCCTCCTCCCTCTCGCACTAACTTTCCCGGCGGCCGGTGGCGGGCTGAGGCGGCTCCGCGCCGCCGGGGGGCCCGGCCATGGCGGGGATGGGGAGGGCGGGCGGGCGGGGGGGGGAGGTCGGCGGGGGCCGGTCCCCGCGGCGCGGCGGGGGCCACACAGACACACCGGGGCCGCCCTCCCCTTCCTTCCCCGCCGCTCTCGCCCCTTTTGTGCGCGGCTCAGCGGCCGGGCCGGGGGCGGGGGGCTCCGCGTCGTCCCCGCGGGCAGCCCCCGGCCGGCGCGGCGGGATGCATGGCGGGCCGCTGCCTTCCTCCTCCTCCTCCTCCTCCTCCTCTTCCTCTTCCTCCGCCGCCCGCTCGCCTTCCCGCCGGCGGAACAAAAGGCCGAGCCGCGCAGCCCCGGCCCCGCCGCCGCCGCTCGCCGCCAGCACCGGGCTCCCGCGGAGCTGCCAGCCCCGGCGGAGGGCGGGGGGAGGCGGGGGCGGGCGAAGGGGGGGGGGCGGCACCGCGGGGCGGAGCGGGGCGGGGAGCAACGGGGCCGCCCCCTCCCCCCCGGGCACCGCGCCCCCCCCCACCCCCCCCCCCGCTCCTTCTTCCCACCGGCCCCGGGAAGGGGGTACCGGAGCCCAACCGAGGCGCAGGGAGGGGGGATGTGGGGTGGGGGGGGTGTCTCCGCGGCCGGTAGCAGCCCGGGACTGGCCCCTTCCCCGCCCCGCCGGGGCTGGCCCCTCCTCCGGGGGGGGGAGGCGGCAGCCCCCGACAAAGAGCAGCAACGCCCTGGCTCGGCGGCGGCTCCGGCTCCGGCTCCCCCCGCGCACCGGCCCCGCCGAGCCGCGCTCCCCCCGGCCCTTTGTCCGCGGCCCGGCCCCCGCTTCTCCCCGATACGGCGCTTCCCAGCCCGAGCCCCGCGCTGGGAGGGGGCCTGCTCGCCCCCCCGGGTCCCCCTTTCTCCTCACACCCACCCCTGCACAAAGAACCGAGTTATTAAATCCCCCCCCCCAAAAAAAACCCCCAAAGTCCCATTTTTACCGGCACCACCAACCGCTCTGCCAAAAACCCACCCGCAACTCGCCACCGCACGGCTCGCCCGCTGCAGGCTCCTTTGCCTCAGAACTAATTTTTACAGCCCCAGTTCTGGGTCAGCATCACGCTCCCCCCCCATCCCCAGCTCCGTCCCCCCCCCCCTGCCATTTGGGGTTAAAAGATGGGGAACATTTAAAGCGGCTGCGGTGGGGTTGGGAGAGGGAGGCAGCCCCGGCGCGTGAATCACCGCTGCGAAGTGATGCTGAGGGAAGTCACAGACTTAGGATTAAAAACAGGAGGGCTCGAAACAGCCTCCACGCATCTCCAGGCAACAACCCACCCCACCAGCCACCCGGCCTGCTACTTTGGGGATGGATTATAGCATTGGGATAAAAATACGAGAGGCTGGGCAGGTGCTTTAATACATAAAAGCCTGCGCCGTGCACCCCAGTAGTGCCAACGCCGGGACTGGGACCTCGGTCTGCGCTTTGCTGTGCCACAGCTTCACCAAAAGCCTTTTCCCCCCCAGCCGTGGCTGCGTTACAGCCAAGAGGTTGAAGCCAAGGGAGATGAAAAGCCTGATTTTTTTGGACGTGCTGCAGGTGCCTGCTGTCTCCGAAAAACACTGGGGCTCGGCCAAGGTCGCGGCACGGCTGCGGTGGGAGCCCGGCTTCCCCGTCCCCAAGGCCTCAGAGTTTTCATCCCCGAGGGTCCCGGCACCAATCGCACATGCAGCAGCTCCCGCACCGTGTTCCCCAAGGGACTTTTTCCGTTTGGAGAAAGGGGAAGGGGTGTTTTGTGGAAGGGGAGGGTTCAGGGCCACGGAGGAGAAATGCCGGTTAAACGGCCCGAAGCGCTCGGCGGGGCTGGCTGCACACCGGGAAAGCTTTGGAAACTCCTTTTCTTTTTTC
The DNA here is from genome assembly GCF_047716275.1 of Strix uralensis. Classification (NCBI taxonomy): domain Eukaryota; kingdom Metazoa; phylum Chordata; class Aves; order Strigiformes; family Strigidae; genus Strix; species Strix uralensis. The sequence goes on from NC_133996.1 coordinate 5,695,519, forward strand.
CATCATTAAATATGACCAGGGAAAAAGCCGGAGTGGGGATGTGAGAGGGGTGTACGAGCAGCACCCCCCCCACAGCCCCGCACTGCATGAGGGGGAACCCAAGCAGCCCCCAGGAGCCCCTTCACCCCTCCTCATCCCCCTGAGCCCTACGGACAGACAGATGGACGGTCAGGGCTGGCCCCGCAGCCTCCTCCGGCCCTGGCTGCCAGCACTGCAGGAGTGTCCCAAACCCCAGATTTTTACACTTGGCCGGGGACACACCAGCTCTCGGTCCCTGTTATTAATCCAGCGCAGCTAAGACAACAGGGGCAGGGGGGCTGCACTGTGCCAGCGCCCCGGCAAAGCTGCCCCCGGTCACCCCGCTACCACCTTGGCCGGGAGCTGGCAGAGCAGGAGCAGGACCGTTACCGCTCCCGGGCCCCTCCGTGAGGAATCCCAGGCATCCGGGCTGGGGCGCAGAGGCTTTTTGTTCCACTGCGAAGAAGAAGGAGCGATCTCGACGTGGAGCTGCCGTTTCACAGCCAGAAATTCTTTTCCCATTTCCTCACCGAGTCACGTGTCAAAAGCAAGCCAAGTCTTCCTCCAACACATCCCCCCTGTCTCTAAAACCATTAGGGAAATACTCGGCAAGTACTAAAGCCAATTAAAAACCTGCTGTGCCTGGCCTGAAGATCCCAGCCGGAGCTCTTACAGGTTCCCCAAGTCACAGCTTTAAGCCACCAAGTGCCACCCCAGCGATGGGGACAGAAGCCAAAGGGTGCTGGGAATTCCAATTTCAGGGCTTCATTTGAGCTTTGTGGTGGTGCAAGGGAAGGACAGGGCAGGACGTGAAGGAACTGTCTGAATTTTTGTCCTTTCAGGTGTCTCCGAGTGGCTCTGGCACGCGGAGCCCTGCCAACAGCAAGTGCCAGGACTGAAATAAAGGGCTAACAGAGCTTCGGAGGCACAGGCCTGAGCTCGGGAGAGCACATCTGCTCACTTCGCAGCTCGCCGGACGGCAGAACGGACCACCAGGACCCCTCATCTGGCTTTCGTTCAGTCACCAAACCTCCTCTTGCCTGCCTCATTACCAGCACATTTTGGCCAAGCCCAAGCTGGGGTTCATGGCTGCGGACGACGCGCTTGGCGCTGGGATGCCCGTGCTCCGGCAGCCAGCCCGCCGCGGGGAGAGGACCAAACACCAGCCCAGACCCCCTCCCGCCCCGAAGCCACCCCGGCCACGTCCTGCAGATAAAGACCCTCAGCTAAAACCCACCCAGAGGTTTCCCCAGACTTGCTCCAAGTAGAGACATCCCCGTTTGCCTCCCGGACCTGAAGGTTTCAAGCTTTCCTCATATGGCCAGCGGCCCCGGAGCGCGGGGACGCGTGCCTTCCCCGTCACGGGGTGATGTCACCCTGTTTACGCCTGCATTACATCCAGCCCGCCGCTGCCGCCACTGTTTACATGGGAAAGCAGTATTTGGAAACCAATATATTTTTAGCTTTCTTTTAATGCATCTCAGCAGCTGGAAATGAGGGACCTGTGTTATGTGACGAGCAAGAGAGCCCAGAGACAGCTCAAGATCTCTGATGGACACGTCGCTAATGAGCCCAGGGTACAACCAAGGGACTTCTTCATCCTCAAACCTTCCTTAATCCTCACCTTGGTGCCTGGGGCAGGAGGGCAGCTTGGCCTGACCCAACCTGGCCAAAGGTGGGTGCAGGAGAGCTCCTGCCTTCGCACCATGAGCTTTGTCCCTACAGGTCTTGCTGACCGTGTCCCCCCTGTCTGACTGTGTAGGTCACCGTATCCCCCATATCTGACTCAGTGAGGGTCACTGAGACGGTGGTGGCAGGAGGGACCTGGGCTGGGACATGTGGCCACGTCCAAGCAAGACAGAGGGGATAAACCCCAAGTGCCTCCAGCTCAACGGAGGGACTCGGGGCAGGTTTCAGCCTCCCTCGGACACTGCAATAAAAGCACAAAGCCAAACCACGCACACCCAAAATCTGCCTTAGAAACCGCTTTTCAGGTTTCGTTGGCATTTTCACAGAATCACAGAGTCACAGAATCATCTAGGTTGGAAAAGACCTTGAAGATCATTAGTCCAACCATTTTTACCAGAGGATTCACGCTTTTTAAAGCCTTTGCTGCATTTGTCAGAAGGTCAGAGGGATTTCTTTATCTCCCTTTCAGTGCTGTTGCCCTCCTAAACTTGCTCCTTTTGCCAAACCTTTGCTGATTCGGTGCTGTGTGGGCAAGCCCTGAGCTCCCAGCCTCTTCCCAGCAAGAGCACCCGGGCTAATCCCATCCCACCGTGCTGGGCTGGGTGCTCCCTTGGCTTACAGCTGACTTCAAACCGATTTCATGTCTGGTCTCTGCCACCACGCGATGTCTCTCTTCAAAGGCTACGGCTGTTGGGGATGCAGGGAGCCAGCGTGCCTTTCAAGCAGCAATTTGCAACCCGGAGCCCGTTCATTCGGGACTCTCCTCCGCGGGGTTGCGGAAGGAAACCTCGGTTGGCTCCACAGGGGTCTGTACCTCCACTGGAAAAGTTTTAGAAAGAGGCTAAAAACCAAACTCCTGGGAAACGTTCGGCAGTTTGGATGTACAGATGCAGCGAGCACTGCATTTAAAAATTTATTTTATTTTGCCACGGGTTCAGGAGCTGCACCGTAGTGCTTGCCCTGCAAGGCAGCTAATATAGATGTTGGTATAAATAATTCTCCCAAACGAAGCCTGGTGCCCACGTGTTCCAGCAGTGCTCAGGCACAGCCCCACACCGTGGCATTCAGCGCTCGATCGCTGCGGAGCCCCAGGGCCCTGTCTGTGTGCACAAAGCACCCCAAAACAGCCCGGCAGCAACCTGAGCCGGGGCTGCGAGTGATGGGTAGAGCCACGTGCCAGGGTCCTCGCAGCTGGGAGCTTGGCTGGGCACAGGAGGTGCAACCTGCTGAAATGCCCCATTTTTGTCCTCAGCTGCCCAGTTTTCCTGCAGATTCCCCTCCGTGGCTGCCAGGCTTTGCTCTGGTGCTGCACAAGGGTGGATGAAGCATCTTGGGCTCTCTGGCCATCTCGCTTCATGCTGCCAGTGACCCAACACCCATGGCAGGGTGCTGCCACCCCACTGCCCACCCTGGGGAAATGGAAAACTGCAGGAGCTGCTCCTCAGCCAGTGTCAGAGTAATTGGGGACAGCAGGGAGAGCCGAGGGATGGGGTGATTAATAAACTGCTCCAGAGGCTCTTTAGGAAGTGAGGTAAGCGTGTTATCATCCAGAGAATCCTCTGGATGGGAGAATTTTAAACCACTCCTTCGGCAGAAGAATTGGCAATTGTTCTTGAAACGCTGCGGTGACTAATCCAAGCCCGAGCCCTTCCCCAGAGAAGCCCCCGTCTGCTCCAGACCCAGCGGCCACAGTCACTCCCTTCACCGGCAGCGAACGGTGACGCGCTGGGATGCGGTGGGTGATGGGAAAGTCCCGCGTCCGCTCCACACGCAGTTCCCCACGGATCCCCCGCTCCATGGCTGCATCCCGCCGGGACCAGGCTCCTCTCCCTCCTCTGCTCAGCCCTTGCAGACAAAAAGCTTCCCATCTCCTCCTCCCTCGGATCCTCAGCTCTCCCGGTCTTATGCAAAGCTGGTATTTTTAGTATCTCCTGGAAACGCTGCAAAGTGTCACCACCACCAGCTAACGAGTGCTCCTGTGAGAGGACATTCCTACGGCCACCTCCCTCAGCTGAGACCTGGCAGGGTCACCAAAGCATCTGCAAGTGGGTGGCTTTGGAGCAGTGACCTAAGCCGGCTCCTGAAAGGGACCATTTGATCACAGCCTAATTGTTTTATGGTCAAGAAAAAAAGCCTTGCTATGATTTGGTCGGTCTCAGCAGCTCTTGGCTTAATTCGCTCTTGCTCTCAGCTTGCTCAGGATCAGGGAAGTGCCTGTCCGCTGACAAGTCAAGGTCAAATCCCTCCGCAACTCGCTGAGGAACAAGTGACCGGCCACGCTCCGTGCGGAGAAGACAAGCTCCGGCGGCACATTTGCTCTTCCCTTTGCAATAAAATTTATTTCCAATGAACAAGGAGGCTGCAGGGGCCACTCGCGCTCAAGTGCCTCTTGTGCTAACATGTTTATTTACACCCCCCCCCCCCCCAGATTACCAGGTTAAAAGTCCACCAAACATCGCCAAGGCTTTGCAGCTCCACTCGGGCCACTCTCCTCAGCCAGGTTTGGTGACAGCCCCGTCACCCAGCACAGCCCGCGCTTATCACCCCCCATTTATCATCCTCTTCTCCAACGAGGGGAGATGGTGCCTTTAAGGCAGCTTAACAGCTGTCAGAGAGGAGGCATTTTTGCGTGTGTTGCTGATGCTGAAAATACTAGCCAGAGATACTTTAAGTAGGTCTGGAAAGCGTTCAACGAGAAGACACCGTCGTGCAGCCTGTCCCCACTCCCAGCCCAGTCCCACCCAGCTGCTCCCAACTGGACGACTGTCGGGAGCCGCACGCATTCCTCCGGGGGCACAGAAGGGTTAAAAATACCCCGGGCCAGGCTGGGGCACAGCAAGTGGCAGTGTGTCCCTTCCCTGCCCCATCCCATCCCATCCCAGAAACCCACTGCCCTTCTCCCAGCCAGCCCTGAAGCCCCCGCCAGCGATGCACCCCCAGCTACCGGGTCTCTGGCTCTATCAGTTACCAAAAAAGCCCCCCCGGAGGCGCGGGCCGGGTGCTTGGGCATCGCCTGCTAACAAGTCCAGAGAAATGAAGGCTTGGCGTGTAAACGCTTTGGTGCAAATACCCTGCCTCATCAGCACACGGCTTTGTTCCTGCTCTCCGGTTCAGCCCCGCGATCCCGAGATGGGACGCCGGGTTTCTGCTGCCCACCCTCGAGAGCAGCTCTGCAGTGGCAGAGGCAGAGCCGCCAGTCCGGGAGATAGAATCACAGAGTCATTTCGGTTGGAAAAGACCCCTAAGATCATCACAAAGGAAAATCACAAAACACCACTTGTGCAATCAGGGACCATGCTCGTCCCCAGCCAACATAAATGGGATAAACTGGGAGGAAACCACCCATTTCAGTCCTCCTGCAAAATAACCACTGTGAAACACCGCACGGTGCTGGGCAGTCAGGTCCCCATCCCACATCTCTCCTTGTCACCGATGCCCCGTGCAACGACAACAGCTCACGTGGGGGATGTGATGCCCGTACCCCCTCGTACCCCCAAGGCCACGTGCTGCTGGCAGCCCCCTCTCCTGAAAAGCAGCAGCCTCGGGCAGCAGCACCCGGGAGAAACCCAGGGACACCGGGCACGAGGCAAACAGTTATTAGCAACAGCGACATTGCTGATAGCGCCGTTGAGTCAGCTCCCTGTCTGAAAGGTTGGGGGAATTAAGAGTCATAAATAGAGCGCCGAAGAAAGCCGACATCCTCCTGCCGCAAAGGGGGGCAGCGGCAGGGAGGGCGCAGGAGCACGCACGGGATCCTAACGAGCCCTGGCTAATTGCTGCTTTTACTTAGGGGGAAGCGGGGAGGACCTGGAGCAGGGTTAGAGAGAGCAGCATCTGAATGGCAGGGTGAGTAATGCTGCGTAGGGCTTTACTCACTCACTGCATCACCCCTCCTGGGATTTCTTTCCTGATTTTTTTTATTTAAGCAGACAAAGAGGATGCTGGAGGCACGAGGGCTCTGTGGGCCCCAGACGACCTGACCCCCTCTAAAATAAAATGGGAGTGCAGCTTCAGTTATTGCTGTCTAGGGATCCTCCCTCCCCCTTTCCATCCTCCAGCATAAAACTTTTATTGGTGTGAAGGAGCGGTGCCCGAGTTCACTGCATTGAGCAACTCCGGTTTCAAATAACCTCCCCAAAAACCCTCTGCAGGAGGAGAGGCAGGAGCCCAAAATCCCATCTCCTCCCTCCACTCCCCACGACCTGCCCCGGCAAAGCCGTCGCCTGCGAGGATCGGTCGCGGCGGTCCCTCGCTCCCTGCGGCAGACCCCCTCCTGCTCCCCCCCCCCCCACTCTCTGGCTGGGGCAAGGGTGGGGTTTAATTAATACTCGGAGGCAAGATCCTGGATAAGCGGCGCGGCCTGTGCCAGCTGCGGCAGGTCCCGGCTCGCCGGCATTCCTCCGCCGTGCCCCAACGCCGCCAGCAGACGTGGGGCGAAGGGCAGCTGCGGTGACAGCGGGGGCCGCCGGCACGGGGCGGCATCGGGAGGGGGCCGGCGAGTCGATGGAGGTCCAGCCAGGCCCAGAGGCGTCACCATGCCTCTTCCCCTCCGGCCAACCGCATCTGCCCCGATTTGAACGCGACGGCGACCGTTTGGTTCCGTCAAGTTTGACGCTTTTCCTTGCGTTTCATTTTGGGTCAAGTTCTCCAGAGTTTTCCAGAAATCCTTTCTGGCCGTTGGGCACAACTCGGAAGGCAGGCTGCCCCGTTCCTGCTCTCGTCTTTGTTGCAGAGAGGAAAGTGTCCCCAGCAAAGCAAAACCACTCTGGCATGATACAACCGAGGAGGCAACATCATCCTTCCACTCCCGAGCATCGCTCTGCACTGCAGCAAGGCTAAAAAATCTCTGCTAGAGCCTCTGACCCAGGGCTGAGCGTTACACTTTGCTTTGTAGGTGAAATATGGCAACGTTAGAGCTTGTCCAAAAACAACATGGTGAATCAAAAAGGGTCCCAGCTCAGAACTGCCAACGCTAAGTACTAGCCAGGCTTTGAAACCCAAGTTCAAAATCCACTGTATAAAAGATAAAGTAAACAAAACCCAGGCTTGAGCTCACTTAGCCAGGAGGCCAAACCACCCGCCAGCGCACACGTCTTCCCAAAAAACACCAAAGAATTTGATTCCATCAGCTCTCCACAGCCCAGGCTGTGGATGGTCTTTGGCCAGACAGGACGAGCCTGTGCCTGGGGCTTTCTGGCACCGTCGCTCCAAACCAGCAAACCTCATCTCTGCTCCTTGAGCACGTAAAGGAAGATCAGCCCCTTGTTTTATCTGAAGTACAGCATTAATTTCTTGATCTTTAGGCGGAAGGGTTGTAATTCAGGGTCTTCTAGCTCAGGGGTTGCTGATGCTGGAGAGCACACGATGGAGAAAACCCCTTTGTCTCTGTGTGACCCTCCGTGTCTTGGCTGTACCTGGGGAATCGCTTCCCCGGGGAATTCTGCTGTTTGCTAAACTGAATCAACATAGCTGTTACGTTTAGTAACATTTCAACCGTAGCTCATTTGATTCCAGTCATTAAAATTTAATATTAGCGTAAGCTTTGAGAAACCTGAGCTGACAGCAGAGAGAGCGGAGGGGAAGAGCTGGTGGCTGGCACTTATCCCTTGTGCCGAAGAGCCCGACTCAGCCGTGTGATGCTCGTGGAGACACAGCACAGAAAGATTCTTCCAACTTTTAGTACCCTTTTATACAAAAAAGGGGCTCCTCAGAGAGGCAGCAATGGAAAGACAAGCACTTGGGCTAAACTCATGCTGAAGACCAGGAGTTAAAGATGAGGTTCCTTTGCTCTGACAGCTTAACATAAGCTAAACCCAAGCTATTTCTTCTGCAGCATAGCTGTATCTGAAGCGATCCATCAGGATGTCCATATAAGCACAGACTCCAAACCGCAGAAATGCCTTTCAGCTGCACTTGATCTCACCATAAAACCAGGGACTGAACGAGATGACCCCTTAAAGTCTCTTCCAGATGGGTTTCTCACAATCCTCTAGCGACGTGCTGCTCTGAACCAGGCCCTACCTGGTCTTCCCCCACCCCCTGAAGGCCAAGTCTACTTCACATCGCCGTCCTGGCTTCCCACCGTCACGGGAGCCGGTGTGGGCTCAGCCCCTTGGTGTAGCCATCCCCACCCTTACACCCACTCGCTGAACCAAAACACCTCCTGCAAACAAAGCTTCCCCCCCAGAGCAAGATCCGACAGCTGCTTCCCAGCCTCTCGCCTCTGAGAAGCCCGGCCAGGAGGAGCACTTAGAGCGGGAGAGGGCTCATCCCTCCCGTAGCCAGGATTAGTCCCTCGTGACCTGGGAAAGGGGCTGGGGGGGAGAGGGGAGATGCACGAGTGGTAGTTCTCCAAAAGTTATGGGGTTGTTGTAGGTTGTGGCCTTTTGGGGCAAGTTTGAGGGGTGTTCACAGGCAGGAAAAGAAAAATATATGGGAAGCTTCAAGTGTAAGCTGCTTCAGAAGTCATCTGTTCACGGCCTCTGTCAGAGCTTTCAATATATCTTCTTTATTAAAATCTGGACACAATGAGTCCAGAAGTGCCCACCTTTGTCAGGACTGCATTGGCAACTTGCCTGCAGCCCCAGGGCCATGCCTAATTTGCATCTCATTTACACAGATGTTCATTAAAATTAATGCCTTAAGACATAATATCTGCCTGCGCTTGAGCCTTCTGGACAGACGGACCGCGACCGCTCCTGGAGAGCCCCAGTCACCCCATCCTCCTCCCCACGCTCAGCTGCGTCGTCCCCCCACCGCCCCGGGGAGCACTGCCCGGCTGAGGAGCTGCCTCCGGTCCCCCGGGACACGCTGTGCATGCAGCTTGTTTGCAGTCCAAGAAGGGAGACAGTTGTGATATTGTTTTAGGGGCTAAGAAATAAAAGCCTGGTGCAACCAAGAAAAGCCCCCCTGCTCCCCGCTTCCCCCCTGGTGCCCAAGCCAGGCTTCTCCACCGCTCTCCCTCCTGCACGACTGGAGTACAGATGGTCTCTGCCCGTACGCCGCGATGCTCTTCCACGTGCAGATCAATATCTGGGATTGCATTTGCCCTTAGAGAGAACCGTAAGGTGAGGCTTTGCAAAGATCTGCTCTGCAACATGGACGATTCGTGCAAAAACGCTCGTTCTCTTGATGAACCGTGCATGGGAGGAATGCTGCTGCATAACTGCCATTGCTCCATCCGCCCTTCTTGCTTCTCCCCCATTTTACTCTCAGCCATTACACGGTAAAACCCAACCATCACTGCTGCAAGCTTTTATTTTTCCACAAACAAAGACCCCAGCTACACCGCATGGCCTCGATGGCCAACAAATGACTCCTGGTAAGGACACGTCACCCCCGAAGCACCCTCGGCTCATGCAGGCCAGGCCAGTGCTGTCTTAAAGGGTCCTTCTCAAGGTCACTGAGATACAAACCATTTGGAAGTGCTACGATGGGTTAAGCTGCGCCTGCCAGCCCCGCTCACCAGCCCCGCCAACCAAGCACCAACGCTGGGTTTCGTCATTGTTTCTAAGGAGAGCTGCTCAGCCAGGAATAATCCCTTGCTCTACAGGAAAGTTTCACTGGTTTTAAGGACTAGAAACTCCTTTTTGGATATATTTGTTCCAACCGACTGTGTGGTGTTTAATGATGAAGTTAAATCCTTTCCATCAATATAAGCTCAAGCCCAAACACTGCCCAACACGAGAGTTAACAGCAACACGATCAGGTGAGCTTGAGTTTGCCTCATAAATATCACTTCCAAGCTCTTTTTTTTCGATCGGCAACCCCTGAAACAGAAGTACCTTGTCCTGGTGAAGGTTTCACAGAGCTATCAAGTGGTGGAACGGGATCAATTAACCATGAGATGAAAAGTAAATGGCTGTAAAAACGCTTCCCCCTCCCACCCGCCATTAACACCAGGAAACGAGCAGCCAGATGTAAATCAGCCCAATCATCAGCTACCGAGCACATCAGTAATAGAAGTTTCACAGCAAGAGAATTTCTAAGCAGTATTAATATAATTAATGTAGTGTAACAGCATGACCCAACACCGTAATACTGTATAAAAAAATATCACACTCCAACTCTTCCCTCTCTCAACACTTCATGCAAGCCCTGACGGTCTCCATCAGCTCTTTGCTGGAAACACGAACAGCCCACAGCAAAACTCTGCCTTGGTTTTATTCCCTGTGGGTATCCCTTGTCCCACAGTTTATCTGTGGCTTTATTTGTACCCAAGGACCCCAAAATGGACATCATATGTGGCCCAGATGAAGTGAACAACAAGCAGGAATGGTGGGCCAGGTAGAAAGACCTGCAGGATGGTCTGATCTGGTCTAGACTCTCAGGTGATGACAACTTACAGGTCCGATGGACTTGAAAACATCCTTCCCTCCCCCCAAACCGAAATGCCAACCACCTCTACGAGCCCACGGGTTACTGGCACGCCAACATTACACATCACAAGGAGAACAGGGAAAAGCTTTTTTCCTCCCAATCACAAAATCTTTCTGCGCCTTTTCACCGCAGACTATCAAGTCCAGCAGTTGATCTTCTATTCTCCAGAGCCAGGATATTTTACTACACCAAAAATGCTGACATACAGCAACAAACAATGAAGCCGCGATAACTTGAAGACCAGAGGTCCTACACAAGGGACCACAACACTAGACAGACCTTCAAACACCAAATACCACTTAAGAAACGTTATAAGCATAAAGACTTACCTTGAAGTCTGCCAACTGCTGGTTGATGGTTTCCACCTCTGTTCCCACCACCCACTGCAACGCCTCGTTCTCCTCCGCCGCGGTTGTCATGTGGGTCAGCTCCTTCAGCCTGCCGTAAAAGTCCTCGACACGAGACAGTGTCGTTTCCACCTGCTCCTGACGGTTCTTGCCTCTCTCCGTCAGTTTGCTGCACTGTTTATTCAGCGTCTCCAACTCACGTTTCAGTCCTAATAAATCGGGGCTTCCTTCGTCCTCCAGCATCTTCTTACATTCACTTTCAGAAGCTTCAATGTCAGACTTCAGCCTGTGGAGTTTGCCCAGGAACGTGCGAACGTCCTCTGCTTGGGACTGAAGGCTGTCAGTGTCTCTCCCGATGGGGCCCATGCTGTCTAGCTCGTCATCGAGATCCGCCAGTTGAGAGAACATCTCCCTGACCCGATTATTGAATTGGCCGATCCCCTCAAGCTTGTTTTCCATGAGCGTACAGCAGTCATTTACTTTCTGCTTCACAGCTTTGAAGTCCTGCTGAGCCACCTCAGCTTGGCTTAAGAGCTGGGAACAGTCAGACCCATCCGGGGCATCTTCTACTAGACCTTGAGTGAAGTTTTTCAGATAATCCACTTGTGGCTCCAGGGCCTGCAGCACCTCCTGCTGTGCCCTGAGCTTCTCCAAATTCTTGTTGCTGCAGGCTTGTGGCCCTAGCGCATCGTAGATCTCCAGCTGGTGCTTCGCCCCTTCCAGCTTCTTCTCAATGTTCTTGAAGCTCTCCTGAAACTCCTTGAGCCTCTGTGACATTTCTTCAATGGAGCCCGTCTTGGCTTGCAGCTCTTCTGTGATGGCATCCATCTTCTGATTGATGCCGGCCTTCTCATCCCGAATGTCGTCCTCATCGGTCTGAGAAGCGTCGATCAGGATGTCGGCAGCGCTGTTCAGCATCTCCAGCAAGGAGCGGCGCTTCTCCACGTCACTCAGCAAAGCCTTTGATCTCAGAAGAGTCGCCTCCAGCTGCACCGGATCCAGAGTTACTTCCAGCTCTGACATCTTTGCCTTGCAGTCCTCCACCCAAGGCAGGAGGTCCTCCGTGTGCCGTTGGTACTTCTGAGCTTTCTGCAAACAGTCCTTGAGCTTAGAGTGTCTATCAGCAGCCTGCTTGCTGAGCTCTTCCCAGTGTGTTTTGAGGCTGACCAACTGGTTTTGCAGAGTGGTCTTCTCCTCCCCAGGCTGGACAGAAAGCAGCAAAGATTCTCCCTCAGCTACAATCATCTCGTAGGAGCCACTGTGTTGGTTGAGGCTCTTCTGGAACTCTTCTTGTTCCTGAATTTGGCTCTGTAGCCTCTCCAGTTTAGCAGAAATAGGTTGGCTCCGAGCTTGCTGGCACAGTTTGTCATCTAGCCAGGTCTTGAGTTCATCAAACATATGCTGGAACTGCTGGGAACTTGCAAGCGCAGTCTGCAGTCGGTTCATCCGGTCGGCTGAAACGGAAATAAGATTAGAATGAAACAATTAAGCTGAAATCAAATAAGCAAAGTGCAATTATTTAAAATCATCTCAGATGCACCAACTGTGTTTTGATTAACAGGAAGGAGTTTTCCATTGCATCACTAGCCTTTTTGCTCACTGATTCATAAATTTCTTAAGTCGTAACAGGCAATGATAATGCAGTAGTCTCAGTTCTCCTGACCAGTCTTGAAATGCAACCTCTTAGAAACCAGAAGAGGCTTCCCAAGATTAGAGGGTGGCCATTGGGTCTTCTCTTCAGAATGCGGCAAAATTAGGAAGGAACCAGCTGTTTTTTCCCAAGCACAGCACATGCCATGCGGCTGCAAGCCAGGCAGGCTTCTTGAAGAGCCACATCAGTGGGACTAAACATCTCTGCTCACTCTCCAGACTCAGGTATGTCTGGAGTGTGAACTCTCCTCTGCTTAGTCCCACCTAAAACACTCACGAAGCACCCTAAAAAATGCTAAATGGTGCTTCCCCTACTATTCTTAGAAACCCAGTGGTGGAAGAGCCCTTTGGCAAAAAGCAGGGGTGGAGTTCGACACCCCGACATCTCTCAAGCAACTTCTCTGCTGTCTCACCTGCCAGGTCTTCCAGCCCTTTGAGAGGAAGCGCCACCGTCTCCAGACGTTTCCTTAACTCATCTTTGAGATACTGCTCGCCAATCAGGACAGAGAGGTCATCACAGAGGGTCTGAGCCTCTGCGATCTCCTCTTCCAGCTGCTCCAGGTCTGAGCGGATCTCACTGGTTTCCTCCAGCTGCTGTTTCACGGCGTCGGGCTGCGTGCTGATGGCAGACTGGCTGCTCAGGCGCTGCCCAACCGCCTTCACCTTCTCGGAGAGGCCCTGGAGCAGCTCCTGGTACTGGGTGCTCTTTACTATGGCTTGGTCAATTTGGCTGGAGCGGGAGTTGAGGCGTTCCATTAGCTCGGACCATTTCTGATTAACCCCTTGGAGTTCTTCCCGCACCTGGTTAGTGGATGGAGAAACATCTCCAGGGCCAGTCAAGATGCTCTGAGCTGCCTGGTTGAGCTGCTCATGCTGTTGTCTGCGAGCTTCAAATTCCTTCAGCATAAACTGAAACAGAAATAACATAAAAATGTTTGCACAAAACTGACAGCTCCGAATACACACAGTCAAAACAAACCAGACCTTCAGGGGCTTTATCCAGCCCACGGCATCAGTAGGAACAAGGCCTGGGGTGGGATAGCAATAGGGCTGGGTAGGCCACGATTTACTGTGACCTTGCAATTAAAAAAGCTGGGAGAGGTCTGCGACTTCAGGACTTTGCTCTCTCTCTTATTTGTCCTACTGCTGTGTAATGTAACATAAACCAGTTAGATGAGAAGGAAATCTAATTATGTTAACTGGGGCATTTTATTTTATGATGTGGCCGGTTACGGACATGGTAGGATTTGGAAGCAGGAGGTACAGAAAGGGCAGGCTGCCAGGCAGAGGGGCAGCATTAGTAAGTCCTGCAGAGCGTCAGCCCAGGTCTTGTTTAAAGCAATTTCACTCTCCAAGAGGGGCCAAGTGATTCATTGATGAGTCAATCCAGTGCGGGGAAGCGAGCTCGAGCACTGCACCCATTTCAAGTTATTCACAGTAGTTTGCGCTCAGCGGGGTTTGGAGGACTTGGGAGAGGAGCCACGAGGTCTCCCAACACTCGCTGCATGGCAGAGCACTTGTAAGACAAATAACTCCGCGTGCCATCTGCCACCTCCCCGTACTGGATGCGACACCCCTCACCCCCCCTCGCCCTGAACCCACCGCGGAGATGCCCTACACAGCTCCCAGCTCACCTGGACCTGCTGCTTCTGTGCGTTCAGCATGTTCGGGTCGATGGAGAGGGGTCCCAGCACGCTCATCATCAGCTCCTTCTCCATGAGCCAAGGGCGCAGCTGGGCTTCGGCAGCCTGGAAGCTGGCCAGCTGGTTCGCCGACTCCTCCAGCTTCTGCTGCCGCTCGGCCGTCGCCTGGCTGGCTCTTTCCCACCTGCAATCTGAAGCACCGGCTGCGTTGGCGCTGGTCGCACTCCCGGCCAGCCCACCCCTCCATCGAGGTGGTTTTTTTACCCTCCCCATGGTTTCCCCAACGGGAAATCTCCTCAGCTTTTCAATAAAACTAGCATGGCTCTATTCACTCTCCATCTAATAAGCCGTTACCCATTTCTAATGGCTACGTAGTCTTGAAGCTCATAGAACAAAAACCTTGCAAGCAGGATTTCTGCGCTCTAGTCACTACTGCCACGAGCTGGTCTGACCTTGGGCGAGCCATCTCACATGCCTGGCTCGATAAATGAGGATACTCTCATGTGTATCAGTCCTCACACAGCACATTCAGATCTCCTGGACGGAGAATTCCGTAAACACGTTCCTGCTATTTCAAAGAAGAGAATCTCTGGGCTTCTTTTTAAATACACAGTCTTGTTTAGTCAACATTTAATTACCTAGGATAGCCTTACTAATGACTAGAATTTTATATCAAGCAGTGAGGCTTTTAATCAAAACAATCAACTCATGTCACTAATGCTTTTTTTTTTTTCCTTGCTTTTTTTTTTTTTAAAGAAGTAATTTAAGGAGGCAAGTCTTTAAAATATACATCCATCATAGAGATTTCATTAATCACGACAGTGCTCATCTCAGGAACACCTTGTACACCAGACAGCTTGGAGATCAGTTTGTTATTTACTGAATTTTAATCAGAAGTGACTCTGCTCTGCTGTGACTTTGGAATTGCCCTGCAATCCTGAACCGCTTCTAATGCGATGTTTCAAGACTGAAGCTTCACTAAGTGCTTCAGGCACTTACTCAGGTCTTCCTGCATCTTCTTCCAGTTTGCTGCTTCTGGAGAATCTGGATATTTCTCCAGCAAGCCAGAAAGTGCTTCCTTTACCTTCTGGATCTTCCCTGAATTCTGTTCCAATTCAGCCAGAAATGCCTGGAAAACAATAATTTGAACTTCTTCAGATATAGGGCAAAAGAATGAAATCACCAAGTAGGAATGAAGGAGCAGCTACAAGCTGGAGTTGGACAATTTCTGTTCTTTGCAATATTTTTGTTCTTTAGCAATACTGTGAGCTAACTTGGCTCCAAGAGCAGGGAAAGGGTGGGAACTGCTTTCCAGGAGAAGTTGAGTGACCCAGCAACAAGGGCTATAGTTAAGCTCCTTTCTGCTGAGCCAAATGCCTGAAAGCAGCAGGTCTAGAAGCAAAGAGGTCGAGCACAGCGCGTGGGCTCCTGCTCCATGGACCTGCCTGCGATCCCTTCTGGGAAAAACCCTTCCTTAACCTAGGGCAGATCCTTGTTGCTAATCCTTCTAGTCCTGCTGCATTAAAGCACATCTCCGAGGTCCTTTGGGAGGAGATGCTCTAATCCCTGTTTTTTGCTCTGGAAGAGGAGTTACCTTGTTGTGCTCAGCCTGGGCTCTCATCGTCTCCGTCTTGGTGGGTGAGGAGGAGGCGTCCAGCTCTGACAACGTTCGTTCCTTCGACTCCAGCCACTTCAGCATGGAGCTGGCCTCCTCCTGCACTTCTTGCATCTTCTCCAGCATAGCCGAGAGCTGCTGCTGGCGTTCCTGCAGCGCCACGCCAAGGCCCTGGTACTGCTGGGTCACGTCCGCCACATCGCACTGGATCTCGGTCAGATCTGTTTCCAAAAAGCACCCTGAGTTGAGGACCGCTGCCTGCGCTGCCCGTCCTAACCTGGACTATCAGGTACTAATCTAGCCCCAGGCAGCCACAGCCGGCCAAGCATGAGGAGCAAGAGGCCACGCTGCCGTCCGTCTGCCTGCAGAGCGATGGCAGATTATCCTCACCTCTCATGCCAGAGGGGCCCTTCCCGTTGCACTGCGGATGCATGTTGACAGTTTGCAAACAAAGCAAATGCCTTCATGTTCATGAGACTGATGCAAGCTGAGCCCCCCTTTCACAATGTCACTGCTAATACAGTGTTAAATAACCTGACACCAAAATATAAAGCCATTTTTATGCACCTATTATCTCGTTGAACCGGCGAACTAACAGCAGATAACAGGCAATAATTAAAATTGCTATTCAAACTGAAGGGTTGGATGCCGTTATAATCCCTTAGAACCAATAAATTTAATTGCAGGCCTTAAAACGATCTCCCATTTATCAGCTCAACACCACCTGATGGGGTGTCAGGGTGCTGTCACTCCCCAAAGCTGCCCCTCTCTGTCCTTCAGTCTGACCTACATCCTCCATCACCGCCTGCCCGTCCCGCGGCTCCGGCTACTGCGCGGGATTCACCAGCCCATTTGGCAAGCTCGTTTCCCTTGCGACGGGATGCTGACGGTGTCACACGGTGGTTTATATTCTCATGGATGGAAACGCACAGACAAAAACGGACAAAGAGGTGGCGAGGCGGCCTCGGCACGCGCGTGCCGGCACAGCGGTGACAGCGAGCTCACCTTTGCACGTGTGGTATCCGTTCACGCTGCCTACCGACCCTCCCGGAGCGGGCAGCGCGGCACCTGAGCAGAGGAGACGGAGACAGACAGAGGGACAAGACAGACGCGTTAGGAATGCAGACAGCAAGCGATGAACGGCCCTCCACGACACGGACCACACTGGCCACCAAGCACAGACAGCAGAAGAGCTGAAGCTGCCTGGAGCTGGGCACCCACCCCAACATCACCCAGAGACCAGGGTTGGATGCGGCTCCTGCGTGGACCATAACACTGGCGACCACTGGCCGTCTCTCCACGCATGGAAAGCTGCTACCCTGAGCATGATTTTGTGAATTACAGTATCAAGTGAGAGGCTAAATGCCTCCCCCGAAAGAGATTAACTCCCCTGAAAGAGATTAACTCCCCCATATTCTCCTTTTCTAATGGGATGAAACTATTTAAACCCGCCTTGGTGCACAGACACGCTCTCTTTGCCAAGAGGCTCCACGCAGGATGCGCCAGCATCCCCTCCTTGGACACCAGATATCGCAGCTATGCTCACAGCTGAAGGGGGCTTTATCAGAAACATTATTGGGAAAGTCTCTCTCTTTCTAACCAGCATTTTAAAGCTTTCATGGCTGTAAGGGGCTGCAGCTTTGGTCACCCCACGTGGGTGACTCTGTGGGTCACCCACAACAAGCCTCTCCCCACTTCTCTTGGAGGTTTGCCACTGAGCTGCTCAAGTTAAGCCTAACAAACCTATCTAGACTATGAATTCCCATAAATGCCCATCAGTGATGAGAGCCCAGGGACTTGTTCTCACAAGCTGGAAGACATCTTTTAGTTGGTTTCCAAACGAACCAGACATCATCTCACTGCTTCACAGACTTGAAGCCAAAAAGGATCGTCTGAATATTGCAGCCTTAAATTTCATCCAGATAGGAAACCCAAATACTGGAGTTTGATCAAAACACTCCAGCCCTCAGAAGGCTGAAGCACATCACCAAGAGAAAGCAGAAGTCACCTCCATGAGCTCCCTGCAGGGCCAAGAGCCCGGAGAAGCTCCCCGGAGCAGCAGTATGTGTCCCCATGCTGGGGTCACGGCAAACACGGGGTAATTCAGTGCTCATTATGCTACAGCAAATTAAGCCAAGTTGGTGGGCTCTGAGCACTTAGCTGATGCATTAATGCAATGAGCATTGGTGACTTGACCATAGGGCTGAGCCCCATGATACTCGGACCACCACGGGTCCTCTGAAGTTTGTTAAAAGGGGGAAATAACCCCATTTTTTGCTTGAGGCAGGCTCAGAGAAGTTGCAGTGGTGAGAGCAAACAGAGTGATGAGGAAAGAAGCACCGTTGGGAGAGCGAGCTGCGACTCACCTGCCTTGGACGGGGTGTCGGGGGCTGTAATCTCCACGATCAGGTTCTCCAGGAGGGTCCCTCTGCGGCCAATCTCCTCCACCTGGGTCCCCTTCCCCTTCCATTCCTCCAGCAGATCCTGCTCAAAAGCAAAGGCCAGGACTGGAGGCTGTGCTTGCCTGGCTGCAGCCCACCCTTCCTCCCTCCCTTACCCGTCACCTCCACGGTGACTCGGTGGCACGGGGACACAGCACCCAGGGAACCGGCACATGACAAGTAGACTGCGCTGGGAAGTGGGTGTCTTTACATTTATTTTTGTCAGGGGGAATCAAAGAGTGAAAAGCTCTTCCCTAACTAGTGGGTCTGAGAAAGGAAACCTTCTTCTTCCTCCTGTCATTTCAGGGACCTCCCTCCTCCTCTCTGCACCCCTCAGCCACACGCTAGTCCAGCTTTTGGCAGCGCCTGGCAGCATGCAGGAGCCCGGCGCCGTGCCGTGGGGTGCGAGGGCTGCGGGTGACTCAGCAGACGCTGCTCTGCCTCTGAGTCAAACCCTTGGCATATCCTGATTTAAAGCATCACGGTGCCGGAGAGGAGCGGGGGCTTGGATGACAGCAGGCCACCTTCCACGTCTAGCAAGGGGAAACACTCAGCGAAAATGAGCATGTTCGGGGTCTCCCACTCCCAAATCCCGCCCAGAGCAGGCAGTGGGGAGGGAAGGGAAACCAGGCAGTGCCCAAGAGGAGCTTCACACTGCTCCCTTCTCCGCAAGCCAGGGACCACTGGCTGCACATACCCCAGGGGCTGCAGCCCCACAGCAAGTACAGGGGAGCCCAGGAGTCCTGAGACCATAAAACACCTCCCAGAAATCTGCTTTCTGGGATTTATTCCACATTCCAGCACGTTCACACCAATTGCCAACTTTCCCAGTCTGGTTCCGGCTCCCTCTGCCCACCTGGATCTGCTGCCTGTGCTGGTGCAGCTCCTGGGTGCCCAGGGAGGTCTCAGCAGGCGGCATTTTGCCTTCGCTCTCCCTCAGCCACTTCCTCACGGCCCCGACCAGCTTCCGAAATTCATCCAGTTGCTCCTGGCAGGACGACGCATCCTTTTCTCTGAGAGTGAAAAGGTTTCAGAGAGTCAGAGCTCGTGCTTTGCCTTGCAATTACCCCCGCCTGAATGTAGCACAGTTGTGTCTGTAGGAGCCGTTCTTTTTATTATTATTATTAGATGTTGCTTAGGAACAGCGCACACAGTGCCAGCCAAAGCGGGGTGCACGCCGCAGCTTGCCCCTCGCTGCTGCTGGCCCCCCCAAGCTGCGGCCAGGGGCACTTTGGGGGCCACTCTGGCACCACCACGGTAGCCAATGGCCACGAGACCACCACGGCCAACCTGCACTGGCTCTGCACTGGGCTCTTTGTCCTGGGGGATGTGAAGCTTTCAGGAAGACAAGGCTCATTCATGCCGTCTCGCCCCAGCCAGCTGCAGCCCCGGGGAGGCCCGGCTGTGCTGCTCCTCCTCCCCGGCCGCAGCTCCCATCTATTCAGCCCATCCCAGAGGGACAAGGCAGCCCCCGGACGGCAGCCACGGGGCCCTCCGGCTCGCACTCGCTGGCCACAGCTGCGAGCAGCCTGCATGGGGCCGGCCGGAGGCAGCTCTGTGCGGTGCTGAATTACCGGGGATTATTATGAGATTCATCTGCTTTTCCTCATCACCTTCCCTGAATTCACTAGGGAGTTTGGAGATATAAGCCTGTGAGGTGTGACCCCCCCCGGGGACACAGCCAAGCTCTCGCCCTGCCCCTGTCCAAGCTGCCATGGCCGATTTGAGCTCAAGCTGCTGCTAAAGCTCCGCTTTATCCCCACTTTAGGGGGACTCCGGGGACAGGCTGCTCTGCTCTGTCACCTCCCAGAGAGCACGCCTGGGGCAGGCTCCCGATCCTCCGCCAACACCCTGCTCCCCTCCGGCAAGATGCTCTAGGATGGAGCTGTGGCAGCCCACATGCCGGGAAACGCACCAACGCCGGCTCCTGCAGCACCAGGAATTTTTCACAACGCCCCCAGCCAAGGCTTTTTTTAAAGCGTCAGCTGGAGTGAGCTGCCTTACGTTGCCTGGTGTGGGAGGAGAGAGGCAGAAAGAGTTCGCCTGTGCCCCGCTGTGGAAAGGAGATCTCCACGGGGTCTTGCTCTTACCACGAAGTCACCCCCAAACTCACGTCCCCAGGGAGTGGCTGGGTCCCTGGGACTCACCTCTCTTTTGCCACCTTCTGCAGCTGCAGGAAGTCTTTCTTCAGGCTCTGCAGCTTCTCCTGCTGCTGGGAGGCGCCGGGGGCGAAGCCGCAGGAGCCCAGCTCTGCAGCGAGGTGCTCCAGGGCATCCAGATCCTCCTGGTGCTGCCTCAGCTCTGAATTCAGCTCCTGCCAAGAGCAAAGGGCGATGCTGAACATGCCCCCACCAGCAGACTCGGGCAGAGGGGATGAACTGGACAGCCCCGCGTCTTGGCGAGCTGGAGAGACCCTTTGTGGGCAGCGCCATGAATTGCACCAGTACCAAACTGGCGGGCACGGCCCAGTCCCACCTGCTCCTCCAGCTCTGGCTCAGCAAATAATTTAAGCAGCTGCAGGAGCAAGTTCCACCTTCCCCGGTGCTGGTGTAAGGCCACACAGTGAATGGGGTGGGGGGCCCTGGACAAGCCAAATCACCCCCCCGCCCCAGCACAAGTGTCTGGTTTTACGCCAGCTTAGAGCATTTCTGAGGCTGTGGCCAAACCACCCCCCGGAGCAGAGCACTCGTAGGAAGCCAGAGGGAGGAATCTCGCACAGCCGTGACCAGCCAGCACGACCCACAGCATCTCCGAGGGCTTTGTCACATCCCGCACTGCGCTTGCTGCCAGCACTCAGGATTTTTGCTGTATTAACCCCATGGAGTCTTTAATTGGTAAAACGTTGCTGTATTTGGACTGGCCTCCAAGATCCCTTCTGAAAACCAGCCTGGCTCCAGGGAAATACCATTTCCCTCTCTCACTGCCAGAAACAGCCTCAGCCACTCCGGCCACGCTCCCTTCCCCAAGCAAAGAGCCAGCACAGGTCCTGCGGCTCCTGCCAGCCTGGGAGCCAGCCTGGGGGGTCTATTTGCTTGGGAAGAAATCACTACAAAACGGCTCTTCCCCAAAACCCTGAGGCAGGCGGAGGCTTCTCCCTCTGCATCTCACCTGGATGTGCTGGGAGAAGCGAGCGATGTCCCGGTCCGGCTGATTCCCAGATGCCAACATCCGCGCTCTGCTCTCCATAAACTGCTGCAACTTCTCCGAGAGCTGCTCGTACTGCTCGACCTTGGGGAGGAGACCCTTCAGCGCGTCCTCCCTCTCCCGCTGCTGCTGGCACAGCCTGCCGAAATGCTCCGTCACCTCCGCCAGCTTGCCCTGCAGGGCAGAGGCCGTGGGGCTGTCTGCTGCCTCCATGAACCGTGTCACCATCTCGCGGGTGGCTTCCAGGCAGCTCTTCTGCCTGGCGATGTCCTGCTTCAGCTTCTGTGGTAAGCACACACAGGAAGGGATGCCATTTTAGGAAGGCTCTTGAGCAAAACTGAACTGGCATGAAGAGGCTGGGCCGCTCTTGCGAACAGCAGCACACACTTTAAAGACAACCAGGGTCGGGCAAGAATAGTTTTCTATCCCAGTTTTTCTTTCCTTTCTGATCTCCCCGACCTGCTCTGCCTTTCCCCCCGTGCCTGATATCCACACTCTGCTTGTTAGCAAAGAAGAAAGGAGACTTTTCAACAGGTCTGTGCTCTGGCTTAATGAAATTAAGTAAAGATTCTGCTCACATCCCTTTTTAGGGCTTTTTTGTGCTTTTAGAATACTGTAGCTAACCCCCCCCAACTGCCTGCACTGTTCAGGCCCTGCAGACAGGCATGTTTGAGGTGAGGGAGCTCAGGGACCAGCCGTACCGCGCTCGTGGCAAGCGAGTCCTGGATGGAGGCGGAGGAGAGCGCGGCCGGCTGCTCTCTCTCCAGGTTCTTCTCGATCTCAGCCACCGACTGGAGGAGGCTCTCCAGGCTCTCCTGAACGCTCTGGGACTGGGCGATGGATTTCTGCAGCAGGTCCGAGCGCTCGGCCATCTGCTGGGAGAGTCTCTGGAAGCGGCTCACGACGGCATCTGCAGAGTTCAGTGCAGAGGAGAGTCAGCGGCAAAGAGCTTCTTGCCTGGTGCTCAGAGAGCGACGAGGATCACCTTTGGCTCCTGCCAAACTCTCACTGACCATGAATCCCCATCTCCAAACTCAGCAGGGAGACAGGGAACCCAACGAACGGCCAACCTGGATCACAGCCATGTGCAAACACAAGCCCTGCTGTGCGCCTTTGCCCCACCTTCCCCCCAAAAGTGGGAAACTTCTTCTTTCACTCCTCCCTGGTTTGTTTTCACACTCTCCCCAGCAACCCCCGCTGACACAGGCAGCTGCTTTGCTCTGTACCTGTTGTTTCCTGAATGTGCCCATGGTCTGGGGCCGGCTCCCCTTGAACCTCCAGCAGGGACCGAGCTGCTTTCTGGAGCTTCTCCACTGGCACCTGATGCTCAGCGAGGTCTCCCTGCAGCTGCTGCTTTGACACAAGACAAGGCAAAATCAGCGGTGGGTCACACGCAAGAAAGAGATCTGCACCTGCGGGGAGCTCAGGGCTCCATTTAAACTCTGCTGAGGGATCCTGTTCACTCAGTCACAAAGTCACAGAATCATCTCGGCTGGAAAAGACCCTGAAGCTCCTCCAGTCCAACCATGAACCTCACCCTGACCATTCCCAACTCCACCAGATCCCTCAGCGCTGGCTCAACCCGACTCTTCAACCCCTCCAGGGATGGGGACTCCCCCCCTGCCCTGGGCAGCCCATTCCAACGCCCAACAGCCCCTTCTGCAAAGAAATCCTTCCTAAGAGCCAGTCTGACCCTGCCCTGGCGCAGCTTGAGGCCATTCCCTCTTGTCCTGGCGCTGGTTCCTTGGCTCAAGAGACTCATCCCCCCTCTCTGCACCCTCCTTTCAGGGAGTTGGAGAGGGCCATGAGGTCTCCCCTCAGCCTCCTCTTCTCCAGACTAAATTAAGTCATTAAGAAAAATAATAACATAGGTTGGAAGGTCCAACCCCACACTGCAGGCAGAGCTGGATCAGAGGGTCTGGGCAGTCCCAGCACCCAGCCACCCTCACGGGGAGGAATGTCCCCACCATGTCCTGCTGGGTTGTCCCCTGTGGCGGTCTGTGACCGCAGCCCCTCGCCCTTGCTCTGAGCACCTCTCAGAAGAGTCTGGCTCCACCTGATTCACAGTGCCGGGACCTGCTGAGCCTGCAGGTTCATCTTTGCACTCAAGCAGCTAAAAAAACGAATGGGCCGAGTTTCTTTCCTGCCGCTGACTGCTCAGAGCAGCAGTCAAATTCCCAAACAGGCTCCAACACTCCCCCCTCCAGGAGATCACCCAAGGACCCCGAACCTTAGCACTGGTGAGTTGCTTTTGCAGAACGGCCGGATCTGAAGATACCGTCTCTGAGAGCAGCTTCCCAACAGCAGCTTCACTCTCCTGCAGCCACGTCCTGAGAGACTCTGCCACCTCCTGGAACTGCTGGTAGTGATCCAGCAAGGTGTTCAGGTGGGAGCCAAGCTTGGTGCACTGCAAAGGAGCAACAAGATGTAATGGGAGGATGAACACTGGCACAGAGCAACCTGGGCACTGGCAGAAATCATCAAGAAAGAAAAATCAATTAAAATAATGACCTTGCCATATGTGTTAAAGGAATTACAGGAGGCAACATGTAGAGCAACACCAAGACAGAGGGTGTTACTCCTGCCCAAGCCCTGAAGAAGACAATCCCAGTCCTACAATCTACATATGTGCTAGAAGTCCAGCCAGACACTCAAGAGAAAGGTCCCTCTGCCATCCCTGCTCATTTTATGTGCACAGGAGGAAAACAGCTCCCAGGGTTCAAGTCGCAGCCTGGCAAAGCCCTTCCTGTACCTTAGAGTGTAGCGTGGTGTACCGCTGTGTTGCATCCTCCAGCTTGCTCCTGACCACGCTCCCGGACACCGGCGGCTGGGACCCCGCGTCCCCAGCAGCTCCCTCCACATCCAGCACTTTCTGCCCCGACATGGTAACGAACCGCAGGTCGCCTTTGTGGGAGATCACGTCTTCTGAGAAGCTCCCCTGCCTCAGGAGCAGCTGCCGGAGGGCTGCAGGGTCACTGTCCCCCTTGTACATCCCCTCCAGATCCTGCTCCGCTTGCGTCAGCCACGCCTCGAACTCCCCGTGATCCCGTAAGAACTTCTGCAGCTCGTCCCGCAGGACTTGCACTTGCTTCAGCCGTGTTTCCGACTGCGAGAGGGAAGCTGCGTACTGGTCCTTCAGCTCTGCCAGCCGGTGCCGGAGCCGGTCCTGCTCCTCCCCAGCCAGGCTGTGGCTGTGCTTGTCCAGGAAAGCCTGCGCCGACTGCGTGGCCAGGATGACGTCCTGCTGCTGCGACAGCAGCTCCTGGTGCTGGGCCTGAAAGATGCCGGCGAGCAAAGGTGATGCTTGTGACCGAGGGTCTCTGCTCACCGGCCACGCATGTGGCTGAGCCGCCACACCCCCCGGCAGCACCAGCGAGGTGGGGGAACACCCCAAGGCTGGTGCTCTGCCCACAGCAGAGTAACCCCTTTCTGACCAGGATGGGCACCTTCTCTCGTTACCCTGATTGCACCGTGCCGTGCCACCCACCCCCCAACACAGAGGGCTTCCTCCAGGAAGCCAAGCAGGGACTTCCCAAGTCCCTTTCCTTTCCCTTTCCATACGGAAAATCACCCTGAACACGTGTTTCGGAGGCCAGACCCGTCCAACACCCCGTCCTGCTCCCAGCTGCATCAGCAGCCAGAGGCAGGGGCAGTGCGTCGGGCAGAAAGCTTTGAGAGGGACGAGGTGTCAGTCCTGACCTTCAGCCTCTCGTACTGCTCATCCAGGCTCTCTGCAGCGCTGTCTGCTCCCACGATGTGGCCGTCGGGGACGTCCCGAGTGCCTGTCCCAGGTCGCGCCCTCGGTGCTTGCTCGATGGGGTGCGGTCTGTACTCCAGGAGCCCTCCCTTCTGCTCCAGCGATGCCACCCAGTTCAAAAGGGAATCGATCTTATTGCTGTTCTCCTGCAGCTCTTTGGCAGCTTTCACCTGAAAGTGCAAAGGCTCCAGATGAGAATGACCCATTTTATGCACGTTCAGCAAACTGCTGCATGGGGGAGGGAGACAAAAATCAACCAAAGAAAAACCCCGAACAATTTTCCAGCCACAGCAAATGCCTGAGACACTCACAGACCTCCACAACACTTTGTGGCTCTCCGGAAGGAGGGAAGGTGCAGAGAAGCTGTGAATAAACTCAGCCTCTCTGCTACGTTGCATTTCTCACCCTGATCTAACCCAGGGTCTCCACCCCGAAGGGCTGCATCTCCACACGCAGCGGTGTGAGCATCGCTTTCCCCGCCAGCGTGGAGGTGCCCGATGCTCACGTTCCCACTAAAGGTCAGCCCAAAGGCAGAGCAAGGTGCCTTTTACTCCCCCATTTCCTCCACAACCAGCTCAGCTGCAGCTCTCAAAGCATTTCACGAGGGGGCACAGCGTCAGTGCCCCACCTCGCCCAGGGGACAGAGAAGAACAGTAAATTTCACAGAATCACGGAATCATCTGGGTTGGAAAAGACCTTGAAGATCATTTAGTCCAACCAAATTTCTTTACACCACATGACCCAGATGAATACCAGGGCCCAAAATGAATCTGCACCGACTGGACCTCACTGTCCATCTCAAGCAGAGCCCAGGGGCTACGGCTCTTTGCACGTCACCTTTTCAGTCTCCTGCTGCACTGCAGCAGTCACAGCACTCTCCAGCTCCTTCTGGGCCATCTCCGTCCTCTCCTGCAAGGACCGGTACTGCTCCTTGGCACGCTGGAGCTTCTCTTGCAGCGCTGCCAGCTCCCCAGGCTCCATCTTTGCCTTGTTCTCCTCCAAAAACTCCTCTGTGCTTTTCAGGACGCTGGCGAAGGAGGCAGCTTGGGTGTGCATGTTCCTCTGCAGCTCCTAGGCGGACGACGCTGTCAGGCTCCACACGCTCCCGAGGCAGCGCTGAAGCCTCTCTGCCTTCCGCCCCCCATTTTTTAAAGCACTGACCTTAACATCGCTTTGCCTCTGCTGCAAGGCAGACAGGTCCCCTTCGCTGGCCGCTCTCTGCTGCTCTGCCAGCGTGTCCTCTGCCTGGCACAGCCAGCGGCTCAGCTCAGCCAGGCTCTGTGCCCGGGCTGCCTGCTGCTCCTGCAGCGTCTGCGGGCAGAGGGAAGGGGAGAGGGGACAGTTAGTACCGGGGGTACCTGTGGTCACACACGTCGCTGAAAAGCAAGGCGAGAGGTTACAGCTGGTGCATTTCCTGAAGATGAGGATGCAGCACAGAAAACGGCTTTTGCAGCTCTCCACGTGCTCCCTCTCTCTCTCAGGCTCACACGCTGTGGGAAGGGGCCGAGGTGCCCAGTCCCTGCCGAGCAAAGGCTGCTCCCTGCATGTTCGCCACCATTCCAGCAGGTTTCTCTTCCAGAAGCCCACTGAGCTCCAACGTGGAGCTACACTCCAGGTCACGCACTCCTCTCTCGGGAGAGCTCAACCAGAAGTTTCTCTGCCTTTTCCGTTCAAACATACAAACATTAAAACTGCAGCAGAAACTCATCAAATGAGAGGCAACAACAACCTGAGGTCAGGTAGCACCACTGTGGAGCCCCAAACAACCTAAGTAGGGTGGGTTTTTTTTGATCCTGGGGTTGGAGAGGGAGCCCGGGAGAGAGAAAGCGTTTCTGTAGCTGATCCAGCTCCTCTGTTTTGCTGCCAGAGCACAATACAGAAGCGCCTGTTTGAGCAATTGAGCATGATGTGACCTGAGAGTCCCTGCAACATTTTCCTGTTCCCCTTTCCCAGGGGAGATAAAGGTTTTTTGAGTTTCACCGGGCATTTCAGCAAGGTGATGTACAAACTTGTGCAAAACACTGTGTTTCTCCCAGTCATAAGATAAACAACAGAAGCAAATTGAAAGAGCCTTCTTAAGAGCTCTTCAGCTGCAAAGCGAGTTCTTCCTGGGTTAGGATGGGCGCACACTCAATCTGAAAAAGCAAAGCAAACTGGTTAATATACACACACACTCCAGAGAGGACAAGCAAGAGTTACAGAGAGCAACTGTTAATAAAAACCACATTAATCCTGTCTTGGATAAGAGGATCCATGCAGTGATGGGTGCTGCAGCAACACAGCAGAGACTGGAGGACCTGCTTTTGTAGCTGCCAGCTGCCTTGATATATCATCAGCTGTTTCTCTAGGACAGCAATAACTGACTTGTGCAGTGGAAATAAAGACATTAAAACTGCCAGGTGTCTGTGGTGGGCCCCCTGCACAGGGATTTTCTGGTGGGGTTACAGAGACCAGGGTTTATTCCACCCAGCCCAAAGCAACCTGATGTCTAGCAGAGGACTGCCCGGCTGCGCTACCTAGACCTCGACAGGGCTTCATCTTTTGGGAGGAAAAGGACTTTCTGCTTGGGAGTTACGTGGTAGGAAGAAGAAAGACTTTAGAGGAAGCTCATGATGTGCAATGAGAAGTCATAAACTGTGAGTAGCATGCACATGAAATCCCAACTACGAGGTGTCTCAGCACACGTTCTTGTGGCCGGGAAGCGCTTCAGCGAGCAAACGGCAGCCAGGAGGCAGATGTCTCACAACCTTCACCTGATCCGTCTGCTCCACTTGCTGGAGACAGACCTGCAGGACCTCCACCCGCGCCGTCACGCGCTCCGACAGGTCCCGGAAAGCTTTCTGCAGCTCGTTGAGCAACCTCAGCAGCTGCCTGCTCTGCTGAGGGGTTAAGTCCTGGGCGTGCTCTGAGATAAGGAACTGGATGTCGAAGGCAGTGGCGTCGAGCTGAGACTTGGTGTCAGCAAGGGGCTCTTTCAGCTCCTGAACGGGAGAGAAAAGACCTGTCAGGCAAAATGACTCCGCAGCCAGTGCTCTCCTGCACTGCCAGCTTCAGAAGGGACACGCAGACAGTGTGCACCCAAAATAAGTGCTTTGTCACCAGAATATATTCCAGAAACCTCAAATGCTCCCAGCAGCACACTCAGCACCGAGGTGACAGCATCTCACCGCAGCAGTTTTCCAACGCTCCTCTGCACCGGGCCTCCAGCACCTTGCCAAGAGGTTGCTTGGACCGTGCGTGTAGGGCTGCCCTTGGGTCTGAAGATGACCCAGACCTGGAGCTGCCAGCAGCCCCATCCGGTCCCCGGTGACTCCCTGTGCCACCACCACCTCTCAAAGCCTTCGATCCCCTGACCTCCACGCAAGGTGCTACCTGCAAACTGGAGATGCTGAACTGACCGAAGCCTGAGAGCTACCGTGAGATGATGAACAAATGAGGAGGGGAGCTGGGGCTCCTCATACAGTCGCTGGAGGCCAGGGCGGGTGTGATGGAGGGGGCTCTTGGAGGAGGAAGCAGCTCTCTCCTCAACAGTCTGATGGGAATCCCTCCCAGTCACTCAGCCCCCACCTCACACCTGCATTTGAGCACGTTCCCCAAACGGCCAAAGCAGATGGTTTGTGTATTGTGCAAACAAATGACTTCGGAGCAAGTACAATATCGTTGCTCCTCCCGCAACAAAGGATGAGGGCAAACCCTTGGTAGGCTCCAGGAGGGAAGCAGGATTAAAAGCTTCTCCTCTGCACAGAGGACAGCAACTTCATCAGGCAGGATTAGGGGCATTGCCATGGTTACCTTATAGTGTTGCAGGCAGCGACTCAAGCTGTTCGCATCAGTCGCGTGGTGGTAATCGCCGCCGTCCAGCGACTCAGCGGTGCCAGAGACCCAGCTCAGCAGCTCCTGGAGCTTGCCCTGGAGAGTCTCGTGATGAGCCAGGATTTTAGCCTTAAAACCAGAAATGCATCATTTAAAGAAAGAGCAGAGCGCTCCGGGGAAGGAGCGTTGGGTTGCTTGGGGCACAGCAGGCAGCGGGGACAGTTGCCAGCTCTACCTTTTCTTTTTCTGCTGCCCCGCGAAGGTTTTGCAGCCGGGACTCCAGGACATCACTCGCAGAGCTCAGAGACTTCTGGAGGTTCTTGGCATCCTTCTCCAAAGCCTTCAGTAATTGCTCAGGGACTTCTTCAGGGGGGTTGGCCACAATCCACTTCACAGCGTCCAACTCCTGATTCACTGGGAAGCTCAGCTCCTGCAGCTCAGCGCCCAGGGCCTGAGGCAAGACAGCATCGTTATGTCTAAGACACGGTGACTTCATCTTCCCACTGCCAAAACTGAGGAGAGGTTTTGGAAACCCAGCTCCAAACACTGCGTCTATCTGCTAGAAAGATTCATCACCATCCTCCAGCCCTGCTCAGCTGCCAGCACTCCCCTGTCTTTCTCCAGGCTGTAAAATTCATTTCAGCCAAGCTTAGGTTATTGTCTAAGCAGGGAGGAGAAGGTGAGACAGAGGCAGTGCTAGAGCGGGGAGGGATGGGGTTTGCATATAAATGCCTGTTAAACCTGAGCCTAACCTCCCTGGCTGGCTCCCAGAAGCAGGGAGGAGGTGCAACGGCTGTGCATGAAGCTGGGGAGAGGGGGATGAGCTCTGTCCTTCAAACGTCAGCCAAGCCTAGCTAAGCCTGGCCCAGCCTCGCTCACCTCTGCCTGCTGCAGCAGGTCGTGCAGGGCTGCCAAATTCTGCTCTGCTGGCTGCACCCGTTTGATTCTCATCTCGATATCTCGGAGCATGGAGAGATATGATATCAGCTTCTCATCGTGCTCCAGACACATCTTCTTGCTGAACATGATCTACAGAATCAAACAGTAAAACAAAACCTCAGATTTAGACAGAAAAGAAAACAAAGGATTACGTATTATTCTTTTTTTCAAAGAAGAAATTTGTTAACAACATTCCATTTCAGGGACTTTCCACTCGCTAGTCTTATCTACAAGATTTACTACAGGAAAAATAAAACACATGGCTCTTTTTCCAACATAAGCTTATAAATGGCAAGAGATCTCTGGTGTTACAATAAAAGTGCCAAAAAGAGAGTCCTACTTATTAGTCATTTATAAGTAATGCTCTAGCAAAAAGAAGCCACAACTAAGCCTTGAGTGTTTGCAGTCATACATCACCGGGTCCTTTGCCAAATCCATTGCAGCTGATGCTGCAACATCAAGCTCACACATCCCCTCCTCATGCTCTGGCTGTCCTCTCTGCTGAGGAGCTCGGACAGATTTATCATCAAACTTACACAAATAGCTCATAAAAAATGTCAAAATAGTAAAAAGCATCAATTTACCTGGGCTGGTCTCGTGGATTCTCTCGAGGTTTCCAGCAGCTCCCCCTCCACTATCACAGGTAAGAGCAAGCCCCGATCGCCCGGAGCCAGCTGCCTGGTCCTCTCCTGGGGTGCTTCTCCTTGGGATTTTGGGGGAACAGGGGCACCTCCTTGGCCTGTGCTGATCTCCACAGTTTGTTCTTGCCATGTCTCTTCTCCGAGCTCAAGGACTGCAGAGATTTCCTGAACTTCTCTGGGTTCCTCTCTGATAATTAATTCATCGGGCAGTTCATCCGCTGCAGGGGCTGCAATGGACACGTCACTGGTGGGTTCCACCTTGGTGCCTTCCTGCATCACCCCCTGCTCCAGCCTTGATGTTACCGAGGAGTCGTGACCATTTCTGATCCCACCTTTCATCACCTCTCGAGCTTCCCCTTGTCCTGGGGGAACAGGGAACAGCTGACCCCCAGCAAGGTTTCCTTCACCTTTCTCAGAAATTGCTTTCTTTTCTTTTCCATCCCTGCTGCTCCCCAGGCGCTCGGCCGTGTCCCTTGCCAAGCCAGCAGTAATCCTGGTGGTGGTTTCATGTTTTGGTTCTGGTGTGTTTGAGACAAAGTCCTCCTCCTCCTCCTTCCCTGGAATATCTTTGGAAATCGGAAAAGGAAAGGACTGCTTTTCCACAGAAGATTTCTCCAGCTGAGCGCGGTCTCCTGGGATACCAATCTGCTTCGCTTTCTTTTTCTTGCTTTTCTGTTTTTGGGTAGGTTTTAGCTCAGTTTCACTTGTTTTTTCTTGACCAACTGGGCCTTCTGCACCCAATCTCAGGGTTTCTCCTTTGATGTGCTTGACCGTTTTTTTACCTGCAGGCTCATCTCCTGCAGGCTCCACAGGGATGCCACCCTCAGGGGGTTCCCCCGACTCTGTAGCACCCATCTCTGCCTTCCCTCGACCCGCAGTAACAGACGCCCTCGGGGCTGCCGGCGTTCCCCCATCCAGGCTGCCCGCTCGCTCTCCTTGCTCAGAAGCCACCACTGCACCTTCTTCACCTGCCACAGCTCCCTCTGCACTTACAAACCCTCTCCTCCTCCTCCTCTCCTCGCTCTCCTCCGCACTGTGATGCATCTCCATGTCCAGCAGCAACTGCTCTTCCGCCAATCCCAATCCCGACACTTTCTCTGTCCCTCCATCTACTTCTTCCCTCCTCGTTTCCTTCCCCCACGCTGCTCTCACCTGGAAGCTGCTTTTTGCAGTCCCTTTTTCCATAGCTCTTACTACCGTCTCTTCAGGGCGAGATGCTGTACCTAACACTGAGGGGTGTTCTGGAGTCAGTTCAACCTTTTCTTGGGGCTGATGTGTTAGACCATCCTCTGCAGTTTCTTGAGGTTTTGATTTCCCTTCTGTCGGTGTCATTGGGGATCTCTTGGTGGCAGAGGCTGCACCTCCAGCCGTGTCGTAGCTCACGGCTTCAGATCCACCTTTGTGCTCAGCACCATCAGACTTCTTAGCAGCACTGGTAGAGATGATGACATCTTCCTCTTTGGGAGATAATTCTTCCATTTTTTCCTGGAAAAGGTGAGGTTTGTCTACTTTGCAGACTTCAGAACCATATTTGTCTTTGGATATTTGTGCCTCCTGAAGAGTGGCAGCTATTTTTTGGCTAATCAGTTCTTTTTCAACAGCTTCCTTTAAAGCCAATCTTTTCCCACTGCTAGCATCAACAATTCCCCCACTCCTCATCTGGTTGGTGGCAATGACTTTGGCCATCTCCTCATCCAGCAGCCCTTGCTCCACAGCAGCCCTCAGGGAGAGCCTCTTGCTGACAGTACCCTCCACCACCCCCCCGCCGTCTGCCTGAGCCTGCAGCAGCCGCAGAGTGGGCAGAGGGTCCACCTTCCCCCGCCTCACTGCCTCGGCGCACGTCAGCTTCTTCCCTGTCTCCTTATCCTTGATGGCTCTGAAGGGATGGACCTCCAGATACCTCTGGCCAGATTCGATGTCAATTTTACACTTCTTTATGAACTCTGAGTAAGGAACGACCATGCAGGTCTCGGGATCTACAATTCCTTCTTTCATTTCTGAAGATGACAGGACTTTCTCCATAACCTGCTTGGGCAGCAAGCCCTCCTTTACAGCTTGACAAAGTGCCAGTCTCTGGCCTGAAGCAGGATCAAAAATGCTTCCACTCCCAGCCTGGATTTCTTGCACTTTCCTCTGGAAGTCTGGACTAAGAAGCCCTAACGATACCGCCTGAAGCAAGGGCAGCTTCTCCTTTGTCACTGGATGAACATAGTCCTGCAGACACACGCTTTCAGCTTTCGTGAGTTCGTTACATAAATCCTGATTGATCAAACCATGTTTCATTGCATCCTTTACAGAAAGCCTCATTCCAGACACGTGATGGATGATTCCCCCATCAGCAACCTGCTTGGTCAAGAGCTGAAAAGCTTTTTCCTTTTTCAGGAGCCCTTTTTCAACAGACTGTGCAACAGTCAAAGGCTGCTTGGTTTTAGGATCCACAATTCCACTGGTCTCAGCTTGTAAGCTAATGAGCTTCTGTCTGGTCACCTCATCAGTGCCTTTCCCTTTAGAAGCCTTCTCCAGCTTGACCAGCTCTTTCTGACTTGTTGGCTCTATGAGGCCCAGATTTGAAGCCAAAGTGACCGATATTTTTTTGCCACGTTTCAAGTCAACGATCCCTCCAGTAACCACTTGCCCTTCCAAGATCCTCATTGCTGTTTCCTTGTCCAGAAGGCCAACGGCAGCGGCATCCTTGATAGAGTAGACAAAGTTATTGCCTGGGTCAAGAACGCCACTTATCGCTTTGTCAGATGCAAGTACCTTCTGGAGAAGGTTCTCATCCATCAGACCTTCTTCAATGACGTCCTCAGTGGTTAATGATTCACATGTATGAGAGTCAAAGAAGCCACTGAACATCTTCATCTTCTCCATTAGTTTCACAGCTGTGTGGCTGGGCACCACTCCATGGGCTACTGCTTCATTCAGAAGAAGAGTCTTCCCTGTCTGCTCATGGATTATGCCACCACTTCGGAGCTGCGTCAAGAGCATTTCCAAAGTGTCCTCCGCCTCCTGCTCTGCAGGGGCTGGCAGGGATGTTTCATCAACACTCTCATCATCTAGTACTTCTTCCCCTTCTCCTTCTTGCACTTCCAATACACTTTCGATGTTTCCACTTTGCCTCTCTATTTGCTCTGCCTCTCTGGTTTTAGGGAGCACAGCCTCCTCTCCTCCCAGCATGCCATTCTCAATTGTTTCCTCGTTTAGCAAATAAATCTCTCTAACGTCTTCTGCCTCTAGTTCAGGTTCCTCCACACCCTGAGATCTCTCTGCCATGATTTCCAGTCTATCTCTGCTTTCTGAAACGTCCATCAATGTGCAGATTTCACTTTTCACAACAACTGTCCCACTTCCTGATGCCCTCTTCTGATCTTCAGTATTTTCCACTCCACCTACTGGAGTAGGCTGGGACTCTTCTTCTGCCTCAATCATGATATCCTCTGTTTCTCTGAATCCACTACCAAGGTCACCAGGATGTCCTGGCATCGATAATTTTACCTGATGTTTGTCCTGATGTTTGTCCTGGCTTGTAGGAGCTACTTGCTCTCTTCCAAATCCAGCATCAGTTTCACTTTTGATGGTGGCCTGTTGGGTGTAAACCTGCTTTTGCTCCTCCACGAGCAGGATATCTTCTCCCTCCTCTAACAGAAGGCTTTTAGGTCCCATCACCACCTCCCCATTCTCCAAAGCAGTTCCAGGTGGCAGGACTTTTTCGCTTTGTTCTTTTGAAGGAGCAAACTGAAACTCAAGCTGCTGCAAAGCCAAGCCATTGCACGGCTCTCTTTCAAGAGTTGCATTTGCCTTTGTCTCCTCGAAGTCTTCACTGCCTTCCAACGTGTGTGCACAGGACCCATTTTCTCGGGTTTGGATGAGGGCTTTAGTGAGGTTGTTCAACTCGCCATCCACTAAGAGCAGCTTCTGGCCATCATGGATGTTGATGTAGCTGTGGGTCATCAAGTGGAACATCAGCCTTTCATCTTCACTGCTTAGCAGAGGCTCACTTGGCTCTTTGTGACCTGTGGGACTCCTTCCAGAAGAGCTCTGGCCATGCCTGCTTCTGCCTGGAGAGCCAGCAAGCTGCACGCCAGCCATGACATCAGGTATGGCTGTTGATTTCAGCTTCTTCGCCACATCTCTCTCCAAGATGCCGTGTTCAACTGCTTTCTTCCAGGACAACACCTCAGTGGTTTCTGGTATAAAGACAGCCTTAATGAGCTGCCTCTTGCTGAGAATCTTGTAAACCAACTCTGTAGACAAGATTCCTTGCTCTAAAGCATCGGCAACCGGGATGATCTCCCCTGTCTCTGGCCACAGGAGCCCCATGAAGGACCACAGGGATTCCAGGACCACCAGTGCAATCCTTGGTGCTACCAACTCTTTCCTTACAGCTTCATCAATTGTCAGCCTCTCTCCGGTGACGGTATCGATGATGCCACCTGTCTGAAGCTGCCGGATAAGAAGCGTGCATGCCAAATCCTGGTCAATTAAATTATGTCTCACGGCCTCGTCCACAGTCAGCCTGTGCCCTGTCCTGGGGTCAACAATGCCACCAGCAAAGAGGTGGGCTTCCAGCAACCTGACCGTCACCTGCCTGTCTATCAGCCCTTCCTGGACAGCACGGAAGATGCTGACTTTTCTGCCTGATTTCAAGCTCACCATCCCACCCGCCAGCTGCTTGATGGGGAGCAGCCTCAGTCCAGTCTCTTGGTGGATGATGCATCGGTGCATGAGCTCGGGCAGACTGATTTTCTCAGCAGTGTTGGGGTCAATCAAATCCTTGCTGCTCTCCAGGTGAGACAGAAGTCTGGAATAAAGCTGAGGGGTAAGAAGCCTTTCTTGCACCGCTGTCTCCATGCTGATTCTGCCCTGATGGACTTTAAAGCCCCCAGTGACGAGCTCAGCTTCAAGAATCTTTAGCCCAATGCTCTCACTGATCCTCCCCTCTTCTATCGCAGCAACGACAGGTAGGAGCTGCCTCCTTTCACAGCTGACTTCTTCCACCCGGTGGAGAGCATCCTTCAACTCCTGCAGCACCCGGAACATCCTGAGATCGATGATGTTTCTTGCTAGACCTTTCTCCAAGGAGAGTTTCTCATTGGTCTCTGGAACAACTAAGTCAGATGTGATAACCTGGGCCTCCAAGAGGACGAGGCCAGTGTCCTGATCTATAAGACCTCTCTGCATAGCACCAAAGACAGGGAATATTTCTACTGTGCCAAGATCGATCACTCCTGCCACTGCTTCGCTCCCCTAGAACAGAAAGAGAAGAAAAAGAATTAAATCAAAATCGAGCATTTCCAGCACTCAGATTGCATGAGTTCCAGCGAGGTCTCAGTTTTCCAAAAAAAAGTTAAAAACCCCTAAACAGGCTAGAAAGGAGTCCCAAAGTGTCTGAAATGCAACTCCAAAGGCATCATAGCACGCAAACTGGTGCATTTGCTAGCTTGCACATTGTCAGCAAGTTTTAATGCTCATCGAGTCCATCACCCAGGGCAGCACTGAGATGCTTCCAACAACCGCCAACAGTAACGCAGCAAAGCGGCAAGCAGCAAAACCCAGAAGTGCTCCTAATGCTCCATGGAGAAACAGAGGGAAGGAGACTGACAAGCACACCAAAGCCATTCAACAAGTCCAATTTTATAAAGACAACACAAATCCCACTGTGTACTCATAGAAGAGAAAAAAAAAAACCAAAATGTCCACTTCAGGGTATCTAGGACTCTCTCCCAGCGCAGCTTCCACACTGACTCCTGCCATGCTTTAAATCCCACAATTCCCCAAGCAGATCTCCAGTGCCAGGACGGCCGGGGACCACCACAGACCCGCTGTGCCGTGGAGCAGCTCCCCAACCACACAGACCGGCCATGCACCAGGGCAGGAGCGCTGCATGCAGGGCAGCTCCCCGAGCACAACCACTGGCACCCACTCTGCCCGGCTCCAGCACCTCGAAGTAGCCATGCTCAGGGCAAGGGGAGGCATAGAAGAAGTTGGAGGTCCCAGCATGGAAACAGTGAGAGACTGGGAACAGACCATTTGCTTTGGTACTTCTGGAGGGGCTTTTCTCTTCTTGCTGGTATCCCCACAGGGAGAGTCATAATTAGGATAATAAAGAGTAACAACTATTGGGACGTTTGGGTTTCTCCCAGTCCCATTTGGTATAAGGTTGGTGCAAGCACTGAAAGATTTTTGTGGGGACAGGGAGGAAGGAATCTGGAGTGTGGAATGATTTCCTTTTGCATCCCCAAGACTCCCAGATTTTTTTTCACTGGTGACTCTAACAGCAGAGGCGGCT
This sequence comes from Strix uralensis, assembly GCF_047716275.1. Lineage (NCBI taxonomy): Eukaryota > Metazoa > Chordata > Aves > Strigiformes > Strigidae > Strix > Strix uralensis. Next base: position 5,731,884 of record NC_133996.1, read on the forward strand.
GGGGGGTCTTTGCAGCTGCCCACAGCTCGGTTACGGCACACAGAGGATGCAGCCTGCACCACGCTGGTTTCGGATCCCCCCACTGCCTCCTGCCTGGAGACAGGGTGAACCTGCTGGGAAAACCTAAGCTTGCCACCATCGTCACCAGACTCTGACATGCACATTCAGAGATGAACAAGCCATGGAAAGACAGAGAAGAGAAGGTGGGGGAAAAAAAGAGAAAGATAAAAAAGGAGATGGGAGGGAGGGGGGTAAAAGGCTTTTACTTACCCGAGTTGCAGGGTGTGCCTTGAGCAGTTAAAGACAGAGCCTTATGGAGCAGTTCAGCCGTATCACACACAGTGTAAAGCTTGGTGTTAGCGTCCAGCATGCGACTGTTTTGTTTGCAAAAAGAACCCCACACACAGGTCGTCCTCTTTCACTTTGTGTGTTTTGTTTGTTTAAATCCCGGAGGGTTAGTTAAACTTGTAAGCAAGGATGTCAGTTAATCTTAAAAACAGTTGACGTGAAACACAAACTGTACAGGGACACATCATGCTCAATTTAGCGCGTTCTGCTTTGCATTTTTGTCTTTTATAACTTCTCTCTGACAGTTGGATGTTTCCAGCAAGCAAATGTTAAAATGTTCCTCATGCTCCCTCTACAGTGAAGCAACTGCACCGCACCAGAGCCGCAGGGATCATCTCACAGACGGGGATCTACGGTGAAGCCCCACTGCCACCTCTCGTTTTGTTTCCTGGGCTTCGTCGAGAGAGTGAGTGAAAACTGTTCTAGCCTGAGCCCCAAAGCATGCTCATGCTCTAAAAAAAACCAGCCTGGCAAGTCCTGGAGAAGGCTTTTGCTATAAAGCCATTTTCCTGCCCAGGAGGGAGGAAAAGGGAAAAGAGAAACATCCTTTCCACAGGCAGGCTGCTCTCAGCTGCTCTCCTGGCAGCAGCAGCAGGAGCATCAAAGCTGTGATGGCTTAGTGGTGACTAACGAGTCGGTTTAATCACCGTAAGCTTTCTGCTGCCAGCACAAGGGCTAAAGGGCTTGCAATCGGAAGTGTTTACCGCACTCAGACACCTGAAGTGTGCTATAAAGTCCAATTTGGAGAGAAACACTATGTTTAGGTGAAAGCTGGACAGGCAGATTTCAAACAAGCAGCCCCGACGCCCTCTTCCCGTGAGCGGCTCGAACAGGGCTTCACTCACAGACCCGACAGCCAAACCCTGCGTCACACGTCCAGATCTGAGCGGGCTGTTGCTTCAGAGTACAGGGAGCCAGCAAGCAAACACACAAATATATCCATCGACACATGTATATACACTTATATAACACGTACACGTATATCTGTGAACGACCGAAGACAGCTGGTAACAGGCAATAAGGACGCGCTTTCAGCCCTCCCTACCCAGCGAAACAAGGACGGGGACTGACAGGAGCGCTGGGGGATGTGAATGGGTCCAGCTACGGGTGGCGAAGGTCTCCCAGGTCAGCTGAGGGCCCGGACGATGCAGTCGCCTTCCACTGGGGAGAGCAACTTCATCCAGCCACAGCTGAGACCAACCTCGCGCCAGAGCCTGAGATCTGAGAGCGCACCAGCAAATGCCCTTCTGCAGAAACCCACCTCCTTGCGTCTCCTGAGCGCAGGCAGCTGTGAGATGGAGCTGTCTGTGGTTAAAGCACTGCGAGGGCACGGCTCAGAGGACACAGATTTGCTAAGGGGACCATTTCCAGGACAGAGGTGCACCTACATCCTTGCCCACCAAGCGTGAGCAAGCCAACCCTTGTGCACAGGGCAGAGCTCTGATGAAAACCACTGCAAAGAACAATTCTCCCACTGGCCGGCAGGGAAATGGCTCCTGCTTGACCTCCAGGGACCACCCCAGCCTGGATGTTTCGGGTCACACATGGACAGAAGAGAAGGGAGGGCAACCATGTGCAAGTAAGAAAGTCGACGGGCTGCGAGTGGCTGGTAGCCATGAGACACACAACCAGGCAAAACCTTTTCCACACTTTGAGGAGTGCCCTGTGTCCCCACAGCTGTGGGACCAAGCGGGAACCAGTACCTTGTGCTCTGTCTCCTGGGCCAGCTGGCTCTGGAGCTGCTGGAGCTGCTCCATGGAGTCGCTGCAGAGCGCCTGGTAGGTCTCCTTGAGGGCACCGATCTGAGCAGAAATCTGTTCCTTCTCCGGGTGGGAAAGTCTGCAAGGGGAAGGGGAAATTTCTCAGGGAAACTGCACAGACCAGCTCCCAGCTCTGCAGAATTAACATGTTTGGCTGGTGAAGGAAAAAGCCAAACCCACCATGAGTCCTCTCCTCCCACTCAGCTAAAACCAGCAAGGGTAATTGTGCTCAGCAAAGGCCGGCCTGCATTGTAACGATCAAATCCCCAAATATACAGGGCTGGATCACTAATAATGGGGATTAATATTGCCCCAACAGCATAAATGGGTTGCATATTTCATAGCTCTTGTTGCAGATAAGAAAGTTGACAACTGTCACGTGAAGCTCATCGCTGGTTTTAATGGGAGTTGGGCACTGGAACCCAGGAATACCAGCCCACCAGCTCTGAGGTATCTCATCTCCCCTCACTGCCCATCCCCTCCTCGGGCCACACTCACTTGTGGCTGTGTTTTGCCAGGAAGATTTGTGAAGTTTTGATGGCCTCAGAGACCTGCTCCTTCTTCGCAGCCAGCTCCTCATTCAGGGCCTGTTGATGAAAAAGAAAGAGGCTTAATTCAGATGTGGAAAAAGAGCAGAAGTAACAAACTTTCTGACAGTTGTCCCTGACTTACCTGCTGCTCCGAGATGGATTTCTCGATGTCACCCAGCTCTCTGCTCCCAGCAGCAGCTGTCCTGCCTTGCACACTCTGCTTCAAGCCCAGGGCCCAGCCCAGGAGTTCCTTCACCTTGTCCACATGCTCCTGCTTCTCCTCCTCCACTACTTTCTACAAACAAAGGAGGGAGGAAGATAACCATGTCAAAGGGGTCTCAGATTTCTAAAGTGGGGCAGAAGCTCTCAGGAGCAGCACCCGAGATGTAACCTCGACACGGAGCAGCATCCCAGGGTGTGCTAAGAAATGAGCCTGCACATTTTGAACAGAGTTCATCTCTGTCCAACCCCCTTACCTCCTCCTCCTCCAGCCGCCGGAGAGCATCGCTGATGTACTTGACGTGCTGCGTGGTTAATGTCACCAGAGCTGTATAGCGAGTCCGCAAATCCATGAACTGCGAAGGGAGAGAGGGAGAAACGGGCACATCAGTCACGATCTGTGGATCCGGAGCGAGGTTCTTTACAGCAGATGACACGGATGCACCATCTCTTGCTTGGGAAGCCCCCCCAGGCACCTTGCAGACCCCGTCTGGCATCAATGAAACACAGCAAGTCTGATGGGGAGGGTCGTGGCCACACACGGCATGCTGCACAGCACCGGAGCGAAGGGGACACTGGGGCGGGTGCTCAACTCTTACGAGAGGGCTACTGGGATCTTTAGTATCCACACGGAGCAAACAGGACCCTCCTCGGGTCCCTAAAGGTCTCCTCCCAAAGACCCACACACAGTAACGCTGCGTGGCACTCTGGTTATTTACCACACAAGGCTGAAGGGCTGAGCCGACCCCACTGGATCTGACCCAGGGGTTCCCAGGAGTCGAGATATTTCATACCCAGTGCTTAGAGCACTAAGCCATCCCCTCTGGCTATTGGAAAAAACAGTGAGGATGTAAATTTTATTTATACAAGAGAGTTCAGCAGGAAGGAGCTCATTTCCCAGAGGCATTGAAGAACCCCCTGCACAGGGCGGGTGGGGGGCCGCGCTCCTACCTCCTGCGTGATGGCGTCCGAGGACGAGAGCATGCGCCGGCGCTTCATGGGAGACTTCTGCTGCGACTCCACAAACGCCCTGTACGTCATGAGCTGCAACTCGTAGTCCTGCAACCGCAACCAGGGGTGGAAAAACATGGAGCATGCAGGATGCAAACTGTGCTGGGGCTGGCTCTGCCCGCCCGGCCGTATCTAGGTGCAGGAGGGGAGCCGTACCTTGACAGCAGCTGAGTATTGCTGGGAGAATTTCTGACATTGGTCCAGTTTGGCTTGATTTTTCTCGATTTCTGCAGCCAAAGCCTTCAACAAAATACAAAGCAAAAATGTTGTCAGGACAGCTGCTGTGGGTGGCGAGCTGAATTTCGGCCCCCACCCCTCCCCTTTATCCTCTTCAATTTTTTATGCAAGGCCTCATCTCCACCTCAAGCTAAGCAGAGTTTCTCCACTTCCCAGACACCCAGCTCAGGCCTGCAGCCCCTTCCCCACTGCGTTTCATATTTTTAAGCTCGCAGACGAAAAGACTTTTAGTAAAAGAAAAGAGGCAACACAGTCACTGAAGCAACCGCGCTCTCAAGACCTCACGAGGTCCTGCCTTACCGTCTGCTGGCTCAGCTGCTCCGACAGCACCCGGCTGTCCTCCGCCTGCCCGGGCTTCATCAGCTCCTGCTGCACCGTGATCTCCTCGATCCACTGGATTAGGGCACTGTGGCACTGCCGGTAATCACCCAGCACCTCCTGGATGCTCTCCAGCTCCGCGTGGCTGAGAGAAGAACCAAGACAAGTAAGAGGAGGGCGAAATGCCACCGTAGGCTACAGGGATACCCCAGTCACCAGTGGGAATCCCATCTGGAAAAACGTCCCTGCTAATAAAAGCCTGACCCAAGCTCTCAGCTGAAGCATGGAAGTAAACCTGCGAAGAGGCAGGAGGTTTCTCACCGGGTCTCGATCTGGGCGCAGACTCGCTGCCAGCGATCCCACAGCTGGCTTCCCTTCTCCTGATAGCGCTCGAGGTCGATGCTGCGCTCTTGCCTCAGCCGGTAGAGCTGCTCTCCCACCGCCTTCGCCTTTGCCATCTCCTCCTCCAGCGTGGAGAAGACAGAGCTCTTGTCCTTCACCTCCCCGAGCCACTGCTGCAAAACCAGCAAGAGATGGCACCGGTTCAACGTCACGGAAAGCAAAAGGCACGTTAAGTCAGAGATGCCCTCTCGCCCGCAGCTGACAAGCCTGAGAAGGGGTTTATCTTCCCACCTTCCTTAACCTGCAAAGAACTGGCTGATTATAGGAGGTGTAAAATGGAGGAGACCACATTCTCAGCCTGGAGCGAGTCGGATTGATTCAGCCCCTGTCCTGCAGCGACAGGACACGTAGCTGCCAAGATGCTCCCATGTGCCAGCATGTGCCCTACAAGCGAGAGCACAAGCCACAGCAGCTCCTCTTCCTTTACAAAGCAATAAGGGATCACATAAACAGCAAAAAATCCTCCCAGCAGCTACATCAAGGCAAGAAAAATGGCACTCAGCACAAATTCAGCAGGGAAAGAGAAGGAGCCTGCTTGACAAATGCCAAAGCTCTGGTTTCTGCTGGCCCACCTTGGGAAGCGAACAGCACCAACCTGTAAGGCCACTCTGTGAGACTGGATAGCTGCCAGGTCGGCGGGCACTGCCTCCTCTTGGCTCAGCTTAACCTCGTACCCTTTGACCAGAGATTCTGCTCCTTGGGTGTTCCGAATAATAATATCAACCGTCTTCAACCTGGCAAATCAAACAGAGGCAGCACAATGACATCCAAAATTTGGCAGAGATCCTCTTGGTCGCAAGGCTGCTCGCACCGTACGCCACAGAGGGATGGGGCTGTTACAGCCCAGCACAGGGTGTGTTAGAGGGCCAGAAGAAAGGTCTTTAGCAGAACTGGGCAGATTCAGAGAGGTATTTGGCAACAGAGGCACGTCCCGACTCACTTGTCCAGGTAGATGGAAGACAGCCCATGCATCTGGTCCATCTTGTTCACCACCAAGTCAAGTTCAGAACGCAAGTGGGGTGTGCTGGGCCCCGCAGGCGCCTTGTCGAGGAAGCTGTAGCATCTCTCAGAAACAAACCGCAGGTCCGACTGCAGCCGCTGCAGATCCTCCTGCATGCGCTACAGGAAGGAGGGAAAGAACGTGAGAGCCCAAGCAGGAGCAGGCAGAGAAAAAGCAGAGATGGTATGAAAAGAAGCAGGGAGCCCACTGGAGAGGTTTCTTGCTACCTTCTGTGCAGCAAGATCCCCTCAAACTCTGCACAGTCACGCACCCCCCACCCACACATTCACCCCAGAGAAGCTAAAGGTATTTCTGGCACATGCTAAAGACCAGCAGCCACCACCTGCCTCCCTCCACATCTCACAGCAGCGGGACTGACCTCCTGCTCTGCAATGCGGATGGTGTTTTCCTGGATAGTGTCACCATCTGCTCGGGCGCCGCTCGGGGACTGGATTCGGCCCACTAGCCTCTGCTCACACTCCTCCAGGCGCAGACGGATGTTCTTGAGCTCGGAGAGATACGTCCTGGCAACGGTCTCATCTTTGTCTTCTGCAAGTCACAGACAAACCAAAACAGCAGCTCAAACAACCTCAGCCGGTATCTGCCTCAAATGGGACCCGCTGGCAGCCCCAGAGCCGAGTGCGGCATCGTGCTGACACCAAGACACTGGGGTCTCTGTTCAGACAGAAAACAAGTTAATCAAACCATCTCATTCAAACGCAGCTGAGAATGAGTCCAGCCTCCGGGCACGGTGCACGGCGAAGCCGGAGCCCTTGGTCATAGTGAGACTCACAGTGCTGCTGGGTCACATGCGTCACCGCCACATATATTTTCTTAAAGATTAAATGCAGGAAGAACTCCTTGCTCAGAAAGCTTCCTAATGACTAAACCCATCTCCAACAATATTAGGGCAAGAGGACTCAGCAGTTAAGCTGAAGCTGCAGAGCCAAGCCCTCTCTGCAGGAACGTCGCTGGACAAAGGCTGAACACTTGAATGGATGGAGAAATAAGGAGAGCAGCTGCTCACACCATCAAGTAGCTAGCTCAGAAAAAAACCTAAAAATGAAGCCATCCCATAAATCCTTTGTTTATGAGTCCCCACAGCTCCTGGTTAATCCATCAGCCCTTTGAAGCTCACCGTTCTCCATGGACTCCAGCAGCTGCCGGATGTGTTCCTTGGAAGACTCCACTTCCTCCTCCAGGCGCAGCCGGTCCGACACGGAGAAGAGCTCCGAGTCCCGGCTGTCCTGCAGGAAGTCCTCGTAGTGCGCCTGGAGGCTCTTCATGGCTTGCTGGCACTCCCCTTGTGCTAAGGATCTGAGCTGCAAGTGGAAACGCAGCACATCTAACCACGGGAACGACTTCCTACACACCACCTGAAGACACCCTCCTCAGCTTAACGACCTTCATTTGCCAAGTGAGTATTTCCTCTTTAGAGGAGAAAAGGCAAGCTCCTCCCTGTCAGCCTCATGCCTCCCTCCAGCCTCGCTCACTCCTTAATGAAACACTAAGTTCACAATCACTTATGCTTATCACAGTTCAGCAGCAAACTGCTGATTCTCTTTCTATTGGGAAAAACTGCAACATTTCGCACAGAAGCCCCAAGGTCAGGTTTTCCCACTGTTCACGGTGCAAAGACTTGACCTCCCCAACCCTGCAGTCTCTGCTCTTCCCTTCCTCCTCAGCCACATGAAGAAGCCCGGACAGCGACCAACACAACCCTGGAGCCAGGCAGGAAAGTTCCTACTGTACCTTTTCCATGCTGAAGCTTTGCACCAGGGCTATGTCCTTCCGCAGATAGTTCCAGGAGATGAGGCTCTTTGTGTTCATGTGGAGCTGGTGCCAGAGAGCCATCACTTTCTGGTACAACTGTTCTACCCTGCAAGGGGAAGGAGCGGATCCGTCAGCCCTGGGTCTCCCCGGCATGCTCAGCCCTGACCCCGTTAGCCCACGAGCCATCGCTGGTAGCCAGCAGCCCATCAAGCCGGCGATCCCAGCCCGGCAGCCCACAGCGAGCGGTGCTCCTGCTGTTGAGTGCCAGAGAGCCCTGGAGAGATCCCTCCTCCCAAATCATCGTTTTCTCTTTTGCAAACAACTGTAACAATTGCTGCGATGGAGTCTGCAGCTGGATAACCATGAAGGATTCCTTCCTTCGCCCCAAATCAGCTGTGCCACCCACTCCTGTTCCTCCACCCCAGCTCCTCTCCCATTCCCACCCCAATCCATCCCCTCCTGTGCCACCAACCCCCCCCATCTCCCTGCCACGGCACCTCTGGGACTCCCCTGCTGCAGAAGCCAGCAAATTACCTGTTGGCCATCTCAATGGCTTCTTTGTTGGGCGGGGGGATCAGGAAGCAGACAGAAGGCACCATGGCCTCGTTCCCCGTGGGGCTGATCACCTTCCACTTGGTCCTCTGGGAATTGTCCTCCAGGACACACTCATCGTTCCTGCAGATGGTGATCTGCAGCGGCACCGACACCACCCGGCCCATCAGAAACCAGCAGCAGGGCTGCACATGCTGCCCTCGCTGCCAGCTTCCCTCCTGGGGGCGAGCCAGCTTCCATAAATATGTATATATATATATATGCATATATTTGAATCAAGCAAAAGCCTGGTATAGTGCCAAGCAGTGCAGCACACTCATGTCTGGAGAGGAAGGGACAAGGAAGTTAAACGGAGTTGGCTACCACCCACGTACTTATTTGGCTGAGGCTGGTGAAGCCCGTCCTCCTTGGGGAACAGGACTTTAGCTCCTGCCCAGAATAAATCTGAGACATGGAAATCTGCTCCAGGAAAAACAGCCACGCTATTTCCCTCCTTCTGTCTTCCCACTCCGTTCCTGCTTTCCCCTGACAGACACCATGAAGTTCATCCTAAACCACCATGGGCATTGCTCCCCTGCCTCGTCCCTGCCTCCCCTTTCGAAGTTACACCAAGACCCTTCCAGCCCTCACCTCGATCTGCCGATAGTCACAAACAGCCTTAATGGGGATCGTGCTCTTCACAAGGTGCTCTGGGTTCCTGGGCCGGAGCTGAACGATGGTTTTGGACCGTCCCACCAGGCTGGCGACGGAGCTCTTCGACTGAATGAGCTGCTCCTTCTCGTCCTGGCAGGAAGAAGGATGAAGGAGGGGTTGCTCGAGGCAGGGTTGAGGAGGTGTCTCCCAGGCATCTCGGTACCCCCCACCCCAACGCTGGCCTGCAAGACCTACGCTGGGATCTCAAGGGCTGAACAAACACATCAGGAGGATCCTGCTGCCCTAATGGGATGGGAAGAAGGGTCAGGAGATGGGATGAAAGGGAGAACAGACTTGAAGTCGGGGTGGGACCTCTCCACTAACTCCCACTGCCCTGCAAAGCCACATGCACAGCTCTGGCTCTTTTGCTGCTAGGACAAGAAAACATTTTATTTTGAATGGGGGAAAAAAGAGAACACAGCATACACCAAACTTAAAGTCCCAGGAAGTGTAAGGGGCCAAGAGCAGGACAAGCTCTACCCCAAAGCCGGGGACATTTAGTTGTCTGGAGGCGAGACCACAGAAGCATGCTCCCTTTTCTAAAGCAAAGGATGAAGGCATGTTTAAACCAATGACTGGAATGAGGATACGATGAATTATGCAGATAAAACATCTCAGGAGAAGGGGCTAGTGGTGGAGTGATCGCACAGGTCTCTGGGTTTGGGCAGAAATTTGCCAGTTGGAAGAAGATGCTGCATAATTGATTCCCACAAGTCCCTGCTGGGTTCAGTGATGGGACAACCCAGGGGACTGGTGGCAAAGCTTCCCTGGAACAGCCTCCGGCACTGATGGAGACGTGTGCGGATCACGACACTGGCAGCTCATGTGATTAGTGGCAGCTCAGCCCGTTCTGGCTGCAAAAGTTTATAAAGGATCCCAGAAAAATGTTCTCCCTCATGCTTGGTACTCTGGGGGTTGGTTAGTGTGCTAACAACAGTGAAGGATAACTTAATGGTAAAAAAAAAAAGAAAAAGAAAAGAATAAATGATTAAATAAACTACCTGTGCCTGTCCCAGGGAGCATGATTGGAAGAAATACAACTTTAACTTATTAGGTAAGAAAGAGTAATATAGCTGAGCTCAGGGCAGCTGCCCCAGTCCTGAGATCATGGCCACTCTCCAGCTGCCCAGACGAGCCTCTCCCACCCTGGACGGCGCCTGCCAGACCCCTGCTGCTGCAGAGCTCGCAAACACGGACCCCACGAGCCAGGCTGGCTGCTCCGTGTCCTGGTAGCGCTGGAGAACAGCCCAGAACAACCCCGAGAGCATGACAGAGAGGATGGGAGCCCCAGGCCTCCAGGAGAGAAGACAGCAAGAGCCCTAGTCCATCATCAACACCCAGTAACGGCATCCCAGCTTCACTGGGGACACGCCGGAGATCGGTGCTGTGCACTAAGAGCAAAGCCAAAGCAGCTACCTGCCTCCACACACTCAAATGTCGCCTCCTGGCACTTCCACCCGCGGCTCAGCGGTTAACTCACAGCCCAAATCCTCCCCCGTCCCTGGTTTCAAACACCATCTGATGCTTTGCTCCTCAGGTTTTGGTTTTCAGTTGTTTTTTTTCAGGCCAATTCAGACAAGAAGGTCACAGTGCGATTGCCCGTCGTCTGCTTTCTGCTACGCCGCAGCTAAGCCAGGCCACGTGTCTGGAGATCAGCGGTGCCGAGCCCCCGAGCCCCCGTCCCCACGCACAGCCAGGCTGCCCTGGCTCTCCCCCCACCGGCACAGCACGATGGATTAACACAGGATTTGGTCTGGATAAAGCACGGGTGTTTCTCTGCATCCCAACAGCTCAAAAGCAGAAACAGGAGCATCCTACAGGCTCTGAGTGACACCCCTGTCAGCAGAACACAACCGGCTCTGTGCAGACCAGGATGGTGTGACGGGCACTGATGGGGAAGAACCAGCTCACACGTCAAGCTGTGAGTTTGCACACACAGCACACGCCGCCTGCTCTTCACCCCGGGGACACCGAAAAGACGCTGGATGGTGCCTCTAAACAAAAGCGACCCATCGGCTGTTGCAACAACCAAGATCCAGCTACCATCGGCAGCATTCCCCCCGCACAGCGGTGCGGCCGGGGTCACACCCAGCCTGCACCCCGCAGCCGCCTACAAACACATGCAGCAGCTCCAACGAACAGGAGCGTATTGACCAAGATCGGGAAAAAAAACACATTACACGTCACTGCGGGAATAAAATGAGCCCAGTTTTCCCTGGGAAGCAAGAGGTACCCCAAGCAGTGCTGCTGGACCGGAGCAAGGCCACCCATCGCCCGCTCAGGGTGGTGGGGATGTCAGAAAACCCACCATGGAGTCCTGCAGCAGGTCCTCCAGCCGCGTCAGGCTCGTGTTATGGTCACAAGAATACTTCCTTTTGATGGAGTCCTGCAGGTTGCGCAGGTAGGTCTCGGACTCCCGGGCGTCACTGAAGAACTGCAAAGGCAAAGAGGGTCACAGAAACCTGCATGAGTCCACCCAGCAGCTGGCAGTGCGGCGAGGGACCACCCCAACATCTCAACCAGCAGCTCCCGATGCTATTCTGGCCTTAGGGCTGCAAAGGCAGTGAGCATGGATGGCCAGAACTGCGTGGAAGTTGATCCCTTTTGCCCTAGTGAGATCCCCAGAGAGCAGCTAAGGAGAAGGAGTTCATTCAGGAGAAAGCAGCCCCCATGAGCACCACAAATCCCTCCTTCCCTCTCCCCCAAAGGCAGCAGCAGCGTCTGAAGCTCATGCAGTGGATGGTGACCAGGGAAATTTGGGCTGCCCCTCCCAAGTACCTGGAAATAGGCAGCGTTCTCCTTCACGTGCTGTTCCACGCACAGGCAGAGCTGCTTAATCCACTGCCACTGACTCTGCACGGCAGCGCTGTAGGCCTGAGAAACACACGCACCAAATGGCGATGAATAACGAGCATTTACCAGCCAAGGAGGGTCCCAGAATGGACACAGCTACGGCTGGTAGGACACACATAAACGGGCAAGATCTGGCTGCAACCAGGAGGGTTTGGACACAGGCACAAGGAGCAGGAGATGGCAGACCCTGGACCAGCAATACCGGGTTTGCTTTCTCCCACCCCAGAGAGAAACACCAGGGAGAAACATGTCCCCACAGCCCTTTGCTTCACCACCACGGCTTTCCTGCAAGCTCCAAGGGAGCCGAGGCCGTTCCCTGCGTCCCCTCACTGCAGGAGAGACTCATGCTCTGTACAAGTGTATCTGTGTCTTCATTTGAGATGGGGATTATTTGGGAGTGACCTCAAGGTTCTCATTGCACTCCCCAGAATAAAACAGCTCTATCACTGCACTGATAAAACACCATAAAACATTTTATCAGTCCTGGCTGCCACCGTGGGATGGAAGAGCAAGTTTCCCAATCCCAGGTGAGATTTGCTGCCAGCTGATTCTCGGGGCTCGTCCCGGCTCCTCCATGTACCCGCTCACCTCTACGGTTTGCTTGGCCGGGTGGTTCTCCAGGGAGAGCAGCTCGGCCGTGTCTTGGAGGGAACGGAAGACATCCTGCTTCTCTTCCAGCTCCGTCGTCAGCTCCTGCATGAAGCACACAAGCAAAGTCCAAACCTCGGCTGTGGGGAGGAACCTCCCGCGGAGCACGTGTCCAACGCATCCAACACGCAGCACCGAAGCGCTGCAGTAAAAACCAGCGGATCTCGGGGAAGCCAGCACGGCTTAGGGGAGCACCACAGCTGAGTCCCATCAGGATGCCTCCGGGGCACCAAACACACGGGGCAGATGGAACAGAGATACTGAAAACCTGCCTGGGCACCTCTTCAATTCCAGACAGTGCGATTAAGGAAAGACAGCAATTTATTTATACTGCTTTAAAGAGGAATCAATTTTCCTCTTTATCTCAGACTTTTTTTTTTCCCCCGCTAGTTAAAGATGCCTTTCACTCCAAATAGCATTAAAAAGACATCTTTTGATGCCTTTTCGATTGAAACTCTATTGAACAAACACTTTTTTGCACTTTCTGCTCTAGGGAGAGCTCTTTCAGCAGCAGCACTCGCTACAAGGAGGGAGGGAGCAGCCAACCTCTGGGGACTTCAGATCTGTTGGTAGCTGAGGGTCCCACAGCAGATGAAAAGCAGCAGCAGCACAACCAAGAGAGCACCCACCCCACCAGCCCTGCCCCGGGGTCACTCACCGAGAAGTAGTTTTTCTTGGCTGCAATGTTAGGGTTGTTGTCGCTCCAGTCGTAGGCCAGTTCCTCCTCCTCCTTCTCATTCAGCCAAATCAGCTCCGCAGTGGCCCGAGACACAAACCCATGCAAGCTCTGGAGGTGTCTCAGCCGGAAGCTCGAGGTTTCCTGAAGACAAAACGAAGCGTGATTCCTCTTCCCTGCTCTGAAGGTGACTGGTCTCTTCCCGCCTCCCCAGCAGCAGAGCAGGGATGCTCAGGAGCAGGGTGGCTCCCCGGGCAGTGCCAGAAGCCCACTCGAAGCCCACTCACCATCAGCTTGCAGTACTGCGTCTCCAGCTTGCCGAGCGTCTCTGTGTAGCTAGCGCGGAAATTCTGAGACATTTTACCCTGAAGGATGAAAAAATGCTCCTGTTACCTGCCACAGGGTGGCATCACTGGAAACTCCATCTCCAAATCTTTCACCCCAGCTCTGTGTGAGCAAGAGAGGGTGGAGAGGATGGCTCGGGGCAGCAGCCTCTTGCACCAGCCCAGCAATTCAGAAGCTCTGTGCTTAAAAAATACCTCTGCCCCAGGCACCCTTACCCCCAAGAGCCGATCCCTTCCCACACACATTGTGCCACACGCTGTGTCACCCAGCCTGTGCCACCGTACCTCGTACATCCTGGCCTCCTTTACACTGGAGCCCAGGTCCTCCACGCTGGTATGGACGTGTCGCTGGGTCTCCAGCTGGGTTTCAACGCTCGGCAGGTCGGTCCCCCACTCTGCCCGCTCCAGTCTCATCTGAAACAAGGTCCAAGTCAGCACTCCTCATCTGCAGGAGCGTATCTCAAAAGGACACGAGGGCAAAGAAACCTCCTAGGTCACTCAAGAGGGAACAAACACCACGTCAGTCCTGGTAGAAGGCCCTAAGCCAGTGCTCCAACACTGAATGATTTCTGGGACAGCCTACACAGGCTTCACACCCACATAAAACCAAAGGACTGACCGCATCAGGACAGATTTGCTTCCGGCTTTGAAAGGAACTTCTGATACCCACTGAGCAGCAGGATCACAAGAGAAAACCCAACTCAAGATAAAAGCATCTGTGCTCTCTGGAAACGCTGAACCATCAAAGCAATTATTCACAGATAAAGGCAGGAAAAAGTCCAGACCAGCTTCCTCCCTTCCCACATCAGTGTGAGCAGAGGCAGAGCCAGAGAGCCAGCACTCACCTGCATTTCCTCCACCCAGGCCAGCAGCTCGTACACAAACCGGAGGCTGCCTTCATCTTCGGAAGAGGAGATGGCCACCAGCTCTGTCCTGGTCATGGGCTTCCGGAACCAGGAGGCGGAGGAGGTGTGCAGCCCCTTCGTCAGGGACTCGCCCTTCAAGTGCGTCGTGCTCAGCGTGGAAGTGGGCACCAGCTCCAGGGTGGAGAAGTGGCCTTTTCTGTACAGGTTAGTGCATTCCAGCCTCAGCGTCACCAGCTCGTCTTGCAGCCGCATGATCCTAGAGGAGCAAGGAAGGAACAGGTGAGAAGACACACACACTCCCTCCTTCCCCACAACGGAGCAGAGGAGCCCCGTGCATCAGCCCCCGATTGCATTTCTCCATCCACAGACCATCTCGGACGCGGCCCCTCTCACCTGAACACCAGCTCCTCCAGCTGGTAGTAATTCTCATCCCGGAGGATCTGTACATCCACCTGGAGCTGGCGGATGAGCCCCTCGCACTCCTGCAGATACACGACCACGTCGGATTCGTACTGCACGGGCTGGCCTGACTCCAGGTGAGCAGCGTCCTGGGCCAAGAGAGAGGAGACTGAGGGCTGGGTCCCCTCAGCCCAGGCACATGGGCAGAGAGAGCACGATACCAGCCCAGCACCAACTTTAAGACCAAAAAAACCTTTTGATCCACAAGCCTTGACTTGAACAGAAGCACATGAGGTCATCACTCACACCACACCCAGGACATCCCCCTTTGAAAAGCTCCTGCAGATGAACTGAAAGCTTCTAGTGATGCCTGTGGTTAGTCCCATGGACAGACACTTGAATGTGCATCTCATTTTTCGCTTGGGTTTAACCATTTTTAGCTCCCAACCCTTACATCTCTTTCTCCCAGAACAAAATACCTCTCTTCATAAATCTGCTCCCTACCCAGATAGCTACAGCCTGCAACTGAGTCCTTTCTACCAGTCTTTTAGACAAATAAGACAGATTTTTGGGATTTTAAGCCTCATTATACAAGCTTTCCCAGAACTGCAGCTCTCCTCCAAATCAGCATCTCTGCAGAAATCCAACCCCACTCGCTGCCTCCCCAGGGGCAGCCTGCTGCACGCTCCCCTGCCCTGCTGTCCCCACGGTCCTCGTGCCATGGATCACCAGGTACCCACCACCGCCCCTACAGCCCCTCTGGGATAGGCTCAATGTCAGGAGAGAAGGAAAACCTGTCCAGGAGAACCCACCACCCCACGCAGAAGAGAGGGGAAGAAATGGGCATAAAAGAAGAGGCAGGAAAACAAAAACATAACTTAAAAAATTACAAGGGGAAAAATAACACCCCCCCACTCACAGCCTGCAGCGTGTTCTTCGCAAGAGTGAGTTTTTCTTCACAGCTCAGAGCACCATTCTGGATTTTGTTAGCAATTTGTAGCAGCAATTCCAGCCTGTGATGACAGAGAATGAAAGGCAGGTTTTGGGGTGTCCCTCCAGGCAGGGGAGCAGGGGACGTCCCCACTGGGGACTCTGCCTGCTGCGGGCAGAGCACCGACCTCTCCACCGCCGGCCGCAGGAGCTTCTCGCGCTCCAGCATCTCTATGATGAGCTTGCCCCACTCCTCCTCCACATCGTTGGGGTGGTAGCCCTGGGGCAACTTGATGCGTCCAAATTCAATCCAGACCTGGGGAAAACATCAACAGAATGGCATTTCCCACCTCCTCCCCTAGCTGGCTAGAGAGAGATTACAGCAAGGAAAGCGGGGCTCTAAGGCAGCAGCTCTGCCTCCACTCCTGCAGCCTGTCGCTTCTACATCATTCACCCTGAGGGTTATTTCCACTTCTCCATTCCAAAATAAACCTGAACAGAGCACACTTCAGTCTTGCTAAAAGCACAACACTCCCACCTACAAGCCTCCAGGTAGCCATGATGATACTTACCTCTAACAGTTTGTAGAGCTCCTCTATCCTTCCTTTTTCCTGCTCTTTTGCCGGGATTTCAGTTTCTTTGAAGTGTATGTACTGGTTATAAAGTGCCTGGCATGAGAAAGGCTCATCAGAAACCACCCTGGGAATGCCCCCACCCAGCTCTCAGCACCGAGCGCATGGGACACTGAGGATGGACTTGTCCAGGACCTACCTTTAGCTCTACAGGGTTCTGGGGGAAGGATTTATCTGACATGAGTATCGTGTGCTGCTTGATCCAGGAGATGAGGGACTCCACGCGGCTCTGGTACTCCAGCCACCTCGAATCTACCTCCTGTGGGGCGAGAGAACCCTTGCAGAGCACTGCTGGAGGGCAGGTCTCTGCGGGGGAGAGGCAGAGCCCGGCTTGGCCGAGAAGAGCCCAGAGGGAACCAAGGTCACAGCTACAGAGTGGATCCTTTGCCTGTCCCTCCCTGCTGTGATGCCACCCCAGGTACAGGAAGGAGAAGGAGGAGGAGGATGATCCTCCTTGCAAGCTGCTCCCTGGAAGCCAGCTCAGCTTTCCTGTGGGCTCAAAACCCATGGCAGAACCTGCAGAATGCTGTGGCACACCGGCAGTTCACAGGGCAAACACACTAATGGGGAAGCTCCTTCCTCCCCCTGAGCCTCTTCCACCCATCAGCCATCTGCTACAGTGGACAAGGAACCTCCAAACCCTTCCCACAACAACCAGTTGCCTCCCAAATCACTGTCCCAGACTCCCAACCCGCAGCAATGCTTACGATAGCGCTGATCCCTTCTCCTCCCTCGGGGACTTTGGGAAAGGCATCGTAGATTGAAGACACATAAGTTATCACGGATTTCTCATCCGGAGAGGGGACGTCCACGTCTGACAAGGGGGAAGCAGAAAGGCAGTGAGGAACGGGAGCAGGCGGAGAGGTCGGCATCTCCCTGCACCAGCCGCGTCCCCCAGCCGCCCACCTTCGGCATCCAGCAGCCGCGTGACTCCCAGCCGCTCGGCGATCTCAAAGGCTTGCTCCAGGTTCTCCCGGTTACTTTGGATCTGCACCCTCTCCATGTCCACCAGGTCTGGCCTGCAAGACACGCACCAGAGTCACAACACTGGCAAACAGCACAAGGCAGCCGGGGCAGAGCATCCCAGGTGGGCACCGCTGCTGCGGGTGGCTCCCAAGGGCCCGACTGAGCCCCTGTCCTGGGCCAGCAGCTCTTTCACAGAATCCCAGAATCATCTCGGCTGGAAAAGACCCTGAAGCTCTTCCAGTCCAACCATGAACCTCACCCTAACCGTTCCCAACTCCACCAGATCCCTCAGTGCTGGGTCAACCCGACTCTTCAACCCCTCCAGGGATGGGGACTCCCCCCCTGCCCTGGGCAGCCCATTCCAACGCCCAACAGCCCCTTCTGCAAAGAAATCCTTCCTAAGAGCCAGTCTGACCCTGCCCTGGCGCAGCTTGAGGCCATTCCCTCTTGTCCTGGCGCTGGTTCCTTGGCTCAAGAGACTCATCCCCCCTCTCTGCACCCTCCTTTCAGGGAGTTGGAGAGGACCATGAGGTCTCCCCTCAGCCTCCTCTTCTCCAGACTAAACCCCCCCAGTTCCCTCAGCCGCTCCCCATCAGACCTGTGCTCCAGACCCTGCACCAGCTCCGTTGCCCTTCTCTGGACACGCTCGAGTCATTCAATGGCCTTTTTGGAGTGAGGGGCCCAAAACTGAACCCAGGAATCGAGGGGCGGCCTCACCAGTGCCGAGCACAGGGGTCAGATCCCTTCCCTGTCCCTGCTGGCCACGCTAGTGCCGATACAAGCCAGGATGCCATTGGCCTTCTCGGCCACCTGGGCACACTGCTGGCTCCTGTTCAGCTGGCTGTCGACCAGCACCCCCAGGTCACTCTCTGACTGGCAGCTTTCCAGTCTTTGAAGGGACACGGGCTGCAGCTCCTCCCCAGCTCATCCCCTTGGGGAAGGAGGTGCACAAAACAGCCCAAAGCGGGTGGTTGCATCTCTCTGAGGACGAAGGCAGAGCCCTTTGCCCACAGCAGAGCAGAGAGCAGGCAGCAGGCAGGGTGCTGCCAGCCCTGTGCCGGGAACAGACCCCCACCAGCAAACCGCAGCAGAAACGAACCACAAACGAGTGCAGCGGAGCCAGGAAAATCCCAGCCTCTGCGCACCACGAGTCTGCTGCCCACCACACACCCCATCTCCTGCGCGCAAGACCCTGGCGTGTCCTTCCCTGCTGAACGCTGCTCACTCCTCCCGGCCATGAGCGAGCCCCGGGCAGCGCAGGAAGGCAGGGTTACTTTCCAGATGCTCTCTCACGGGGCCTTTGCAGGCTCTCAAGGCTGTGCCAAGTGCCCTTGACCAAGTAGCCAGGGCAGAAGCCGGCCCTGTTGGCCCCAGCTCTGACTCGCTGCCTGCGCTGAGCGGGCGGGAGGCGTGTGGAGCTGTGCTGTCTCTCAAGGAACAGTGAGAGGTTTCATTGCTGCTCCGGAGAGCTCTGAGATTCGTGGATGAAAGTGCTGCTATTCAGAGAGCAGAAAGGGCAGCACTAACACGTAGAACACTGCAGCACTCCCAGTTTAAAAGCTTTTCTTTTTTGCCTCTCTCCCCAGCCTCATTCAAAAATGTTTTTTCTTGTATTTGTTGCTCTTTCCAAGCATCCACCCCCCAGCTATCTGGGAGAAGAGATGATTTCCAGGTAGAAGAGACACTGCTCCCTGCAAAGCCTCACCTACACCTCCAAGCACTCCAGACCATCACCAACCGCCGCGGTGGGCAGGGACCCCCGAGAGGTCCCCAGCCCTTCCTCCCACCCAGACGCTCCCCACTGCTCCTCCCTGCCTACCTGTATCTGTGGATGAGCGCGTTGAACATCTTCCCATCGCTCCAGCATGAGGAGAAGTTGGTGCACTTCACCCCAATGTAACCCGCTGTCACCTTCTGTGTCCACAGAAGCAGCTTCTCCTTGGCCGACATATCCCCTGACTCCCCGCTGATGTAGATGTCAGAGATCTGTAAGAAAGTGGCACAGAAAAGGCTCCACCAGGCATGTCCAGTTTCTGTGAATTTGTCCAAGATCTGGCAGCTGCCAGGAAGGGCAGGAGGAAACTCGGGGTCACCGTGGGGCAAAGGGCACCCCTCAGCCAACAGACACGGGAACGGACATGCAGGAGAGTGCCGGGGTGTGGTATAGTTTGGGCAGACTGGAGATCCAGGTAGAGGGGGAGGCACGGCCGTTTGCCAACCCCACTTCACAGGGGCACGAGGTGTTGCTTGGCCACGCGTGCAGCCCAGCCCAGCCCAGCCCAGCCAAGCCCAGCCCAGGCCAGCCAGACAGGAGCTGCCACTGCCGCACCCTGGCTTCCAACCACCGCCGAGCTCACCGGAGCCGCTCCTGCCACACGTGCTCTGAGCAGCCCACAGCGCACACCAGCACGTTACACCAGCACCGTCCCCCCCAAAATGCTCGTGCACCCTCCTGTCTTGTACAAACCCGCTCTGCTGCCTGCCCAGCACCCGCCACGAGGAGCCCCAGCACCCCCAGACACCCGTGGCTCAGGCAGGAACCACCCCACAGCACCCATGGCTCGGCGACGAGGGAGCATCCAAGAGATGCCATCCCTCTCCGGGGCTGCCGGTGCGGCGGGGGATGCTCCACCTGGAGCATCACGTCATAAAAAATACCAACGTAAGAAGCGGGAAAGAGCCCTTGGAGGTGCTGTTTGAGAGGACACGTGGGGCAGAGGCCTCTCCCCAACCTCCAGCCAGCGGAGCCGCTTAGAGCGGGGCCACTGCCTCCATCCTGGGGGGAAAGGAGAGGATGGAGAGAAGGCTCTTGCATCCCCAACTCTGCCTCGCTGTGCCTGGAGAGGCAGGTGCCAGGGGGTGCTGGGGGCAGGGGTGCTGTGACCCACTTCCCCAACAAAAGAGACCGACTGTCACAGACCCCTCTTAGACAGACGCACAGGACCGGCTGCGAATCCCAGACTCGCACGTGACAAAATGCACGTGTCTCCACATGCCAGCATATTTCTGATTGGCACAGCTTCTTCCTCGCCCATCCCCCCTGCCCCCAGCTCCCCAATTAGTACAATTACCCCCCCTTAATTAAGGGGCAGACAAAGGGGAGGATGTGAGCCGCTCGTATTTTCCGGGGCGCCTGTGGAAAGGCAACGCGGGCTGTTTGCTCGCTGGATTCCTCCTCCCCGGCACTGCAGGGAGAAGGTGTGCCAGGACCCAGCCCTGACCGTCTCCCCTCCAAGCCCCCTCCGCCCTGAAAACACCCAGTTCCTTTATTCCCCCCCAAAATACACCCAGTTGGGTGCTGGCATCACACAGGTCCCAGCTGCCAGAGATCCCTTTGGAGGCAAGGACCTGTGGGCTGAGCCGCCTCTCCCGCTGGCGGGGTGGATGCTGCCGAGGCACGAGCGACGGTGTAATTGGTATTCTGCAGCTCACCTCCCTCTCCCCAGCCTGATACGCTCATCACACACAAAACTGCTCTTTGTCAGCCGCTGCCACACCGCCGGCACTGCCTTTAACTCCTCCAGCCCCGGGGCTGGGTTTCCTTTGGGATTCCAGGACCCAGCACCTGAGCCAGGACGGATAGGGCGATGCACTGGGTGAGCAGCAGGATGGAACCCTCCACACCTGCAGGGAGCAGGGAGGGACCCACAAACCTCCACCTGCCCAGCACCCCCTTATTGATTACCCAGCAGCTTTTAATTAAGAGCTGAATGAAACCTTCTGTGAACCCACCCATCGGCTGCGCCCCACCTGGGCTGTCCAGCACCGCTGCCCATCAGGGAGCTCCTCACAGCACCCTAGCACAGAGAAATCCTTTATTTTTAAATCATTCACACAGCACTGGGGTTCTCCAACCACTGGGCCTTTCCCCGAGGGCATCCTTGCAGGAGACCCTCCTAGAGATGCACTTACAGAGGTGCAGGATGCGGCACCAGCTCCACCCTTCTTTCTTCACATGTCTGTGTCAGGACAAAGATTTAGGGAGACACAGGAGAGAAGAGAGAGTGGAAACTCGCAGGACTTGGGTCCAGCCCCTTCCAAACCCCTTCAACATCAGCCTCACACATCGAGCAACCGGTGGCAGGACGCTGAAGGCCGGGTGGTGGCTGTGACACTAGCCCCAACCCGGCAAAGGTATCGGGGGCCACAACCCCCTTCCTGCCCCTTCAACCACACGTGTGTCCTGGGGCGTGCAGAGCTTGGCCAAACCCAGGGGCACCTTCAGCCCACCCCGTCACACCCAAGGAGTGACCTCCAAACAGCAACAACAGGCTCCAAAACACAGCATCATCCCCTCCTCTTCCTCTCGGAGCCTCCTCAGAGCAGGCAGAGCCCCCACGCCTCCACGTTCACCCGCTGCTGCCTGCCTGGGAGCTGAGTGTGGGCAGCAGCAAGGGGACACCCCAAACTTGCACCCGAGCAGCCCTGAGGACGCGACAGTAACCGTGCTGCCAACGGCAAACGCAACGGCACCGAGAGCCCGGGTGACCACTGGCTGCCCCCACCAGCTCCAGTGAGAGCCGTTCTCTGGCCGCCCGTGCCAGGAGAGGAGGACAGGACATGTCGGTCCCTGGGAGATGCTTTCCTGGCGGAGATGCTCAGAGGGGAAAAGGCTTCGGGAGCTTTAAGCACCAGAGTCCTCCCTCCTGCGCTCAGCCTCGCTGAGATGACCGTCCCCAGAGGCCACCAGAGGCCCCAGAGGGCCACTGAACCAGGTCTCCCCCCACCCTGCTCTAAAAAGTGGGCGAGGTTACACGCAGACACTGACCATTCCTCCAGCTGTCCCTGAGCTCCCCCTCCAAGCCCAGCCCTCTGCAGCGAGCCTGCGGCCACCTTCAGAGGGAGATGCCATGGTCCCACCAGCTCCGGCGCCCTTGGCCGGCCGGCGTGCCGGGTCGCTGCCATACCCTGAGGAGCTCCGGGCCGCGCCGCCGCTGCGCCCGCTGAAGGTGGACGGGCTGCGGGAGGCCGGCAGTCCATACCCGTCTCCCTCCCCAGCCCGAAACGATGGCAACCCTGAGGTTCTCCCCACGCTGGGGTTTTCTAGCTGCTCCACCATGGGGGACGGCGTAGACAGCTCCGAAACGGTGCCCAGCTCTGCGGCGGAGGAGCAAGTCCACGGGGCGCTGGAGCTGGGATCGCTGCTGCCTCCTTTCCTCCAGGCATCCAGGGTGCTGCTGGCCCCCAGCTCCCGGTTCTTCACTGGCTCCTTGCCGGCCGCGGCGCTCGGTGGGGACAGGAGCCCCTCCGCACGGCCAGCGCTCCCCCCGCGCAGCGGCAGCAGCACGGCCCGGCAGCTGCCCGCACCACTCCTCTGTAGCTCGACCAGCCGGCTCACTGCCTTCTCGCAGTCCTTCTCGGCCGGGTTCTCCAGCAAGCGAGCGATGACGGTGGTGCCTTCCTCCGGGGAAGCCCTCGCCGCGCCCCGCCGCTGCGGCTCCAGCACCAGGCGAGCTTTCTGCACCTCCCCCTGGAACCGCTCCTTCACCTGCACGATGAGCCCGGGCTGCAGGGCCGCCGGGTTGGGGTCCCCTCCGCCGTGCCAGCTCCCAGCGGGCTCCTCACCTCCCTCCTGCTGGGGGGCTGCCTTCGACTTCGGTGCCTCCTCATCCTCAGCCACCTCCAGGGCTGGGGGCTCCTCCTGCGGGGCTGCCTCTGGCATTGCTCTCCTCTTCCCCCTCCGCCTCCGTTTAAAGCGGACCCTTTTTTTGGGAGACAGGGGTGCCTTTCCCACAGCTTTTTCCTTCGGCTCTTTAACGCAGCCCAGAGAATTCCCCATCTCCTCCTCCTCCTCCTCCTCCGTGCCGGCAGTAACGCAGCTAAGCGAGTCGCCGGCTCCCAAATAAATCCCGAGCTGGGCTTCATTGGATCAAACAGACGCCATACACTGTGCCGCGGACAGCCCCTCGCCGCCGCTCCCTCCCGCCAGCCCTGCCGCCGCCGCCGCCGCTCCAGACAGCCATCTTACAGCCTGGGCGCTGCGAGAAGACAAATTCAAAGCATCTCACTGCAGTTCAGAAATCACTTGACCTAAAAGCAGAGGGAGCGGGGATTGGCTGCGGCGTCCTTCTCTCCAAATATGAGGTAATTGGAGCACGGCCCTCGCCAACACAAACAGGGAGCAGGAATCAGGCAGCGGAGTGGGGAGGGGGGTGAGAGAGGGTGGGGAAGAGGGGGATAAAAAACACAAAACCCGGGGAAGGTTGGCAAAGGTAGCATAAAGGAAGGGGTGGGAGAGAAATGGGGGAAAAAAAAGCAGGGAGGAGTCAGAGTGGCTCTGCATGCACACCAACGGGGCCGCGGCGCTGCGCCGGCTCCCGCAGGGGTGTTTCTCTCCAATTCGGGAGGTTTGTTCCCTAATTCTTAATGCCAAGAGCCCCAAGAGACCGGCTCACGTGCCCACCCTGCTGTCAGGCTCACCCAGCTCAGGGCACAGAGGAGCAGCCCAAGGTGCCCCGGGGACCCGGCATCGCCTCAGGGAGCCGCAGTCGCGGGGTCCCAGCAGGCTACGGCAGCGCCGATGCTCCCTGTCCCAGTCCAGCCCCGTGCCCTCCTGCCCCAAACACCGCCGAGGGCAGGGGCTGGAGGAGCATCCAGCACCCCAACTCCGCTCGCCAGCTCAGAGGGACCACAGCAGGGTAACACACACCGAAAGCAGGGGTGAGACAGAAAATGGGGAGCAGGGGGCATAAAAATGGGGACACTGAACTCAACCCCAGCAAGCAGGGCTGGGAGGGGAGAAACACTCAACAAGGAGCAACCCAGGAGATGATGAAGGGACACAGTGACCCCAAGAGCTCCCAGGACACGGGGGGGGCAGCCCCCATGCTTTCACCGCTCCAGCTCCCTACAGAGCTGGCACCAGCTCAGCCCAAACCTCTCCCTGGGGCTCTCCCAGCCGCCCGCCCCGGGGCAGCAGCACTGGGACACGGGAGATTAAAAGGTTCACAATGGAGCTACAACCCCAGAAAAAATCCCGTTAGTGCAAGTGGGGAGAGGATGCGCAGGCTTGCCGGCACCAGCCCAGCTCCCTTGGGGGCTCCCCTTGTCCCCCACAGCAGGGTGGCAGCGTCCCCTCCCAGCTGGGCACGGAGGGGACCCGGGACCTCCTGATCTCCCTTCCCTGGTCTCCTGCACCAGGGCAAGGCCACCCCGAGGACAGTGGGGACAGGATGCCACCAGCCAGGGCCTCACTGGAGCTGATGGTGACTCATCAGCATCCAGACCCTGCTCGACCCCGGCTGCTTCCCCAGGGTCAAAACACCAGCCGAGCGCCTCGTCAGCAGCCTTACACCCAATTTATCCCCGTGCTTCCCCCAGACACCTCTCCGAAAATGAAAATCTTCCTTACAGGGTCTCAAAGCCAGCGCTAGTCTGGTCTGGCAGATGCCAGCGGGGATACGGGAGGGAGCCGGGACACAGCAGCTCCCACCACAGCCCCAGAGCTAACGCCAGGTCGCTAACGAGCTGCTGACAGCAGCACTGCTCAGCAAGTCCCACATGCCAACGAACTGGTGGCATTAGGGGTCGCACATCATCCGCTGAGGGCACCAAAGCTACAACTGGGTAATTTGAGGCTATTAAAGACCTGAGACCCTGTTTTGCAAGAGCATCTATAGCATGATTGCTGGAGACGGTCCGAAGCACATTCCCCAGCACCCCAGCTGGGTCAGAGAGCTTCTCCCACCCCTGTTCTGAACCACCGTCACGCAGTTGACGTTTTTCATCCCAAAGAGAGACCCCGCGGCTGCACCAACCACCCAAAGGGCCGGGAGCGCCTCGGGATAACAGCCCTGTGTGGGTGGGAGCTCAGCCTGTCCCCCCACAGCCCCTCTGAATTTGCTCTTTTCCTCCAGAGGCTTCAGCTACCACCAACAACCCTGGTGCCAACCAGGAGGCCACTGCACACAACCCATCATTAATGATCTCATTATGTAAATGATGAGAAAAGGGTGTCGCTATTCTCTGACACCAGTCTCCATGACACTGCAACGTGTGTCGATCCTCCGGCCCAACCTGCGTGCCAGCATCGCCACAAAACATGCAGAGAGAGATGCCAGCGCCCCCAGGGAGACAATGCGCTCCCGCCCCACAACCCTCAGCAAGAAATTCTGATGACAGACCTGGAAGTGGAGGATGATCGTCCATATGAGCCCCAGGGTGAGCTTGGGGTTGCCGTCCGTAATGTCATCGTTGCGAATGTTCACCAGTTTCACCTGGAAGAGAAACAACAGGGTCAAAGTTCCGCATCAGCCTCGCCCACAGAGGACACGTCCCCGACCACGCTGTCCCCAGGGCCACCCCAAGCACTCCCCAGCAGGGAGTGGACACGCAAGACCCCAGCGCTTCCCAACAAGGCAGCGAGGCCGCCCTGTGCCCCGGCTTGGGAAGGCGGGGAAGGAAGAATTTTTCACATCTCTAGCACTCTCCATCTAGAAGTGCTTTCCCGGTGCTTAATGGCTTTCTTTCAGCTCACCCGGAGAAGCGCCTCGTCCCCGAAGCCCTTAGCACTAGTGCATAATTTAATAGCTACAGACCACAGCACGGTTAAAAAAGGATGGGCGAGCTTTATTAATTCCCTCCTGGGTTCAAAACCAAGCTGCTAACCAATCAGCCCTAACAAAGGCAGGAACACCAGCGCTGCCCTCGCCGAGGGTCCTTCCCCAGCACCCACCAAAAGCCCCCGTCCTGGCTGAATCCGGCCCCACGCAGTCCCAGAGCTGCTCCCTCCCGGCTGCTTTGCTCTGGGGCTGGTTTAAATGCACACGCAGTCCCTGAACTGCACAGAGATGCAGCACCGGGAGCACCAGCCTCGGTGCTTCCAGCAGATGCAAACGGGAGCGGTGCTGCCCGGCTGCTGCTCCCGCTCTCCGTGCAGCCACGTTCCCCAGAGCTGCTCCTGCTTTGGGCTCTTCTCCCCCCGGGGGACTCCCCGCTCCCCAACACTCAACAGGACCCCACAATCAGTCTCTAGCAGAAGCATCTGGGGTAAGATGTCCCAGCAAGGCCACTGCCACCAGGCCATCACGCTTCAAAGGAAAAAAGCTGTTTCATGCAAGTAGAGAAACAAGCTCCCAGGAGCCCCCGGCAAAATGTCTGTATCAAGGGGCTGGGGAGGAGGAGGAGGGGGGGCTGGAAGCAGCTCCCCCTCCCGGGAGTGGGGCACGTGCTCAAATTTCTTCATTGCCCTCAGGCTAGCAGAGAGAGAGAAAAGTCTCTGCTTCAGAACGAACTGGTACAATTTATCATCATCTCGGCATATCTGGGGAGCAACATGGTGGGGAGACCCGACCCAACAGGCGGAACAGGACACCCGGCCCCGGGGCTGCGGGGGTTTCACCAACAAGTCTCGGGATGTATCCCACTGCTCCGGGCGGGATCTGCTCTGGGACGTGGAGGATTCCCGGGCTCTGCCAGCTGCACAGGCACTGCAGGGCCAGCACCCCCCAAAATCCCAGTGGAGGGAACCTGCCCGCCGAAAGCCGAAGGTGCCCAGGGGCGGCACGGGAGGACGATATGTCCGTGCTGCCATCCCGGGGGGGTGATGCCACACAAAGAGGCACCCGGCTGTGCCAGTGCTGAGGCCACGGCTGCGTGGGGCTGGGGACAAGCCAGCTGCCACGTCTCCCCCAAAGCTGGGGAGGTCTGGATGTGTCACAGCCGCCCGTCCCCGCTGCTGGGATCTGTTGGGGAGCCCCAGGTGAGGCTTTCGGGGCGCAGAAGTGACTGACTGTGACATTTGCAAACCCCTTCTCAGAACTGGAGTCCGGTCCCTCATTTTGATACTAGTTTTTGCGCCGCATGGGTTGTTCTGAGAGCGCGCAACGCCTACGGGGGGAAAGTCCCCTGACAGCCGTCCTCAACCAGCAGCGGCACCGCGGGGACAGGCACGCCCCGGCACAGGCTGATGCTGCTTCTCGACACCATTCCTGAGCCCTGGGCAGGAGAGAGAACGGCAAATCACCCGGCTCTGCTTCTGGATGAGCCTAAATCAGCCCTTACCTGGCGCTGCTTCAGGAAATCCAGGGCAATCTGCACGTTCTGCAGCCGGTGGAAACGCATCCGCCCCTTCTCACGCGGCTGCAAGAGAGAAGCAGCAGTTTCAGGTCAGGTTCACACGGGGCCGGGCCAGCAGCCCCCCCGCATGCACAGCCACCCCCCACATGCCCCCAGGAGCTGCCTGCAGCAGCCCCCCCGCACTCAGCGTGCTACTGTGACCCCTCCTCCCCGTGCACTCCACACATCCTGCTCTATCTTCTTGCTCCGGAGGCAAATAATGCCATTGCTACACACGATCCTGCTGAAAGAGGGCAAAAAGGCCACGGTGGGGCACGGAGGTGGGATCTCGATCTCCTTGGAGACCCTGAGGGTCTGTGTCCAGGCTCTGAGCCGTGCTCTGCAGGCAGGACCAGCTCAGCCTCTGAGATGCCAGGGCAGGATCTCACCCACCCCACACTCAGGCAGACAGGCTGGGAAGAGGGCTCAGCAAAGAGAGATTTACTTGAGCAGAGAGTACAGAGTCCGACCCCTCCAGGTGGAAGCAGAGGGATGTCTGCTCTGCAGCAGGACATGGGGACCAGGCAGGGACTGGCCGCGGGTCCCCACTGATGGCAGAGAAACCCCAACCTCAGCATCAGCCCCTGCAGATCCAGCTCAGCTCCTCCTGCATGCAGGCAGGGGCCGCTGCTCCAGGTACCATCTCTGAACCCTTGGGGAGGGGAGAAATGAGGCGCCCTGGGCTGTGCTCATCGCTGGGGGATTTTCTGAGGTGCCCGGCGGCTGAGCTGTGGCCAGGGGAAGGGTATGGGATGCTGGGTCTGCTTTGAATCAGCAGGAGGAGGAGGATTGATGCCCAAATCCTGTTCCCAGCCTCAACATGAGGCGTCACCAGGATGCTCTGAACTCTTAGGACACCCCAAGTCCTCCGAGTCCCCTCCCTTCCCCAGCCTGAAGGGGAAGAGCTGTCCCTGCACGGGGAACATCTTCAGGGCTGCGGGGGACCGGAGGCCGGCGGGAGTGTGCTACAGCCCCAGCTCCTCCTGCACTGCTCCAGGTGGAAGGTGACGCCAGGCACGAGGGAATCATCACCCAGAGCAAGGGGGCTGGAAAACACACCTTCTCTTACACCTCAGCAAGGTTTTGGGGTCCAGCCCCTTCAGGGTAACCCTCAGCTGGGGCTGGGTTGGGCTTACTCCCACCTCCACTCACATGCACGGGGTTGCTGGTCGCATCCAGGACCCCACGGTGGCACCAGCCACCCCCTCCCCGCCCCGAGAAGGTGCCTGTGCCCGGAGCCTGTCCATGCAGTGTGAGGTGAGCAGCCGCCACAGCGGCCCCCCCCCGAGGGCCGAGCAGGTTGTGGGGGGCCCAGCCGGGAGCAGCGTGCAGGACCCGTCCCTGTCCCCTCCCGCCCAGTGGGGGGAACACATGCTGTCACACCAGGTGGGTGGCGTGCCCTGACTGTGGGCTGACACTGCAGTGCACGCACAGATAATCCAGTTAACGGGAACACAGCCCGGTAACGAGGACCACGGCATCGGGTGCCTCTCTGCTCTCGCAGCTTCCCCTCCGCAGAGCCTCGTGCGGGGCGACCACCCCGGGCGAGTTTTATCCAAAACCTCGGCTAAAACCGAAGCGGGGGAAGGTCGGAGCCCCAGCAACGCTGGGCTGCACTGGACTATCTGACGGCACTCCAGTGTCTGCCAGAGATACGCTGCGGCCGGGGCAGACTCAACCTACTTCTTCATCATCATCATCTTCCTCCTCACGCTCTTCGCTGCTTGCACGGCACCAGGCCGGCGCTCTCACCAGGCGAAGGCTCCTCTGAGCTGGCGGCTCTATTTGCTAACGAGGACGGGAGGGACAGCGGCGATGGGAGGGTGACACGACAGGGAGACAGAATGGAAACCAAAATGCAACACCCAGGTAAAAGGAAAAAAAAAAAGAGTGGGGACGAAGGCAGCTGGATCTCCAGCACACCCTGGGCTCAAGCACAGAAATTTCCCCCCGGCTTTGAAAGCTGAAGAGAAGAGAAGGAAGCTGTCTGGATCACAAGTAGCTTGATCCAATTTTTCAGCCCCCACAAAAACTGATTTGGCATCTCTGGAGGGTAACGGAGGGAGTTAGGAGATCTTTGCCCAGATCCTATTTTAGGGAAAAACTAAAATAATTCCTGCTGTGCTACCCTGTTGCAGCAATCGGGATCTTCCCAGAGCTGAGCGAATGTGTCAGTCTGAGAAGGAGGAGGAGGAGAAGGAGGGGGACTCTACGATGCTCAAGATGCAAGAAGAGGTTTGCACACCACCGACTGCTACAAATTCAGCTCGAGCAGGAGCTGAGCACAGGGCAGGAGTGTTAAATCTGAGCTAAACTGCTGGGCACACTGTCACAGAAACAGTTTTAGTCAAAGCCACTATTATCTGTTATTTTAAATATGGAGCCAAATCTAGAAGATGAAGGCGTGCAAGCCTTGACAAAAAGAGAGCTCTGCCCAGGGAACCATAAGCCAGCGGCTTTAATCACATGTTTTGGTGGCATCCAAGAGACCAGCCTGGGGAATGCGGGTTTGAGTGAAAATAAATAAAATAATAAAAAAAATAATAAGAAATAATAATAGTAATAATAATAATAAAAGAAACAATGACAGACATTTGAAAACAAAACTATGGCATAAGAAATGACAGCTGATGGCTGGGAGCGGAGGGGAGCAGGGGGGGAGGATGGAAGGGGCTTGTGGGGGGGGCAGCAGCATCACTGCCCAGCCCTGGGGACTTACCAGCTTCACTCCTGACAGCACCTCCAGGAGGGAGATGAGGTTGTGGCCATCTCGCAAGTCTTCATAGAGGTCATTGATGTGCTTGCGCACCTGCGGAGCCGGGCAGGAAAAGCCATCAGACTCGCTCGCCCTCCGGCACGTGGGCAAGAGTGCAGGAGGACGGCAGCATCCTCGAGCCACATCCATTTAAAATGGATATTCCAGAACTATCTAAGGAAAGCAGCCTATGGGCTCCCAAATGACCTGGCAGAAGCTGCTGCCAATTTTACACACAAAATCAAACTGTTAAAACCATCCATACTCCAGGCGATGCCATCGTGCTGCATGCAGAGCTCTGCAGAAAGGGCAGCTCGGTCCCGAGGCGGTGGTTTAATTGCTCGTACTACCCCACAGCACCCCCAAAACACAGCACCTCACAGAATCATCTCGGCTGGAAAAGACCTTGAAGATCACCTCGTCCAACCATTAACCTAACGTTGACAGTTCTCAACTGCTACACCTCACTTCCCTCTGCGCGCAGAGGAGTTTCTACGGGGCAGCGCGGCTGCGAGAGCAGCCTGACCTCACACAGCCTCTGTACCTGCTCTTCCCCCGGACACCCAGACCTCGTCCTGGTGTTTTACTCAGCTGGGAACTCCCAGATGTTTTCCCACAGCAGCCTCAAAATTTGTCCTTTTTCCCTCCTTTGTAAGATTTAGAAAACAGCCGAAAAGCTTGACACAGAGGTTTGCAAAGCTGGCAGGAAAATACAGCTGTGACACCTAATGACGAAAGAACTTTTTTTTCTTCTTTGTTTTTGGCAAATGTAAAATTAATTAAAAACCACCTGGCATTAACCAAGCAGGAGGCACCTTGCGGTGCTACGTTAATCCTGCTTAGCTACCTACGGCTGCAAGCAGCTCCTTTCACATATTTTGAGACTCCTCTCCACGCAGAAACATCCCTCAAAAGACAAAAAAGCCCCCTTGCCCTGGCAAAAGAGGGGTGCGAAGGGGGCGCAGCCCTGTGCTGGGATCCCCTCGTTCACCCGGCTGCCCGCAACCCAGGCGGGAGGGTGCACAAGCCTGGTGTTAAAGCCAGGACTTAAAGCCAGGACCAGGTGCTCAGGAGGCAAATGTAATAAAAAGGGCTGCGTGGTGATGTTACAGTGCCCTCCAAAGGCACCGGCACATTTCCACCACAACCGGCCCCACTCTGAGTACAGACACGTATGAACACTCATAAAAAAAAATAAATTTAAAAAGGCATTTATCTGCCAGGCCTGAGCCAGAACAGACAGACAGACGGTCATTTAACCAGCTTTATAATAAAATACATGACTCTTACCTTCATCAAGTGTTTATTGACCCATTTAGTGAAGGTTTTCTTTTGGACTCTGTCCCGTTCATCTGTCAAAAGAAGACAAAGGCAGCTCTTGGTCAGTGTTTCTCATGCAGAAACTCAAATGACTTTAAAATGAGGGGAAGAGACGGAGGAATCGCCGTCAATGCCAGGACCACGGGATGGATCCTGTGCCCGGTCAGGGGAACAGAGGCTGCTTATCCACGGGTTAGTGTGGGACGGGGCCGTTCATGCGGCTCCAATGTCTCTCAGGCAGGGAGGTAGGAGCATTCACAAAGCTAGAACAAAATACGCTGCTTTTTTCGGGGAGAACAGCATGATTTGAACAAAAGCAGCGTGGATGATTAGGATGGGTATAGCTGCAGCTGGCAGCAGCAACTGAACCCCCAGAATGTGTCCCCCTAGCTGGGACCCCCGTGCCTCCTCATCCCCCCTGGAGGCAGTGCAGGGAGGGAGGTGGGGTCTGCCTGAGCCCTCCACTTTAGGAGTGTGTCCCCCTCCCCTGCCCGCTCCCAGAAGGCTTTAACGCATTATATAAACTCCACGGATGTCCCATAACAGGCCTCTGCTGGGCACTAGCAGCATGTGCAATTAGCAGCTTACTCCGTCGCTGTATTTTTGGTTCATTGGATTGTCAGGATTTAATGTTTATTTCCGTCCCAGGGCTCAGCCGAGGGTGCCCTGGCCAGATGCTGGGAGCTCTGAACGCTGGTGGGACAGGGTGACAACATCCCCAGGGAGCAGCAGGGGTGACCACCAGCCCCACGGGGTGACAGGATGGGAGATTCGTGGTGATGCCAAGGAGCAATGAGGGATGGGGGAGCTGGCGGCAGGCTTTGCCCTGTTCTTGGTGCAAAATATAATATCATGTGAAAAGCAAAGGCAAACAAGGTAAAATGAGAGGACGGGAGATGGGGCCACACTGCTGGAGGGTCCCACGGGGCACAGGGGGGTCCTGCTCAGCCCCCATCTCCCCACACCCGGGCAGCACGGAGGGCTCAGGGCAAGCCCAGCAGCCAGGCCTGTGCCAAATGGGATCGCCTGGTTTTAACAACATCATCTTGGAGGAAAGTGGGTGCCTCAGTACCGACCCACGGCACGCAACCCCAGGCTCCCGATGCCTGGGAGATCCCTGGGAGAGAGTGGGAACAGATGAGCCCTGCTACCCCCAAGACATTCCTCTGACAGCACGGTCCACCAGGCAGAAGCACACCTTGCTGTGGTTTTAAGCCAAAAATCAAGAAAAGGGAGAAAGGCAGCAGCTCTCGGCACAGGCTGCGTGTCCTGCCTGGATGGCCCCACATCCTCCTTCCCGGGGTCACTGGGGGGGTCCCTGCACTGGCCAGGCAGCCACGGCCCCAGGGACCCTCAGGAAAACCTCCCCACGTCTCAATCCACGCAGATTTGAAAGCACCATCTAACATCTAACATCCACCCTCCTCATCCACCCCACAGCTTCCCCCATCGGAAAGCACGGCAGTAAAACACGCGGCCGGCACATCACCTCCCCTGCGTCCCGCTCCATCCCCCGGCCAGGGCACGTAACCAGGTGTCAAAAACTACCCATCAGTTCAACCATGGGCACCCTCCCTCCCCTCCCCTCCCCACCAAGCCTCAGCCTCAGCACAGCTTCCCGGGGCCACGCGGCCGAGCCACGGAATATTGCAATAGGAAGCCACGTCACCCCTACGTGTTTTTAGGGACCTTTTCTGTACCCAACCCCCCCTGGAGCCACGGTGCCAGGTCCCTTCCCAACCCCGGCATTAATTCAGGGTGGATAAAGCTTGAGCCGTTGCTCGGGCGGCATGGTGGGGGCTGCCTGCACGCTGGGAAGGGGAGGGCAGCGGGTACGAACCCAGGCAGCACATCCGGCACATCATGCAGGCGCTGAGCCGCCACTTCTCCCCGGAGAGATGCCGCCTCTCCATTGCCTGAGCCCGCGATGGGGAGCGCTGGGTCGCGGGCAAAGCGGCGGCTGCCTCCTGGTTCTTGGGGAAGGGTCTTCTGGCGGCACCACCCGCTCCCTGACCTTGGCCCCACAGCGGGTGGGTGACTTCTCAGCAGCGGCTCCTCCCACCGCACCACTTCCTACACCCGCTGCTCCCAGCGACCGCTCGTCGTCAGGGGCATCGTCAGGGGCATCGTCGCAAACCCCACCGCGATGGCAACGGCTGCTTCGCGTTTCCCCGGCTCCTCGTGCTTCTCTGGGCGCTCCCAGCCGAAGGTGCCAGCAAAATCCTCCCCGGCCTGTGGTCCCAATGGCCGGCAAAGCTGCTCGGAAAGCTCCCAGCAAGGAAAGGCAGAGCTGCTCCCTCCTGCAAGCGAGCGAGACGCGGTGCAGAGCGCGGTGCAGAGCGCAGCCGTCGGGCTGGGGGTGCGGACGCAAACTCGCCCCACAGAGCTGGGCACTGCCCCGCCAACAGGCTCTTGGCTTGTTTTCCCTTGGCTTGTTTTCCAGTTAATTGCACCAGGGACGGGAGGGACAATGCCGGGCTGTTCTCCCCACTCCCGCCTGCCCGCCTGCAGCTTCCTCCCAAATCATTTCCCAGGTCCAAAGCTCCGGAGCCAGGACCCGGGTGCAGCCCCGCTCGGCATGCGGGGAGATAACGGTGGCCTCCTTATCACCACCTCTCTTCCTTTTCTTCTAAATATAATTCCCCTGCAGACCTTCTGCCGGCAGGAGCCCCGCCGCCCCGGCTGGGAGAGCGAGAGGAGCTGGGCCGCTGCCTGGGGAAGGCAGGAGCATGTTGCTGAGCATCGCAGGGAGCACGCGGGGACGGAGGCACGTCACAGAGTCCCACACGGAAAATCTGCAGCAAGGCACCTCCAGCACCAGATCCAGGGGGTGCCTGCAGGCCAGCGGCTTCTCAGCGTGCTCCCTCTTCCCATCTCCTGCAGAAATAGGGGGTTTCCTCTTTTTTTTGCCCCGTCCCACCACCCTTGGGTGGTTCCTGAGCTCTAACCAGATTACACCTCCCCACCCCGTACCCGCGCTATCATCTGAGCTAATAATAATGCCCAGTTACTGCTTACTAACACCATTAAGGGACTGCAAGCTTATCTCTCCCTGGGTAATCTTTTCCAGAGCCACCTCCATAAGCAACTTGTTGCAACCCCCCTGTGCTTGTTCTCTCCCCTGTCTACCAACGGTTCGCTGGCCCCAGCCACCAAGAACCACCCTGTCACCAGGCAGGGACGGCGAGCAGTGGCGATGGCCCGGCAGCGGGCAGGCAGGGCACGGCCAGAGGGAAGGTTACAGGGGCTAGAGGAAATCTGCACCACTCCAAAGACAAGCCAGCGGCAGGAGAGGCTGACTGCGGAGCCTTGGGTCCCCTCGCACACAGGGCATGGAGCAAGGCTGGTGGCCGTGACACAGGGAACATCAGCGGCAAACGGCGAGCCTGCTGCCAGCAGCACCAGTGAAAACCACACTCTGTAACTGGACATGCCCACGTGCCACACAACCCTTCGACGGTTTCCAGCACCACCAATGTTATTGGTGCTGGATGCTCCCAGCAGCGAAGTGCTTTCGTGTTGCTGCTTTCCCAGGACACGTCAGACTCGGAGAGATGAAAACCCAGACGAGCCAGGCAACAACCCAGCCTGAGCCCAGGTGAGCCACAGCCGTGCCGGCCCCGTCTCCTTCCCTGCCCAGGCAGAGCCCAGCCCCGGGGCGCAGGGACCACCGCGGGGCTCCGAGACCTGCCCCGGCTGCTCCCTGACCTGCCTATTTTTGTTTGGTTTGGTTTAGGCTTTTGATTGTGCAACGGTTCTGTAGCCATCCACATACCAGTGCAAGCGAGGAGCAGGGTTCAGCTGCCTGCACCTCAACCTCTGCAGGACCACGCGTGCTGTTTAATTCCCTCCCCACCTCCTCTCCCCCTGTCACACAGTCCATTGCATCCCCAGAAACGGGGATCTCAAAGGCACCAGGGCACCATCTGCCCCCCACCACAGCAGTGTGAATCCCCCGCAGAGGGGCCAGAAGCAACAAGGACCAAGATGCAGAGGCAGCCGCAGGTGGGGAAGGTGAGTTTTGAGGTTTTCCCACTGCTGTCGGTCCCCCAAGTGAACCCAGCTAGCGAGGGGGAATGGGGAAAACCATCCTGCCCCATAGCTGGTTTCCAGCGCCCTGAAACTGGGGGCATCAGCTGAACACGGGAAGAAAAACTCCCACTCACTGTCCTGTTGGACCCCAGGGCCCCCCGGCACTTGCCATCACCATGGGGAGGGCTCCCACAGACGCCGGGTGCTGGAGACCCTCCCACCACCACCACAACACCTTGCACAGACACTTCCCCCTCCCCATTTGCCTGCGGCAGCCGCTGTGCTGGCAGCCTGCCTGTCCCCAGCAGCTCCCAGCACGCCCAGCTGGGAGCTGGGAGCTGCCGCTCCCCCCAGGATCCCTCCTCCATCCTCGCTGGCCTCGCTCGCTGCCAGACTCCATCACCGTTCACCTCCTGCTGCTGCTGCTGCTGCGAGAGCCTGGCCCCAGCCCCGGTCCCCAACCCTAACCCTGGCCAGGCACCCTCCATCCCACCAGCGCCCAGGGCCATCCTTGGGAGGCAGCTGGGGGGGTTTCACTGGCCCCCACCAGCTCCTTCAGCCTGCTGGAATAAAGCCTGGAAGCAGCTCCCAATCCTTCTGCTCCTGCTCATGAATTCCTGCTAAAACCGAAGTAATACGGGAGATGTCAGACAGGGCACGGCACTGGACGAGCTCACAGAGATCTTGGGGACATCTCCAAGGCCACGCTCAGCGTGAGGGCGGCTCTGTGCGAGAGCCAGCCTTGGGGTGAAGGAGCGTTTTGTTACGTATAAATGCCTAGAAACAAATTTTTAAAGTGTTGAAACCCACCGCTTTCACTTTGAACTCCGTCAAGGCAAGCAAAGAATGGGAATGCACTTTTTTTTTTTAACGTGGTACTTTTAAGATGGGGGATATGCAAAAAACCTGGCTGGCTCAGGAGAACGAAGTATTTAAAATGTGCCGGCTGCCAACTCGCGGGCTGACATAATCCATCATGACAACAGAGCCAGCCGGGCAGGATTTACAGAGCCCTTCGAAACAGGGAAAGGAAACGGTGCCTGATTCAGCCCGGAAGAATGCACAAGAGATACCTGTGGTGGAAAACTATCCAGCACCCAGATATTTAATGAGGGAGACACCTGAGAAGCGGTGATGCAAAGGAGACCCAGGTGGATGCTCAGCAGAGCTGGGTGAGCATCGCAGGGCAGCAAAAAACAAAACCTGCTGCAAGATGACCCTCATCTTCCAGGATGCTGCGCCCCTGGGGTGGGTATTAGCTGACCTTTACTGGGAAGGAGCGATGAAAGAAAACAGATATTGAAAATACTTGCTGCTCGCAACACTTGCACCAGGATTTTTTCCAAAAGGGACGGATTTCTGTAGGGTGAAGCAGTGGGTCGGTGCGGTACGGGGGCGTGGGTTGGGAGGAGACGGTCGTGCTGGGAAGCAGCCGGGAGGTCCCTAGTTGGAGCTGAGCACGTCGCTGCACAACACTGCCCGGACACTGAGATTAATTAAGAGGCCAGAGGACGGCGGGTCAACAGGAGGAATTGCAGCAAGGCGGGGTTTAATGGGTAAAAGGGGGCATTTCTGCACGGTGGCATGTTTGTGCAACTCAGTATTTTTCTCGCGGTAGTTTTGAGGGAGAAAAGTATCCCAAAGCAGTATTTGGGGCAAAGTCCCTGCGCACTGCCCTGGCTCTGCGGTCCTGCTTCTCTGCACAGAAAAAGTCAAAGAAAAGGGGGAATTGGTCACGGACACAGGGAAAAGGCCCCATGCGGAGGCACAGGAGAGAACAAGCCCTGCTGGAAAAAAAGAAGGAGGAATCAAAACAAACAAATCCCAGGAGGAAGAGGTCAGGACGGAGGAGCTGAGTCCTTGTCCGTGGCCTGGAGCTATCGCACATCCCTGTAAAGAATCCTCGCCCTCCTCGGGCGGCGGTCATGTGCAAGCCCTATTTTGGGAAACTGAGGCAGGGTCAGCCCCAGCTGCTCAGCGAGCCCGTGCCAGCGCCGGGAGGAGCTCCCGGGGCCACATCTTGCCGTTGCCGGTGGCTAATGGAGACGCTGCTGTCACGGCGAGGGGCGGGAGGGACGCTCGTCTGCGCCGGGGCAGGAGCCGGGAGGCAGAACACCAGCCACGTGTCGCGGGCTTGTGCTGAGACAAAAAGCAGCCTCGTCCCCAGCGAGACACCCCCTATCCCAGCCGCTCCCATCCCCGCGTGGGCCGGGAACGGGTGGCAAGACCAAATTTAGGCACCGAAACCTCCACACACCCCCCTCAATGGGGACCAGGGCCACTGGGAGGATCCCCACTACCGCATCCTCCTCCCTCCTCCCCGCCAGCCACGTCCGTCCTTGCCCGTGCTGCTACCACAGCTCTCGGGGAAAGAAAACAAGCCGTGACCCTCGCCGGCGGCACGCCGGCCATCTTAGTGCCTCTACCCCCGCGGGGGCTGCCCCTACCTTCTCTGCTCCGGCTCCTCCAGTACAGGACGCCGGCGATGCCCAGGACGTGGCTCAGGACAAAGGCGGCGGGCGGCAGATAGGAGCTCTCCGAGAGAGGCATCGTCTCCTACTCCCGCCCCGCTATCTTGAGCCCAGCTCTGAATTTCTTTCTCCCAAGGCTGCTGCTGCCAGAGCCCAGCATCGCTGGGAGGGCGAGGGGACGGCGGGGGGGGGGGCTGAGCCACTGCCTGTAGAAACTTCCGAAACTTCCTGCCTGCGCCTCTGCCTCTAGCTGGCTGCACCCCCGGAGCGTCCCCGGAGCTGGCAGGGCTCAGGGACAGCCAGTGTCGCCGGAATGGGGCCAGGGATATTTGGGAGCTCGGGGAGGGGGTGGGTAAAGGGAGAAAGCGAGCGTCAGGCCGGCTCAAACATCTTTCCTCGGTGCTCACGCGGCCAAACTTCGTCCCCCCCCGTTCCGGGGGGAGAGACGTCATCTCCTCGATTTCCATTCCCAGCCCCGCTGGAAGGGCGGCCGCAGCGAGGGGGATCGGTGGGAGCAGCTGCCGCGCCGGCATCACCGCAACACCCCGCTCCTCGCGGGGGGCTTGGGAGCGGCACGAAAGCTTCGGCCCCTCCCAGTGGGTGATGGTCGGCTGCCCAGTGATGCCAACACACTAAGGGCAGCTGGGATTGAGGGGGGAGCGGCTGGGAGATGCGGGCAGCGCGGGCAGCTGCCTGCCGCCGGCTTGATACGCTGGGCTGGAACCACTGCCAGCCTGTTTGCAGGAAACCTTCTGCCCAGCAAGAGGGGTGAAAGCGAAGGCGACCAAATTTGGGCTTCTGGGAGTCAGGTACCCCAAACACGTTTCCCTCAGCCTCCCTGGATGCCTGGAGATAAAAGTATTAATTTCCAGGACACCCCCAGAGCCCGTGGGGAAATACCCACAAAAGATGCTCTACCACAAAATGAACGGTTCATCCACCTCCTGGCCCCACCCCCCCAGCCAGGTGCCCCCCTCACCAGCAGCACCGCATCAGGCCGGTGAGACTTTGCAGCCCGACCCCACTTATTTACAGTTAGTGTCGTGCTGGGCGTTACTCCGGGAGTTTCACTTCTTTTCGGAAGCGTTTCTGGCAGCGGAGGTACAGAAATGGCACAAGGAAAGCGAGAGCACCAAGCCCTGCCGCGGCACCGCTGTTACGTCCCTGACCCATTTGCCGTTGGAACCACAAGCAAACCAGGTGGAAACCCTCCTCACAAAGCCTGTTTTGATTTCAGAGCTCATCATGTGCCAGGTCCCCCGGCCAGCTCCTGGAGGAGGAAACTTGCTCTTAGATAGAAGGTTGCACAGAATTAAATACTCAGTTTTTGTCTTTACCTTCCCAGAAGGGCTCAGACAAGAGAGGGTTGTTCAACTGCCGGCGCTCGGCAGTGAAGGGCAGAGCCATTAAGGTGAAGACAGCCTGTGAAACCTCAGCGGGGCTCAGGCTTTGCTGATGGAAAGAGCCAGGAGCCCAGGGCTCGCGCGTGGCCAGCGCCGGACTGGCCACCATCCAGCAGCACCAGCGCCGGACCAGACGCCGTCCGGCAGCACCGACTCCGCAGCACGGTGAAAGCACATGAGGTCCAGGGTGTCACCCAGATGCAAGCAGAGATTTAAATTATATTTATAACCCCAAGCAGCAACCCAAACCCAACAGCCAGAAGCTGGTCAAGCCCACCAAGAAAACCATATCGAGAAAAATTGGACAGACCCAAACACTGCACCGCTCCACGGGGGACCTGCACCACCCACCACCTCTAACGCCACTCGGGCTAATGAGCCAGGTGACAGAAAATAGAGAGTTACCCCAGGGCTCAGCGCTGTTGCAATGTATTTTCCAGAGCTTCAGCCCTACCCAGATGAAAAATATCCTGGCATAGTTTTCATCTAAAGCAATCTGCTTTCTGTTAAGGCAGGGGAAGCGCTGCAGGAGTAACAACCTGCCGGCAAGCGCGAGGCCACCATAAATGGGCCCATGGTCCACCTCGAGCGGGGTAAATAGTGTCCTGCAAGGCTGAGGGCTGCTGGTGACGGCGCTGGGACGCGGTGGCAAAGAAGGCTTCGGGAAGCAGGAGCTGGGTTTCCCCATCCCCTCGCCCCGACTGCACCCACGGGGGCTCGGCTGCTCCTGTGCTTCCCAGGCCAATACAATGCACTGAGCACTGCCCGCTGCTCCAGCCGGACAAGCCTTCGGGCAAAAGAAACTCTTTAAACATATATAAAAACATATAAATATATATATCTTTATCTATATATGAACTTATATATAAATAATTCATATTTATATATATACATACATCCCTCCCTTGCACCAGGACACGCTGCTGGTCCCCCACTTCATCCCACTCAGTTTAACGCCGCTCCCCCCCTCTTGCCCCCGCACGCTCGGCACAAGCCAACCCGGCCGCCTCTCGCCACCACAGGAAGCCGGTAACGGCTGCAGGAGGTGCCAGATCCGGGGCACAAGGAGCCAACGATGGGTTTTGGGGTGACCCGGCGGGGCTCTAGGGGCTGCCCAGCCCCGGATGCAGCTGCCAGCCCCCACCCTGTTCCCCCGCAGCATGAGGCTGCCCCCCCCCGCACACCCGAAACACAAACAGCTCATTTTAGTTCCTTGCAAGGCGGCTTTTTCAGCTTCAACCGTCACCTCGGCCCGGAAAGGAAAGGGGTGGGGAGAGGACATGCATCTCCTGCCTGCACAGAAATTTGGGGAGCGGAGAGACCATGCCCCCCTCAAAGTGTGTGTGTGTGTGGGGGTCCCCACCTTGCAGGACACCCCCGTTTCACAAGGTGCCCTGTGCATCACCCAAAACAGTGTTACCCCCACCGCTGCCCCTGCTCCCTGCCTTGATTTTCAGGTACCCCACGGGACGGCTCTGGGGACACAGCCTGCCCTGGCCCCCCCCCCCCCCCCCCAACCCCTCCCGCCTCGTTCCAGCCGTGCCTCTTGCCCAGAGCTGAGTCACCCTGGCTCCGGCCAAGTGTTTCGTGTCCGGGGCTGATCCCCCCCCCGCCATGCGCCTCCCCGGTGAGTAATGCTCAGCCGCCCCAGCCCAGCCACCGCCGCCAGCTCCGGCATCTCCTTATATGACTGGGGAAGCTGCTGGGCAGCGGCGCACGGAAGCCGGGCACAGCCCACACTGCCCCGGCACCGCTCGGGGGGGTGGAGGCACCCCAATATCGGGATGAGCGATGCGCCAGGGATGCTCCTCTGTCCTCTGGGTGCTGTGGCCTCGCAGGACGGAGCTGAGGCCCCACAGGCTTGGGCCAGGGACACGTGTCCCAACCCAGGGAGGTGGCAGCCAGGTGGCACTGTGGAAACGCCAGAGCGGGCGGCACCGGATGGTGCTGGGGATGGTGGCCAGAGCCAGCACTGGCATCCGGCAGCACCGAACTGGGGTTAAGCATCTCTTCAGGTCTCTGCCCGGACCCCCTTGTGCCCAGGGCAGATCAGCACCCCCCAAGGTCCCTCCATCACCTGCAGGAGGCACCACTGGCCGGGGAAGCGGCTGCGAGCACACCAGAGACCCTGTGGGGGTTTTACAGTGGAGCTTCCCTGCCCCAAACAAGGAATGGGGTCACCCCACCCTGGGCAGGGGACACCCTGCTCCTCACCAGGGAGTAAAGGGTCCATCCAGCAGCAGTGCTGAGCACGCACAAACTCGTGACTGCAGTACAGGAGCCACGTTTCCTGCTGCACTTCCTCTGCGAGGCTTTCCCCTTTCTGTTGTTTTTTCCTCCTTTCTGGGAGCTTTGAGGGCAA
Source organism: Strix uralensis (assembly GCF_047716275.1). Classification (NCBI taxonomy): domain Eukaryota; kingdom Metazoa; phylum Chordata; class Aves; order Strigiformes; family Strigidae; genus Strix; species Strix uralensis. The sequence continues at coordinate 5,773,440 of NC_133996.1, forward strand.
ATCTCAGTCGCTTATGGCAGCGGCTCAGAATTGCCAAGGAGGGGAAGGAGAACCCGGGGTCTGGATCAGGGATACCCAGGTAAATTGCAGACACACATCACCCGCTGTCCCCTCGGGGCAGGTCCCGCTCTGGAGTGGGGCTCTGGCCTCTGCGGAGGCTGGATGGGGGGCACAGTGCTCGAGCAAAGCCACTGCACCCCTAACCCCACACTGGGTGACCGAGTACGCACCCTGCACCGACACTCAGCTGGGGTCAACATTTTCCCCTGGACCACTTTTTTTTTTCCCCCTGCAAAACCTCGGGAGGCCGCTCCCAGAGCCCAGCTAAACTCGCAGCATCACACCCTCCTTACACACAGCAGCAAACGCTGCCACGGACAGACAAACAGCTCAGCAAGACGTATCCCTGGCTGTCGAGAGCCTCCGCACGTGCGGGTGCACCTCCTCTTTGCCGGCGCACCCCCTTCTCCCGGCAAGCACAGGCAGGGCCCTGCCGGGGCGCGGGGGCTCGTTCCACCCTGCCCGCGGCGCCAGGAGCCATGGGAAAGGAAAGCGAGAACAAAGATGACGTTTCTTATGATCCGGGTTATTAAAAACAAGGTGGAACGAGGCAGGTCGCGGCTCCCGGCACTGCCCAGCACATCCCCGCGAGACGAGCTCCTCTGCTTTGACTGAAAAACTTCTCCTTCTGCCGGTGAATCACCTGCCCGTGCGTGTGCGGGCAAAGCCGCCGATCCCCTCGCCATCTGACGGGCCCCGACGCCGGGCCCTGCCCGCGTGCCTCCGGCTCCTGGCAGAGCGGGTGCATTCCCCGCATCAAACATTTCGTTCTGGCTTTCATCATCCCTGAGCCGCCGTGGCCCTGCCAGGAGGGATGGGGACAAGGCTGCAGGGTCACACGCCAGCCCCTCGGCATCGCCGCTGAACTCCAGTGCTGCAAAAAGGTCTGAAAAAATTGGGACTGTGAAACCCCCCGGGCAGCACCGCTCCTTGTAGCCCTGGAAAAACCAACCTCCCCAACACTGGGTTTTGTGCAAATAGGGGTTTCGGCCCAGAAGTGTCTGTGGAGGGCTGAGGCTCCGAGTGCCTCATCATCACCCTCCACGTTTGCACTGGGAACTCAAGCCAGGCTTAGCCGTAACCACCAGGACAGCCCCGTCCAGCCCAGGGTTTGGGGCTGTTCTGTACCAGCCCCTGCTGCCCCCCCGCTCCCCGCCCCAGACCAGCATCTGAATGGCAAGGGCAGCACAAGTGAATATTTAACTACAAATCTCTGGGCAGAGGAGCTGCCCACGCTCCCAAAGGTCAGTTGGACGCGGCAAAGGAATAGGGGAGAGAAGGGGGCTGCATGGGGGGGGCCTCAGACTCCCCCGCCACCATCAGCAGTAAAATCTGAGCTCCAAGGAACCAGGGGAAGGAAGCAGTGATGATAAGAGCAAAGATGTTCCCCTTTCTAGCAGACGTCTGGGCACCAAAATAAGAATTATATCTTTAAAAAAAAAAAAAGTACTTCCTTTTCTATGGCAGAGCTGCCGCCCTGCGGCCAGTGCTGCTTTGGGGTGGCGGGGGTACATGGGACAGGACCCCGAGGATCACCTTGCTGCTGGGAGATGGAGGTGGAGGGCAGAGATAAGATGGTTTGAGGTAAGGCTGGAAGCAAACATCATTCCTGCCCTTTTTCATTCTGCAAAGCAAACAGCTGAGCTGGACGGCCACCTGCTTATGGTTTAATCATTCCCCAGCAGCGCAGCTCAGCTTTAACTCCTGCTCCTGGGCAGGAGGAGGGGAAATCCCCCAGCAGTTATGAGCTCTACAGGAATGTGGCATCCCAACTGCAACCATCCGAGGGGACGGACTCAGGTGAGATGGATGGAGCCAACAGGAGGACCCAGGGCCTCAAGAATCCCCAAAATAACCCAAAAGGAGACCATTTCTCTTTGCAGCACCAGCCAGGAGGCTCACTCGACCCCCTGCAGCTCCTGCAGGAAGAGCAGCCAGTGTCCCCAAGGGCACCAGCACGGAGCTCCAGCCTCCCCTCCTTGGTGGGGCTCAATTTTTGGTGCCCTGGATTGAGCCCCTTTCCCAGGGGTGTCCGTAGCCATCAGCACTGCCGGCCCTGCTGCCCCCAGCACAAGGAGGTTACCTCTCCTCCACGTGTCCCCCAGAGTAACCCCAAAACCCTCCTCTCCTGCAACACAGACCCTGGCAGATCCCCACACACTTCACCGTGCATGCAGTGCCATCCTAGACACGTCCCATTCAGACCCTCTCTAACACCGCCCAGGCTTTTGAATCCTCCCTCTCAGCAGTAAACCAAGCACGTCACACTAAAGAGGTGCTGAGGGTGATCTCACCGCTTCTTTCCCGGTGCTAAAAACCTCCATCAATCCACCCGCCTGCCCGGCAGCCTCCCCAGATGACTGCCGAGGCCATTGGGGTTTTGCTGACGCAGCGGTTCAGGCATTATTTCATCGCTTCCCGCTTCTCAGAAGCCTCCCCTGGTTTGTCACCCCTGCGAGGACGCTGGCAGGGAGCCGAACCGCGCTTGCTCATTAAATGATGCCATTAAACTCGTGGCCATGCAACCCAGGCTCTGGGAAAACGCTGAACCCCACTGGGCCAGCATCAACTCGGTGGCATTGCCCTGCAAGGAGAGGGCAGGATGGAGCAGGGGATGAGGACAGAAGGCAGCTGGACACCATAAAAGCATAAAAGCTGCAGGTCAGGAGGCAGACGGCCAAGCAATGAGGGCAGCTCTCGATGCACATGGAGCTGCCGGGTGAGAGGGAGGAGGTGAAGCCAGTGCCAGAGGCGAGGAGGATGGGGATGCACCAAGGGAGGAAGAGCAAAGGTCTCCCAGCAGAAAAGTCTCCGGCTTTTTGGGAGCGAGCAATCTCATCCCAGGCCTGGACACAGAGGAAGACTTGCTCGCACGCCCATGTGCAAGAGGACACACACGTCTGCATGCTCTCCCAGGGGCCTGTGCTGACACGGCGAGGTGGCACCTTTCCCAGGCCGGGGGAGGAGGAGGAAGGCGATGCCATCTCCAGGTCCCTCCCTGCCCCTCCGGCCACCGGGACAACGCCACACACCTCCACAGAGCTGCCTTCTCCACGGCTGGGTAAACACCTGCTCCGTAATTCCCAGCACACCCCAACAGCACCTTGGTGGGGAGAAAGTCGTGCAAAAACAAACCAAAAACACCAAAAAACCTCCACTACAAGTTTTGATGGAAGCCCCGGTAAAGGCAAGTGGCAGAGCCCTGTGCCGGAGAGCAGCCCAAGCCCTGGGCGCATCCTGCAACCCGCTCCCACCACCTGCACAGGAGCTGAGCACTGGTAAATGCCCTGAAACCTGGAAAAATCCCCCAAAATAAGTCCCCAGCCCCTCTCAGAGGAGCCAGACCCCACGGCAGTGTGGCCAGCTGGGGTGTGGGGCTGCACCCCAGCACAGCTGAGCCCCAGGTCGGAGCCGCGGCGCTGGGATCATCGTGGGCCGCTCAAGGCCAAGCTTTGCACTTCCCACAGCAGTGGCTTAGGGAGCAGGAAAGCCGGGGGGGCGGAGGGATCGTCGGCATCAAAACTCCTTTTCTACCAGCTAACAAAAGGCCCGGTGTCTCCGCAAAGAGGCTTGTTATTCCAACGCCAACCAAAGGCTGCTTGGCAGCGGGAGAAATAGGAAAACGTTAGGCTAGTGGGAACTGGCTGCGCTTTGTTTGGGGCGCGCTTGGGCGCTGTGTTTGCACAGGCTCCACGCAGCGTGGGGGCATCAGGGCCGGGCTCCCCCCAACTGGGCTGCCCAGGCACGGCCCCCGAGCCCCGCTCCCTGCAAACAGCGATGCAAAATGGCAAGAGAGAAGGTGAGGGGAGCTCACAGCCCAAGCGCACACCCCGCAGCCCAAGCGTGCGCCCCAGGCTGCTGGTAGGAAGGTGTCCCCCCCTCTTTTGCTGCCTTCAACCCTCCCAGATGCCCCCCACAAAGCAGCTCAGGGTTCAACCAGCCTCACCATGCTGCAAACACAGCTGGTGGACCTGCAACCCCCCAGCCTGCTCAGGACAGGAGATGTGCAAAGCTCCGTCTTAGAAATGGAGGTCAAAGAGAAGGAAGCAGCCGATTCTCATTTTCCTCTGGAAATGGAGGGCAGGCAGGCGACCTTGAGCCCTGATCTCATTAGATGTCCCAAACTACGCAGTGTGAAACCCGATTAGCACCGTCTGGGAGGCAGGCAAAGGGGTGGCAGCCTGTTCTGCCAGCCAACCCCAGCACCCTTTAACCAAAAATGGGGGGTCCTGGCCCCCCAAGGAAGCCAGGGCTGGGGACCAGGGCACCCACAACTCCCCACAGCATCCTGCACCTGCTCAGGATCTGGATGTGTCCCTGGTCCTTCCACGCTCGTTTGCCTGGAGCGTGAACGCTCCTGGGGATCATACCCCTGGGCTCAGCCAGGGCTTTGCTCATGGCTGTGCCTTGCTCTCAAGTGATGCTTCATCCCCAGCTGCTGCCACCAGCTCCTGGCCGGGTCGGCCTTGGCGTGCAGCAGCAGAAAGGAATTTGGGATTAAAAAAAAAACAAAACAAACCAAACAGGGAAAGGCAGGAGCCTGAAACCTCTGTTCCCTAGAGACCTGCTCTCCTGCAGAGAAACTTAATCCCCACTAAAAAACAAATGAAATAATCCAGTTGCTAACATTGCTCTGCCTGCTTCGTTCAAGCACCAGCGCAGCACCAGATCTGTTGCATCCCACCAGCCTGGCCCAAGCCCAGCAGATGCTCTTAGGAAGGCTGAGCTGGACCTTTCTGGAGCAAAAACCATCTCTGGCACTGTGAGGCTGTGGTGGGAGAGCTGTAAATCGCCGGGGATCCTCAGTTAGGTCACAGCCCGCATGTCCCCCCAGCTGGCCATGCTCCCCAGGGGACATTCACGGGATGGATGTGCTGGAGGGGAGGTACCCACCCTTCCCCGGGAGCAACTGGCCGTGTCCTCCTTCCCGTGTGTGGGGACAGAAGGACGGGAGAGCCAGGAAAGCCCTGTGCCGGAGGAACCAAAACCCACCGGGGCCTCCGCCCGTGCTGGCCAGGACAGATGGCGGCCCTGGGTCTCTTATCACACCCGGCCACCTTGGGCAGCCCCAGCCCGGGCTGCTCCTCGGGGAAGTCATCACATGAGGGCACGAAAGCAAACGGCGACGGCGGCGCAGAGGGACGAGCCGTGGCACCGCTCTGGCACCAACCCCGCGGCAGGCGCCAGGGCAGGACGCTGCTCCTGCCTCCTGCTCCCATCGCCCACTTCCCTCCAGCAGCAGGGCCAGGATGTTACGTCTAAAAACCCCTTTGTTAACAGCAGAAACTCAGCAGAGCTGGGCACACGCATGACGTGGTAGGAACAAGCACGGACCCACTCGTGGCTGCTTGGCCGCGGAGAAAATCTGAGCCTGGTTCCCTTGGGGAAAGCATGTGGCAGCGACAAGGTCAGATAAGCCTGGAGATTAACCGGCATGCACAGGAGAAGGCCGAGAAGATGCTGGATTTTATCCGGCTGCCAAGTAAACAACAAACTCCTCAGAAAGTGAAACCAGCCATCCTTGTGCCACTGGTAAAATTAACCCAGCAATAAATTTGTAATTAAATGGGTTTCCTGAGCAGCTCTCGTCACCTCATGGCCGTGACAGCCGCTGCCCCAGGAAACCCGAGATGGAGACTGTGTGGAAAGGCCGAGTGACCCTGAACCCACCGGGGCAGCGGCTGTTGGGGCAGGGTCCATCCCGGAGCAGCGTCCTTCGTCCCCAGCCCAGAGGCAGGGATCTGGCAGGGCCTCCAGCCCCATCCCAGCCGGGTTGGGCACAGGGCACCGAGATGCTCTCCAAGCCCCTCGCTCGGACCCGGCAGGGCTGACAGCGATGGATGCTGGCACCGTGCCGGGGGTCAGGGGCCTGGACTTACACACACGGGCATTTACATATGAAATGCTCCCAGCTCCAATATCCGCTGCTGCCTCCACCTCCCTGGGGAGATGAATAGAGATGAGTGGGGGAAGAGGGGAAAAAAAAACCAACAACCTCTCCAGCAATAAAACCTTCCTTCCCTCCAGCTTTGTCCAGCCCCGCAGCTCAAGGGCAGGCTGGCTGGGGCTGCTTTCAGCGCTGAAGAGCTCACTTAGCTACATGGCAAATGCCAAACGGTGCCAGCGAGACACACGGCACGGCGTCTCCACGCCAGCGGGCACGGCAGAGCTAACCATAACCGCCCACGAAGGCAGGCACCCCTTCTCCATCCATGGGGATGCCACGGGGAAGCACCCCAGCAGCGCGAAAGGGGAGGCTGTGCCCACTCAAAGAGCTGTCTCGCCTCCCTCGAGCATCCCCTGCCCCTTCACTGCCTCCCTGCCCACAGCGCGGTTTCCTCCATCTCCCTGCCTGCACCGCTTTCTGAATTAAAGCCGCAAAGGGCTGTGGTAAACGCAGCTGGTGACAGCCAGCAAGTCGGCATCGCTCAGGCTAGAGGCAGCAAAACAGACCAAAAACTGCAGATTTGGTTGCTTGGGGACTTGCCACCCATGTTTTTGTGTTCCCGTTAGGGCGGAAACTGCCACCAGTGCTGGGATGCGGGAGCCAGCACAGGCAGCCAGCGAGAGCTCCAGGCAGGGCTGCGGGCAGCACCTGGAGAGGGGAAGGCTGCCAGCTCAGCTCCTGCAACCAGTCACCTTGTAAATGCTACGAATAATGTCATCTCGGCTCCTCGCACCTCGTTCTCCCAGGCAGGAGGGGAATTTGCCAAGCCGCAGCTGGAGACGGGGCCCAAAACCCCTGCACGAGCGTCTTAGCAGCAGCCCCAAAATGCAGAGGGGGGGGCACTGGCACCCAAGCCCAGCACCCGCCCGTGCTCCAGCTTCTGGGGGCTGCAGACATGGGGACAAGCACGGCCACGGGACGGAGCCGGCCACCACCCCCAGCACGGCACACGGTGACTGGGGGCTCTTTTTACATTGATTCCCAGTGCCAGCTGCAGTGAGGCTCAGGAAAAATTTATGATGGACACCACACCAGCATAAGAAAGTGAATTATATTACTCCCGGACGCGATAACTCAGGGCAGCTGTCAGCCACAGAGCTGCGGGATTAACCCTTCGCGTCAGCCCCGGCAGCGGCACGGGAGGGTGGGGAGGCCGCCAGCCCGCCGGGTGACAACTCCCTTGGCTCCCTGCTAAATTAAACATTGAATTGATTCACCTTTGTTATACAGTGGGATCAGCTGGTGAAGCCCAGCCGTGCCGAGGCAGGGCTGTAAAAAGGGGCGAATCAATAAGAGTGTTATTAGATGACAGGCGATGGCATCCCGGATGCCTTCTGCTTTCCTCCCCACCTTCCTTCTAGCAGGCGAATCCCGATAGCTGTCTGCAGCAGGATGAGGCTGGCTGGGAGTCCCAGAGCAAAAAGCTGCTCTGACAGCAGGGAGGGGAAAAAATAAAGAAAGAAAGGGGGGAAAAAGCAAGGGAAGCATCCTCTCCTGCTGCAGCCGGAGCACCAGGTAAAGCGAGCTGCTCTCCTGCTGCCCCTGCGCCCGCAGCCCGGGCTCGCTGCCGGCTGCAGCAGGGACAAGGGCCGCAGCGGGGACAAGGGCTGCCTGCCTCCAGCCACCTGCCAGGGGAGGCCCAGCACGATCGGGTGTCACAGCCGGCTCTCCGGGGACAGCCGGCGAGGCGGGAGAGGGCAGAGCAGCGGGAGGGAGTTCTGGAAATAAGCTGGCGGGGGGGGAAAAGCACCGATCCGCACCTCGGTGCCACCATGCACCCGCGGCCGGAGGGACCCGTGCAGAAAACACCCTCACCAGAGCCAGATCAGCCCCCAGCTCCTCTCCCTTTAGCAGGATTTGGAGCTCAGTTTCTTTTCCAGTTGTTATTTGCAAGGCAGCTTCCCCTGCCTCCCTGCGTTACTTACGGGGCTGCTGCCCCAGCGCTTGCTTTGTGCCCAGACGCACCGCTCGAAATCCAAATAAAAGACAAAAGAGGGAAGTGAAGCGGAGCCATGGAAAGCACCACCCCTCCCGGCTGCCTCCATGGGAAGCCGGCGACTCCTCGACGTCCCGGGGGTACTCGATTTGCCTCGATCAGCAATCGATGGCAGATGGTCGGACTCTGCTGGAGCCCTGGGAGGAGGCGACGCCGGGGCGCCTCAGCCTCCTTCCCCGCTGCACATCCACACCGCGGAGGGTGAAAAAATACCTTTCAGGGTGCCGAGTCCATCTAGGAACTTCTTGTACTTCTCCAAGTTCATTCTCCAGCCGAGTCCACCCCGCTCCTCAGCTGGGTGGCATCGGGGCACCCACAAGCTCCAGCCGCTGTCACCGGCTCCTCAGCCCCACTGGCCCCACCACAGTTGCCCTTTGACCACCAGCGAGCCCAGCTGCGGCTCGGCCCTCGCGTTTCCTTATTTGATGAAGCACATAAAAACCTCCCATAGCTGAGGCCACCCCCCTTTTTGCAAATGAGCCCAGCTCTAACAGCAAGTACCCCACACCATCAGGGCTCTCGGCATCCCTTATCCCCCCCCTCCACGCCGGAGGTTTCAGGGATTGTATGTCCTGGGGATATTTCCAGCAAGGAGCACGTTTGAGGGAATTGGGAGGGGAAGGAAAAAAGCCAACAGGATTTAAGACCGACAGGCTGAAGATGGGGAAAAAAAACCCCACAGTCAGCAGGCAGAGCACAGGGTCCCCATCCTCATGGGAAAAGCCACTATGGTGACAGACACCAGGCCACCAGCCTGGGAGAAGCCACCAGAAAAGCGCCATAAAATTTTGGAAAAAAGGGCCAGGTGAGACCCAGGAGCAGGTGGGGGCTGGGTCCCTCCTGCCTTTGCCCCCCCTGCTCACCACGTGCTCAGCTCCACACTGGCAGTAAGGCACTTACAAAGCTGAAAAGGAGATTTACTGGTTTTAAAGGAATTTTTGGCAGCAGGAACCAGCCCAGCGTGATCCAAGGGGATCTGAGCGCCCGCCCCGCTCATTGCTGCCCTTTGGCAGGACTGGAGTCCACCAGGCACATCCTCAGACTTCTGTTAAAAATCAAATAATATCATCAACAGTGTTGAAATGTGCTTGTCACGGAGGCAGATCACGCTCTCCCTGTATCACCTCCCTGCCTCTCCAGGAAGATCTCGGCAGATCAAGCAAGACCCACCGCACGGTGCAGGATCTGCCTGCCTGGGCTTCGGCACAGCCAGCACCTCCCGGCAGAGCCCTCCTGGCACAGCCACACGACATCTGAGCTTTGCCGGAGGGCGAGGAGAGGAACCAGAGCGGGGATGTGCTGCAGGAGCCAAACTGCCCCCCAGAAACCAGGGACGGCAGCTCCCCGTGTCTCAGCAGGGCGAGAAGATTCCCCTTGTCCACAGGGACCACAGGCACATAAATCGCCAGCTCCTTCGCCACATGCTGGGGGAGCAGATCCACCCCGTCCCAAAGCAAGCAGCATCCCATGGCAGTGCCCCACGTTAGCCACAAAAATGTTAATAAAACCAGTCTGCTCATCCAAGCCACCCTGCAGACAGACGGACATTGCTCTGGGGACAGACGCGCACCGGGGCGTATCGTTTTCCTTCGTGAGCAGAGCAAACCCCGCGGGCCAGTTGCTGCTTGTGCCCCCGACAGCTGTCTGCCTGGGAACTGGGGAGCCAAAATCACTCTGGGAGCTCCGAGGGGGGAAAGGGGGGCAGGTGGCGAGGTGCCTCTGCCCCCTCTACAGCCCCCCACGCTCCAATTACGCCAGGGCCCTCTGCTCACCCCACATCGGGCTTGGGTGGGGTGGAGGTGACACCCAGAGCACCCGCTGCCACGGGAAGGAGCTGCCCAAGCGCCGGGGGGACACGTGGGTGCGCGGCAGCCGGGGAGGGGGAGTGGGGGGCATCCGTTCATCCCGGTGAGAGGGAGCAGAGCCCATCACCGGTGAGCGGCCACGTGGTTGTGCCGGCGTCTGTCGAGGATTGATGAGCAGCCCGGCTGCAGCTCCGGCATCGCAGGGCCGCTCCCGCAGACATCCCCCCCGCGCCTGCCGGCAGAGCCGGCAGCAGAATAAAGTTGTTGCGAGAAGCCAAGTTGTCACCACTAAAAATAGCACAATGGAATTTTCCTCTAAAGAAAAAAACAAAACAAAACAAAAAAACCCTGCTTCTTGCTGACAAAGGGGCTGGGAGAAGGAATGGAGGAACAGCCCCATGGAAGGGACACGGGGACACCATCTTCGTCCCCTCCGTCACCCCCGTGCCAGGAGCCGGCCTTGTGCGGGCAGAAAGGGCAGAGCCCAGCGCGGGGGAGCGGACAGCACCGCCAGCGGCTCCGTTTCATTTATCTCCATCCTCCCCTTCCCAGCAAAGGGGAGAGACCAGGCACTGCCGGGACGGCTCTTGGACATGGCAACTGCTCTGAAATTACAACAGCAAGAGGGAGACACAAGTGCCCCGGGCAAGCCCTGACCCCCCAGCACGCCAGCTCTCCCCTCAGCACCCGCCATGGCTTTGTACCTGCAGGGTGATAGGGGTAACTCCAGACTTGCAGGGGGTTCGGTGCCTCCCCTCCTGCCCCGTTCCCCAACACCAAAGCAGGTCAGGGGGGTGGGAAGGCAGCCTGACACTCGCCAGGCCCCCCCAAACTCCACAGAGATGGGGAGAAGGGCGTTTCCCTCCTCCCCTCCTGAGGCAGTTAAGGGGAAGAAGGTCTGACGCCGCCAGACCCCATCCACAAGCATCCCGGCTCCCTCTCCCCGCCGGGAACGCCAGGAATTCCCAGCACAGGGAGGATCACTCCAGCTGGCTCGATCACACCGGGGCCAGGGGGAGTCGGGGGGAGCCCCCAGCTCCCGGGACGGCCACCACGTACCCGGCCAGCCAAGGAATCCCAGCATCTCCCGGCCCGGCAACTGCCCTCCGCAGCAAGAACGAGAAACATCCCAAACAGCCGGCGAGGATGAAATATCTCCACGTGCAGCGTCTGGAGCCGCCTGCAATAAAACCTCCTGCGCCACGGCTGTCCCAGCCACGCTCGCTCCGGGGCAGTGCCCCACGGGGGGATGTTTTGCTCCCCGATGTGCACACACAAGTCGGGGGGATGGCAGGGGACGACGCTGCCCTTCCCCACCATCGCCAGCAGCAGGGCAGAGGCTGGTCACACCGTGCCAAGGATGTTGGCAGAGCCAGGGCACAGACGTGTGACCCCTGGCAGCGGTGGGAGCGAGCCTGGGGTGGAGGATGCATTTATTTTAGGAGAGCCTCACCGGCACGGCTGCACCATCACCGCTCCAGTGAGCCCCCAGCGGGGACACGGCAATGGCCATGGCCACAGCAGCTGTCCCCAGCATTACTCGGAGCGATCCTCAGATCAACTGAATGGTGTTGGAACCAGGGAGGTGGTGCAGGGGCTGCTAATTCATGCTAATTAGCTGGTGGGGCAGCTGCTGGCAGCATGCGCAGTGTGGGACTGCCCGGCTGGGGAGACGGCCTGGCCCTGCTCCGCACGGAAAGGAGTCGCTCCCACTGGATAGTTTTACCAGGACGGCTCTTGTAGCAAAACTGCCCAAGGTCAACACGAATCTCACTACCACGGGAGCCCTTGTATACAGTTTCCTGCAGGGAAAAAATAAGTTGCTGGCAAAAGCACTTCTGAAAGGCCACAATGGACCTGAACAGTGATAAATAAAAGCCAAGACAGAAGTTATACCCTTATTTGACACAACCAGAAGTCAGCACAAACATCCCACCGGGACCGAGGCACAGCTCCATGGCTGCGCAGGAGCGGGGCAGCAGCTGGGAGCCAGCAAGGGCAGAGGAAGGGACTGGGAGCAGGACAGGGCAGGGCTGGCTCTGGCCCCAACCATAACAGGACCTCTGCCCTCGACCTGGGCAGGGGTCCCAGCAGAGCTCGAGGAAGGGGACAAGGGTCCCAGCAAAGCTCAATGTGGGCAACAGCAGAGGCTGGGAGAGGATAAGACCCATGCAGGCGCTGTAGAGGTGCACAACAGCACCCATCACCCGTGGGAGACAGGCAAAGCTTCCCTGGTGTTGGTAAAAAATACTCGGTCTGAGCAGAGGAGAGCAGGCAGCTGCTGCAAGCACCGGCACCGCAGTCCATGCCGGCAGGCTTGGACTCACCGGAGGGAAACAGGGTCCAACAGGAAATGAAAAATGGAAATGCAGCATATCACACACAGGGAAACAACAAACATGATTGTGTCCTCGCAGCACCCAGAACTCACTGGCCCAGACTGCTGATAAACGCATGGGGCGGGGGGGGGGGGCACAGAGGGACGCTCCCAGTGCAGCGAGGCCACGGCGCAGGGACCAGGCACAAGCACAAGACACTCGTTGCAGACCAACTTGTCCCACCACTGCCAGTACCAATGGACCCGGGCTCCCATCAGCACTGTCAGAGCCTGCTCCGACAGGGCAAAGGGAGCCCCAGTGCATCCTGCCAGCCCTCCTGCCAGGATCAGCATCCCGCTTCTCACCCCAAATCTCCCAAACCATCTTGCCCAACATCCCCCCCCCCCCCCCTTCTCCCTTTCCAGGAATTGCTGGGCTTATCTGACCCAGAGGCAGGGCACACATCTCAGATCACATCCAAGGACTCGTTTTACCACGTCCGCAGCCAGACATACACCAAATCTGATCACCCAGCCTCCCAGGCCCACCGCACATCTCCTCCTCAGGGAGGCTGACGCTGGAGGATCCTCCTCCCCGGCTCCCAAGCTGGGTGGGATCCATTCAGACGCACAAAAACCCACAACACAAGCTTGGAAATGAAACTTCCCGGCTTATTAACACAAGCACCCTCTGCACTTTACAAACAGTGCCGTGCAGGGGACCTCCTTGGTGGTTTCCCTCTGCGAGCTGGAGGCTGTTTGAACACTCCCAAACCCCGCAGTGGGCCCAAGCCCTCAGAGAACAGCAGTGCTTAGATGTTAAATCTGGAGCTTCCAACAAGCCTCGAGAAAGAGCGTCTGGAAGGAAAAGGGGGAGCTTGAGGTCAGCATCCAGCAGGGATGCTGCAAGCCCAGTCGCTTGGGATGCAGGACAGGAGCTGCGCAGGCAGGGGACCCCGCTGCTGGCAAGGCCAGCACCCGCAGGCAAAAGCCACCAGGAAGCCACTCTCCTTCCTGTGCCAGGGAGACCAGCACCTGCCTCCACCCCCTGCTCTCCCACCACCACCCAGCAGTGGCTCTGCTGGTTCCCACCCCACCCGCAGACTGGGAAAGGCGTGAGCAACCAGTCGGGGTGCAGAGAGGAGCCGGTTTGTAGGTCCTGCCCACGGAGACTGGCTCTGCACCACCGTGCCGGGCAGGGAGGCATGTCGTGGCCGACGGCCACCACCAGCCCCAGAAATTAGGACTCCCACCACGGCCGGCTACCATCCCCATCCCAGGTGTGCCATCAACACCCACCGCTGCACCGCCTCGCCCCACGGGCAGCGATTGCCTCATCTGCCTTGGAAAACTCAGCTGGCGTTGCCAGGATCAGTCCACAGCACAGAGCTTCCCCAGGCAGCAACGCCCTGGGAACGGCCGAGCCACAGAGAGGAGCGGGGAAGGGCTGGATTTGAGCTCAGGGGGAGTGTGGGCCCTTCCAGGGCTTCCCTGGCCAAGCAGAGCCCCATCGCTCGGTGCATCCTCCCCACTCTCCCACGCCTGTCCCGGTCCTCACGCTCCAGCCAGCAGCGAAACACTGCTCCGTGCAGGAACCGGCTGGGCTCACAGCCCCTTCGTGCAGGAGAGCTGGAGCTTTATTCAGGCAGCCCCAGCGTGAAGCAGCTTCTTCACACCCACCGCCAGCTCCGGTGTGGCTTCTCCCTGCACCAAGACAGGAGAAACTGGAAACTGAAGCGCCCTGCTACTTCCACAGTCTGCATTTATCTGTTTTGGGTGCATATAAAAGGACTTATCACCTTGGTATTCAAACAACGGTGTTAAGACACTTTAAATTTAAATAAACCCTCTTTTTCTACTTCCCTCTGGGAGGTTTCTTGCCACTGGCATCAGCCACGGTATGTCCAGGCAGTCTAAACTTAGCTGACACAAGCAAGACAAGCCTGGAAAGGAGATTGGCCAGAAACCAGCAGACGGAGGTCAAAGACTCCGGTCTCGCCCCAAAGAATGAGCCGGGAAGGAAAAGGCTCTGATGAGAACGTGTGCAGGCAGTGCCGAGAAGAGCGAGAGAACAGCGCGAGCCCTTTCCAAACACTCGGCAGCGAACTGGCCACTGAAACGAGATCAAAGCTTTCCGGCACAGCACCGTACACCGGCGGGAGTCGGGCCACGTCCTGGTGCCAGTGCCAGGGAGGTACCGCGGTTGTGGCCACCTTGCACGGGCACCCACCACCCCCCAGCCCCCCCGGGGGCTTTTCTCACACAGAAATGAAGAGCAGCAGCCGACAGCCCCAGGACCTGAGTCGGGCTCAGCCACGGTGCTGGTTCATTAGCAGAGCGCCAGGACGACGATGCCAATCGCCGATTTTGTGACCGGGGATGCCGGCGGGATGGGGGGGGGGGGAGGCATGTGCCTCTCGGCAAGGCGAGCCCAGCCCAGGAGGCACCCTCAGGTACTTGGGATGGTGATGACTCCACTGTGAAGGCAGCAGAAAGCCAGCCGGGCGAGGCGGGGTGGATCCTCTCACCTGAAAAACCACCAACTTCATTTCCCTGTTGGCCAAAACAAACACGAGCAAAACAGCAGCTTCCACCACGCGCTCAGGTCCCCAGTGGCAGCTCAAAGCTCCTGCCACCTTCTTGAGACCCCCTTGATCTCTGGTGTTCCCCCCTGTACCAGGGAAATCAGTGACTCCCACACAAATCCCACAAAAATCAGCCTGATGATGGAAAGCCTGATGGCTTCCAGCCCAGCCTCCCAGAGCCAGGGACTCTCCGCTCCAGTGGCTCTCGGCCACCCCTCCTCCCGGGCGATGAAGAGGAAGAAGGGCTTCCTCTGCCCGGCAAGGAGTCACTGCCACGCCGCCAGTCCCATCAGCACTCCTGCAGCCCGCAGAAGCCTCGTGCAGCACGCTCAGCACCGCCCAGGAACAATGGTCATCCTCACAGGATGAAATCCGGGCGGCAGCGGGGCACAGCCACTCGGCTGCAGCAACCGGGCACCCGCGGCAACAGATCTTTGAGCCCTGAGACCCCAGCGCCAGGGTCCAGACACTTCTAGTTGTATTTCTTACAGTAGAAGACAAGAGGAAAAAAGGAGTTTTCTCTACAGATAGGCATGGCCAGGACCGCTGCCCACCACCAGGAAGACTCCAGTCCCTCGAGGAGGGGTCCAACGTGCTCCACATCTTTTATACGAGGGTCCCACAGCTCTTCTGCTTCTCCAGTCCCTGGGAAGGCCGACTCAGGTGAGGTGGACAAGGTGACAAGCTACCCCGTGCTGTCCCAGTTCAAACAAGCCAGGCCACGTGCCAGCCATCACAGCGCAGGCAGAGACCGCACCAGGCGTGAGAAAATGCTTCTCAGACACTGCAGCTCCAGGTTTCCACCGCCAATCACGGAAAGGGTTAACTATCTAAAAGCCAGGATTTCACCGAGATCGATTAGTTAATGTTTACAGCGCTCTGCACAGGGAAAGCATGACCTATGCTCTGAGTGGAGCCCAGCAGCGCTGCCTGCACCCTCGCGCTGCCTGCACCCTCACAAAGCCACGTGCTGGGTCCTGCTTTCCCAAGGGGACAGCGAGTGTCAGCAGCCCCCCAAAAGATAATGGGAGGTACACGCCATGGGAATAGAGAGCAGCCCTCCGCCGCCCAGCCCCACTCAGCGTGCTGTGTACCCTTCCCTTCCTGCCCAGACCCCTCTGACTGGCAGCTCTGCCATGGTGGCAGCACCCAGAGGGGTCCCCAAAAGCTTCGCCATCACCCCCCGCACTGCTGCCGTCATTCTCACCGGCACCTGTGGCAGCAGCAGCGCTGCACGTCCTGGCATGTGCCACGGCACCACAATCCAGCGATGAGGCAAGAGGGGGCTGGAAGCTGCCCCACGCCGTCCCTCCCCAGCGCAGCCCTGGGAAACTGGCTTTCAACTGGGCCAGGCTGGGGACGGCCTTGGTGCTGGAGGTGCTGTGCCCCCCAAGGATGTACCAACCAAAGGAAGCCACGATCAGGGCAGCTCCGCCACGCTCCAAGCACCTACACCCCCCAAACCTCCTCCTTGAGCCCCATCCCCTTGCTCTACCAACCCCCTCGGGATCATCACGCAGCACCCAATCCCGGGTCCACCGGCAGCAGGGACGGGTGCCCCCGCAGCACCCACGCCAGCTCCCGGCGCTGATGCAAACCTCCTCCTCCAGCACGCCTGGGAGCGGAGGGGGGAGCATCCCGGCAAGCACCAGCGCTGCAGCGATGCGGCACACCTACCCGACACCCCGGCCCCTCCGCGCAGGCAGCTCTCCTCTGCCTAAGGTGGGTGTTTTTATAAAGAAAGAAATCACAGGGATCTGCCGGCTGGTTAACCCCTGCTCGTCGGAGAATGGCAGGATTCGCAGCTCACCACACCGGCTCTGGGACCCTTCCCGTACCGCCAACCTCTCTGCCTCTAGACCTGTCCCGGCTTGCTTGACGACGGAGGCCCCACTGCTACGATTGATTTTTTTGAGGCTATTTTCTATTAAAAATAGAGTGGAGCTGTCTCATAGAAATGCAGAGAGGCATTTGCAATCCCAGCTTCGGCGGCGCCAAGCGTCCTCCTTGCCCTCCAATGGCACAAGCCGGTGCCAGCAGCGTCGGGTCCTGGGTACAGGGTGGCCACCAACCTCACGGATGTCCCCAGGTGGCTTAGCCCCCAGCAGTCACATTTCAGTGAAAACTCTCCATTTTTGCAGGATTAAGAGGGGGAGGGGATGAGCTAGTGGAAAACTTGTTCCGGACAGGAAAAACCAAACCATTTACAGGAGCTGCAATGGGGGAAAGCAGGGAAGAGGCAACACGTCCACCAGCTCAGAGCCCAACAACCCAAACTGGAGGCTCCCAGCCAGCCCTCACAGCGCAGGGTGGTACGTCCCGGGAGGGGTGAGGAGCTGGGAAAGGGTCAAAGGCAAAGCAAAGCTTTTATAGAGCATAAACACTCATTTCCCCTGCACCAAACAGACACCACAAACAAGATCAAACAACACCCAGCAGGGTATTTCCAAGCAGCTACCAGCTTTCTACAGTAACCCGGTCTAGAAATGAGGCATTACCCAAAAACTCTCCCCTTTCCGGGGGGAACCTGGCTGCTCAGCAAAGGCACCGACAGCAGGAGTGTGGGGTGGGCGAGGGGGGGGCCCAGCCCGGCACCGCCGGCCGGTGCAGCTGCAGCTGGACCAGCACGGACAGGCACTGTAATTTCAATTTCTTTTTTGGAACAAAGCAAAACCAATGCAAACGACAGCTCTTTCCATGCCAGCCGCTGGCACCCGCCACACCGTTTCCTCCGCGTCTCCACGCTGAACCCAACTACATCAAAGGGGCTTTTTATTAATAAAAGTTTGTCAAGTACTTGGACGAGCCCGAGTCACGTTATCCCGCGCCTTTCCAAGGCACCCGAAGAAGCTTTTATTCCCGGCTCCCTATGAAAGCAGAGCGAGGCTGCGCGTTTCTCCCACCTCTGGGAGGTTTGAGTGGCACCCCCTGAATCGGGGAGCCGGGGAATCCATTATTCCCCTTTCTCTGCAGGCAGAAAGGAAAAGGAAACAGGCGCCGCGAGCGCCTGGCTCCTCTCGACTCGGCCACTGCATTTTAAAAGAGACTTGGCTGCTAAACTTACAAAACAGAGCGCTAGGAGCCCTGTGGGGCTGAAATCTGGGCTCCAAGACAAGTCTATCTCTGCAGCAAGGAGAAAAAAAAAAAATAATAAGAATGGAAACGAACGCAACTCCCGGAGATGAGCCACTGACATCAAAACTGCACACTCACTGCCGGTACCGACACCGGCACAGCCGCCAACACGGCGGCCTTGAGAGAGCATCGACCCTTCGTCCCTGCCCGGCTGTGGCTGTGGAGAGGGAGCCCGGCCCCACGGGGGGTTACGGGGACACCGGGGCAGCCGGAGCAGGGATGGGGGCCGGTGGGTCCCCACGTACCTTCCGCCAGCCCGGGGTAAGGGCACAGGAATGATGGAGGTTGTGGTGCTCTGAGCAGCAAGGTGGGGTGCTGGGATGGCAGGTAACCCATGTGGGGGGCACAGGGACCCCAGGGTGCGCACGGAGGGGACAGAGGGACCCCAGGACCCCCACGCAGGGATGCTGAGCCCCCGGGCAGCCCACACAGGGGACAGCAGGGCCACTCATCCCTCGGGCACCCCACGCAGTTAAGACACGGGGACACTCCGAGCCCCAGCACCCCACACAGGCACAGTGTCCCCTTGGGCACCGCACACAGGAGACACCAGGGACACTCCGGCCCCGGGGACCCCACGCAGAGGGACCCCAGGGACACTCGGAGCCCGGGGACCCCACACAGGGGGACACTTGTCCCTCAGGCACCTCACGCAGAGCCGCCGAGCTCCCCCGGGGATGCTGACACCGACCCAAGCGGGGCGCACGAGGACACCCCACCGGAGCCCCCCCCGCGCCCCAACCGCGGGCACAGGGACGGCGCCGGCTCAGCCCCCCCCCTCAGCCCACCCCGCGGGCGGCCCCGCCGCGCTCCAGGCCCCACAGCGGGCCCCGCCGGCCCGGCGGTACCTTTGTAGCGCTCCAGCACGTCCTCGTAGGCCTGGACGAACTCCTTCTCCTGGCTGCGGTTGGCCGGGAGCAGCCCCGGCACGTACCCGGCCATGGCGGCCTTTGTGCCGGCGGCCTGGGGCAGCTGCCGGCGCGGCGGCCAGGGCCGGTCTGGGCCCACAGCGCTTCCGCCCGCGCCGCCGCCCGCCGGCCCCGCCCCCCCGCGGCGGACACGCCCCCTCCTGGCCCCGCCCCTCGCTGACCGACCCGCCCCGTCCCGGCACCGGCCCCGCCCCCGGGCACCCGCCCCGGCCTTGCCGCGACCCCTGGCGGCGGCGCGGGGCAGCCCCGGGCGGGAGGGGCGGGGCCAGCGGGAGGTGATTGATTGACAGCCAGCGGGAGGTGACACCAGAGGCAGCGCTGCACCTAGCGCCACCCCCCCAGTGCATCCCAGTGCCCCCCAGGGTGTCCCAGTGAGACCAGGGCACTGCATCCCAGTGCATCCCAGTGAGACCAGAGCGCTGCATCCCAGTGCATCCCAGTAAAACCAGAGCACTACATCCCAGCGCATCCCAGTGAGACCAGAGTGCTACATCCCAGTGCATCCCAGTGAGACCAGAGTGCTACATCCCAGTGCATCCCAGTGCATCCCAGTAAAACCAGAGCACTACATCCCAGCGCATCCCAGTGCGTCCCAGTGAGATCAGAGCACTACATCCCAGTGCATCCCAGTGAGACCAGAGTGCTACATCCCAGTGCATCCCAGTGCATCCCAGTAAAACCAGAGCACTACATCCCAGTGCATCCCAGTGAGACCAGAGTGCTACATCCCAGTGCATCCCAGTGAGACCAGAGCACTACATCCCAGTGCATCCCAGTAAAACCAGAGCACTACATCCCAGTGCATCCCAGTGAGACCAGAGCACTACATCCCAGTGCATCCCAGTAAAACCAGAGCACTACATCCCAGTGCATCCCAGTGAGACCAGAGTGCTACATCCCAGTGCATCCCAGTAAAACCAGAGCGCTACATCCCAGTGCATCCCAGTAAAACCAGAGCACTGCATCCCAGTGCATCCCAGTGAGACCAGAGCACTACATCCCAGTGCATCCCAGTGAGACCAGAGTGCTACATCCCAGTGTGTCCCAGTGCACCCCAGTGAGACCAGAGCATTGCATCCCAGTACATCCCAGTGCATCCCAGCACATCCCAGTGAATCCCAGCGCATCCCAGTGCACCCCAGCACATTCCAGTGCACCCAGGCTGGGGAGCACCTCAGCTGCCCCCCGCCCCGCTGCTCCCCAGGACGGGGGGTCCCGCTCCTGCCCTGTGCCCGAGGTCACCCAGGCGAGCGGCCGCTTCAGACACCGACACCAAATACTGGGGCCCCACACCCCAAATCTGCCACCAGCACGAGAGCAGCCGCGGGAAGGGGGGGTTGGGGGGGGTGAGAGGGGGCCCCCCGGGGCCGTGACCCCGGCTGGAGCCAGGCGGGGGCTCCCAGGTCGGGGTCTGTCCCCGGGTGCCACCTCTCTGGTCCCTGCAGCCTCCCAGCAGGACAGAAATGGGGGGTGCAGGGGGTGCACAGAGCGAGCCAGGCCCCCCGGCACCGTTTGGGGTGGCTGGGAGGGAATGGGGGGGACCTCAGCATCACCTGGGGGGGGTTGGAGGGAGCGGGAAGACCCCACAGAGGGGCAGAGTAGGGACAGGGGCAAAGGGGGATGGGGTGCAGAGCCGGGCACCCCCATATCCGCACTCACCCCCCCAAACCTCAGCCCTCGCAGTGACTCTGCACACAACAGAGCAAAACCTCCCACAGAAACAGCCATGATGGGGGCACTGGGTGGCCCCCCCAAGCCAGGGGACACCCCAGTCCCCCCAACACCCCCCCCAGCCCCCAGGGCACCCCCTCACCACGAGGCAAGGCGGGACCCAGCGCCCCCCCCACCACCCGGGCAGCCCTACCCCCCCCCACCCCCCGCTGGGGCAAATCCCGGCCTTTTTTGGCCAAGGCAAAATGTTGCTTTTCCACCCTGGCTGCGCCGTTTCCATGGCAACCAGAGGGCCAGGCTCCGCCAGCTGGGTAACCATGGCAACGAGAAAAGCCCCATCCCGCTCAGCGCAAACATCGTGGGTCTCCCCACTATCACCCAGGGGCCCCCAAACCTCCCGGCGGCACCCTGGGGGGGGGGGGGGGGGGGGGGGGGCTGCACCCCACATCCCCCCAGCGAACGGCGAGGGGCCACCAGCGTGACCCACCATCACCATCCTCCTCCTCCTCCCGCAGCCCCCGGCCTGGGGGGGGGTTACACAAATCACCCCCTTCACCCCAGCTTGGGAAGCATCTCCCCTTCACCACGGTGCCTTAATTAGGAGAAGTAATTAACATCGCACGGTGTCCTGCTGCATCCCCGGCAGCGCCTCCGTGGGGAGGAGGATTTAAATCCGGGCGGCCGCCGTGGCCTCGTGGC